>NC_133158.1:215829343-216486056 GCF_040802235.1 Manis javanica | reverse complement strand
TTGTTTTCTATCCTTTGTTCCTGCATAGATGTGTGTCAGTTGGCATGTGTCTCGGTTGCAAATGAGTCTCAGAGTGTGGCATTACTAGGCTGCCAAGAAGGCTTGCACCCCTGGGGGAGGGGACAGACACCACGTGGCACCCACCGTGGGGTCTCTCCACAGAAGGCACATTTCAGCACAGCTTCTCTCTGCACCTGCGAAGAGCCACCACACTAGGGTCACCCTAAAGAGCTTTCCTTCACATTCTGGGGGCAAGGGGGTGGCTCGCTAGAAGTCAGATAAGCCCTCCGAGAGATGGACATGAGACGGACAGAGGATAGGCGGTCAGAGGATCTGCTGTGACCTGGGCGGGGCGGAAGGCGTGTCTTGGAAGCACCGGCTGAGTTTGGGGCACTAGAGACCCTGGCGTGTTACGGGAACCCCAGGAGCATCTGGACAGTCCTCTGCTCACTAGTCCGCTTCTGACAGTGTGTCACCAGGCACCAGGCTGACCGGTGCCAGGATGGAGGGGGCATAGTGTTTCGGGTTTCCCATGACCTGCAGAGGGTGTGTGGGAAGCGCAGGGAGCCCCACGGGGGCACGCGTGGTCAGAGTCCTGGCGGACCGGCAGAGACAGGGGTCAGGTCCAGGGGACTCAGAGGTGCGGCGGCAGGGTCTACACTCAGCTCGTGGTGACGTTGGGTGGATGCCTTGAGATTGGGGGTGGCTGGACGCAGTGACCCCACAGGGCAGCAGAGACCCGCAGTCAGCACCAGGGACAGAGGCCCCTTGTGCCCCTCCTGCGAAGATCATAACTTGCTTTTGGGGAAGAGGATGCCATCTTGGGCAATGAAGAGGAGGTGAGGGAGGAGCCGTGAGGGGCCGAGCATCTCCCCGGAAGGATCTGTGTCTTAAAAGACTGAGACTTAACTTTTAATTGGCAAGACCCGCCAGCCTCTCCCAGCTGTGCCCCATGGCCCACACCCTGGCAGGAGGGGCCGGGTCAGAGAGCACCCTGAAGGGTGTTTTGTTTCCATCTGAGTAAGAATGGAAACTCCTTCATGTCAGAGCTGAGAGTATGTGAACGGGGCCTGCCCCGCGCTGCGCCCCTTCCGGCCCAGCGTTCTGCTGTTTCTCGGGGGTCGCACTTTTTCTCATGGCCCAAGATGGTGGCATGCTTTCCAGGAGAAGGCGGGAGGAAGGGGGGCAGACAGGAAGGGTGCTCCGGATTTCTTTAAAGGAGCTTCGTGGAAGGTGTGTAGGGCGCATCCACTTGGGTTTCATTAGACAGAAGGTAGCCTTGTGGCCCATCTAATTGCAAAGGATGCAGGGAAATGTGGACTCGATTTTGAGTCACTGTGACCAGCTAAAAATTCTATTTCAGAATAAGGTGAGGATGGGAGAAAAGCAGGAACTCCGCTCTGGGCCCTGGACATCAGACCAGACAAGGCGGGAGCTGGTGACAGGTGCACAGGCCATGCGATGAGTTTTTAGTCTTTCAGAGTTTCTCCTATATTTGGTGATAGCTGGACTGCAAATGCTAGCTTATAATGTAGTGATTTTCATGTTTTTCTTTGTCACTGTAGGCAAATTTAGAAGAGATTTAAGAGAGGTATGCTCAGGTCTTCCAGCCAAACACCACTGAAAATGTCTTTTTTTACTTGAGTTTTGATTTTTTAAGGAGTTGCTCAGAGGTCACAAACTGTGGCTTTCACCTCTTTTGGGACTTTGTTTTTAGTGCTACTCTTTAACCTTGAAGCAATCGAACATAGTTTTTCCTCAGTTCAGTTCCCGCTAAGCTACTGACTAATTTTTATTTTCTTCTCATTTGAAATTCTCACAATGGTCTTTATTTTTGTTCCCTGAAGGCTGTCTACCTCTCTTTTCATTCTGGAAGCACTATTTAAAAAAATGACTTTTTTGAGGCATAACTTCAAAACTTTAAAATAACTTGAATCATAATTTGCCTAGTTTTTCTGGTGACAAAGAAAAGATACCGCACGTAGACATCTGGGGACAGGTGTTGCGGTGCAATGACTTCCTCAGCCCAGTAGGATTTCTGTCGCTCTGTCTGTCCTTCTCTCAATTAATATTGGCAGGGCAGGAGTAGAGAAATCAGGATTTTACGTTATCGAGAAGGATTGTTAAGCTATTGAGAAAGGATCTTTCTATGAACTGTTAATAATTCCTGCTGACTTGCATTTAGAGGGACTGTAGGGCTCTGAAGAACATGGGTCTGCCACATTGCAGGAATATTCATTAGCTTTGACATAGTTATCAAAAATATACAAAGACTTAATCCGCATGCTACTAAATACAATTTTTCTGTCAAAAAGGTCTTGAAAACCAAGATTTTTATTGTCCCTGTGTAGATATGAGTCTCATCATATCACATTTCAGCTGCCTCAGTTTCTTATTTACTACCTTCTTCCTGTTTATCCCTGAGTCCTTCATGCTGGAACATGAATAAAGTCAAAAAGGGGTAAGGTTAGTGATGTTTACATATGAGCCATTGCATTTTTGTTTTGCATCCATTAATTCAGACTATATGGATTTGGAATGGTCTGCGGCCACAAGAACCCATTTATCTGTGGTTGTTGGGAAATTTGAACCTGTCACCCAAACGCACGGCCAGCCAGTGTGACTGTGCTAACCCTCTGCTCTCTTCACATTTTATATTAAATTAATTTCTGGCCTCTGTTAATGATTCACCTCTCTTCTTAATTGGTGAGTATATCAATTAATGAGAGAATTGTGCTAATATGTTTTCTTCTACATGGAAAATAGCATTTTTGAGAGTATTTTTTTTGTGGAGAAAAAACTACATGTATTTTATATGCAGGTTCATAACCAGTAAATTAAATATGAAAATAAGTGCGGAGACCAGGACTTTTTGTAGGAGAGTGTTGATCCGAATGTGCCTGAGTAACACTTGGGAAATCCCCCCGGGTGTCCCGAGACGGGCATGTTAGAGACGCGCCTGCTCTCACCGTTCTCACGGTGCGGGTCCTGCAGTCTACCAGGTCAGCCTCGCCACTCCCTTGTTAGGTCACTCTGGGTCAAGAAGAAATGTAATAAGCAGTGTGTCTACGCACCCCCGGAGTTCCTGGATGGGAGCCGCCGCAGGACGTGCACTGGCTGTGCCCTGGACAGTCTCCGCAGCTGGCATCCCGCCTGCAGCTGCAAAAGTGGCCCCAGGACTTGTAGTTTCCACCTAAATGCCCCAGAGAACACTGCCCAGCAGGTCTCTGCTCTGATGGAAATGTGCCCGATACCCAGAAGGACAGCAAGTCCTAGGAAGGTGGCTCATTTGGCTGAGGAACTGAATTTTGTCTGATTTCATTTTAATTGAGTTCAGTTTAAATACCACATGTGGTTGATTACTACCACACTGATGGCTGCAGCCCCAGAGGCTGCCTGGGATTGTCGGTTCAGCTCTCGCTCAGAGACCGTTGGCCGCGATCCCCTCCAGAGGTCTCCGCCTTCCGTCACAGCCCGGACAGCGCTCTGTGTTTGTGACCTCTGACTCTCGGCTGCCTTCTGTTGTGCCCTCTGGACGTGAAGTGCAATGTCGGTAAACTCTCCTATAACATCAACTCCTCAGCTTTTTTGATTGAGCTGAAGACTGCCTGTTCCTCTGGAGGAAATGCTTCCCGAAGCCCATCTCAAGTGAAAAGATGATTTTTCTCCTGCAGTTCATGCGCTGCAGGACCTAGTGTGGAGGCAGATATGTCCTCAGCTCTGCAGCGCTGTTTCCAAGCCTCTTTCCTTCTTGAACAAAGTCACAGTTACATGGAATCTTAGTCCACATCCCCTGAAATAAACTGTCCCTCACTTGCCCAACACTCATGGAACTCTTGACCGTGGACATCTTTTCCACCCATGCTTTATCATCATTCTTGGTAATTTCAAAATTCTTATGAGTAATTCATTCAACACTTTGGTTTCTCATATTCTGACCCTTTGTCGATAATGACTTTCTTCCGTATCAACAAAGAATCTTCTAGTCTCATCCTGTGACGGAACCTCGTCCCTGACCCCCATGCTGACTATCTGTCCTCTCCCGTCTCTCCAGACTTCTTGGAGTCACTTGCAGCCTAACAGCTCTTCAGCTGAGACCTTTCAGCTCATCAATTCTTCTCCTTTTTCATTCTTCAATGCTTCGACTATGTTCACCTTTCCATTTTTCACTTAGATCCCATGTCCACCATGTGTTCATGCCTTTAAAATACTTTTCAAATTTGCTTTTCTTTCCTATATTGCTAACTTTAATATATCGAGGTGCATATGTACATATCCTGCTTGATGACATTCTTTGAAGTTTCATGAAGATTAATTTTTGGACATATTGTAATTTCTTTTTTTTTTGTATGAGTTAGATGACTTTATTAGGTCAATTTTATTTATTTGTCTATCTATCTATCTATTTATTTATTTATTTATTAAGGTATCATTGATACACAGTCTTATGAAGGTTTCACATGAAAAACATTGTGGTTACTACATTCACCCATTTTATCGAGTGCCCCCCACACCCCATTAAAGTCACTGTCCATCAGTGTAGTAAGATGCCAGAGTCACTATTTGCCTTCTCTGTGCTACACTGTCTTCCCCATGACCCCTCATACCATGTATTCTAATCATAATACCCCTCAATCCCATTCTCCCTCCCTCCCCACCCACCCTCCCCAGCCCCCTCCCTTTTGGTAACTGCTAGTCCCTTCTTGGAGTCTCCGAGTCTGCTGCTGTTTTGTTCCTTCATTTTTTCTTTGTTCTTATACTCCGCAAATGAGGGAAATCATTTGATACTTGTTTTTCTCCGCCTGGCTTATTTCACATTGTAATGTCTTTTAGCTGAATGTTCATTGATAATTGTTATGCTGTCCTAATTAATTCATTCTTTATGATTGTGAAATATCCTCTTTCTTTCTGTTTATATTCTGTGTCTTGAATTCTTTTGTCCATGCATAATATGATGGACCTTTTTTTATCACTACAGATTCTCCAGTTGACCTGGAGATTTATGTGAGAAAGAAGAGAAATGAAAACAACTAAAAAGAATGAAATTCATTAAGCTTTTTTCCTCCACATTAAAATTTGCCTGTCATTCCTGCTCATACTCATATTTTTTAGTCAACTGAGTGTATGCATGCTTCTTTAGTGCTTTTAATGTAAGCTTTTGATAATCTAGAAGTTACAGACTTGTTATTTATTTACTCTGTTGTTTTAACTGAGTGGTCCTCTAGTATTTAATTTCATTTCTCAAGTGTTAGTAAATTTATATTTATGTTCACAGCAAATTAACTGATTTAAAAACTTGCCTAGGCAAGATCTCTTAGACCACATGATACTAAGCTATTTTCCCCCCAAATGAAGCATTGCTTAATTATGTTTTGACATTTTAATACAAAAGAATCCAAGACAACCTTTTTTTTTTCTTTGCATTACTGCAAATCAAATGAAAAACAGGATATCTTTCCTCTTGAAAAATACATTCACTCTGAGACATTGAATATTTTACCAAATAGTAATAAACTCCATTTCAATTCAACTTCAATTCATAAGTTGATTCACACAAGGGAAAGGGAAAAAGATACCCACAGACATGTTTTTCCTGTCTCTGTTGGTCTAACCAGACCGAAAATATGTTACATTTTCTTTCCAATAATTTTCAGTCCCTTTCCCTGTCTTACCTTGAGGGGATTCTTACAGGCTCAGGAACAACACGAGAAGCAGTCAGGCCACATGAGTGGGAAACTGGCAGAAATACTCAGCTCTACTCTCAAAATTCCCATCAGAGACTTAGAACCCTACCTAGGCTCTGAGGGTCTGGCAATGGTAAGATTTATCCTGCCGATTCGCTGTTGCAGTCTAAATGACAGCAAACGTTTTGTTGGGGCATAAATAAAATTCTGTACCATGTCTATTTTTACAACTGTCAGAAGCTCTTTAATTTCTTTACAGTTTTCTTAGTCTTTTGCAAAAGTGAGATAGATAATAGAAAATAACCAACACACAAATGCTCTTGTGGCTTTTTCTGACATTTTGGGGAACAAAGAATGTAAAGGGGAAAATAGATATGTAGTATCATTCCCATTTACAGTGAAAAGTTATCTGCACATAATTTATTAACTAACACTATTTCCTAAAAAAAGAATTGTCCTCACACCAAGAAATTCTGCTAATAATAGAGGTTAGAGGTTACATCGAAGATAAAGCTGTGATAGTAAAACTTGACACAAATGTCCTTGGAAAGATATCACAAATGATAAAAGTCTGCTTCATGAAATACAGAGCAGGGTACGGTTAAATTTAGTCTTATTAGGATCTTGCTTTAACTTGATAAATCAGCAAGTCAACTTCTCGTTCAGCGTCAGTGTACTTATCCAAGAAGGTGAATTTTTCCAGGACACGTTCTGCACAGGTGAGTATCTTTTAGTCCAGGGAGGCTGTTTCCTTGTTGGGTGGTAGTTTCTGTCTTTGCTGGAGAAGTGGAAACCTATGTAGACACACAAATGTGTGCTTTTATATTTAGACTAACTTTATTCTTTAATATTATGAACTATTTGACATACTAACAAGTCGGGACAGCAAAACAGAACAAAGAATCCCTGTGTACATTCTACGCAGCCCAAGATCTAAACTATTACCAAAAAACTGAAGACACTTGAATAACCCTCTCTGACCCCATCTATCTGCCTCCTCCACAGCAGGAACTGTTTTATATTCAGCATCCCCATGAATTTCTTTATACTGTTTTTATGGATAATACATGAATGGCTCCAATTAAAACTTCACATTTGAAACCTTCCTTTTGGTTGAGTGCGTTACTTGTATGTAGGTCTGCTTATTATTTTTGCTGGGGTTTTAGTTCCTGCTTTTTATTTAGAATTTTTGGTGGGTAAAGAAACATGATTTCTTGCCAAACATCTAATACCCTTTATCTTTATTTTCTCTTTTGCTGGAACTCATTCCTTTGCTTCTTCAGTTCCACTGATGTTCTCTTCTTCTTTGGACCAGTCATCTCATACTGGGACAAATATTTTCTGGAGCAAATTTTTGTTTCTAAGGAACTGATAGTTGACTTATATTTTAGAAAAAGGATTCTTGACCTTGGCCAGACCATTTCATTCAACTTCTCGGTTATTCTGTGTTCTCTGTGTCCCCCACCAGTGTCCCACCTCACCTGCCCGGTGCAGGCTGGACAGGGTGCGCTCTGTGCTTGCCCTTCCGAGCTGGGTGCTCTGTTCCCATGTCCTCTTTCTTGATTCGCTTCTTCCAGATCCTCAGAAAGGTGCGTCTGTGATGTGCTGCATGGATTTCTGTCTTTCCTTCTTTCCTTCCCCCTCCCTTCCTTTCTTTCTTCCCTGTATTTTAAAGGCTGCTCAGGAGGAGGACGTAAAAGCATGCGCTCATTTGCAATCTTGGTCCAGAACTCTCCTTAATTTTTTTTTTGAATTTCAGACTTTTAGAAAAGTTGTGAAAATAGTACAAAGAATTCTCAAATGCCCTTCATGAGGTTCCCCAAATGTTAACATTTTACCACATTTGCATTACTTGTTTTCTGAAATGTTTGAAAGGAAGTTGCAGAACAAGATATCCTTTTTTTTCTCAAGATTTCAGTGTGCATCTCCTAGAAACACTGATATTCTCTTAGATTAGCAGGTTAGAATGATTAAAATCAGGAAGTTAACCTTAAAGCCCTGCTTTAATTTTTTGGTAGATAAAATATATCAAGTGTTCAACTAATGTTCTCTCTTATAGAACACTTTTTTGTCCACACATTGCATTTAATTATCACGACTCTAGTTTCCTTTACTTTGGAATACGTCCTTTGATTTTTCTTTACCTTTCATTATTGTGACACTGTCTTCATATCGAGGCCACTTGTTTGTAAAATGTCCCTCAGTTTGGGCTTGTCGACCATTTCCCATGCTCAGATTCAGATTATGCATTTTTGGTAGGAATTATACTGCAAATGCTCTTACCCGTCTGCATGCACCACATCAATATCAGTATGATGTCATTTGTCCTCCTAATGGTGATACTCACTTTGATCGCATTGTTAAGATGGTGTTGAGGTCTTTAAAAAAATTTGCAAGGACTTTTACAGAAATGATCATAAATGGAAGTGACAAAGCCAGGGAAGCAGAGCCACAGTGAGTCCTGTGGGAAGAAGATCTGGGGAGCGACGGAAAATGGGGTCTGGGGAGCAGACAGAGAGTCCCAGTCAGTCTCTCTGAAGCAGGGTAACAGGCGGCAGGTTGCTGGACCTTGTGAGGAAATTCGAGATGCCAAGCATGTCAGCCACCAAAGCAGGACCCCGAGGGAGGGGCTCTGGGCGAGTTCCACGGGGCCCTGTCATGTCTGCGCATCAGCGTTGCTGTGGGGATGCAGACAAGTTCTGCCGCTGGGCTGGGCGTTGTTATTCTCAGGAGACTGTGTGGGTAAATAGGAAATGTGTTTTCTTCTCAGTTTGAGTGTCCTTTACATCTTAACTGACAATACCATTTACAATTATATTAAAAATATGAAATTCCTAGGGATAAATTTAACAAAATATGTGAGTCTTACATATTGATGAGTAGACATCATTAAGCTATATTAAAGAAGACCTAAGTAGGTAGAGAGAGAGAGACAGTATTAACAGATGGGAAATCCAGTAGTGCTGAAGTGTCAATTATCCCAAAATTAGTCTCTAGTTAAATGCAGTCAAATCAAAGTCTTGGCAGTCCTTCTTTCTATAGAAATTGACAAGCTATTTTTACAATTACACGGAAATAAAAAAGGCACAGAATAACCAAAATAATTTTGAAAAGAAGAGCTAAGTTATAGGATTCAACTACCAGATTTCAAGACTTTTTTTTAAAAGCTACATTAATCAAGACAGACTTCGTACCTGCAGATCAATGGAGCAAGATAGGAACTCTAAAATAGCCCAAGCACATGGCCAGTTGCTTTTCAGGCAGGTGTCCCAGCAAGTCAGTGAGAATAGAATAGTTTCTTCTCAGAAAAGTTGCTGAAACAATTGAATATCTACATGGAGCAATGTAAGCTCTTATACAGATTAACTCAAAATGGATAAAAGACCTAGGTAGAATGGCTGAAACTACAAAGCTTTGAGACAAAAAACATAGGAGACAATCTTAGTGAACTTGCAATTAGTCAAAATTTCTAAGTAGGACATAAAAAGCAAAATCTATTTAAAAATGATAAATTCATTTCAACATAAATGATAAATTCATTTCAACGACCAAGAGGCTCTGCTTTGTTTTTTATTTTTATGTCTGCATAATTTCTGGTAACTTATTCCACTTTATTCCCATATAAAGCATTCTTCATTGTCTTATTGTCAAATCTTCTTATGAATTTATGAAGAAATTCTCAAATACAAAGTAGAACTAAAATATAAATTGGCCTAAGTGCAGAGGCATGAGGCAAATGAGAATACTGAGGGTAATTTTATATTCTTGTCCCTGAAAAGCTAAGGATTATTCTTTGAATCTCTATCACACAGTTCCAGAAAGGAAAAAGTGAACCAATACTGTATATTTTCTATTATTCAGTGTTTAAATGCTAAATTACTTATAGTAGAGTGAATATCCTGAGTTGAAAGTTGTTTCATGAACATTACCATTTTTGAGAAAAGGAACATGTTTTCTGTTATAATTTGGAAATCTGGGATACAAGAGTCCACTTACCTCTCTAAATTCATTTCCCCCATCATAAAGCAGAAGACACAGTATATAGTGTCAACCAATTTGTTGCACGATTGAATTAATAACTTAAACTTAGGAGACTTCTTGGGATAAATAATCAAGGAAAGTCAGTTGAATATGTGGTGTTTAACTGAAAAATACACAAGAGGGTCCATTTTAAAAATGCATGTTAATAGTCAGATGGTAAGAAAAAATTGTTTTTACATATTATTTATAAAAGCTGCATGTGCTCCTTTGTCTCTTCATCATAAATACACACATGTAGGATATATTTAAAATGATTAATTATGGATAATCTATATTTCCAGTTAGGTTTAATTAGAATACAAGAATTAAACCTGAAAGAAAGTAATGAAAATATATGCACATCAGGAATAGAAGTGATTTTAATAAAGGATTTTATCCATCCTTCATCACAGTTAATCATTAGGATCTTAGAACAGCTCCTCAGAAGAAAGCCTCAGATATGCACTATGACCCCGATGTCTGCTACGATTCAGCACTCCTGCCGGGAGGGCGGTTTGACAGCAGCCTTAGACGGGTGCGGTCCTTGGTCTCACTGACAGGGACACCGTCCAGAACGACCAAGAGGCTCTGCTTTGTTTTTTATTTTTATGTCTGCATAATTTCTGGTAACTTATTCCACTTTATTCCCATATAAAGCATTCTTCATTGTCTTCTTGTCAAATCTACTTATGAATTTATGAAGAAATTCTCAAATACAAAGTAGAACTAAAATATAAATTGGCCGAAGTGCAGAGGCATGAGGCAAATGAGAATACTGGAGCTCAAGAGGGCAACTTGTGTCGGTGGAGGGCAAAGAAAAGGAAAGCACCTGAAGAGAACTTCCCAATTCACAGCTAATTGGAAATGACTAGTGCACAAATCAGCTATTTAGAATTTGCACTGTGCCGAGAAAAGAAGTCGAATTGCACCCAGAGTAGTATGTTAAAGTGGAGCTCTGGCACTGACCGTTAAAGCTACAGCCCATTAAAAACCAGTTAAATGCTTGGATCAATGGCAATAATTTCCTCTCTATTTTTGTATAAAGTAATCAGGAGTAATTATATAATATATAACAAGCTTCAGAATAAGGTTGGCTGAAAATTACTTTTCATTATGTTTAAAGTGAGGGGGGCAGGGTTCATCAACATAGACGGTTCCATTAATAGGGGACACATGTAACCTCACATGTATTAAGCCATTATTTGATATTAGTCCTAATAGGCGGGTAATGGTATTTTTTTAAAATCATTAAGCCTCAAAATTGGGAGCCTGCTTAGAGCACACCCTATATGTATCTCTTATCTTTTTAGATGTGGTGCAGTGATTATAATCAGCTCAAATTGGAAATTTAATGGGGAATAGTAAACTAAAAATTATTGACAAATTGTAAGATGTCTAGAAATGCAAACAATGTTTTTCCACTGAATTTTCAGTAATAAAAACTGAAAATTCACAAAGAGTTTTGTTAGTGTGGTAGCTCCTGATATATGCTGGTGCCCCTGCGGCGATATGGTAGAAAGAATGTGATTTGCAGTTAGACCTAGGATCGAATGATCGACCCTCTGGTACTGAATTCAAGGGTCCCCTTTGGCTAGGAAACATGTTTTTTTGGAACCTTAGTCTTCTCAAATGTAAAATACATGGATATATGTATGTATACGTATATACATAAACATAGATGTATCACTGTGGCTGATAATATTAAGTTTTTTTTTCAGGCGTGTGCTGGTCATTCTTTTACCTTCCTTTTTGAGGTACCTGTTGGATCTTTTGCCATTTTTAAAAAATTGGGCTGTCTTTTTATTGTCAGTTATTTAAATATTATGGACACCAGTTCTCTGCTGCAAATATCTGTTACAAATATAACCCCCCAGTTCATGGCTTTTCTGTTAACCTTCTTAATGGTGTTTTTGAATTGATGTATGTTTTTCATTTTCATTAAGTTCAAACGTCAGTTTTTTCTTTTCATAATAGTGCTTCTCAGTTTTCCCTAAGAAAATTTTACTACCTCAGGTTCATAAAGATCTTCTATTTTTCCTTCCATGCTTTATAGTTTTAGTCTTATGTTTTGATCTATGATTTATCACAAAGATGTTTTTATGTGTGGTAGAGGTTGAATTCATTTATTTACCTCCTGTAAAAATAAAGTAAGTGAAAAAAACGTGACATCATTAGAGTGGGCTGTAATCTAACCTGACTGGTGTCCTTATAAGAAGATATTTGGGGACACAGACGCCACAGGTGCAAATGCACAGGGGGAAAACCGTGGCAGGACCGCGTGGTGTCCGTCACCCGCGAGCCAGAAGACGTTGCAGAGGAAACGGGAAGTGCTGACGCGGTGGTCTTGGACGTCTAGCCTCGAGGACTGTGACGGAGGACATTTTCATTGTTCAAGCCATCTGTCTAGTTTTTTGTTACGGCAGCTTGAGCAGAGTAATGCAGTCAGCGATCAAGTGCTCGCTCCAGGAAAAAAAAAATACCTAATTTCTAAAGAATTTCTGTAGTAACAGTCAAATTAGCATTTTTATTGCTTATTTTTTAATTAACATTATATTCTATAGAGACTTGATTTAGAGAATCTGTAGTTATAGAATAAACTCTAACAAACTGGAATCAGCTACACATTCATTTTTAATGAAAGTTTTGATGGTTTGGGATTGTTTGAATGCCAGGTATAGTTCATATTTATGAATTCTGGAGGTATATATTTTTATATTTGAACAGTGGATTCAAAATAAACAATGATTGCATAGTTGTGGAGTTAAAGAAAGGAACCTTGAGTCACTGAGATGCCCTCATTCCACACGACCTATTATTTTTCTTCAGTGCAACGTTTTCTGGGACCTTAGGAAAAAATTGTTCATTTTCTAGAGTCTTACCTCATCCATGGGAAGTGCTACAGAATTTAGATATATATGACAGTGAAAATATTTTCCTGACATGATAAGGTCATTACAGAGTAACCTCTTTATAAACATCAATACATACTTTGTAATTGTTTAAATGATAAAAATCATTTAAAGAATTATTACTCTGAAAGTGTTTTCATTTTCTTCTATTTTAAAAGGATTTTTTTTTTTACTGATTCTAGAATGTAGATTGATAATCTTTTTTCTTTCAGTTCTATATGAAATTGTTTCATTGTCTTCTGGCCTTCATTGTTTCTGAGGAGACCCCACCTGCTGTTCCATACCTGTGACGTGATGTGTAACAGTGTAGCACATCTTTTCTTCTGTGGCTGATTTTGAGATTTGCTGTTTATCTTTGGAGATTAGCAGTTTGATTATAATGGGCTCAGGTGTTATATATAGTTTGATGTATTTCATCAGTTTTGGAAAATTCTTGGCCATATCTCTTCAAATATTTCTTTTGTCTTATTTTTTAAGCTCTTCTCTTTTTCACTACAAATATACATATAGTAGTATATCTGATATTCCATAGTATCATATAGTTTATTCTCTTTATTTTTCCTATTCTTTTTTGTCCATTGTATTTCATCTTGGATAATTTCTATTGACCAAGTGTAAGTTAACTGATATTTTTCTGTAATGTTCCAGACTGCTGATAAGCTTGTTGAAAGAATCCATCATCTCTGTTATTGTACTTGTCATTTTTGGCATTTCTCTTGGGCTCTTTTATATAGTTTCCATTTCTCTGCTGAAGTTCTCCGTCTGTTCACTCACCTAGTCCACATTACAATAGCCTCTTTAACATATTTATCATTG
This sequence comes from Manis javanica, assembly GCF_040802235.1. Classification (NCBI taxonomy): domain Eukaryota; kingdom Metazoa; phylum Chordata; class Mammalia; order Pholidota; family Manidae; genus Manis; species Manis javanica. Next base: position 216,472,627 of record NC_133158.1, on the reverse strand, counting down.
TAATTTTAAAGACTCTGAATCTGGTTCTATAATTTGTTTTCTCTCTTATTGATCATGTATATTGTTTTGCCTCCTTATGTGACTCACAATTTTTAATTTTATACCATATATTACACATTAAAGATCAATAGTAGAGTTTGAACTAAATAATATTTATGCCCAGAAGTGAGTATGCCTCTTTTATCAGAGTATGGGTGTGGGGAGTTGAGTTAAGTTTGTAGCTAAGATGGGTCTGGGTTTCCTGGTTGCCTTAAATAGATTGTTTACCATTGGCTTCAAGTGATAAGAAGTCAGGATGAGGCCCTTTTCTTTGGCAGAGCTTGAAATAAGAGTGCCTGAAGGTTTTATCTGTCCTGCTACTCTCTGCCCCAAACCTGCGCAGAAGAGATGTGTCCACCTCGCTGGTGTCTCCCGGCCCTCCTGCCTGCCCCCCACCCCATGGATCCTCTCTCTAGTGCTCAGTGGGGTGCTTGGAGGTTTTCTTTCATATTTTCCTGTCCTCAGCCTTTAGTAAATTTAAGGAAGTTTAGTAAGTGCATGTTTCTTTGCATTCTCAGCTCCCCAGTGGGTTTGAAATATGATTATGTGGTTACTCAGCTTGTTCTTATTGTTTGAATAGACAGTTTTCTCTTGTGACTTTCTGTGTTCTAAATAGAAATGGAAGTCTTAATGTAATTTTTGATGGAAAGAGCTATTTGATTTTAAAGTGGTTCATTTATCACATTTCTCTTTAGAGTTAGTTTATGGTTAGTGTTTTTGTGTTATGTTTGAGAAATCTTTGCCAGTTTCCAAGACACAAAGCTATCCAACCCTCTTTTATATTCTAAGAGCTTTATTGTTTCTTGGTGATTATTTTAATGATTTCTGAATTCTCCCTGAGATTTGAAGAGAAGTAAATCAGCTTGAGGGATGGATATTTTATGTTCCACTGAGGGTGACCCTTACCACTTAGATGTTTTTTTCCTTTTCTTTCATTGGGTGTGAGAAAAGGGATAAATAATAATACTTTCATTTTGCTTCTTAGCAGACTGTTTTATTGTTAAACATTTTTAGATTATTATAATTCCCTAATATCATTGGAATTACATTAATTCATCTGAACTAATTAATATTTTAATAGTATTATTTCAGTTTTTAGCAACATGAAAGGAATTTAAAGTGTATTATTTAACCCTAGTATAAATGTGGTCAGAAATGAATAGGGTAAGGTTATGAAAACTTAATACTTCTATATGTATGGCTCAAGGGGTTTTATTGATTTTAGCTCTCTAATCAGTCAAATTCCAATTACACAGTCCAGTCCAGGTTCATCTAAAGCAATCCATATGATTTTTATATTAGCTGCCAGATCTGGTTCTTAGAAAAAAAGTAAGTTGTTAGGCTATTTAAAATAAAAAAAGTTAGCCTTAATTTAAGACTAATTTCTTTTAGCTTATAGATTTAAAGCTATGTTTACAGGAGATTAATATTTTAGAGGGAATTTCTCTGTGGTGATTCATTTCACTCTTAGCACTTGAAATAAAAAATCTTTATAGGTAATTTATATTACATGTGATTTTTATGTTGTTTAAAAGTGATTGATTTAATTTTTTTTCTGTAAATACATTCATTGGAGAGAAAGAAAATTGTAGAAAGAACCAAATTATTATTATCACAGAATAATCCTAAAATCTTTCAAGGTAGTTTCTCTTTCTTGCTCTCCATTCCTATAAATAATTACACGATAGTAACTTGTAGCTGAAGGCACATTTTTTTTTTTTTGTAGAAGACATGCTGTGTTGGAAAGACAAAAAATATGGATTAGTCTGTTTTTGCATTAATAAGTTAAATGTAACATTTTTATAGAAAAAAGAAATATGCTTTTCTCTTTACAGAAAAATATGAATATTTCTAATGGTAATATATTAGAATTCCATTATCCAGATTGTTTATCAGTGAGAAGTAATATTTTCTCTTTAAAGTAGCATTTATTTAATGCATCATTTGTGCTAAGATTTCCAGAGATATGGAAGCACATGAAGATACCATATTGTTGATAAAAAAGCATACAATTTTATGATGAATTAAAAACTGAATCTAGCTATTAGTGCTTTCAGAATTCCAAGGGGACAAGACCAGTTAAAATTGGAATTTGGAAACTGGAAATTAACCATTAACTTCCTTTTGAGTAGCAGCTGAGTAGTCAGAGGTGGTGTGAAGGTGAGAGGACACACCAGGCGGCTTCCGAAGGTGCCCTCCTCCCACCTTCCTTCCGCTCTTCACAGCCCTGCCCTGCGTGTGAACTGAGGCAAGTGTTTTGCTTCTAACATGTAGCGTAAGGCAAAACATTTCACTGACACCATTAGATCACAAAATATTGTGACCTTGATCTTGCTGGCATTCTGTACTTCTTCTTGGCTTGTACACTTTGATAAAAAACAAAAAACCCCACCACCTGGGACATGCTCATGGTGTCAAAGAACTGAGGCTGGCATCTGAAGAACTGAGGCTCTCAAATCAACAGCCTATAAGGAACAGAATCATGTGAACAGCCAGAGAGATCTTGGCAGTGCGAGCTGAGTTGAGATGAGACCACGGCCCCAACCACACCTTAGCTGCAGCCGTGGGAGAGCCTGATGCAGAGACTTCTGAATCCTAGACCTTCAGATAATAAATGTTCTTTCAAGATGCCACGTTCTGGGGTAATAGTTCATTATTGTGCAGCAATAGATAACTAATAGAGATGGAAAGAGCTGGGCTCTGGAAGAATGGCCATAATGGGAATGAGAGGTTGAGATAGGACAGTTTAGATCAAGAAACAGCACAGAAAAAGGCAGGGAATGGGAATTATCACTGGGCTAAAGCAGAGAGGGTGACATGAATACTGAGGAAACACAGATGAAAGTTGTAATGGAATCTTGCAAGCTAGGACTGGGAGATACATAAGAATATAAACAGGAATAATAGCTGGCATTTATTTGTGCTTAATCTAGCTAATATTTAATTTTATTTAATATGCACACTATGCAATTTGCTCAGCATTTTATGAGCATCATCTTACTCTGTCCTCACAATGATTCCATGAGAAAGTGATACTTCTTTTCACTTATAGATGAACAAATTAGGGCTCAGCTTATTTATTGTGAGCAGTTTCATTGGGAAAGATCATAAATATACTGGTATTTCTAGTGGTGTGGTGTATAGATATCTTGGTTATGTATCTATTCAACAGTTATGTAGATAAGTTTTAATTATGTTGACACAGTTTCACAATCAAGTAAATATTTCTTTTGTCAAAAAATAGCTGTTTAAATGATTAATGCTTTAATTATTAGGGCACATGCATTTTAAAGATTTTAAACTGACACTCAAGTTGGCTCAATAGAAATTAAGCAATGTCTCATGAATTTTCCATCAAGATGCTCTTTCTACTGCTATTTAATTCTAGGGAACAGTCATGATTTTAAGGAAGGTAATGTAGAGAAGACATCTTATCTATTGTTTTTTTATCAATGGCTTTTCATCTTTCAAATGATCATAGTGACTCACTATTAAACAAAATTAATATATTTTTTTAACTTGATAGAAACAAGGATTAAAAACCAAATGTGTATGAATGACTCTAAGAGACAAATGTTAGAATAGTGTCTCAACCCACTTAAGAATTCCAGGTCACAGTGAGGAATAAGTCAGGTTTTGAATTGTGAGGGAGTCTAGAGATAGAAAGTTTTCTTTTTTAAAATGCAAGTATAAAGAAATTATGAAGTGAAACCCTGCTAAGTGAGATGGTAAAAAAAAATTTAGGATAACAAGATTGTGATTGCTTTTGAGTAAGAACTGTGAATTCAAGAGTTAAGGTGTTTTATTTATTATTTTTAAGCCAGTAATAAGCTGTTTGAAATCATGGCAAAAGGTGGGAATAGAATTAGAAAAAAATTATCAAACACCAGCAGGGGGCATTCTTTGCTGAATTTCTAAAAAATTCTTACTCTCATCTCCTTATACATAAAACGGTAACTTTACTAGAGTTGCTCAGCAATTCAAATATGCAAAAGACCTGTCTAGTTACTGAATAGATTCATGACAGTTACCTTATTGATTATTAAGCAAGTGGTAGGGACATTAAAAGGCAAGTTCAGTTGGATTATTTATCATAGAGTTATCAGAAAGTAATGTTTTAGGACGATGAAAATACTCAGCAATATCTTGTCATCTGAGGTGTTGCAAGTATGTTTTTTCTTAGTTATGGGGATATACTCGTGTGAGCAAGAAGAAGCTATGTGGAAAAGAGAATATTAAGTTTTCAAAGAAAACAATCAACATTTTATTCAGCTCTCTCCATCAGGACTATTACACTTATTTCCTGTCACTCATTTAATTCAGTCAGTGAGGTGATTCAAGAGCCATGTAGAGAGAGCTAAAAGCATCAATATTACATAAAATGGTGGCATTTGGAATAAATGAACATGTTTCAATGCTCAAAACCAGTGACGAGGGGTCCTGGTTGTGCTCTGCCATGTGAAAAACTAAAATTAAAACCTCTGCTCTTGAAGAGGTGGTTTATCTCAGGCAAGGCCTATGTAAGTCTGGAGGAACTTTTACTTTTGCCCATTTCCGATATGCTACTGAGACACTTGAGAAACGTGGTGACTAACTCTTCTCGGTGACCATGGGTCCCGTTGGCACTCTCTGAGAATTTAGGCCCGCGTGTACGTGTGCCTGCAGCGTGGCGGGACAGCGCGGTTCCGGCCTGGGGCAGTGGGCGCCCCCTCCCGTGGCCAGAGCTTCTCCGGGCATCAGCATTTAAGACCAGCTGCTTTCTGAGGCCCCGATGGAAGAATGTCTAACACCGTGGCACGTGCAGACTGAGGAGAGGAAGTCGCGGAGCTGAGGACTGTGTTCTCCAGGGACCCCCACCCCTGTGTGCCGTATCTGGCCCCTCGAGCAGGATAAAGCTTGTAGTATGAAATGTGTTCTTTTTTACTGTGATTCAGAGAGTGCCGTTCTGCCCACGGTCCAGAGGTCTCTCTCGAGGAGTCGGCGCCCTGCAGCCCCCCGAGCCCTTCACCCAGCCCGGTTCCCCAGGTAGGTTACTCCCCATTGCCTGTCCCAGGCCCCCCCTGCCTGCTCCCTAGAACCCCTCACATTCAACTTGTTGTCATCAGAACTTATCACCCGCTGTTCCTAATTGTAGCTACTTGTGGCCCCAGAGTCCTTCTCCCTGTTTCCTTATGCTCTTAACTCCTGGGTCACTGTCCCTCTCTCCAGTGTGATGTCGGTGTTAATTCTGGGTGACTTTGAAACACATGTGGGTCGTGTCCCCCAAACCTGGCCTCGCAGTGATGTCAGTGCCTTTTCGGTCATTTTTGTCCTTGTCTGCGTCCGCCGTGCCCTCCCGTGGTCACACATCACAGACCTTGTCCTCACTGGTGCCCCCACCGCCCAAGCTCTGTCCATTCTGTCCACACCTCCGCCTCCGAAGCTGCTCCGAAGCAACTTGCGCAGCTATTCTGACACTGATGACCCTGTGACCCTGAGCCCTCGGATCCGTTGAATCGACAGCTTTCCGTTGCTCTCTAGCCTTTAATGTTCTCTCTTGTCGCCGAGCGTAAGTTCCACGGTTTTCTGACGAATCACTTCCAGGCATTCACCACGAACTGTTTCCTCGGACTGCGTTGCAGCATCGCCGCCCTGCCTGCCGTGCACCAGCGCCGGTGCTGGTGATGGAAACCACCCGGACACGCCCGGGATGCCCGTGGCGAGAGCCGTGGCCGCCCAGTGCTGCCTGACAGCCGCCTCCGCCTCCGCCTGCCTGGGCCCTGATTCACCCGCTCGCCTGCTCAAGGACTGCACGCCTCCTCCTTCCCCCTCAGACTCCTGACGTCGTCTTCCCCGTCTTCTTCTCTCTCAGCTGATGACCTTGTTCCCTGTTTCACCGGGAAAATCAAGCAACCAGACAGGAAGGCCCGCAGGCGGCCACCACACCATCCGTCCCTAATTGCTTTTGCAGCAGATGCTCTGTCTTTACTCCTGTGACTGAAGTGGGCGGCTCCTCTTCCCACCCGAGGCCCAGTTCCGACAGTGGCCTTTTCCGTCTTTATGCTCTCTTCCTAGTGCTGCTCAGCAGTCACCTTTGAAACGATGCCCGCAGGGATGGCCGCTTTAGGATTGCGCATTGCCTCCCAAACGGACAACAGACCTTCTCACTTGCTCTGTGTATTTCCATGGCATTTATCAGCCTCGAACATGCGGTGGCATCCACGTGGACAGTCTGCCCTGGAGGGCAGACGTCTTTATGTTTTGTCACTGTTGTATCCCAAACGTCTGGAACTGTGCCCGGATGTAGTAGGCACTAAATATTTTCCACTGAATCAATAAGTGGAAAATTTTTATGGAAAATTTGTAAAAAATAGGTTTCTTATCATTTATTTTATATAAAAAGCATACTTATATACTTACACTTATAACACTTATTTGGGCTGAGGGATCTCTGCCAAGATACTCTCAAAGGGTCCTCAGGCACCATGCAGACTTGAGAGGGCAGAGCCATGTCCTTCTGTCTTATACCTTTGCTGTCTCCATATTTTCTTTTAGGGGACAAGTGTTGGCCTTGAAGGGCACATATATTGTCTTATAGATAAAAACTGAGTAGTGATAACCATATTCCTTGAGCAATGCCTCTAGAATATGTACATTTAAAAATACATACATGTTTTTGTTTTTAAAAGAAGGGATTGTTGACATGCTCTAACTTCAGGCACTAAAATAAAATTTAAGTACACATTTTAATTTAACCATGAACTTGGGAGAGTCGCACTGCCATGGTACTGTATTTACACATCACTTCTTTGACTCTTTCTTCATTCACAGGCCTGTGAAAAGTTTTGCAAACAGCTAATTTTAAACTGAAAGTCTTTACAATGTTGAATATTACCTAAGAAATCAAAACTTTGTTAGAATAATTGAGGATCATCATATCTTTTAGAAATACCCCTTTGTCTATCATTCATTAACTCACATCAATTCTAAATATAACCCCCTTTCCCAAAACACTTTTTTTCAAAATGCTATTAATATTTTCTGGTTATGCAGCAGAAACCTGAGCTGTCCCCAGAGTCACTAAGTCTGCCGTAATCGATCTGTGTGTGAGGCAAGCTGAATTCACACGTGCAGCTGAAGCTGCCCTCCAGCTTTCTCACACTTGCAGGGGCTGACAGGCAGGGTCCTCCAGCGCACAGGCCACTGCGCCTCAGGAGGAGGGGCAAGGCTCTGCTGCAGTGCCCCTGCCTCCTGCCCCCTCGGCAGCCTTCACTCCCCCTCCGGGTCACGGCGCCAGACACCCTCACCCTGCCGGCTCCTCCATCCTGGGAGCTCATCTAAAGCCATGTGTCACTGCCCCACGCCCAGCCATTTCAGTCCACCACCTCAGCTCCCTCCCTGCTTCCCGCCTCACCAGAAAGATTGTTAGTGAGGGTGGAGGGCATGCTAGTAAAATATCCTTTTCTTTCTTAATCTAGGGCAGATAGTACACTCACAAGGTCAGAGTTCTGAATTGTTTTCCTAAAGGGCTCCCAGAGTTCCCAGAGGGGTCTGCAGGAGCAAGCTCCAGTGGGTGCCCATTTTACTGGACATGCACTGCAAGAATCAAGTGGAAGTTTCCTGTGCCATACAATCCTACCGCAGCTGGCATGATGGAGAGGCACAATGGCTTGTTAAAATCCGGACTAAAGTCAAATACCGATAGTCTGCAGGGATGGTCAGTCTGCTTATGGACTGTGCTAAGGCGTTTGATTGACAGACCCCAAAAGGGAGCCCTGAGCCCCGCAGACATGTTAACACACGTGGCTGCCTCCCCTGTACAACTGCAAGTACAAACCAAGGAAGAATCACTGAAGCCGAGGTTTGGCCACCAGAATAACATCCTGCTGCCAGCACCAACTGCACTGAACCCCCGAGACTCCATTGAGTGGACATGGCTTTGAACCTTTCGACACATGGACCAATGATGGCTGGTTCTCCTGGCACCTTGGGGACAAGGCCTGGAAGCTGGCCTCCTGTGCATTCCTGGAATAACAGCAGAGTGGCTGCCAAAGGCCACAGTAGTATATCCTGAACGGCCAGAAGGTAGGAGCATCTTACCAGGGAGTTCCGTTTTATCATTATGGCCAGTGCATGCACCTCCGGTGGCACTGTATGTAGACCCTTCAGTAACCCCCCATGGGGAAAGGAGTGAAAAGTATGGTAACTAGACCTGGAAGGGACCCCCTCCCTGCTACAGTCCTATCCCAGGTCCACTCTCTTGCAGGCATCCTACCTGATGGACAAGATTGGCCTATGTTGGTGACATTAAAACGTGTGTCTTATTGCCCCTAAAGTCTTTGTGGATTGGGAACCGCCTCTGGCTTCAGAATTATTATTATTTTTGTTATTAGGAACCTCCTCTGGCTTGAGGATTATTATAATTTTTGTTACCTGTATCAATATTTTGCTGTATCTTAATTTTTATTATCTCTAAGTTGTTGTTAACCTCTGTTGCTACTGTGGAATCTGGTTACAGAGCTCCAGCTTTCTCGCTCAGGGACCATTGCAGAAGATTGAAAGAGTGGAGGGGTGGAGTGTGGGGCAGTTGGAGTTCCCATGGCCGGGATCCTCCCTGAACTTAAACCACCTGATAATGTAACTGGCCTGTTGCTAGGCTACCACTTCCACACCCGTAGGCAATAAGCTATTATTGTGCCATATAAAGAGCTCGGCTCAGTGCTCTGGGCCGAGGCAGAGACGCTAGTGCTCGACCTACCGCGGGGAGAACAAGCCGGGTAATAAACCCTTTCACCCCAAAGAACGTTTTGCTGTCAATTTCTTTGGTCACATTGAATCCATAGTGAACTTGCCCAGGGCTGAAACTCATTGGCAAGATGGGCATGAAACCATTTTAAATGTTTTTTTTTAAATCATTTTTTCATGAAAAAGTCTAAACATGTCTCTTCTGGATATGGATGTTAGAAATTGTTTACACTCTATTTTACTGACAAATTTCGTGTGTGGAAAGAGGAGGCAGGTGAAATGTTTTCGGTGCCAATTACTCTGTGGTTCCTCTTCTGATATGAAGAGAACCTGCTGATACATCTTGTTTACCAGGTTTTCTGTGTATCCTTCCCTCTAACTACCACCTACTGGCTAAGCGACTATTCAAACTAGAACTAACTGAAACTTCATCCTTTTTAAAATTTGAAACCGGTACAAATCGCTGCCTGTGCTGTAGTGAAGCGGTTAATGTGAGTCTGAGGGGGTGGGGTGGGCACGTCTGGAACCGTGTATAAGAGGCCTGGCTGGCAGGGTGCAGCTGACCTTCCCGGGTAAGCACAGGCGAGATTCAGAGGAGAGAAGGTCCCAGCGGTGCTTGTATGTTGGGTTCCAGTGCTTCCAGTCACCTGTGAGGTCGAGCTCTGCTTACGCTCTCTTTGAGGGTTAGCTTGCCAGCCAAGCACGTCTCACCAAAGGAGTGTGCATTTCCGTCACATGAAACAAAAATTTCTGATTCTAATTCATAGCCCAGTCATCATTTCAGCCTCCCAGAAACATATGCAAATCGATTCATAAATAATTCCATCTCTGCCTTCTCTATTCACTCCTTCGAGACCCAGGTGCAGAAGGAGATTTCACAAGATAACCAATCAGTTCTAAAACTATGACACAAATGTATAGAAACAAGGTTCTTCTCTTAGATGCGCCTCTCTCTTTACAGGACAATAAGCAAATTTTCAAGTTATTCTAAGTAATTAAGAGTTGGGCCATCATCTGAAGTTCATGAAAGATGGGGTGTAGAAAATAATTTTAAAACTCTGTTCTCACATGTAGTTAATAGGGTTGCATTTCCTGTGATTTTTTTGCTCGTGGGAGAAGGTGATTGGTCAAGTGCTGGAACTTTTCTTCGGAACCGAGCCACTCTGTAAATATCTTGTGAAATAATGCAATCAATTATCTGGGTTGTTGAGCAGGTGTTAGCCTGGCTTCTCTAAAAATAAATCATGTCAGGCTAATCTGAAATTTTTGATGAAATAACTAAGTAAATTTATGAAAAGGCATAATTTATCTTGATTTTAGCAATGCTCTTGATAAAGCATCTCTCAGAAAACTTGTGAATAAGTCCCAGCATACTGGCATTAGCATAGGATTGCTGAAATAGATGACTAGCTGGCAAAACTGGCAAACCAGAAGAGGTATAATATGCGGACAATAATTCTTCAGGGCAGAGTTGACAAGCAGGTTTCCCAGGGGCTCCGAGTTCGGGAATATTGTAAATAAGATTCATGTCACTAATTTAGCAATACGCTCACAGTGTGCCAGGAATGCGATCTGCCGATGACTCATAGATAGTAGTTTGTGATTCAGAGGGAGGTGGGCCGCCGGGATGGTGAGCAAAGAGGTCCCCGAAACAAGCCTGGAGCCTGAATCGGGGATGTCGGCCCGAAGGAGCAGCTCAGTTACCGAGTGACAATGCAGCTGGGGTGATGGCGGGTGGACGCTGTGGGGCTTAGATGGCACTGGGTGTCGCCTGGTCAGTGGGCTGTGCTCTGCGACTGAAAAGCCGAAGGCTGGGGATTGTTTGGGGTCCTCTACCATTGGCTTGAGTCCTCCCTGCCCCCCATAAAATTTTTGAACTTCCAGTCCCATCAGGAATCTGCCAGAAATCTCCCAACCCCTCACATGTAGTCGCCTAATCAAAGATGAGCTCTCGTCACTGCTAACATACAGCCTGGCATAACGTGCAGCACCGTGAAGCCAAAGATTTGAGCAGTTGGGTCTCTTCTGACCATACCCTGCGTGCTATTCCTTGTGGTTTATCTCTTTGGTGGCTTCCCATCTGTGGTTCCCAAAAGCGTCCCTTAATAGGCTGTTCCTGGAGTGACCCCCAGGGTCAGTTCTCAGTGGTGGTTCTCCTGTGATAAAGACGCAGCCCGTTCTCTCAGTGCCTCACTCCCACACTCCCACCATCTCTCACAGTCTCCAACGTACGTTCAGTGGCTGGTCACATGACCTTTATGCTCCTAGATCCTTTCTTTGGCTGTGAAAAAGCTCAATATCTATCTTTCTCGTGATTCATGTCTAAGGATAACTCATAACAACATCAGAAATTTACCCTTTAGTTTCTATTTCATGAGATATCTGACAGCCTTTGAAAGAACTAAGATTGCACGTGAGTCTTTAGCACTATGTTGCTCTGAGACCAGCAGCCTAGGCATCCTCTGGGGTCTTGCTAGAAATGCAGGATGTTGGTCCCATCCCTTGCCACTGAAACAGATTGCACATTCAGTGTGATTCCTGCTGGTTGGGAGGCTCTGGGGCAGTTATTCTACAGACTGGCCAAGAGAGAAAACTGAACCTCAGTGCCACATGGTTAGAATTTGACAGCTTCACTTCAATTATATCTTTTTTTGTTGATACCATACTGCAAAGGTTTACATAAAAGAAATAGTAAGATGCTTCAGATGACTATATTCTTGGTTCCTGAGTCTTAAAAATGGCCTCCTTTTAAATGGCTTACCTAACAGTGGAAGAATGTGGATATGCAGCCTAGGACATACCCAGTAGGGAGGGAGAAACTGCTAGAATCAGCACAGCGGTGTGGAATGTTTTTGCACACTTGCCATGGTACAGGAGGGCCACAGCTGAGGTTATGCACTCCTGCTTGTTGGCAAAGAAGACGGGGTTGCTAGTCCATGGGAATCCCCCGACCCTTGTCACTGCCTGGGCTGAAGACAGAGTGGCAGAACAGAGTCACCTATTTCTTTCGGTCGTATGGTGTCCTGAGACAACATCTTAGAAGTTTGGAAGGGTAAAAAAGCATGCAAAAATCAGGCTGTTTCTTAGTTAATTTTGTTCTGAATCAAGGAAAATCATGCATCTGTTTTACAAATCTCACAAGCAATGCTGTATTTCGTTCTAAATACTGAGGGTAATTAAGGAGCTTCAAATTGGTGAATCATACTGAAAATGACAGTGAAATTTATTCAGAAATCAGAACAACTATGTTTTTTGGTGGAAGATTCAAAGTGAATACATGTATGTCTGAAAAATGCATTTTAAAACAGGCTGAGAAGATCTGAGTGCATTTAACAATTTTTAAGGAATAGTAAATGAATGACTATGAGAAAAGAGGAAAGAATGATGCTCCTATGATCCGTATCAGGAGGAGAGTGCCAGTTTCAACTGTTACGTTGTGCAGCTCCGTGAGGTTGGGGTGAAGTGTGGTGTCAGCTCCAAAGTGCAAACACATCAACTGGAAAATCCCTCGAAATAATCCAAGTCCACATATAAATTGCCTATGGAGACATCAGTGTGGGAATTGCATTACTGGGTGCTTCAAATTATCCCAAATTTGTTCTCTATCCATCAGAATTCCCTACCCACCTGTTTTCCCGGGGCCTTCCCGTTGGGTGACCGTCCCCGTTTTAAGCATCTCTGGTTTGCAGTGTGTGTTGGATCTGTGTCCTTACCTGGACGCGCTGGACCGGTTCTCTAAGATAAGTATTAGTATAGATTCTCTTGGCCTGGCTTCTTTTGGTCTATGCCTGCTGTCCCACTCAGGCCAGGACTGAATTAGAATCAGAATGTCCAGAGGCTCCCAGAGGATCCATGAGACGTGCGCGTCATGTGAGAAGTGTCGCTCTGACCTCATGGGCTTCTCTGGTCAGCATTGGGAAGGGACCCGTCGCTCAGGACATCCCATGTTTCTTCACAACTCTTTTGTTATTACTCCCTAAGATTACATTGCACAAAGTTGCTACAGCACAGAGAAAAATGGCAATTGGACCTTGAAAAAAACGTGAAGGGAACATCTGGGGACAAGTAAAGGACACATCTGAGGTGCATGGGTTTGGAGGACTGACCTGTATTCCCAGGGACTCTGCAGCATCTGGCAGTACACTTGGAAGGAACTGGGGCTCAGTTAGCATTTGTTTAATGAGTTAAAGAATGAACGAGGGAAGTCCACTGACCCACTGACAGTGCTTTTCTTGGAAGCATTGTGCACACTTTCTATTTTTAAGTAATAGCTTCTCAAATGCTGTGTGTGTGTGTGTGTGTGTGTGTGTGTGTGTGTGTGTGTGTGTGTGTGTGTGTGTGATCCAGTAGCCTCACTAGTTCCCGTAACTCTGCTCTATGGGCGCTTGGGCTCCTCGTGGAGGGTCACCATGTTTTTGGAGGGTTTTCGCAGGCTCCCCGGGGATGCTCTTTAAGGGGCTGCGTTCGCCCTTGCCCCTCGGCTAGTCACTCCTCATTGGATTGACGTAGTTTCTTTAAGGTCTTTCCTTGTTCCCTATTTAGGAGGACAAATCTTTTAGATGGAAGTATGCTTGCCTCTGTGAACCTAAATCACAAAAATTTAGCTTTGTTTTCTAAATTGGGAAGAACATTTTGCTTTTCTTGCCTCTCTGAGGTTGTCCCACTCCTCTCCCCTGAGACGTTTGCTTTTGAAGCTAGAACGCAGTCTGGTGTCTGTGGACCTGAAGCGGTGGTTGAGATGAGGGCTTGAGCTGGGCTCGGAGCGGCCGGTGTGGTCAGGGGAGGGCGGGGTGGGGCGTTCACTGCAGTGACTGACGCCCAGCTGCGTGGAGGGAAACCGCCTCTGTGCAGGGACCGAATGTACAAAACAATGTATTTCAGGCCAGACTTGTGCTTAGGCATTTAACTTGTTTCTAGGTTGGCTTTTCCAAGATCAGAACACTCACTGAAGTGTTCCCGGGACTATACTCTCTCCCCTTCCCGTGTTCCAACACTTCGCATTCGTTTCCTCAGGTGGGTGTTGGCCACGCTGACATCAAGGTGAGAAAGTATCAGATAAAGTTCACAACTTTAAGTAAACTTCACAGTAAGGTGAATAAAAAGTAAAATTTGTGATAAGATTTTGGTAGACGTAAAGGCTTAGTTAAAGCAAATAACTACCAGGGAAGCTTACATTTTACTTAAGCTAATTTCTTAATGACCCAAAGTCAAATATTCATAGGGCAGCCTGTGATGAATCATGAGAGATTTGAAAGTAGGGTCAGGCTTGGGAGGGATTACGAGTTCCCCACAGAACTCATGCTGATCCCAACCGACGGGCATCTGGCTGGGTGCCGTACAGGGATACACTAAATCAACTGTATTTGCGACCTTATTCTCGGCTGAGAGAGCGTCAGTGCAACCAAGCTTACTTCTGAATGATTGCTCACTTAGAAGAAAACGTCTAGATAAATTTTTATGACTCCTTTTGGATAAATTAAAAACCTATTATTAAACCACTGAAAAATATGTTAGGAACGTTTAAAACCTGCAGGAAAGACATAAAACCAAAATATAATGATCCTTTTGACCTGTAACAGTACCTTTCTTTGTGACCTTTTCATGTTTTCTTTTTCTTTTGTTCATTTTTTTTGACTGAAACTTATTCATTTGGGATACTTTATGATACTACTATTGTTCTTTTTCTTCAACTTATAGTAATGGCTCAGTACCAGTTCAACATTTGGGCAGTTCGATTAGAAATTTTTTATCTTCATGTGTCCCATTTTTTTATTGCTACACAGCAAGCCATTTATAATTTTATTACAGAACATTTGGATCATGAAGAAAGTTTCCTTGAGGAAATGTTGACCTCAAAGTACACCACCAGGCAAGCTATCTAAGAGGTCACAGAACAGAAAGTTCACAGATAATGTAAAATTGCTTGAATGACAGTTCATTAAATCTTACATTTTCTTCAACTTTCTCACTACCTTACTCCTTCTGTGGCAAAGAAAAGAATGGAAATTATATAAAAGGATCAAAATAAAAATTAAAAAATATAAGTGAGGAGAAAGACATGGTAGGTCAGCACACCTAGAACAGGGTCCAAGCTCGTGGAAGGCCCAGTGTGGTGTGTGCAAAGGTCCTGCATCCTCTGTCTCTCTGCCCTACAGCCTCCCTTGAAGATGGTGTGGTTACAAGAACTCGAGAGGAGGCTTGAGCAAGAAGGCTCCCAGGTGGAAGGTGTCCTGGGCCAACGACCTACACTTGCCCTTCAGGGAAAAGCTCACTCAGTGGCTGGCATGGCCTAGCTTGGCTATTAGGCTCCTGAACGGCCACTGCTTTATATGTGTGTTGAGTGTAGAACACACGTGGGGCTGAGCAGGACCTTCCGAGGGGTGACCAGCATGTACCTGTTTTAAAGGTACCAGCCGTCAGCTTAGAAGGTAACTCGGTCTTTCCATCCGTTTCTATTTATATGTACTATTCTTATTTGTCCCGTCGTATTTTCTATGTAGTTAACCTCCCTTTAACATGGTCTTTAAGTTACCACCTCACCATCTACATTCGATGTGCCTGGTGACTTCTGCCTGTGGTTCCAGCCTATTGTTCACTCATTCTCTGTATGTGACACAGCCTATGAGCGTCACTTGAATTTCATGAGCTACTGGCTTGCTCACTATTTCTGCTGAGTTTTATCTATCCTATTTCCTTCATTCCACTGCAGAATTAAATTTCCTTAAAAAGTCTGGCAAAGGAACCATACAATTTGCATATGTCTTTTCATTGCCGAAACAATTCGATTTTTTTTTATATTTGGAGGATTTATTTAAGAAAATACTATTCAAATTTCACTGATATGAAATGTGTTTGTAAATAGTGTTAACATTAACACAGTGCTAATATTAACAGTATCAGCACTAATGTAATGTCAGTATTAACATGGATGGAAACACCCAGAGAATTAGGGTCAAGAGTGAAAATTCCGATATTCGAAGTCCAGCTATTTTGGGGCATATGCCAAAGAGTGACAGAAACCAGGGAAGCCAATTCACCAGCTGGGTTTCGTCTTGCTGTAATGGTCTATTTTTATAACACCTTTGTGATCTGCAGGCTTTGTTAGCTATAAAAGTTCTAACGATGGGAAAGTGGAAGGAATTTCAGGAAACAACCTTCTCTCTGACTGTGGTTTTGGGTAGACACCTGGGGCCAGACCATCCCGTCGTGCTCTGCCCCGCGGCGTCTCTGCTACCCCGGCTCCCTCCTTGCCAGCTCCCCTGCCCTATCACGCTGCTTCTAGGAGATTCAGAGTGCAGACACTGCGCTGTTGCCGCAAATTGTAAGCTCACCAAGTCAAGGATCATGCGTATCTTGACTCTGCATGCACAGCATGGTGTATGAGAGATTTTGGAGTCAAATTTCATCACTTCAAATCCCCTAAAGATACTTAACTCTTTCCCAACTGGGTTTCCTTCTCACTCTGGTATCTCCCCAGGTAAGAAAAGGGTTCCCACAAAGCAGGATAATCTTATCTCAAAAGGCAATTATGAAAGTTAGATAATGTCTTGCATATCTTCACATGCATGTAAATTTCAGAGTTCAGCGACTGCTGATATGCAAGGATTTCAGGACCGTTGGAGGTTCTCCTGGCCGGTATATCTATCAATTTTACATATGTTGTAGATGAGAAATGAGAAGGCAGGGCTTTCTTCTCTTTAATGAATAACAAATTCACTGAACATTTACCTTTTCAGGATGGTTTAACTCCTAATACTTTGATTTTTCTGGATTTATTTAGTGAAATGATAAAAGAGTATGGTTTTGGGTCGATATTTTCCAGATTCACTGTAGACCTTTTTGGATAATTTTAACTTTTCTACTTCATTTTAATTCTGTGCACTTGATATTAAAATGTCCTTTTGACCACTCACTTAAATAATATGACAGCCTTCTTTGATGGGCATAATTATATCCTGCTTAGAGCTTTATGTTACATTTTCCTAAGTATCATTTTTATGTTGCTATTAAAATTTTATTAGAATGCCGTATCACTATATTTTTCATTTTGTTCTTATTCTATCAGGTTTCATAAATGGATATTTTAAGCTATGCTAATTTGCTTATGAAATATATATGATTAAAAGGAAATTGACTTACTGCAATAAAATCTAGTCATCTAAGAAAACAGCTCAGACCTAGTTTGCTGGTAGTTGATCTGGTAAAGGGAGGCAAGGGTTATGTCATTAAATCTATTACATTTGGCTTCTGGCAAAGAATGAGCTTGTTTCAACTATCTGTGGCTTTCTCATCTTTTATATTTTTCAGATTTTCAGTCAGAAGACTGAGAATGATGAATATCAAAAAAATTAACAATATTTCAGTTGATTTAGGTATTTTGCATAGGGCCAACTTTGCAAATAGTGATAGAACCGAACCGGAAAATTGACAGACCTGCTTTGGACAGTATCAAAAAAAGTGTCTGGAATGAACTGGTTATTTTCTCATGGAGCTGACAGGTGTTTGGTCTTTGTTTACAGTAACATCCTTTGTCCTTCTAGCATAGAAAGCTCAATTAATTTCCAGAAACTGACTTAATCTCCAGAAATGGCACCACATTTGGGGAGGGGGGCCAGGGTGCGAATAATACACATAAATTTTGAAGGAAAAAAATGGTTTTTATTTAAATTGCCCATATTTTTCACTGCTCCCAAGCCTTCCAAATGTTTGAGGATTATAGGAAAAGGACACCCAACTTTGTTCTTTGTGCTTTTTTTGTTTATTCATGTGTTTGTTTGTCGGGGACTAATATGCTAAGTCACATTCTGGAATCTTGGTATTGGGACATAGCAGGTAACAAGTTGACTAGTTTCTTGCTCTTATGGGACCTACATTTTTATTCAGGAAGGCGGGAAATTGAAGCGTGTGTGTGTGTGTGTGTACACACCCTTAATATGTGTGTGTGTGTATGTGTATATATATATGTATAGGCTTAATACAGATTCTGGTCCTAGAAAATGGGATACCTCTGCTAAAAAATTACAAGAAGTATGTAAGTGGCTTCAGAATTGGGTAGTGGGTAGAGGTCGGGAAAGTTCTGAGGCATGTGAGAGATGAAATCTAGATTGCCGTGAGGAGGTTGTTGATGGCGGTCTGGACATGAAAGGCAGTTCTGGCAAGAGATCAGAAAGAAGAGAGGAGAGCGGAAGAGAAAGCTTTCACCACCTCAGAGATCACATAGTATCAAAACCAGATGTCGGCAGTATGAATGTCAGAGGCGCTTGTGGTGAGGACTCCGGCGGAAGCGGAGAGTGTGGTATTCGACACTGGAGGGCAGGTGGTCTTTGTTCTAAGGTCACAGAGAGCTTGGCTGGATTACATTTTGCCTTTGGGAGGAAAGGAGAACTTGTAAGCAGTGAACTTGGATATTCAACTGAGGAGATTTCTAAGCAAACTGTAGAAGGTACATACAGCCTGGTTTTTCCAGGCTGCTTATGGTAAAATGTGAGACGAAGGAGGTAAACTGAAGAGGAATTCCTAAGCAAAAAGGAGTGAGCTCTTGATGATTTGGAACACTCTCAGCCCATCCAGATAGCATGTTCTGGAAATGAAACCAAGGCTGTAGCTGGAGACATGTTGGCTAAAGAGATTAGGACTGTGAATTACACATGCAATCAACCAGACGCCAGGAACAGAGATGTGGTTATCCAAAAAGGAACTCTGGAGAAGCCTTGTGTCTAATGGTGTGGATCCTCTTGACATGGAAGAATGGAAGAATTTTGAGATGTTTTTTACCAGCAGAAAATCTGCCAGCCTGGATCGCAAAGGCAGCGATGGGGTCGAGCAAGGGAAGGGTGACTCTGAGGGCAGGGACTTGGATGCAGAGGCCCGGGCTGGCAGCAGCTTGCGGGGCTGGCAGATTGGAGATGCTGCCCCGGAGGGCTAGGGTGGTGGGACTCCCACCCTTTGAGCCTCGAGTGCATGGCTGCTGCGGGCAGGACAGAGTATACGACCATAGAGGATCACTAACCTCGGACCCTAACGGAATATGTCCTGTTGGGTCTTTGACTTGCTTGGGATGCACAGCCCCTTTTGTCCTTCCAATTTCTCCCTTTTGGAATTGGAATGTCTATCTATTTGTGTTCCACCATTGTATTTTGGAAGTAGATAACTTGCTTTCTAGGTTTCACAGGCCCAAAGATGGGGGTGAAATCTGCCCCAGGATGGATCATACCCAAGGTCTCAGCCATACCTGATTTAGATGATTTAGAAGGTGAGATTTGGGACTCCCTGAGTTGGTCTTTTTTGGATGAGATTTTGGATTTGGAGTTGATGCTGAAATGCGTTAAGACTTTTAGGGTCTTGGTAAAGTGTGAATATATTTTCCTTACTGGAAGGATGTAAACTTTTGGGGGCCGAGGGCAGGCTGACGTCAGCTGAACTGTGTCCTAAATAAGATACATTGCCGTTCTAACCTACAGTACCCCAGAATGTGATCTTATTTGGAAAAAGGGTCATTGCAGATTAGTTAGATAAGATGAGGTCACTCTGGAATAGGGTGTGTTCCTAATACAATGTAACTGGTGTCCATAGGAGAAGAGGAAATTTGGGTACAGACATGCACAGAAGGAAGATAACATGAAAGTATGCAGGAATGAAATGGCCATGGTGACAGAGAGGCAGAGAACGGGTGACGCCTCTGCACGCCAGTCCAGGAAGGAGGCTGGCTGGAAACACTGTTAAGTAGTTGTTCATATGAAACAGTTCATAAATAAATGAGTTACTATCTTTTTTTTTTTTTTGAGAAGGCATCTCTCATATTTATTGATCAAATGGTTGTTAACAACAATAAAATTCTGTATGGGGGACTCAATGCACAATCATTAATCAACCCCAAGCCTAATTCTCAACAGTCTCCAATCTTCTGAAGCATAATGAACAAGTTCTTACATGGTGAACAAGTTCTTACATAGTGAATAAGTTCTTACATGGTGAACAGTACAAGGGCAGTCATCACAGAAACTTTCGGTTTTGATCACGCATTATGACCTATAAACAATCAGGTCAAATATGAATATTTGTTTGATTTTTGTACTTGATTTATATGTTGATCCCACATTTCTCCTATTATTATTATTATTATTATTATTATTATTATTATTTTTAATAAAATGCTGAAGTGGTAGGTAGATGCAAGATAAAGGTAGAAAACATAGTTTAGTGCTGTAAGAGGGCAAATGTAGATGATCAGGTGTGTGCCTGTGGACTAAGTATTAATCCAGGCTAGACAAGGGTAGCAAGACATCCACGGATGCAGAAGATTTCTCTCAAAGCAGGGGGGGTGAGGTTCTGAGCCTCACCTCTGTTGATCCCCAATTTCTCACCTGATGGACCCCCTGCGACTGTGTCTGTCTTAGGTTGTTTCTCCCTTGAGGAATCTTACCCGTCTCTGGCTAACCAGTCATCTTCCGGGGCCATACAGGGAGATGTAAAGTTGGTAAATGAGAGAGAAGCAATATTCTTTGAAAAGGTTAGCTTTTTACTTCTTTGCAGATTTATGCCCTGTGGCTTTTATGCCCAGCATTTGTCTTGAGGTATCTTTACCACTTGGAAGAATTATGATACTTGGTAATTTTTGATATGAGGCATAAATTCTACTAAAGGGCTGTAATTAGGAAGTAAGAAGAAAAGCCATAGAAGTAGCAGATGGAAGAAAACATGGGAAGATTGATTATTTCTTTGACATATCTTCTTGTAGAGTAACATAAGCATGTATAGATTTTAACAAACTACTAATTAAATTGCGTACACACATTAACATAATAGGAATATAGCTACATAACAAAAACAGACCTACAATTACCAGCCATATCCAGTGAAACCAAGAAAACCAGTTAGGCACTCTAGGCATTTGTGAAAACTTATCAATGATATGATGGATATTATCTATCTGAATTTGAATAGTTTGAGAAAAATCAGACAAATTAAAACAACACATTCCTGGGAACTGTTCACATCCCATATGTTCTTTTAATGGTAGATAGTCTATAGTTGCACAATTTTGGAGCGCTGCAACTTGCACTTCTCCTAATTCTTGGTTGAGTTCTGACAGTATAGATCCAGTCAAATTTGTTGTTTTACCGTATGCACAGGCCAGCTTAGATATCTCCTTCTTCATTCCAATGGCAAATCCAGGAACCGGTGGGATGAATGCAGCTACAGCTGCTACAGTGCCAGGATCTTTGTTGAAGTTTTTTGATGATCATCCTCTGGAATAACTCTTCCAGAGGATGTTGATGTTGGAAGTTCTTCTTCATATCGTATCTTAATTCGTTTTCTGGGTAGACAAATTAGGCTTTGATCCTCTGTACAAACACAAACAAACCCTTTGCCCACACTTTGATATGACCTTCATACCATTGTGAAGAACCTACTGGAGATCACCACACAGGAACTGCTTTTTTTTTTTTTAAGAGAAAGGAATATTATCAGAAAAATGTACTTCCATAGCTGATCATCTGACACCACCGCCATCTTGGCTCCGCCAGTTACTACTATCTTTAAACCTTTAAAAATAGTAATTTGTATATAAAATATTGCTTGTAGAAATACTAAATGCAGCAACTATATAAGTGAAAGTAAATACAAATAAAAAAATCTTTTTGAATGTCAAATAAAATTCAAATAATGGGAGATTATAATCTTAGTTAAAGTGATTACCTTATAACCTATGTATAAGCATACTATAAATCACAAAACACCATTATTGCTATTTATTTGATTTAGTAACAAAAAGTTGTTTTCCTTTTCCTTTTAATAGTTTTTATCAAAAGGCTTTGTAAAGGAGTCCAAATCAATGACTTAGTAATCGCAGGGCAAACTGAAAAGAAAAAATTTTAATTAAATCAGAGAGATGTTTATGGTTAATTATGTCCCTAGAGCATCAAACCTTATTCCATCTACCAAGTATTTTCTATTACATCTCAAAAGCCATGAAATTTGAGGCTTTGGTTCCAGAAATTATCCATTAAAATTTCAATCCATCATGTTTTGATTTTACTGCAGAAATAGGTTTTTTAAAAGGTCTGCTCTTTTGACCTGCATTTCATTACACCAGTGTAATTTTGAACTAAATAAATTTCATTTCCAATGTTCTTAATTTTTTAAATTGGAAAGTGCTTGAGCCATAGGAATATTTTCCACTCTTTCAGAAAATACTGACCTCATGTATTACTTCTGGGTTATTTTTAACTCCATCTCTCCTGCCATTGGTACACATAGGGCATCTTTACTGTTATGATTTAATAACACCCAGGAATGAGTCATGATCCCCTACAGGGAAGTACTGCTGGATGAATTTTATTTCTTTCTTCCAATATATGTAACACTGTCTACGGCTTCTGTTTTAATTAGGCATACCTAATGATTAACATTGGCCAATTTATGTCCAATTAAAGTCAGTGAAAAATTACATGTGGAAGAAAGGCTGAATAGAACTAGTCACTAAGCAGTGGGTCCTTACTTAACTATGAGGATGAAACACTGTGTTTCCAATTCCAGAAAATACTTCTGGGTGGGCTTCAAGCTGAGGAGCGATGTCAGGAAAGACTTGAAATAAGAATACTTAAATTCAAAACAAGTGTGTGATTTTTTTTTGAGAGGGTATCTCTCATATTTATTGATCAAATGGTTGTTAACAACTATAAAATTCTGTATAGGGGGGTCAATGCTCAATGCACAATCATTAATCCATCTCAAGCCTAGTTCTCGTCAGTCTCCAATCTTCTGAAGCATAATGAACAAGTTCTTAAATGGTGAACGAATTCTTACATAGTGAATAAGTTCTTACATGGTGAAGAGTACAAGGGCAGTCATCACAGAGGCTTTCGGTTCTGATCACGCATTATGAACTATAAACAATCAGGTCAAATACGAATATTCATTTGATTTTTATACTTGATTTATATGTGGATCCCACATTTCTCCCTTTATTATTATTATTATTTTTATTTTTAATAAACTGCTGAAGTGGTAGGTAGATGCAAGATAAATGTAGAAAACATAGTTTAGTGTTGTAAGAAAGCAATTGTAGATGATCATGTGTGTGCCTGTAGACTATGTGCTAATCCGAGCTAGACAAGGGCAATAAACCATCCACGGATGCAGAAGATTTCTCTCAACACAGGGGGGGGTGAGGTTCTAAGCTTCACCACTGTTGATCCCCAATTTCTCACCTGATGGCCCCCCTGCGACTGTGCCTGTCTTAGGTTGTTCCTCCCTTGAGGAATCTTACCTGTCTCTGGCTAACCAGTCATCTTCCGGGGCCATACAGGGAAATGTAAAGTTGGTAAGTGAGAGAGAAGCCATATTGTTTGAAAAGCTTAGCTTTTTACTTCTTTGCAGATTTATGCCCTGTGGCTTCTATGCCCAGCACTTGTCTCGAGGTATCTTTACCACCTGGAGGAATTATGATACTCGGTAAATTCGATATGAGGCACGAATTCTATTTAAGGGTTGTAATTAGAAAGGAAGAAGAAAAGCTATAGAGGTAGCAGATGGAAGGAAACATGGGAGGATTGATTATTTCTTTGACATATCTTCTTGTAGAGTACCTTAAGTATGTATAGGTTTTAAACTACTAACTAACTTGCGCACACACATTAACATAATAGGAATACGGTGACATAAACAAAGCAAATCTATAATTACCAGCCATATCCAGTGAAGCCAAGAAAACCATTTAGGCACTCTAGGCATTTGTGAAAATTTGTCTATGATATGATGGATATTGTCCAACTGTACTTGAACAGTCTGAGAGAAATCAGACAAATTAAAGCAGCCCATTTCTGGGATCTGTTCACATCCCATATGTTCTTTTAACCATAGATAGTCTATAGTCATGAGATTTTGGGGTGCTACAACTTGCACCCCTCCCAACTCCTGGTTGAGTTCCAACAGTACAGATCCGGTCAAATTCGTTGTCTCACTGTATGCACATGCCAGCTTAGACATCTCCCTCCTCATTCCTATGGCAAGTCCAGGAAATGGTGGGGTGGACGCAGCCACAACCGCAGCATCGTCCGGATCCCTGTGGAGGCTTTTTGATGATCATCCCCTGGCACAAGTCCTCCAGAGAGTGCTGATGCCGGAAGCTCCTCCTCATATCCTATCTTAGTTCATTTTCTGGGTAGCCAAGTTGGTCCTTGATCTTCTGCATAGAAACAAACAGACCCTCTGCCCACACTTTGACATGCCCTCTATACCACTGTGTAGAAATCATTGGAGGTCAGCACACAGGAACTGCTTTTTTTTTTTTTTTTTATTAAGAGAAAGGAATATTATCAGAAAAGAGTACCTCCATAGCTGATCATCTGACACCCTTTAAGTGATCAACATTAAGGATATTTAAAGCATACATTAATCTTTGATTTACCAATTGTTTTATCCTATCAAGGAGTAATCCCCCTTTTATTTCTTTTTTTTAAAATCTTTAATCTACACTTACATGAAGAATACTATGTTTACTATGCTCTCCCCTATATCAGGTCCCCCCTAAAAACCACCTTACGGTCACTGTCCATCATCATAGCAAAATGTAGAATCACTACTTGTCCTCTCTGTGTTGCACAGCCCTCCCCTTTCTCCCTCCCCCCCATGCATGCTAATCATAATACCTCCTTTCTTCTCCCCCCCCTTATCCCTCCCTGCCCACCCATCCTCCCCAGTTCCTTTCCCTTTGGTACCTGTTAGTCCATTTTTGGGTTCTGTAATTCCGCTGCTGTTTTGTTCCTTCAGTTTTTCCTTTGTTCTTATGCTCCTCAGATGAGTGAAATCATTTGGTATTTCTCTTTCTCCGCTTGCTTATTTCACTGAGCATAATATCCTCCAGCTCCATCCATGTTGCTGCAAATGGTAGGATTTTTCCTCTTCTTATGGCTGAGTAGTATTCCATTGTGTATATGTACCACATTTTCTTTATCCATTCATCTATGGAGTGTGTGATTTTTTTAAGAACTTAGATCTCATACTCCTTTATTCTTTCACTGAATTTTCCTTTAAAAAAACTTTATTGAGCTTAGTTGGCATACTATACATTTAATATATTTGAAGTGTTCAATTTGATAAGTTTTGGTGTATTTACGTATCCATAAAACTATCAACACAACCAAGATAATGAACATACCCATTGCCCCCAAATTTCCTCTTGCTGCTTTGGGACTCCTGCCTCCCAGTCCGCCATCCATTTCCAAATAGCCCCTGATATATTTTCACTGATATATGAAGTCATATATCACTTTACAAATTCATGTTGTCTAGAATTTTATAGCAATGGAATCATAAGCTTTCCTTTGTATGTCTTCATTAACTCATCATAATTGTTTTGGTATTCATGCATGTTATAGCATGCATCAGTAACTCATTACTTTTTACTGCTAAATGGTGGTATTGAATAGATATACCACAGAGTTTATCTATTCACCTGTTGGTAGATATTTAGGATGTCAATACTTAACACAATTATTATCACAGTGAGCCCTATTATGAACATTCCTTTATGTAGATTTATATGGTATCCAGTCATTTTCATGTGTTACTGGATCCTGTTTAATAGTGTTCTGTTGAGGATATCTTTGTCTATATTAACAAAGGATATTAATCTGTAGATTTTGCATCATGATTTGGGGGCTCTGTTGTTAAGTGCATATATTTTCATATTTTTTATATCTTCTTGATGGATTGTCTTTGGTCTATGGAAAAGAGGACATTGTTTGTACTCCTCTTTTCTGTCACACCTGTCCTCCTAACGTTGCATCTCTCTGCACCCTTTTCTCTTCTATCTGACTTCCTAGTTATGTGGAGCCCAGAGTCATTCTGTGAGGAGTTGTCCAGGTAACTAGAGAGGTATCCTGGGTTCCTGAGTTGGCCCACCTGGCTGCCCCAGTTCTGTTTTTTGGGAAAAACTCCCTTCTCCATTGCTTTCCACGCCCCCTGAAGATACTCTCTGGAAGGTTCTTCCTTGTGACTGACTCTTCCTGGAAACATCTGCAATGGCGTTGGTAGGCTTTTCCAGCTCACTTTCTCCCTGAAAATGTTTAAGGTCCACGTAAAGTGCAGAGGTAAACTAGCTAGTCTGTATTAACTGGACTAGTCTTTGCTGTCATATTATTGTTTAACATGCTTGAATTTTGCTTATTTCCATTCTGTTTAATTATCAGTACAACTTTTTCAAGATGTTCTTGAGTGGTCCCAGAACTCTTCAGCTCATGTGTTTTAAATGATTGTGCTATTCATTCACCAGTTAAAGTGAAAATGTGCACAAAAAGAAGGCGGGGGGAGACCTGGAAATACAGAGAGAAAACTTTAAGTTTAAAGTAAAACAGTGGGAAGGGTTCACTGAAGAACAAATACTGGCTATGTCTTATTCCATTATACAATCTCCTTTGCTTTGTTTTTGAAAAAACTGAGGCAGTAATTTTATATCAATAAACTTGGATATGACTCCTTATGGATGCATAAGGGCATGACTAATTCCATTTATCATTCTTAGATTTCTCTTTGTGCCCAACTTCTTTGAGAATAAGAAAGAAAGCTATAGTGGATTCGGAAGATTTACTTGAATTTATAAATGGTGTCTTGTGTATTATACACGTGACTACAGATTGGATTGTCTGACTGTAACTCTAGGGGGAAAATCCTGGGGCAAAATACCTTTGAAACCGAAATCAGTCAAAGGGAGAAATAAAGTGGGAGAAATCCATTTATTTCTTACAAGCAGTTGTCCACTTCTGCTCACCCGTGTCTCTTGCGACCCGGCTGCAGATGAAGAGGCCCCCACCCAGCCCCCCAGCCCAGATAAATCCCCGCTCGCCCTTGTAATCACCTCCTGACATGGAGATGCACTAAAGCCAGGCGAGAGATTCTGGGAATATTGCAATTTTACCCATATTGATACACAAGCTATTTGGTTTGTATTCAGCAATAGAAAATGCACATTAAGTACATTTTACAGTATTTTATTTGCCTAAGATCACCAGTAAATGTACAGAAAGACTATTTCACCCATATGCCAGTTTCCACAGATGCCACTGCCAGTCCTCCCTCCCTGTTTCTCAGGCTCAAGCTCTCAGCCTTAAACACCACTTCTCACCCTGTGTAAGAGTCAACCTACATTGAGGTTAAATTTAAAAGTGCAATTCGTTTGTCCAAGAGATTGACTGTAATTCAAGTGTGCCCAGACATCTGTGCAGAGTCTTCCATGGACCCTGGTGCCAAGGTGATTCTCTAGGGAAATAACTTCATGACCCAGGCTGTAGGTATTAAATTCTCTATAGAAGAAATCAGCCCAACATGTTGTGTAGACATACTAAGATTGGGAGAGCAACACTGGGTTAAAAGTTTGTCCTTCTGGATAGGCTGAAATTTCTGGGAAAGAGAGGGGAAATGCCAAGTTGTAAACATGCTGTAATCACATAAATGTCTTAAACATTGACTGTCCATTGGGTGTTAAATTATTATTTCATTAACATATAAGTAAGTCCCAGGGACACAAAATCTCCAAATATTTCGCATGTAAGCATGTATACTTATGCATGCTGTAGAGTGATAAATGGCAGATCTTATCTGAAGAACCCAGATAAAGACAATTTATCAAGGAGAGCTGTGACTATTCATTGTTACAATGAAAAACTGAATATATGATGATTAAATCCCTTATGCACATTGTGACAAAGATAGGCAGAGAGTGGATTTTGGAAAGAAGCTCCAGAATGGATGTTTTGAGAGTTCTAAGCAGTTTACCTCTGACAGGGGAAGAATGGAGGTGTCTGCCTTCTCTTTAAGCCTATTAGAAAGGAGCTGCAGAGATGTGCTTGTGCATCTGGAAGCTGATGGGGTACAGTCGTCGTGTGTGTGATTCCTGTCTCAGGTCTATGGCATCTAAGAGGAACAGCCGACTACCTCCCCCATATACTGAAAATGACAGGGAATTGCTGCTTCATATATTCCCCAAACTGGGACAAACGAAAGATGCAGAGAGACTCTTGTGGATGAGACGTGGGCCACCGTGAGGTCCGGTGTGTAGGTTAGAATAGGTCTTCTGTGATAGAACCAGTTAGGTGGCCCGCGGAACCACAGCACGCCGAGAGTGGAAGTGTACTGTTGGACCTCACCAGTCTGCAAGGGTAAAGGAAGTCTACGGATCTACCTGCCCTGTTCAGGGATGCTTCAAGTAAAAAAAAAATGCCTACTAATGGGGGAGAGCTTCAAAAACCCGTAAACATGGTCACAAGAACCTGCCAGCCCAGAGCGCACGAAGCATCTCAAACGACTCCACCCAAGTAGAAGCTCTCAGCGGCCCCTCTCCTTCCCCTCTGCCCACCCCTGATGGGGTCAAAGGGAACAGGTGGTGAGAGGCAGGGAAGGGAGAGGGAATGAGACAGTCGACACCATCCCCTTTCACCATGGTGGGTAGTCTGGAAAAAACATGCTTTTCTAGAAGAGGAAATTGTATCTGATTTAGGTAGAAAGCTTTGGTTCGAAGCTCCAGGTGGTCCCACTGTTCCCTGGGGCCTTTCCTGGGACAGCATCCTACTTGCTGAAAGGGGTTGGTCTGTATTTAGTGTTCGACAGGAATATAGAATAAGGCTTACATGAAAAGTCTGAGAACTGTCCACATGTGCATCTCACGACAAGGAAAGTACTAGACCTTACGAGCAAGTCTGATGTAGGCGCTGAAGAAAAATTCAGCTGTTTTCTGATTATATCCAATAAGATGTGTCGACATTTTTTTTCCTTTTAACTTTCATTTGGACATAATTCTACAGAGAGAAAGAATAGAACACGAATTCCCATGTACCCCTCACCAAGATCCCCAAATATTGACAGTTTACCACTTCAGCTTTGCCCAGCTCTCTCTGCCACCACACACACACACACACACACACACCTTTCCTGTACATTTGACAGTACTGTGAAAATAATACTGTCTTGCTCTTCTGTATATATTTCTTGAGACAAGAATGTTCACTCATATAATTTAAGCATACTTTCGAAGTCAGAAAATTTACATTAATGCTGTATTATTAACTAACTAATCTATAGACTTGGATTTTCCAATTGTTCACAGCAGTGCCCTTTATAGCAGAAGAAAACCCAGGTCATGTGTAGCATTAGTCACCTCATCTTCTTAGTCTCTTTTATTATGAAAAAATTGCTTAGACTTTCTTGGTACTTAGTGATGTGTATGTTATTGAAAATAGGCTAGATATTTTGTAGAATTCACTCATTTTGGATTTTTCTCATGTTGTCTCATGATTAAATTCAGGCTATAGAATTTGAGCAAAAATATCAGGCATGATGTGTTCTTTCCACAGTGCATAACACCAGGGGACACATGGTGCATTTCTGTCCCACGTTTTGTATTAATTCTGTCACCTGGTGAAGTGGTATTTGTCAGGTTTCTCTATTATAAGTTCATAGTTTTTTCCTTTGTAAATAACAGTATGTCTTCAGAGAAACTTTGAGCATGGGAAAATATCCTTGAATTTTGGCCTACTTTTAGCACACACTGAGGATTCTTTTTGGAATCAATTTTTTTTATAATGGTTGACAAATAGTAATTTCTTATTTTGTCATTCTTCCATGTTTATTAGTTGGGTCTGGAATATACTAACTCATTTTCCCCAATCCTCCATTAATTAAGTTATGTGTTTAGACCCACACTGCTATTTTAATCCCAGAATTAGAATCATATTTGGCTAGTAGGGGCCTCAAGTATTCTTTGGGTACATTCTTACTTTATGGCACAATAAGGTGTTCCAGATTTATCTCACACTTCTGCCACTCCTGTGCTCGAGTCAGGCATTTCTCCGATGATACTTAGTAGAGAATGGTATTTAGAAACCAAGGTATGTTTCCAGGGGATCATCACTTCTCGGCTTTAGCTGATGAAGTTTTACCTCCACACACTTCTATACCTACTTCTGATCTATCTTAAAGCCCTGGGTTCATATGGATACCTTTTGTTCCGGTTCAACACCAGGGGGGTTAGTCCTTCCTTCCGCGTACACCCACTGCATCTTACTTCTCCAACAGTGAGAAACCTGCCTCCTGTTATCCACAATGTATTTACTTAATTTTTTACAACCAGAATACACACCAACGTTGACTTGCTGGTCCATGTTTCTGTGAAAAATTAGCCTCCTAACTAGAGTCCACCATTAGTTTGGAGTTATTTTCCTTCTTTAATCCAAGGATACATCACCAAAACACTACTTAATGAGTCCTCAGGGTTATACTCCTCTCCCCTGACCCCTCCCTACCACCTGAGTGTGGTTATAGTATTAATTAAAAAAAATATATTAAAAAAGGCTTCAGTTTGCTTTATTCGTTTTCATTTTGTATTTCAGTATCTTTCCCTTTCATTTTATTTAGTTTCTTCTTTTTGAGTATGTGAAACATTGACACAGTCTGAAAGTTAGAACCGTGCATGAAGCTGTTGTCAGAGATGGTTTATTCCCCAGAATTCCTCTGGTCTTTCCACCCTGTTCCCACCAGTCCTAGAAGGTAACTGGTATCAACATTTTCTGATTTGTCATTTCTTTTGTGCCCAATGGGGCAGATACATGTATTTTCTTACACAAAAAATGGCATGTGATAGACCTCTTTTGCACTCAACATTTTTCACTTAGTCTTTTATCCTATGAACCATTTCACCTTTAGGCATAGAGATCTTTGTAATTCTGTGAATCAATCGCCTGGTATTCTGCTGCGTAGAGGCACCACTGTGTGTTTAAGCACATTCCCTTTATTCAGACAGATAGAAAGCTTCTAATACTTGAAGCTGTTGACAATGTCTCAGTAGATAACTTTGTGACTTGTATTTTCAGATTGTTGGACATGTACCTTCAGAGTATAGTCATGTTTCTTGACATTATTTGTATTAAAACAAGAAAAGCATATGATAAATCAACTGAATGGAATGAAATGGCAGAAAATATGGGTCTCTGCACCTTCCATTCCACTGCTACCCCTTCTTTGAGTCGATCTATCTGAAGCATTTCTGAGTATTTTGGTTGCTACATCTCCGAATAATGTAAATTCCATAACTTTAGGGGGTTTTGGAGGGATGATCGTATCTCTTATTTTTGCCTTATGTTTAGAGACATTTGAGACTTAGACGTGAGGACATAAAGTCTGGTGATCAAAGTATCAACCTTACTAACATTAAGGCTGGGTTGAATAATAACTCAGATTAGGTTGTGATTATAATTAGATTCCTTGGCTTCCCCCTCAGTCCAACCCACTTGAGTGTTTGAGACTACAGTTAAATAGATAAATAACCAATACCTAGAATCATCGTCTTACACACACATTTAAGGTATACTTAATATATATGTTTTCGTTTGTTCTGAATTCTAGAATATTTCACTCCTCAATGTTTCGGGCTTCCAGAATAAAATATTCCAGAAGAAGAATTTAAAAGTATTTTGTAAATACCTATTTATAGACACTTTATAGTTTTTGAAACATTGTAACAGAGATCTCCTGCATATGAACTTTTAATGAGTTATCTATTGCCCATTGTCAATATTATCAATATTGCTAATTCAACTGTTTGGAGCAAAGCTACAGATTAAGTAGAAAATTTATACATAAATTTACAGGACAAAATATACAGTAGGTAGAATTGTCTGCCATTAAAAATACTGTCAGTAGTTTACTCTTTTCACTAGACTTCATCTTAAAATATGTAAGGATGCAAATTAAATCAGTACACATGGAGTTCTTATTCCTGGCCCAACGTATACTTGGCCAAGCCGAGGAGCAGGGGCGTAGTTCCAAGAAGACCTATACGTCTTTGCTTCGTTGCAGGCTGTTTGTCCCTGTGACATATTGGACTTCAAGGAGCCATCTCTGATATCATTCTTCAACAGTGTTCCCCTTTTCTCACTCTTCGGCATCTTGTATTTTATTTTAAAAGCAAACACATCTTAGAAGATCCATTTTTGAACCATTTAAAATGGGCTTTCACAACACTTGGTTGTGCGCTAGGAAGAGCTTCTCAAGTCCATCAATCATGGTCCACAGAGTGAGTGCCCTGACCACAGAGATGGTGGTTTTCCTCCTCCTTTTAAATCTTGTTTTAAGAGGCAAGCCCCTTACCTATGTGCAATAATTTGAATCCAGGATAATTTGGGGGCAAAGACATGAGCTAACTGGGATAATTGAGAATTTCTAGTTCAGTGATTTTTCCTAACGTGCATCTGACTTTCAAGGGGAAGCAGTTGGTTGGTGGCATGTGCTATCTGCCCGTGGTAGCCGGAGATCTACTGGCGGTAAGCGAAGGGGCATCTGGAAAGGCGGGCGGTGCACACCGTCTGCATGCCCTGACTTCCTGGTCACCGTTGTTTATGAGAGAAATTTGACATCTTCTGCTCTCAGAGGTTCAGTGGACCCCCTGAACAGCTGCGTAGGCACAGAAACAAAGTGGGATGTGGTTTACATAAGGAATAAAGGGATGTACAGAAGTCTTTCATCACAAAGATGAGCTACGAGAGGTGTTTGAAAAGAACTCTGGAGAAGGAAGTTCTTGCCAGATAACTTGGGAAAGATTTTTAAAAATTACTTTAAAAATTCTCAGCTTCACTTGGAAGGTCACCTGCATTCAGCCAGCTGTTGTAGGGGACACCTGCCGTGGGTGGCCACTGTTGATAGGTGGGACTGTGTCAAGGTTGCCTTTACAAATTAGCCGTGTGCCACGTGTGCACTGTCTTGGCACCCCAAAGGGGTTGGCTGTAGGCATGAAGAACTCTGTCCATCACTTCTGAGAATTTACAGACAGTGAGGGCTATTCCTAAAGACTGAGGGAACAGGAGGCTGGACAAGAGTAAAACAGCCTTTGAAACTTGGCAATATATTGCCTATTATCACCACAATCCATCCAAGCCGACAGGTTCTGTCAACTTAAACTGGATTGCTTTTTCATATGAAAGTGATTGCCCTAGAAGATAAGCAACAGGGTGCAAAATGTAATGATTTCACCTTAGTGAGACTAAAGGTTTTGTCTCACAGGACGTCTATTAAAACATTGTGGAAATATGCTTCAGATCCAAGAGCTCTTAGATTGATGCAGGAGTGAGTGAATGGAAAACAAAGTAAGAAAGACTCTTCTCAGCTGTTCAAACACAGGGGAGAAACCAAGTGCAGTAGGTAAGGCTGGTGGTGGCACTGTCTGGTTTGTTATATTCATTAGGGACGTAGAGGAGGGAATATGTATTATGTCCACAAATTGTAATATTATTACCAAGTTGGTGACTAACGTGGTGAACTAGAGAGTTACAAATATAATGAATGATATAAGTGTAAGAGAATCTACTTGAAGAAAAAATAAATTAAGCAAGTATAAAGTCAGTAAAAACCGCTTTCCAGAAGTGATGCAGAAAATGATCGGATGTCAATGTGAGTAAGATGTTGGGAATTATGAGCGGTCTAGAAGGTCTAGGAACCCTTCTGCTCAGCATAGATCACCTCACTTCTGCCCCCACTAGCAAGTCTTATGAAAATAATGTATCAGAAAGAACTCTAACAGGGAAAAATGAAACTCAATAGAAGATACTTTGTGAGAGGAAGAATGTGTTCATTTTACCAGGCGCTCAATTTTAGCTCCCCTATTTGCTGGGAGTATGGAAAACTTAGAAAGGGCTCCAAAAAGAAAAATAATAAGAAATAGGAAATAGGTCCACGAGGAAAAGGAATTCTTGGAACAAAATATAAAGTGGAACTAAATAGGTGGAACCAAATGAGTATATAAAGTAATGGCGCACTGACATTTTTAGCAACTTGTTTAAGGTTAAGTCAGTGTGGTTTACAAAGTAGCAGAAACGGCTGCGGGATTCCGTCTGGAATTCACAGTTCTTGAACTTGCCAGAACGGAAGCCTTGCCAACAGACACCACCCAGTGGGGGCATATCTCAGCTGGGTGCTCGGTCCTCTTCCAAAACCCGTGGCCCCTGCAGGACAGAGAATGCGGTCACCCCACGTGTCCTGAATGGGACGCCGAGGGCCCAGACCCCTCCCCGCGCCCCTCAGAGGACACGCGGTCCCTCCTGTCCTCCGTGTCGCCTGGCGTCTCTCCTGCTCGCCTGCTTCTCTCTCCCTCCGTGCCAGCCTTCTGGTCTGCCCTCCCGGGCCTGTGTGGACGCCCCTCCCTGGCCCCGGCGTCCTGATGCCCAGGGCAGCGCTGTCCACGCACTGTCCACACCTCCTGTGTCTCCTGATTAAGACGGGGAATCGGACCGAGTCAGAGTTCAGCTCAGATTGGCGGCCCGGGAAGGCTTCCTCTCTGACGTCAGGAATGTGGAGCTGGATTCTGGCCTTTCCCCCAGGGACTGCAGGTATCAAACCACGTTAAAATACCAAGGACCCACCTCCCTGTGGGGAGCAGTGAGCACCGCCAGCCATAAGCCCTCACTTATTAAAAAGTCGCGTTGAACTTACATGATTTGAACGCGTTGAATCAAATGTTGGGAAGAAGGTGGTAAACAAGATGCCCCTGTCCCAGGGGATTCACATCAATTGGAGATTCTTACAGGGAATGGCCCACCTGGCAGGGCAAGTGCTAACTTTCTAGAATAGTTCTTGAGAAATTTTGAGAGATTAAGAGATTTTGTGAACATTTTTATTGTAATAATATACCCATTATAGAACATATGTCATTGAATTGCCTTTCTCTCAATATATTCACTTCAATGAACTGTGCTCAACATGCTTGAAGGAGAGCTGTTTTTCTCCCTGGAGGTTGGGCTTGGAGTCTAAGCCAAGAGCAGCATGAAAATGACATGAACTGTTTGAATTTGGTTTAACGAGTACAACTGCATATCAGGAAATTTTAAGAAGTTACTCCAAAAATTTGGACACCAGCACACTGTTCCAAATTACAGATAAACAAATAAGAGTTTCACTCATTAGATACATGAGTTTGTGGAAGTAAACTTTTCATTCATAGAAATCTATTTATAATAATAACAACAGCAATAACAAATTACTTTCATTGAGCTGTTACTGTATACTCAAGACCTCGGTGGGCGCCTCCCAGCGGCTGATTCATTCAGTTTTCCCAGCAGCTCCTGGGCTTGGGTCCTTGGGCTCTGAGATCGCTTGGAAGTGACCATGAAGGAACCGAGGCAGGGAGAGAGGAATCAGTTCGCCATGGATCACGCAGCGTTCTGTGACGGGGCTAGCCCAGCAGTGTGACTGTAGATCTACGTATTATTAGTCCCCGACAGAACACACATAGCTGTACATTGTCAAATGATTTTTCCTTCAGTACCACAATTAATAATTTGCAATTCCTAATATTGATGGTCAGAAGGTAACCTGAAGAATATGACACACAGTTAGAGTAAAACTTGATTTTCCACTAAAATTCTGTAGTAAAGACAGTGCTTTCTACAGACATGGTTTAACACCTTCATGGCTATGCACCTCAGAGAGTCTGTGTGTCAAACTGGTATTGTGTTACAGTGTCAGTGTTGGTTAGCGGCAAATTTAATGATATAAGTGACTTACCTGTAAGTATAGATTTGATTTTTAAACACAATGGTAAATTAAGGCATTTTACAAATATAATGACTTTTGGCATTTCAGAAGACTCTCTTACTTTCTTTTTTCTTTTGCCAAAATGAGACTGCAGGACATTGTGCCATTTTAAATTCCCGTGATTCATTATATGTAATACCCAGGAGTCAACACTTGTTTTCAGAAAGCCTATCTCTCTTTTTCAAGAGTCTCTTCGCATAAAGTTGTTATTATTTGTAATCAATACTCGTCTAATTCAGCCATAAAATTAATTGCTGGTTCAGTTGCTCAGATCTTAAGAGAATAGAAAACAAACACTAGAAGGAAACCGTCAGACTGGCAACGGTTGTTTCCATAGTTATAGAGAAGAAGAGGCCAAGATTGAGGGTGATGAGCAGAGGTGGCCGCAATATTATGTTTTGTTTTTAATAAGAATGTATTCATGTATTATATGTGCACTTAAGAGCTAATTATAAAAAGATATCCTCTTGTCATTTGTAAGCTGATCAAGACTGTAAGAGGAAAAGCTATTTCATCATAAGAAATCAGCGCAGTGAAAGCAGCAGTTGATTTGGGGCCCCAGATTTTCAATATGTGGTCGATACCTACCACAGGCGTAACTTAGTGATATATGGGGGCTTTTAGAGGACCTTAGAAATCATTGAATTTTTTGGTCCTTTATGAGATTTTATTAATTAGCTTAGACCTGTGACTTAGATCCTACTGATCAGAAGACAAGCTGGATTTGGAGGTGAGAAATGAGGGCAAGGGGACAGGCTTGGGGAACTGATCTGATGGGTGGGGACAGACACGTCCTGTGTTTGGTATGCTGGGCCGGGCAGGTGTCACAGACCCCGGGGGCCGTGACACGAGGGCTCACCAGCAGTCTCCGGGGTGCAGCTGCCCATCTTCTCTGCTTCCCGGCAGGTGTGTGGGGCTCACCTGTGCCAAGAGCCAGGTGATTTCATTTAGCAAATTTCTCTTGGATATCAACTAAGCAGACTAGGTTTTGTCTTTTAGTCCTTTGGTAAAAACCCCGAGCACTACAGCTAAAATTTTTGCTTGTTTTTCCACCTACAGGATATCCTTCTCATTGGGAAAAGTTATTATAGTTCTTTTCCTCATCTCATCGCTTCTGTAGAAGTGTATATTAAAAATTAATTCATACATGCAATAGCTTAAATGTCCCATACAGCATGGTGAAACAGATGTTAACTTTTGTAAAATGGGCATAATTCAGGTTTTATAGGTAGGATTTAGGAGTTTATAGGAAACCATAGACTGCAGAGCAGTTTTAGTTTCTCTATTGGTCGTATAATTTAATTGATAAGACTTTTTGGGCAAAAAAACAGAGGCCTGAGATGGGAAACTCTACTTTCAAAATAAAAAGGCAGAAAGTGCTGCAAGAAATTGAAAACAAATATGCCTAAATTCATAAACCCTTTTTTTATTTTACAAGCATATAATACATAAATAAATAAAAACTGCACACACACACACACACACACACACACAGTTACATAGTGCTTGTCCCCATAAGGAGGGCTGTGGAGCTCCCCGTGTCAGAGCTCTCTCCACCCACAGGCCTGGTGGTCAGGACCTGTGGCCCTGACATTTGCTGCCGCTGCATCCCCCGCGGGCAGACTTGGGGCAGCCCGAGCTCCCTGCATCTGCTTTCATGTGTCCCCCTGTTTTTTTTTTTTGAGAGGGCATCTCTCATATTTATTGATCGAATGGTTGTTAACAATAATGAAATTCTGTATAGGGGAGTCAATGCTCAGTGCACAATCCTTAATCCATCTCAAGTCTGATTCTCACTGCTCGTCCACTCTCTGGGTTCTGCTATCAGGGGGAAGATACAAGCGGTTTTCCCAATCCAGTTGCCGAGCATCTCTAAGCTATATCCACCTAAGGCATTGAGTGATTTCAAAATCTCTTGTTATTTGGTTTCTCTGTTGGGTCGTGGTCCCCCAAATCCTTGCTCTCTTAGAGTGGTTCTGTCCAGAGTCAGCCTCAGCCCATCCTCTCCGAAGTACAGAGGAAACAGGACCTTCCTGCTCGGTTTTCTAGTTCCTTGTCCATTTGAAAGAAAATGTCCTTTCTGTATTGATTCCCTCATTCCACGAGCGTGTCCTAAAGATGCCTGTGTCTGTAAACAAAGTGGATTCTGTTCACTAAGCTTCCGTCCTTGCGGACGTCCTTGTGTTCTATTAGGGCAGACAGACAATCTGTGACTAAGTACCGTGTATGGCAAGTTCTAAGGAGCTCAGTGGTGGCGCAGACGTTTTGAGTGAGACAAGGGAGGTGGATTCTGGGCTTGGCTAGAGACCACAGTTTCAAATAGCTTCAGACAAGCATCGGTAGGAAACTGACATTTGAGCAAAGATCTGAAGAAGTGTGAAGATGGTGAGGATGTGTTGAGATTTTCAGGGAGGAGGGTGTGAAATCGTCTAGTTGCGTGGAGAGTGATGTAACTTGGGGAATGTACTAGGATTGCTCAGCCCCCTTGAGATTTATGGGCATTAGTTTAAAGTTAAATGAGAATGCTTGTGGTGGAGGGGGGGAGGTGCTTTCACCCACATTCAGGTACACAGGTGCGGACATGCCTGGAGTAGGTAGAAAGCTGGATTTAGCAAGAAATGTGAATATAATGAAGCCAGAGAAGTTCAAAAAAGTTGAGAATGTGATTCTCCTGATTGCCTATGAAAGTTATACTGGGAATGGCAGGAAGGAAGGCTTATAGTGGGGGTGAAGCTGGTTGGAAGGCAGGAGACGCAGCTGTATGGCCTGGTAGAGTCCAAGGATTTGTGGAAGCTTTTTTAGTAACACTGATAAACACAATGATATTCATCGAGACTTAATATATTCTGGACGTGGTGCAAAGTGCTTCAGATGGATTATTCCTTTCCAGCTTCTCCATAAATGTACGAGGTAGATAGCATATTAGCCTTGTTTTGAAAATGAGGAAATTGGAAGTGAAATTAAATAGGGGCTGGCTCTCTCTAACCACTCGATCAATCACATTAAGATACATATCGTTAATATGTCTGAAACCTGTGAGCTGCTCCACAGATAAAATAGCTTCAGTTGACACAGGATTTGAACATATTGCAAAATACTACTTAATTAAATGGCTGAAGACAGTGATGATGACAGGTCTTCAGTATTCTCGAATGTAAGGCTGAAAATATCCTGTGGGTTTAGGGATGTTTCTGTTTCTATGCCGACTCCATCTGGGTCCCCATAGCAATGTGTATGAATATGAGGAAAACCAAGCTATTAGCTATTAAGATGACATGTTTTAATGTCTAGCAGCTTATTGTTTTTCCTTAAAAGGTAATAGATCTTGATATCTTATTTCATGGGCTATAAAACACAAACCAGCCTTTAACTAAAATGTCCCCATATTTATGTGCAATTTCAGAAATAAGAAAGTATGATGTATTTTCTGTGTAATGCGAAGTGAGTAGAATATGTATTTATCCATAAGTACAGAAAGCTTAGTACGATTATCAAAGGCCAACACGAATTAAGCAGTTTCTCTAGATAAGACTGAATGGAGGGAACCGGAGCTCCTGAAATGGGTTCATAAAGTTACATTGTGGACTGATAAGAGCTGCCATCTACCCGAGATGTCCTTTCCAACTGTCATTTGTGATCCCTGTGCTCAGGCCCCCACGGGCGGGGCACCCTGTGTGGGGAGGCCATTCCCGGACACTGGGTCATTCCAGGGTGCCTCAGCATTCACAGCCCGTGGGCCCCGGGTAGCCAGGGTCCTTGCCTGACGTCACACTCAGAGCTGCTTTTCCTGACAACTGTTTGCTCCCATCGTCCCTACTTTGAGCTAGTGTAGCCACATAGTCACTAGAGCGGGTAACGCATCTTCACCACCCACATGATAGGCAACTTTATAAGGGAGTTTTAAAAATAACCCGATAAGATGGCTGAACTAACCTTCTTCCGTGAGCGTCTAGAGTGTGACTGTGGACAGGTGGGAAGAGCTTTGCCCTGTGATCCTGTGTGCCACCCTAGATCAGGGCACAGCAGCAGAAGGACCATCTGAAGCGTCTCATCCAGTCCCAGAGGAATGAAGGACCATCGTTATACCTGATTTCCTAGGGTTTCTTCCCACACAGGTGTCACTGTTCACCGCTGAGAGTGACAGAGGCTTCCTGAACTCTGCCAGGGGTCACGTCTGGGCTGATACACCTCACAGGTTTTTCTCGACCTCATTTCATCCTAACTGTGCTTAGGAAAGACAGCAACTTCATCTTTACTTCTTTCCTCCCCTTAATAAGTCTTTCTAAAATCTCTGTGCAACTCTACAAAGATTGGATTTTAAGCTGTTTAGGTCTTTCTCTCTGTAGAGAGAGACAATATACTAATGCATGGAGTACTCTCACCCCTGAAGACCTGTAGTCGACGAGCACCGTGGCTTTATCCTGTCCCTCTTTTCATTTCTTTGCCTCAAAGTTGCTTTGTCCTGTTTCCAAACTTCACCAAATAACCAACATGGATCTCTGGAAAAATGGGCAAATGAACAGATAGTTTTCAAAAGAGGAATCTCAAGAATTCACTAGTGATGAGAGAACTACAGATTAGAGTATCATGTGACAACTCATCAGGCAGCTCGGATGATGTCAAGAGCCAGAAGGGCTGGCTGCTATGGGGTTCTCACCCGCTGCCCTTGGGGATGGAACAGCTCTGCCCCCCAGAGCGGGCTGGGACACCTGATCAAATTACTTGTTGATCTCCACGATGCCACGAGGCACCTCCTGGACGGACATCTCAAACAAATGATTTTACAGGTCCAGGAAAGAGCTCCCAAGGGAGGTTGTGGATGTAATTAAGATAAGGAGCAGAATGAGATTATACTGTTTAGGGTGGGTCCTAAATCCAAACAGAATCTTTACAAGTGACAGAAAAGGACACACACAGAGAAGAAGCCCGGAGGCTGGAGCAGAGATCAGCGTCGTGTGGTCACAAGCAGGGGACACTCGGTGCATCTGACCCAGAGGAGGTGCGGAACTGTGACAGGTGTGTGTCTGTGGGGGTGTTTCTGGAGGAGCTTAACATTTGCATCAGCAGACCGAGCAAAGCAGATGGCCCTCAGTCACGTGAGTGGGATCGTTCCATCAACTGCAGGCCTGAATAGAATAAAAAGTCTGAGTAAGAGAGAATTTCACCGGTCTGACTGCCCAACTGGAACGTGGGTCTTCTCCCACCCTTGAACTTGGACTGGAGTCACTGCCACTGGCTCTCCTCGGCCTCCAGGTGGCTGACTGCTGATCCTGGGGCTTCCCAGCCTCTGCAGTAGGGCTGTGTGAGACAATCCCCTCTAATAAATGTCATACATCTACAACTTTATCTATCTACCTATATTTATTTGTATGTGTATGCATAGGTGCATACTCACACACACAGACATGCATGTATATATGTGTGTGTGTGTGTGTGTGTGTGTGTGTGTGTGTGTGTGTACTCTTGTGTGTAAATATATGTCGTCTTGGCTCTGTTTCTCTGGAGAACCCCAATACAGTAATGCAATGCTTTTGCTAGTTTGATATTATAATCATTATCTTACAAATTAGAAATATGAAGCTTCTTCAGAGAAGTTAGAATCTTAAATTCACACAACACATGGGTGACAGATCTGAAATTCCAGCCCAGGTTTTCTGCATAATTTCAAAGCTCGTGCTGTGTCCATCTCGTACCAGTTGACTTCATAGCTGCTGCTCAAATGCTGGAAACAAGTATGGAATTCACTCCAAGGTGTATCCGCTCAGAGAATGTTTCCCTACAGAAGATCTATTGCCTGTAGGAAGTTACACATCTTCCTCTGCTAAGGCCCCAGTTCATGCTGCCTGCAATCTCTACAAGCATACTTCAGCTCAAGGCAGAAAGAACAGAATCAATTTATCGTTTATTGCATTTTATTCATGCAGTTTATTTCCATCCCAGAAATAGATAAGAACTAGTACTATTTATTATGCTTTAACAATTCCACTGAATTCTCATTAAATCTGCGGTACTCAAATTCTTAAATAATTACATTACTTCACGTGAACAATGTGGTAGAGCCTTCTTATGAAAACGTTTTATGAAAAATCATTAATCAAGATCACGTCTCCTCCGAGTGATTATCATGGTGCATAGAACACTTGGGGGTCCAAGTATTGTTTCAAGATCTGTGAGTCTTTCCTCTGCTTGTGTTCTTAAAATTCCTAATTAGTTAGATTGAACACAGTTGATCCATTTCTTATTTCTTTTCATTAATCAAACGTGTTTTTCACTGAGAAGCTATTACTACATTTTTTCTGTTTTTTTGTTAGAAAAATTTAACATCTTCAAGTAGCTTTCATGTCTTTGAATACTGTAGCTTCTATTCACTTTTTGTTTCTGATGGGTAGATGGTCTGCCTTGAGATGATCTTGTATTTGTCCCTGGGCCCCCTTTTGCAAAGTTTATCTAATCTGTTTTTGGCTGGCTTCCAGGATGGCTATTGAAGCAACTTATTGGCTAGGTTTTCTTGCTTCCTGGCCTTAATTCATTTTCATACAGATGCTCTGATTCTGTTTAGGGGGATCAAGATTATATTTCCAAACTGAAAACTCCCCTCTTTAGGAATCTGTCACTGACTGTTATATATGGCATCCTTTCATCTTTAAAAGTAAAAATAAACCAAAAGCCACCTAAAAATGTCTCTTTTTTGTCAGCACAAACTCACTCTTGGGGCCATTTCCACTTAAGTCAGTTCTATGAAGCCCTTATTCTCTTCAATTACTGCTTTTTCCTTTTCTTTTGGATACCCTCTTTCTGTGTCCTGACCCCACTCTCAGGGATGTACTGTCAGGTCACCTGCCTTCTAAGCTCACTTTCCAACCCTTTATGAGCTAGCAGGGCGTGACAAAGGGAAGCCACTTAATAGTTTTGCTATCTAATCTTAACACCTTATTTTTCAAAGAGGTTTCTTACAAATGCTCCCACTTCTTATCAGATCTGAAGGAAAGAGTATCTCAGAGCCCAGCCTTTAAGCACTTGCCAATTAAATCTGTGCTAGTTCCTATAATATTTTCGAGCTCCCTTTGAGGAAGGATTTCTCTGTGTCTCCGATTTGTTAAATTACCCTCTTTATATTGCCATTTATGCCACAAGAGGTTTGTGACCTCTGAATAAATTTTTTGAGATGGGTTTTCATAGCACGTAAGACTTCAATTTTGAATTTGTCAGTCTTTTCTCTTGTACAAGA
This sequence comes from Manis javanica, assembly GCF_040802235.1. Classification (NCBI taxonomy): domain Eukaryota; kingdom Metazoa; phylum Chordata; class Mammalia; order Pholidota; family Manidae; genus Manis; species Manis javanica. The sequence goes on along the minus strand of NC_133158.1, from coordinate 216,430,059 downwards.
AAGAGGGCCTAAAGGGTATCCCATTTTCTGAAAAAAAAAAAAGCTTATATATAACATATAATATAGTTTTACAACCACTCAAAGCTCTTGGAAAATAGAGAAAAAATCATGTAACATTTTTGCAAAGGTCTTAGCATAGGAAAAGGATCTGCAGAAGCAATAAATGAAAAGAACACCAACTTCCTAAAATTGTTTTCAATTCCTGAGCCATAGAATGAAATTCATATGTCACATACAGTACCAGGAGTACTCAAGGCTGTTGACTGAATGAGCTAGTGATACGGATTCAGTATGTGAAATCCCAGAACCCCATGGGATGATGCCCCATTCTTATAAGGAAGTGTCATCTCTGTTTAAACACAGGGAAAGACGTGAAATTAATACATGAAAGGTAGTGAAGAGAAGACCACCACTTCTGGAAAGTATGCAGTAGCTGTACTTCCTTATTGTTCTTGCGAAATACAACTAAACATACTGGATAAAATATGTAAAACCAACATAAGAAGACTCGAAAGTGGAGAGAAGACAGACCAGCGAGGGGCCTTGGGACCAAAGGAATGACAGCGGAAGTTCCCTAGGTTTTCTTTTTGTCTCGTATTCCTAGACTTGGAGCTGACAGTCCAGAAAAAGCCCAACATAAGCTTGATCCCTCCAGACAAACGACCAGGAAAGGGGCGGCCTTGCAAGACAAAACCTTCCAGACAATAACCACCGTGCTCCATCCAAACATCTGGAGAAACAGCACGGCCCTACCCTCACCGGTGCCGGTACAGGCCCAGTGGGCAGTCCAGACTGCGCTCTTCACCAGGCTGTAATGCGGCATCCCAGCCACCTGCTAGGAAGGCTGACGGGGGCCAGGGACTCATCCTCCCCTGCAGCAGTATCAGCAGAGGCCACTTGAGCTGCCAGGACTCCACCCCTCCAAGCAGTGATGTGGTGGCCTGTTCCCTCCCCTCTGGGATGGCCTCATAAGAGGAGTGGTGGAAAGTCAGCCCATTCAGCACTGCCCAGTGGTAACTAGGCGATTGCTCCCTCCTGGTGGTGTCAGGGAAAGGCTAGTGAGGCCGTGAGGGAAAGTGATGGCCCTCTCAGTCAGAGTGCTGTCAGCGGAGGCCCTGCAAGCAACGGGCAGTTCCGCCTCGGTCCGGCATTCATGAGGAGCTCCTACCTCGGTTGTCAGTGGAGGCAAGGTGCATTTGGTAGTAATATGGTGGCATCCTTTTCACCTGCTAGGGTGGTGTCATAGAAAACCAGCTAAAATAGAAGGTCTAAATTAGGACTCAAGGTCTTATATGTAATATCCAAAATGTCCAGGTTTTAATGTAAAAAGTCACTCATCAATCCAAGGACCAGGAAGATCTCAAACATCTCAAACTGGATGGAAAAAAGATAATCAATAAATGCCCACCAAGAAGGCAGAGATGTCAGAGTTATTTGACAAAGATTTTAAAGTTATCATACAAATGCTTCAGGGAGCAATTATGGGCACATTTGAAATAAACGAAAAATACAGAAAGTCCCAGCAAAGAAGTGGAAAGTCTCAGCAAAGGAGTAGAAGATCTGAAGAAAAACCAAATGGATCATTTGGAACTGAAAAACAGATGAACAGAAATTAGAAAAAAAAAAAAAACCTTAATAGATGAGCTGCTAGAGGAACTGGGGGGACAGAGGAAGGAATCATAGAACTTGAAGACAGAGGAGTACGAATTACCCAGACTGAACAAAGGAGAGAAAAACTGAAGTAAATATTGAATAGAGTTTCAGGCACTTGTGGGACTGTAACAAAAGATCTAAATTTGTGTTATTGAAGCCCTAGAGGGAGAAATAAAAGAAGGTAGGACTATAGAAGTGCTTGAATAGTAATGGCTAAAAAATCTCCAAAGTTGGCAAAAGAGATAAACCTGCAGTATCAAAAAGCTGTGTGAATTCCGAACAGTATAAATCCGAGGGATTCCATACTGTGACACAGACTAAAACTTCTGAAAACTAAAGACAAGCAAAAACTACTGAAAGCGGGAAACATGGAAGGCTGAGGACTTGTTATGAGAAACCATAAAGACAGAAGGAAGTAGCACAAATTTTTCATGTGCTGAGAGAAAAGAACTGACAGTAACTGTATATCCAATGAAAATATCTTTCAGGCATTCTCAGGTAAAGAGAAATGAAGAGAATTTGTGGTCAGCAAAACTGTAAAAGAATGACCAGAGGGGTATTGTATACAGAAAGGAAATGATAAAAGAAGGACCCTTGGACACTGGGGAGGAAGAATGAATGCAGTAAGGGAAAACATTGGTAAAATATAACTGGCTTTTTCTTCTCTTAAGTCTTCTAAATTATGTTTGTCAGTTGAGGCAAAAATGATCACTGATGTGATTCCAAATTTGTATTAGAAAAATACATAGTACAATTATTATATAAATGGGGGAGCATAAAAAAATATAAAGGGAGGTAAATTTTCTGTACTTTACTTAGACTGGTAAAATGACACCACTAGCAGACTGTGATGATATATATATATCGTAGTACCTAGAGCGACTTCCAAAAGAAGCTATACAAAAGATGTTAACAAAAACACTATGCATAATGAGAATGAAATATTAAAAATGTTAAAGTAACCCACAGGAAGGCAGTAAAAAGAAAACAGAGAAATGGAAACAGAACAAACATTAAACAAAAATAAAATGGCAGACTTAGTCCTAAAATACCAATTATTACTTTGAGTATACATGGTCTAAATGAATCAGTTAAAGACAGATATTAGCAGAGTGGATTAAAGAGCGTGACCCAGCTATATGCTATCAGCAAGAAACTGACTTTATTATAATGTTATATACAAATTAGAAGGAAAATTATGGAAATATAAATCCAATCATTAATGAAAAAAAGCAGGACTGGTGATATTAGTATTACATAAAGTAGGATTCAAAACAATGAAAATCATGAATTAGTAAGAGATATGATAAAAAGTCACTCTATCGAGAAAAGAGCAATCCTTAATATTAGTGCACCTAACAACATAGCTATAAAATATGTGAAGCAAAAACTGATAAAACTGAAAGGAGAAGTAGACAAATCCACAGTTACAATTGGAGACTCTAATACTCTTCTCTCAGTTACTGATAGAACAACTAGGCAGAAAAGCAGCAAAGATAAAGAACTCAACATCATCAGCTAATAGAATCTGATAAAAAGTTATAGGCTACTCCATCAAACAATAGCAAAATATTATTCTCAAGTCCCACAGAAAGTGTGCCAGGATACACCATATCCTGGGCCATAAAATAAAGCTCAACAAATTTTCAAAAATGACATCATACACACTGTCTTTTCCAACCACAGTGAAACCAAAATGGAAATCAGTAACAGGACAATCTGAAAACACTTGGAAACTAAATATAATACATCAACCTTTATGGGACACAGTTAAAACAGTGCTGGAAAGGAAATGTATAACACTAAATGCATACATTAGGTAAGAAAGTCTTCAATCATCTAAGTGCCCACTTTAAGAATATAGAAAAAGAGCAAAATAAACCCAAACCAAGTTGAAGGAAGAAAATAAAGTTAATAGCAGAAACCAATGAAATTGCAAAGAATAAAATAAAAAGTCAATAAAAAATGAGCCAGTTCTCTGAGACCAGTAAAATGGATAAAACTGTAGTAAGACTGACAAAGAAAAAGAGAAGACACAAATTATCAATAACAGGAATGAAATGGGATATTATTATAGACCCTGAAGAACTTAAAAGGGTAATAGGGAAATACTATGAAACTATTCTACATACACAAATTTGACAACTGATGAAGTAATCCAATTCCTCAAAAAAACCAACTACCACAACCAATATATAAATGGATAATTTGTATAGCACCATAACTATTAAGGAAACTGAATTTATAATTTAAAAACTCCTGAAAAAGAAATCTGCAGGACTAGATGGCTTTATCAAGTAATTCTTCCAAACCTTAGAAGCATTACCATCAATTCTACACAACGTGTCTGGCAATAAGTGGCTCTGTGTGTGTGTGTGTGTGTGTGTGTGTGTGTGTGTTCCTCATTTGAAAAAGGAGGTTACTAGTGATGCCTAAGGTTCCTTGTGGAAGGTAGTCTGTCTTGCAAAGAACAAGATCTAGTGCAAACCTATCTTATATGCATTACTACACACATCCGAGGAGATGGTGGCAGCTAAGCTAAGCTACCCTGGCTAAGGTGGAGGGCTTTGTCCACAGAGCAAAGTGACAGAGGGACGCAGAGTTCTCATCTCAGTGGTGCCTCACTGTCTTACACATTATGAAGTTATATTAAAATAGCATCTACATTAACTAAACTCTCCTTAAGCGCCTTTTTATATTAGAATTAATATGAAGATACCATTTAGCTCAGTATAAATAAATAGAAGGTATGCTTTTAAATAACTTCCTGAGTGAGTACCCACTACACTTTCATCTTTTTTTGAGGGTTGAGTGCCTCTGAACTGGGATTTTTCTAGGGGTATAGACAAGATGTATTAGATGAGGCTTTCTTTATGTTTCACCTGCTAGTGAATGATGATGTAAATCATTTTGTTGAATAATCCCAAGTGAATATTTTAAAGAGAATATTCATTTTTATCAAAACTTTGTTACTGACATTTTAAAAATACCCTTTTTTTCTTACCAGGACATCCATACTCATTGTTATTTGCATAACTTGGGTTGTGATCTTCTAATTGAGTAGAATAACTTTAAACAGTTGTTCATTAGTTGTATTTGACTGACTTTTGTATGTATGATTTTTGCCAATTTTTTGATTGATTCTCAAAAATATTCCAAAATTTTATTTAAATTTTAGTATCCAGAGTACTGAACAAATTGTGCCCATTCTGGAGCATGTTTTTCAAAGAACTTAAATCACATTTTTAATTAAGCTGATTGAATTATTTTTGATATGTGGAAGATAAGATTCAAATTTTAAATGTGGCAAAATGTAACCTTGTTATACTGGCAAGGCCTCATTTAGAGTGACATGAAGCACTTTTATAATAAAGTTTAAAGGCTCTGAAGAGGCACTATGAATGAATAATGCTGTTTCCTCATTTAACTTACTTAATATATTCCCATGAAGTACACCAGTGGGACAGAATGCTGAGGAAACACAAATAAACTTTTAAAGTTGCCAGTGATTTAATTTAACACAAATTTCTCTGGTATTTGCATACACAGATTGTATTATTTATAATTGAGTCCCTCGCTGTGTGCTTGCAGCTTTGTAAATCCCTCAGCAGCCTTCTGCTTTCTTGAAAAGTTCAGCCGCGTTTGACGACACCAATCTGACATTTGAATGTAACAAGCGCGGGCACCGCACGCATTCTTCAAATAGCACATGCAAAGTGACATCAAGCACACTGCCTGTCTGGGTCCCCTGTCATCTCTGTCTGCAGCTCTCCCAGACCAGAGGTTCCAGGGCTGGGCGTGCAGTCTGTACGCTCAGAAACACCTGCTTTGTTCCGGTTTGGGTCCATATACAGAGAGGAAAAGATGAGTGATCCCATTTTCAATGTTTGCTGCTCCTAGAAAGCAGAGTGATGTACTGTTTTTTTCTGATTACATTCAATGAATCTGCATAAGACTAGAATTCACTCCAAATGCAGCTTTAAAAACAAGAAAAGAAAAAAGAGTTCAATGACTCAAGTCTAAGTGGCCTTTATTGGAGGCTGTCTCCGTGTGTTTTGACTCTCCATTTCATTATAAGGCCATAAACTGACTATAAAAAACTTTATTAAAAACACCAAATAAAGCCAACTCCTTCCTCCCCTTAATGACATGTTTCCCCTGCCTACACACGGCTCAAATTTTCTCTTGAACCAAGCTGGAAATTTCTCTTTTTTCACTATATTGATTAGAAAATACTTTTGTGTTTTTCCTCCTGTCTTATTTCAGTGCATTCCTGTTCTCCTCTTTTCACTTCAGTGACCATTGAAGAGCCTAAGAGCCTAATGAATCAGTAACATTTTCCATTTAATCAGTGTTTCCACGTGGTGTGAGAAGGTGGGGAAAGTGTCTCGGCTTCCTGCCCGAGGAGACACGGGTGTGCCCAGGGCCGCCCGGCCAGGATCCGGACCGAACCGTCTGTCTGGGGAATTAAAGGCACACGTATCACCCGAGTTGTGTTAAAACATGTTGGACGGGAATGGACAGACACGTTTTTCAAGCCCTCCAACTCTTCCAATGGTGCTAGTAAACAGCAGAAAAGGAAATACGAGTGATTCAGGCAATCCAGCCAAAACTTGGTACCAAACTGAATGAAGGTTCACAAATCGATTTTACATCAATAGTGTTAAATGAACAATAGTGTTAAATTTTCACTCTCACTTAGAAAGTTCACAAATGTATAGTTAAGCAAAACAAAGATAGATAATCCCAGTCTCACGTGAATATTAAGGGCAACTGACACCTGTGATGTGCATTGGAGTCTGACCCATCTGTGTCCCAGTTTGCATGGACTCTCATGGCTTTAGCACTGAAAATCCCACATCCCTGCAAACTCCTCAGTCCTCCATAAATGGGGGTGTTAGAATCCCTATAGTGAGGTCATTACACTTACTTAAAATTATTCCCCCCAAAAACACACACACACAAATTACTCATTTTTATGTCATTGTATTTGAATAAATGTAATTGTGTTTCAAGATAAGAATATTAAATGCATATTATTTTTAAAATACTTGACTAAACAGTCATCAAATTTATTTCAATTACTTATTTTAAGCAATAATATTTCAATCAAAACCTTTTTTTTTGGACATAACACAATTAGAAGTTTTAACTAAAATAGACTTGATAAAATAATAAAATGCTAATAAATATAAATAATAAAAATATAGATACACTATATACTAATAATAAACTACTACTCTGTGTAGTAAAATAACAAACATTAAGACTCTGGTTCTAAACCCTTTGGTAGGCCCTAAAATAATAAGACAAATAAAATGCAATCCTTCCTTTCCAGAAGCTTACAAGTTTCCATGTTTCTTTGGAAACAACTATGCAATTTAGTAGTCAAAGTAGATAATCATATGTGTTCATAAGGTCTGCACTAGTTATAGTTAGCAAAGGTTGATGTAGTATTTTTTGCCATAAGTATGGTGCATAAATAAAGGCTAAATTTTGGTCCTTTTTGTTTCTTTTGAAAGCAAGAGTTTTTGGATCAATTAAATATCAATTTTCAAAAAAGTAACAAATACTTATATTTTTGTATGATAGAGACAGAAATACCACATAGTTGAACAAAAGCCAAAGTATGAGGTATATACAAATATTTAAGAAATTGTCTAATGAAGTAGCAGGTGCATTTATATGATTGGTTATTTTCCCAGTCTTTTTATAAGATATTTGGTACTTGAATGGCACTGGGTCTTGCAAAGAATGCTAAGAAGTTTGGTTAGGTTTCTACGCTAGCCCAAAAAGCAATTTTTGCATAAATATACATTAAAAACTATATCCACAATAAGGAGAACATATTTTATAAGGCTAGTGATAAAAAATAGTATAAATTAATAAAAATTATTTAAAAAATTTTCCCACAAGGCCACCAGTATGATCTTTTTTTGAACATGTCACTTCTCTGCACATGCACGTCACACAGGCACACAGACACACATACATGCATATTCACAGTTAAAACTCTTCATTGGATTCGCATTGCTTTAAATATAAATTAGAACCAAAATGAACATATTCAATGAATGTCTCTTTTCTGCACTACCCTGTAGGTGCCGTCACGTTGGAGCCACGTATGGTTTTCTCACTGCGGTGTTTGCTCCTAGCCTGGCAGAGTGCCTTGCTCTTAATAAGCCCCAGATTTGTTTAAAGAAACAAAGAAATTTTTGTCTTACATGTTGGCATTTGAGGAAAGACAAATTAATTATTAAAGGATGGTAAGGAAGATGAAAATAACCCTTAAGGAATCTTCAGGGGAGTTTTAAGGTTTTAGAGGTTGATATTATTTTTTATTTACTGTATATAATTTTGCTTAAAAACTCCTGATTTCCCTTTTTCACATGATGGAGGTAGATACTCGGTACCCCACAAACATTTATGAGCCATAACTGAGGATTTTTTTTAATTCACCACCTGTCTGAAGAGGGAGAGAAAGAATACATTCTCAAATAATTGGGTAATAACTAGAGGTGGTAGAAGTTGACTTAGCAGGATGTGAATTTGTGTATCTTGAGAATTTCTTTAATGTAGTATTTGCTAATCTGAGATGGGTTGAAGATCAAAGAAAGTTCCTTGAAGGCGAGAAAAATGAAACTGCGTCAGATGGTTCCCTGAACCAGTTAAGTCACACCTCAGTTCTCAGCCCGAAGGGCCCGCGGGAGGCAGGCAGGGAGCCATTCAGTTTCTGTCCTTCACTTGCACAGAACTAAGGGAAATCAGTAAGGTCCAAAGTTATTCCAATAAGCAGATGAAAGTATATATACATGTTTTTCAAACTGACTGAATTAATGAAGATAGACAAAAATATTGATTGCTAGCTTTTTTCCATAAAAACATAACATTACATTGCATGTAAATCCTTAGCAAATTAGCTGTACTTACACCAAATTAGAAATATTAACACACTTCTGCATTTAAAAGTTGATTAAACCATTTAAAATTCAGTATAATTCCTTGAATTCCACGTAGTGTAATTTGACTTAATGCCCAATAAATGAATAAGATGGAAAGATACTTAAGTGATGGCTCCATGCCCCAAAGATAAATGGATATTGATGATATTTTTAGGGATCATCACAGATGGTAATTAATGGCTTCCCACAGAATCCCATTCTGGTCTAATACTGCAGTTAAGAATTATTTTGGGTTTCTATAAAGTCCCTCTTGGGGGCAGTTTAAGCTCCTATAATTTTACTGGTCTTTTGTGAGGACAGAGTATAATTGTTCTGTGTTCTCTTCATGATTAATTGTATGTGTATTTGAAAAAGACTTTTGCAACCTTTGGTTTTATATTGTAGGGTCTTGGTAAGTAGGTATGTACTCCCTGGAGGCCTGCAGTGGCCTCCGTTGTCTTGAATGCTGCTGTCATCTTACACTCGTTTAACCCCCTATGACCCTCTTAAAATGGAGAAGGAAGTGAAAGCTCATCAGCCAGACTGGACAGGAGATTGTAATTACCGGATCTGGATAATAGGTATAAGAATGTTCGTTCTACTATCCTTACTTTTGTATATAAAATCTTCTGTAGCAAAGTTTAAAAATATATTAAAAGTCTATTAGTAGCTAAGGGCCAAAGCATTATGTATGTGTTCGCACATGCGTGACAGATGGCTCTTCAGTTTTGGGATTCTGGATTAGTGACTGTTTCTTTGACCTCCTATAACCCTGTGCTTCAGTGACTCCAGGGGACTTTAGTAAAAGTAACTAAGTTTTGGTCCAGGAGGACTTACTGATCAAAGTCCCCTGACTTCACTATTTTTAATGTCTAAGTGATTGTTTGATTCTAATAAGGGCCTGAAGAGGACAGCTTTTTGCAGAACAATTTTTCTGGGCATTTCCAAGTCAAATGCCTGGTAATACCATCCCCGTGTAGATACTGTATCGTCCACCAGGGCGAAACAAGCTTCTGGCGCCTCTCACGGAACCGCTTCATCAGCCAATATTGTATTTCAGTGGAGAAAACATTCACTAAGGGTCAGGGGAGGCGAGTTTTAATTCCTTATTAGCCGCGGCCACTGGGAGAAATGCGCGTCAGCCCGCTCCTAGCTCCCCGGGAGGGCGCGGGGCCTGAACGCGCGCGCACGGGGCGCAGCTCCTGCTCATTCATTCGCTCCCCGGCATTTTCCGAGTGTCTCCGCCCGAACCTCCCTCCCCGGGCCGTCCCCAGCGTAGGCTTCCGTCAGGGCCCGCGGAACGCGATCCCCACACCGCCGGCCGCGGAACCCCTCCCTCCAGGCAGCCGCCTCCTCCCTCCGCAGCCTTCGCCGCTCCCCCGGGGCGATGCCTGCGCGGCGGTGCCCTCTCGGCCCCGCACCTGCCGTGCCGCCCCCCGTGACCGGGTGCCTCCTGCTCGCGGGGCGGGACGCAGGGCGGGGCGGGAAGGCGCCTTGGGCCGGACCCAGCCTGCGGCTCCCCTGTGCCCAGGGCCCTGCCTCTGCTGCTGGTCCTCCGGCCTCCGCCCCGGGCCTCCTGCTGCCCCCGGCCCGTCCGTCCTGCCCGCCGCCGTCCCCCGCGTCCGGGCCTAGCTTCTCCCTTGAGTGAGCCATCCTCGGCATCTACAGATCGGCCTTCCCAAGCCATCTTCCTCGGAGAGAACCCGCAGGGGCTCCCAGCCCCCAGCCCCAGGCCGATGCCCCGGTTGGAGGCCCAGGCCAGCCGCAGGCGTCGAACCACGGTTCCTGGGGGCGCGTCGGCCCGGCACGTGCTGTGCAGAGAGCGCCGCTCCCGCCCCGGGTCTGCCGCGAATGCCCCCGTGCCCGCGGCTCCCGTGGGCCCTTCCACCCCGAGGGACCACCGCGGCATTCCGGGCCCTCAAGTCCGCTCCAGAAAACCCTGCCCTGCTTGGCACCCACGCAGAGCGACCTCCCCTTTCGAATCTGCCGAGGCGCCTTTGCTGCCCTTTCCTTGCGACTAAACCACCTGTTGTTCCATTGCCACCTTTTGATGCTCGTGGTTTTTCCTCCGTGGTTACTGTGAACTACTTGGAGGTACACCTTATGCCCTCTCTCTGTTTTATTTCTTGTCGCATCAGGCAGGCCGCCTAGTGCGCAGTAAGTGCTCAGTAGACGTTCCCGGGTTAGAGTGGCTGCAGGACACGTGGTCACTGACTTCACCTCGGACAGGCGCTTTCCTCACGTGTAACACCCGGAGGTTGTATGATAAAGTTCCATTTAGCTTTGTGATTCATGATAATTCCTGTATGTTCATAATTATATTCATAATTTTTGTGGAGTTGTGGGGTATGGCTTTGGGAGAAGGGTTTTCACAGTCACTGTGAGCTTTGTAAGTGACTTCTCCTCTGCAGTTATTGCTTTAAGGGACACAGAGGGAGGCCTGGAGCGGTACCCCACAGTCCTGGACCTGCGTCTCTTGGCTAGTTTTTGAGGGCAGATTTCTAGGATGTCCCTGGAATAATAAGATCACAAATTTGTAGAGACGTAAGAGCTGTACTTCATGTTTTCCTGTTTTTAATTTTCTGCAATGGTTGTTAATAACAATATTTATTAAGAAGTTACTAAGTTGCTAGGCACTGCTAAATTTTTCATATTCACTTTACTGTTCATCACAATAACCCCTGGAATAGGTAGTATTTATCCTTATTTCACAGATGAGGAAAATTCAGGAGAGAGTTTGGCACTTTATAAGCATTTAGTAAATTTCCTGACTACTGTCCTTATGTGTAGTTTGAATCTAAACTCTCTTAATCATTACTAAAATTTCCAGAAGTTTTGCCAAACCTTTTGATTAACATACTGTCTTTTACCATACCATTAAAAAAACTTAATTTTATTCTTTGTAGCATTTTACTTATGTATCATATGAGAAAAATAATACAAAATTTAGTTTGAAAGTCCCCAGTTTGGTACTAGTAGAAATTTAGACATTAATTGACCTGAAATCAAACTTTGCTTGACAAACTATTTATTGGCATATGGCCCGTGGTCACCTGGGAGTGGAAGGTGTCTATGGCCTGGTCAGAACTTAGAAAGTCCATCAGGTTCTGTCAGACAATGGCAAGGAGCCACTAATGTTTTTGCACTGTTCGTTTTTGAACAAAGTTCTGTAACCTGTAATTTGCTTGGGCAAACCCATTGAGCTTTTCCTAAAGTGGTAATAAAAAAATGTTTTCCCAGGTGTGATAATCTGATGATGTTGCTAATGCCACGTAAGAAACTGGAACTGTGGAGATGTCATTCAAAGTAGTGCTTTTCAGAGCAAAACGAGGCACATATCACAGTCCGTATTTAGCATGTGTTATGCACCAAACTTTATTCTAGGTCCCAGGAACACAGTGGTGAAGAAGCTCTGCTCTCCTAGAGGTGACATTCCTGCAGGAAGGAGGCAGACGACAGCTGTGTCGCGATGAGTTTCCGCTAGGAACAAACGCTCCGAGAGCCGAAGAGCTCCGTGTCGTCAGGGCTCTGTGTTCGGCACGTAGCACCAGTGCATCCCCACTTGTCTGTAGCCTTCATCCCTTCTGGTTGGGGCCCACGCTTACTGATCATTCGATAATTTTTACCAACCCTCCTGGATGTGATGGTGGCTGGGAGTGTGCTAACGTAGACTTAGAAGTGAGGATGGATTTCACTGAGGAGACTTTTAACTGGGATCTAGACGAGGAGAAGGAACAGCCCTGTGAAGTGGGGGACAGCAGCCTCCATCCATGTTACTGCAAAGCCCCTGTGACAATCAAAAGCTGGGCCTTTCCGAACAAGAGGAGGACCTGTGTGCCGGGAGCCCAGTGGGTCAAGTGGACAGCAGAAGGCGATTCAGCTCGGAATCGGGGGCCCCCGCTGGGGAGGCGCAGGTGCTTGTGCTTATGGTCCATGTTTTGCTCCGTGGATAGAGGAATGTCCCCTGACTCCATTCTCAGTGCAGAGGAAAAGCACAGTGATCTTTTAAGCTGTGATCGGATAAAGGTGTTTGGCATCAGTCACAAGCAGCGATCATTATCCTTGTCACAAGTAGGGTTTTGATATGCAAATGAAAAACTGTGTTTTTAATGTTGAGCATTGTTTTAGTTACCCAGTAATTGGCAATATTCCTGATCTGGTTTAAATGTTCAAGTAAATAGAAAATGCTGTGAATATGGATAATCATGGCTATTGAATGTCTGACTTTTCAGGTTGCTATTCAAAAATACAGGCTAGAAGTCAAAACATGACTCAGTGTTTCCTTCTGAAGTGTGCAGGTTGTCAAGGAGAAAGTTGCTCCTGGGAGCTTTTTCAAATGAGGGATAAGATTCTTTGAAGATTCACAGCACCAGTAAAAGATCATGGTCTATTTCTCTGATTTCAGGCATTTTAGCTTTGTGGCATATATCAAAAATATGTTAAGTAGCTTGACTAGTTTAAATATATTACTTTAGTGACAACGTGATGTTGATATTCCTGGTAAGACAACAGGAATTCTTGAGTCTAAATTGGTGCGTACAGCTCAATTGCTGAGAGTGTGATTTTCAGCCCTTGATTTCTTCTCCACTTGTCATTGAAAAAAATAAATGACATACTGATTTATTTTAAAAAACAAGCTTAAAGGCTGCAACAGAACTTGAAGAAATATTTTCCATAAATAAATATAAGAAAAGAGAATTAGAATTATGTTTACCACTATGTCACTTACCAATCACTCAAATGCTTTTCAATGTATTGTAGTAATCAATTTAGCATCTTTTAACACACAGGACATGGTATTCAATTCAATAATTTGGATGTAATTTCATGTTTGATTCAAATATCCAGAACTATAAGGCAGAGACACAGAATATTCAAACTCATTTCAGATGACTTATATTTGTTAGTTAAGAATTTCTGACTTGGTAGAAATAAAGAATAAATGAAGTAATCTGCTGGATATGGGACCTCATCCATAATTCACAATATTTGTTTCTAGGTCTAATATAAATAAGTTGGTGAAAAATCTCAAATATCATCCATCTCACTGACACAAAATATTCTTAACATAGTTAATTCAAAATCTGGTTATTAATTTTATTATTTAAAAGCTTGCAAGAATCCTATTTCTTAATTTATCTAGAATTGGTGTCCCTTGAATGCAGTGAGAGCACATTAAGTGGTCCACAAATGAGAACTCTGCTCTATAAGGGATTTGTGCTGCAAATGAGACTTTCTTGAGCACACAGAGAAGATTGGTTTAAGGTTTAGGGATAATAGTTAATTGGAAAAGAGTTCATTATCCTAAAAATAATGAGTTCAAAAGTCCATTAATTTTTAAGTCTTTTCTGTAATTAGATTTAGATATATCGTAATGCAATTATTATTGTTTCAAACAGATGGTTTGGACCTCACCATTGTAAACTGAATGGATGTTTTTGAAAGCAATCCTTATTTCTTTGAGGGTGCTAATTGAGTTTTTATGTACACTGGCAGGTTGATGCTGTCGGCAGGAAAACATCAGCTTCTGCATATAAACACTACGTGTCAAAGTTGGAAGTAAGTTTGTAGACTTAACCAAAAAAAGAAAAAAAAATAGGTAGCTAAAGAAAAAAATGCATTAGCACTCCCAGGAAACAGCCAGATGCAGAGTGTGGGGCCCTCTACGAAGCAAGTGATTTGGTTTCTATAACAGATCAGTGACATTTGTGAAAAGGTGGGACTGGGTTGCTAAAAAACAGAGATTTAAGAGGCCTCATGATGAAATGCAATGTGTGGGCCTTACTTAGATCTTGATTCAAAGAAAGCAACACAACTATAAAAACTATTGTTGAGATATTCAAAGACAAACATGTATTGATGATATTAAAGAATTTTTGGAACATTGGTATAATATTGATGGCATGGTGGTGATGTTAAGAATCTGTTTTTATTTGTTAAAATGAAATACTGATGTCTTTACAGATGCAATTACATATCCATGTTTTCCTTTAAAATCTTTAGGACAGACAGAGTGTGAAACTAGATGTACAAATACTGATAAATGTTGAAACTGGGTGAGTACTACATACATGTTCATTATACTATTTTATCTACTTTTGTGTACATTTCTTATTTTCCATAATAACAGGTGATTATTTTCCACCTTTAAAATGACCCATTCAGCAGACCACCGTATACACCCTTTTGATTCACAGAAGCAGGTGTTTTAAGAGCCTTAGTGAAAAACATACTGTTAGACAATTTGATGTCATAATATATGCAGCTTCCAAAATATAATGAAAGCCCAGAGTTAAATGGAAGAACTATTATCTGCATCTTCTTTTATTCAGTTAATTCCCATATGAGATTCTTCCATTTTCTTTTTTTAGACATTAAAAAAATTTTTTAAATACATGCATAAAAGTGTATAAACATAAATGTGTAGTTTAGTGAATTCTTAAAAAGCAAATGCTATTTACCCATATTAAGAAGTAAACTACTATAGGAACAGAAATCACATTGTGTACCATTTTGATCATAACCCTTGCCCCTTACCTTGAGGCAATTCTCAATTCTGACTTAGTTTTGCCTATTTTTGAATTTTATATAAATGGAATGATATGGTATATATTATTTTCCCTTGGCCTCTTTTGTATGATATTATGTTTATGAGATATGCTTGTTGTTCTAATTCGATCATTTTTACAGCTATGTAGTATAATAATGCTGTTGTAGACACTCTTATATGTGTAACTTTGGGGGCACATAGCCGTCTACTCAAGGGTATATACCCAGGCACAGAATGGCTACGTCACTGGATGTGCTGGTCTTTAACGCAGATGCTCAGCTATCCTGCATTCATCTCTACTTTTCTAATACGTGCACTGAAGTATTGTCCTTGTTTTGATATGTAGTATTTTCATTATTGTTGAATTTAAAATGTTTCTAATTTTTATTGTTATTTCTCCTTTAACCTGATTTAAAAGAGCATTTCTTAAAAAAAATTAAAAATTGAAATACAGAAAATTATGCAAATTATAGGTATTATACCAAAAACAAAGAGCTCCTTTTATTTACTACTCAGAAGGCCTTCTCATGCCTCCTTCCAAGGCCAGCTTGAGGGTGGTCGGGCGAGTCCCTATGGACTGATCGTAAGAAGGCCCCCACTTTCAAGTGCAAATCGGTACCCGCGTGAGCCTGAGAGCGCCTCCCTGAATTTTGCCTCCTAAGTGTCTCAGTTCAGACCTTGATAGATAATATATAAATAAATGACCATGACTGTGTTCCAATAAAGCTTTATTTATAAAAACAAGCCCTGGGCCAGAATTAGCCTGTGGAGTATAGTTTCCTGAATTCTACCCTAGATTCTTCCTTCTGACCTATTTACCAGCTTTATCTAATCTGTTGTCAATCCCATTTGTTTGATTGCTTTTTCATTTCTACAATATATATTTGCAACTTTTTTTCAAATCTGTGATATCACTATTTACAATTTCCTATTTCCTCAGGATATTTTAAGCTCAGCTCTTATTTTTTTTAGAACATAACTGTTAAGCATAGCAGCTTTATGATCTGTGACCAGTAATTCCAGTATTTGGAGTCTTGCATCTCTGCTTTTGATCTTTGCTCATCATGTCTGTGTCCTCGAGTGTTTGCTTTCCTTTTATCATGTGGTCCTTGACATCCTTATAAAAATTGTTTTGTGGAAATAATTTGAGGCCTCGGGTAAAGGCGTATTCACCCAGAGCAGCTCTCAAAGTGTGGTCCCTGGTCCGGCAGCATGAGCATCACCTGAGAATTTGTTAGAAATGTAAGTAACTGGGCCTCATCCCAGACCTACTGAATCAGAAAGTCTGGGGTTGAGGCCCAGTAAACTGTGTTTTTTGTGATTCTGATGTAGACTGAAGTTTGAAAACCACTGCTTTAAGGAAGACTTCCACCGTTCACATTCAGCACCTAGTCTTTCTGAAATCTAGTTGAATTTATGTCTTGAGATTTTTAGACCTCATAGACCATGTCAGTGTGGGTGGCTGGTCTGCGTGGCCCGAGTGGCAGACTTACCTTGAGGGTGTGTTCCTGGTGGCCTTGGCTTCAGGTGGGGAGAGTCTTCTCTTAGACCCTCCACCTTGAGCATTCTCGTTTCTGTCCCCCTCATTCCATGTGCTCCCTCTCCAACCAAAATTCAAAGTTTCCAAGTGGCAAAGACTTCAGATGACAGGAGCTTCAGGGCCCCTGTTTTCTCTGGGCTCAACCTTGCCCCTCGGATTTGTCTAGTAATTCCTACCATCTGGTTTTCCCCTTGATGCTTTATATTTTATCCTGAAATTTCAATTTGTTTCTACCCAGAGAATCAGCCCCAATTTCATAGTCCACAATTATGGGAAATGACCTCATGCAGATATTTCTAGGATTTGTTCTATCTAAACACAAGGGAAAGCAAAAGATGTGGACAGTTGACCTGAATGGGGACATGCCACTATGATGTGTTCTTAAAATGCTTTCCTTGTGTTTTTATGCCTCGAATACCCACAGGCTCACTGTCCAGGGAGGCCTGCTGGCCTTGTTATGACCACTCTCTTCGGGTACCGGGGGTTCTTTCGCTTCATTCATACGTCACAAGTCTTTGGTGGTGATGGAGCATTTGCCTGGGACTGAAATTTAGTCTTTGACAGTTTCAATTCATGTACTTGTTATGAAAAATATTCATATTGGCAGAAAATGCTATCATTCTGAGGTGGGAGAAGTGAATGTGTTGACTCTCTGATGAAAATTTCATATCGATGCAAAACAGTTCTGTAAAGCAACATCTCCTTTTTGCTTTAAAGGATATATTCACACAAGAGTGTAGACAGAGAAGTGAAGTGAATTTAAGATCCCAAATCTCTTTACCAGGACCTTTTTATAGATAATGGAAAAACATTGGCTTTGCATGGGCAGTTAATGAAATTCATAAAGCCACAGTGATGTGAGGCCGACCCTGCTGGCATTTAACCAAGGAGGAATCCTAGAGACGGGCACATGGATCCCGTGAAAGGAGCCCAAATGTAATTCTCTGGAGAAATTTGGATTAAAATTAAATCTCTCTGTGTGTTCTTAAATGACTGTTCTGTCTTGTGAGCAGAGTGTTCAGACAATGAAATAAATGCCAACGGTGCCCGGAAGACTCCTGAGCGGTCGTAACAGAAACAGGACGTGGGGATTACTCTATAAGAAGAAAAGATTTAAAGTATTATCACAGGAAATTGGCCAGGATATTGTCATTAGTAATGAAATCTCTTTTTTAAAAAATCTAAATCACAATCTGCATTTTCAAGTAATTTCTGTGAGTCACAGCAGGGAAAGCAAGAATGGTCCAAAAGCTGGTCTCGTTAGCAGCACGTGCCTGGTGATTTCTATAAAATGAATCTGTGAGTGAACTTGTTAGTAATTAGCTCAGGGGATATGATTTCCAGATCTATCAAATTTGTTTTCACCGGTTTTTCTCAATTCTCCAGCTAAAATTTGGATGTCTGTGCTATGCATTGTAAGAGAGTGAGAGCCTAAAATTCCCATAGGAATTTAATGAGTAATATAGCTGAGAAAAAAATAGCCCTATTCAAAAGCTCACAAACAAGTGTGCTCACCTTTAAGATTGCTGAAAAATTCGATTAGAACAGAGTTTCAAGACTTCAGTATTACCCTGGTCTCCTTCAGGTGTTTATGTGCCTCTTTCTCACAAAAAAAGCTGATCTGTAGGGGAAATCGCCCAAAGGTTTTAGCCACAGTCCACCTAACACCACACAGCACTGTGCTTTTCTGACCCCAAAGTAAATATGGTCACAATGGGAAAGAGGATATAAAATCCACCTTTTTGATGTATATCTAGCTGTTTTTATCTGGTTGTTTTCCTATCTTCTGTCTTGAGTTGTCTTGCCTTACTGTCCCCTTTAAAAATCACAGATTAAGCATCTATTATGTGTCCAAATATAATACTGAATAATTTAAAGACTCCCCCATCTCTGCCCATGAGGAGCTCAGCTTAGTAGCAGCTTAGAAAATAAATGAGTGTGTTGTCTAGTTTTAAAATAGAAGTGTAGACAGACAGTGATTAATGGGAATTTACATAACTGGAGTCAAAATCTCTTAACTATATCAAGATGCAAATTTTTATTTGAAAAATGTTGCCTTGTAAACACAGTGGAACCATCCATATCGTTCAGAATTTATCCATAATGAAAACCAGGCAAAGGGACCCACAATCGCCTAAGTCCTAAGGGGCCGTGGGTACCAAGGTTCTGATAATGCAGTCCGCCAGCACGGCTCCCATAAGGAACCAGTGTTCCCCGGGGAGGCCCGCAGCGCTTGTGTGCTGGGGGGACGGTAAGCAGCTCCCCGACTCAGGCCACCCTGCCCACTCCTCATGTCGGGCAGTCACCTCGCCCTTTCATCTCAACCCCGGCACCACAGTGAACGTTTGATGCACATGGTGTGATGTTATTAACAGAATCGTGGTAACAATTCTTATAACGCTGTGTTTATAAAGTATCTAAAATAGTTGGATGTTTAGAAGGTGCTTCCAGAATGTGATTGCCCGTACGGGGAGCGCCTTGGCCCACCTTGGGGGGTGGGGACCTCGTCCTTTGTTTTCGCGGGTGCCTGGGAGAGTGACGACACTCCGAGCAGATGGAAAACGACAGCATGTGTGCGCTAGAGTCACTCGTCGGCGACATTCGTCAGCAGTGACGCTGAACCAGACCTGTTCCTGCTGTGACACTGGATCACCGGTGGGCAGTCCTGCATGAGTTCTGTTTTGTTGTTCCGGTAAAATTGCTGTTATTTAACCTTTGGAAGGAAAAGTTGAAAGTGAAATATAAGGGAAGGTTAGTGTTTAGCTCTCCAGATACATTGTAGCTGTGCCAACTCAGTGTGTTGAGGCATTTATACTCCATGGACAATACTTGCAAGATATATAATTGTATGTCTCGAAAGTCCAAGGCAAGTAACTGAGAAATTAACATAGTTAAAAAAATATGTTAGTAGTCAGTTGAAAATTATTTAAAAATCATTAACTTTCCTATATTCCAGCAATAACCTCTTAGGAAATGTAATAAAAAAACAGATCCTAGTAATAAACACAGAAAATATTTTAAAAGATCTGTAAATAGCCTTAACAAGAAACACGTAAGACTTACATGAAGAAAACTATAAGATACCCTTGAGGGTCATTAACCAAAAAAGAATTTAATGAGAGGAAATCTTTTTTCCCAGAATGCCAACAGAATATAACAAAGATTTTATTTCCTCTAAAATTAAGTATAAATTTAAATATAATTACAATAAAAATTCCAGTTGAACTAGTCCAAAATGTAAGTGAAAATAATGCATACAAGTGGTTAAGACATTTTTTTAAAAGAAGAAAAATAGTGTGGGGTTAGCACTAATAGATGATGAAATATCATAATGGTGATATTCAATCCATCCATATATGGGTAAAACTCAGGATGGTAAAAGGCAGTTTTCTGATAGTAATATGCTGAACACAGTGTTTGGTGTTGGGACAACTGGCTGTGTAGAAGAAAAATATATAATTGAATTAGAATGGAAGAATAACTCCATTCCAGTGTCCGAGGTAGACATGATTCACTGTAGCAAGACGGTAAAAAGCAGGTGTGTCAGTGAGAACTAAGTTTTTGTTCTGATGGAGCAGCTCTACCAGCTGCTTGTGATATGGTGGCCTTGAAGAAGATGGAGTATCTCAGTTTGTTGCTATTGACAACAGACAGACGGAAAGAGGCCAGTGCGTCTAACCAGACCTGGGGCTTGGCAAGCAAAGCGTGGCCCACACCCGAGCCGACATGCTCTCCTACACCCCAAGACTCCTCCTGGCCAGGAGGCTTTGTGCAGTGCACATGATGCACCGCTGTGCATCTCCGCCCTGAGGGGGCAGAGTATGTGCACAAGGGTGGCTTGGCCTTGCATGTACCTACTGCTTCTTCCAGAATTTCCAATTACAGAAATATTCCCAGGGAGATGACGGGAAAAATTTTTATATAAGAAAATTATTTATCAATAAGGTATTAGCTAAGAAATGATATACTCTTATGAAATAACCAAAGTTCTTTAAAATTTTTAGCTAGTATGATACGTTAAAAAGTAGCATGTTATTGGAATTATAATTTACATTTGTTCCACTGTTAGCCATATTAAACATTTATCTCTCAAGGTTAACTGACAGTTTGTACTTCTCTGATTTAATATTTATGTGTCCTTGGTACCTTTTCTTTCTTTTTTTTTTTTTTAGCTTTCTCATTCACCATATGTGTTTAAAACTTCTTTTATACTGGAGAAATGCGATAATCAGAAAAAGTACACTCTTTATAAAAAAAAAAACCCACAAAACCTTATTTGAAGAAAAGTCAGGAGATTGGTTTGTTATTTGTGGAAGTTTTCTTTATAGTTAAATAATGGAAGTCAGGGCTGGGAATGCTAACGAGGAGCAGCTTTGCAATGTGCCTTGTATCCCAAGAAGAGCATGTTGGACTTTATCCCAGGGATAAGCGAGAGCAGTTTGAAATTTAGAGTAGGAACAGAGTGAGATAGCCGTGGTGTTTTTCGTATTACTGACTTCGTAAAGAAAATGGTGTGGACTTGGCTCATAGCTCTGTCTTCTGCCACCGTGTGGTGACCTATTTTCTCCTGAAGTTCTCCTTTATATTTATATTTCCCTGGTGCAAAAAAAGACAACCAGGTATAATGAAGAGTACTGGAAATTTTCTTGCAGGTGAGAATATTCAGATGAGAAACAGTTTCCAAAAAAAAAAATAATGAGGTGAGGTGCTGGAACAATTTAAAATTAGCAGATTAGATCCTGCTAATAATAAAGTTTAAAGTAATTGGGATGAGCAGCTGAAATTAGATATCTTTTGTTTTTCTTCTATCTCTAATTTATGCAATTAAACTGCCATTATGAAAGAATTATGTCTTATAAAAATGGTATAAATTTGAGAAAGCTATAAATAGCTTTTAGTCTCTGATCCTGATTCTCTATTTTTGATCCAAGAATAAACGGAGCAGGGAGGGAGCGTCTGTCACCAACTGTCCCACTTGATGTTTGCTGTTCGCAGCTCTTAAAGCTGGAGGTGGGAGACAGACTGCCAACCCGGGGGAAGCCCTGCCTCAGGGGCGCTGCCGTCCCTGGTCCCCTGGCCGAGGCCCCGACTGCTTCTGTGCTTTCCTGACACTGCAGCCGCCTCTGGGCAGTTGCGTGGCAGTCGTGTGTGAATCCTCAGACGCACCTTTAAGGGGATCATGGTGCTGGAGAAAGGGGAGAAACCTGAGCAATGGTGAAAAAGTAAACCCATTATTGCCCAGGAAAGACATTTTTTTCTTCCTCTAAACTAAAAAAGGATCTCAAAATTTGGAGGCGGGAATGATTCAGAATAGGAACCTACAGAGTTCTAGAACCAAGAGTGTTAAAGGGGCCACGATCTTAGCTTTGGGGAGGGGTTTTCTCTTGGGCTTTGGATGTTGGGGGGCTCCCGTGGCTTTGGGGTGTGGGGCTCTGTTGTAGGGATGCCGTTTTCTCTGGCACAGGAAGTCGGGGAGCCCGCTGCTGCAGACTCGCTCTGGGGAGAAGCTAGGGCCTCCATGTCTCATTTCACCCTCTCTGTTCATGACCAGCACAGGGAAGGCAGTCTGTGCCCGGACAGTTCATGACCCCCGAGGAGAACCCCTGGCTGCCTGGGTGAGAACAGCAGATAGTGGGAAATGGTAAGGAACTCCCACCGCCTCTTTTATTTATTTATTTGTTGGGACGTGTTGCCAGTAGGCTAGCTTGCTTAATGAGGCGATTCCCTTACTGCTAAGAAGGGACTCTGACAATACTGAACACAGCATTTCCATGTTCACTCTCCTTAGATACTACAAAGCAGAGAATCCAAAAACTTCAGGAATGCTTTTTTCTTGAATAATATATTTTTCCTAAATCAAAAAGATGATTGAGTAATGATTGAGTAATTTTGGACTCATAACATTTTGTCAAAATATTTTAATTTTCATATTTAAAGCAATCATTTGTGGTCATTCACTGAATTCCTATGATCCCATGTCACAGTGGAGCTTTTTTTTTTTTTTTTTTTTTTTTTTTTTTTTTTTTTTTTTTTTTTTTTTTTTTTTGGGAGGGGATCTCTCATATTTTTTGATCAAATGGTTGTTAACAACAATAAAATTCAGTATAGGGGGGTCAATGCTCAATGTACAATCATTAATCCATCTCAAGCCTAATTCTCGTCAGTCTCCAATCTTCTGAAGCATAACGAACAAGTTCTTACATGGTGAACGAATTCTTACAGAGTGAATAAATTCTTACATGGTGAACAGTACAAGGGCAGTCATCACAGAAACTTTCGGTTTTGATCATGCAATATGACCTATAAACCATCAGGTCAAATATGAATATTCATTTGATTTTTGTACTTGATTTATATGTTGATCCCACATTTCTCCTATTATTATTATTATTTTTATTTTTAATAAAATGCTGAAGTGGTAGGTAGATGCAAGATAAAGGTAGAAAACATAGTTTAGTGCTGTAAGAAGGCAAATGTAGATGATCAGATGATCAGGTGTGTGCCTATGGACTAAGTATTAATCCAGGCTAGACAAGGGCAGCAAGACATCCACGGATGCAGAAGATTTCTCTCAAAGCAGGGGGGGTGAGGTTCTGAGCCTCACCTCTGTTGATCCCCAAATTCTCACCTGATGGCCCCCCTGCGACTGTGCCTGTCTTAGGTTGTTCCTCCCTTGAGGAATCTTACCCGTCTCTGGCTAACCAGTCATCTTCCGGGGCCATACAGGGAAATGTAAAGTTGGTAAGTGAGAGAGAAGCCATATTGTTTGCAAAGGTTAGCTTTTTACTTCTTTGCAGATTTATGCACTGTGGCTTCTATGCCCAGCACTTGTCTCGAGGTATCTTTACCACCTGGAGGAATTATGATACTCGGTAAATTCGATATGAGGCACGAATTCTATTTAAAGTTTGTAATTAGGAAGGAAGAAGAAAAGCTATAGATGTAGCATATGAAGGAAACTTGGGAGGATTGATTATTTCTTTGACATATCTTCTTGTATAGTACCTTAAGTATGTATAGGTTTTAAACTACTAACTAATTTGCACACACATATTGACATAATAGGAATACGGTGACATAAACAAAGCAAATCTATAATTACCAGCCATCTCCAGTGAAGCCAAGAAAACCATTTAGGCACCCTAGGCATTTGTGAAAATTTATCTATGATATGATGGATATTTTCCAACTGTACTTGAACCATCAGACAAATTAAAGCAGCCCATTTCTGGGATCTGTTCACATCCCATATGTTCTTTTAACCATAGATAGTCTATAGTCATGAGATTTTGGGGTGCTACAACTTGCACCCCTCCCAACTCCTGGTTGAGTTCCAACAGTACAGATCCAGTCAAATTCGTTGTCTCACTGTATGCACATGCCAGCCTAGACATCTCCCTCCTCCTTCTTATGGCAAGTCCAGGAGATGGTGGGCTGGATGCAGCCACAACCGCAGCATCGTCCGGATCCCTGTGGAGGCTTTTTGATGATCATCCCCCGGCACGAGTCCTCCAGAGAGTGCTGATGCCGGAAGCTCCTCCTCATATCGTATCTTAGTTCATTTTCTGGGTATCCAAGCTAGGCCTTGATCTTCTGTGTAGAAACAAACAGACCCTTTGCCCACACTTTGACATGCCCTCTATACCACTGTGCAGAACTCATTGGAGGTCAGCACACAGTAACTGCTTTTTTTTTTTTTTTTTAATTAAGAGAAAGGAATATTATCAGAAAAGAGTACCTCCATAGCTGATCATCTGACACCCTTTAAGTGATCAACATTAAGGATATTTAAAGCATGCGTTGATCTTTGATTTACCAATAGTTTTATCCTGTTAAGGAGTAATCCCCCTTTTCTTTCTTTCTTTCTTTTTTTTTTTTTAAATTTTTAATCTACACTTACCTGAAGAATACTATGTTTACTATGCTCTCCCCTATATCAGGTCCCCCCTAACAACCACATTACGGTTACTGTCCATCAGCTTAGCAAAATGTTGTAGAGTCACTACTTGTCCTCTCTGTGTTGTGCAGCCCACCCTCCCCTTTCTCCCTCCCCCCCATGCATGCTAATCTTAATACCCCCCTTCTTCTTCCCCCCCCTTATCCCTCCCTGCCCACCCATCCTCCCCAGTTCCTTTCCCTTTGGTACCTGTTAGTCCATTTTTGGGTTCTGTAATTCTGCTGCTGTTTTGTTCCTTCAGTTTTTCCTTTGTTCCTATACTCCTCAGATGAGTGAAATCATTTGGTATTTCTCTTTCTCCGCTTGGCTTATTTCATTGAGCATAATACTCTCCAGCTCCATCCATGTTGCTGCAAATGGTAGGATTTTTCCTCTTCTTATGGCTGAGTAGTATTCCATTGTGTATATGTACCACATCTTCTTTATCCATTCATCTACAGATGGACATTTAGGTTGCTTCCAATTCTTGGCTATTGTAAATAGTGCTGCGATAAACATAGGAGTGCATCTGTCTTTCTCAAACTTGATTGCTGCGTTCTTAGGGTAAATTCCTAGGAGTGGAATTCCTGGGTCAAATGGTAGGTCTGTTTTGAGCATTTTGATGCACCTCCATACTGCTTTCCACAATGGTTGAACTAATTTACATTCCCACCAGCAGTGTAGGAGGGTTCCCCTTTCTCCACAGCCTCGCCAACATTTGTTGTTGTTTGTCTTTTGGATGGCAGCTATCCTTACTGGTGTGAGGTGATACCTCATTGTAGTTTTAATTTGCATTTCTCTGATAATTAGCGATGTGGAGCATCTTTTCATGTGTCTCTTGGCCATCTGTATTTCTTTTTTGGAGAACTGTCTGTTCAGTTCCTCTGCCCATTTTTTAATTGGGTTATTTGTTTTTTGTTTGTTGAGGCGTGTGAGCTCTTTATATATTCTGGACGTCAAGCCTTTATCAGATCTGTCATTTTCAAATATATTCTCCCATACTGTAGGGTTCCTTTTTGTTCTATTGATGGTGTCTTTCGCTGTACAGAAGCTTTTCAGCTTAATGTAGTCCCACTTGCTCATTTTTGCTGTTGTTTTCCTTGCCCGGGGAGATATGTTCAAGAAGAGATCACTCATGTTTATGTCTAAGAGGTTTTTGCCTATGTTTTTTTCCAAGAGTTTAATGGTTTCGTGACTTACATTCAGGTCTTTGATCCATTTTGAGTTTACCTTTGTATATGGGGTTAGACAATGGTCCAGTTTCATTCTCCTACATGTAGCTGTCCAGTTTTGCCAGCACCATCTGTTGAAGAGACTGTCATTTTGCCATTGTATGTCCATGGCTCCTTTATCAAATATTAATTGACCATATATGTTTGGGTTAATTTCTGGGGTCTCTAATCTGTTCCACTGGTCTGTGGCTCTGTTCTTGTGCCAGTACCAAATTGTCTTGATTACTATGGCTTTGTAGTAGAGCTTGAAGTTGGGGAGTGAGATCCCCCCTACTTTATTCTTCTTTTTCAGGATTGCTTTGGCTATTCGGGGTCTTTGGTGTTTCCATATGAATTTTTGAATTATTTGTTCCAATTCATTGAAGAATGTTGCTGGTAATTTGAGAGGGATTGCATCAAATTTGTATATTGCTTTCGGCAGGATGGCCATTTTGACGATATTAATTCTTCCTAGCCATGAGCATGGGATGAGTTTCCATTTATTAGTGTCCCCTTTAATTTCTCTTAAGAGTGACTTGTAGTTTTCAGAGTATAAGTCTTTCACTTCCTTGGTTAGGTTTATTCCTAGGTATTTTATTCTTTTTGATGCAATGGTGAATGGAATTGTTTTCCTGATTTCTCTTTCTATTGATTCGTTGTTAGTGTATAGGAAAGCTACAGATTTCTGTGTGTTGATTTTGTATCCTGCAACTTTGCTGTATTCCGATATCAGTTCTAGTAGTTTTGGAGTGGAGTCTTTAGGGTTTTTTATGTACAGTATCATATCATCTGCAAATAGTGACAGTTTAACTTCTTCTTTACCAATCTGGATTCCTTGTATTTCTTTGTTTTGTCTGATTGCCGTGGCTAGGACCTCCAGTACTATGTTAAATAACAGTGGGGAGAGTGGGCATCCCTGTCTGGTTCCCGATCTCAGTGGAAATGCTTTCAGCTTCTCGCTGTTCAGTATAATGCTGGCTGTGGGTTTATCATATATGGCCTTTATTATGTTGAGGTACTTGCCCTCTATTCCCATTTTGCTGAGAGTTTTTATCATGAATGGATGTTGAATTTTGTCAAATGCTTTTTCAGCATCTATGGAGATGATCATGTGGTTTTTGTCTTTCTTTTTGTTGATGTGGTGGATGATGTTGATGGATTTTCGAATGTTGTACCATCCTTGCATCCCTGGGATGAACCCCACTTGGTCATGGTGTATGATCCTTTTGGTATACTGTTGAATTCTGTTTGCTAATATTTTATTGAGTATTTTTGCATCTACGTTCATCAGGGATATTGGTCTGTAATTTTCTTTTTTGGTGGGGTCTTTGCCTGGTTTTGGTATTAGGGTGATGTTGGCTTCATAGAATGAGTTTGGGAGTATTCCCTCTTCTTCTATTTTTTGGAACACTTTAAGGAGAATGGGTATTATGTCTTCTCTGTGTGTCTGATAA
Source organism: Manis javanica (assembly GCF_040802235.1). Classification (NCBI taxonomy): domain Eukaryota; kingdom Metazoa; phylum Chordata; class Mammalia; order Pholidota; family Manidae; genus Manis; species Manis javanica. Next base: position 216,402,774 of record NC_133158.1, on the reverse strand, counting down.
AATTCCGAGGTAAATCCGTCCGGCCCCGGGGTTTTGTTCTTGGGTAGTTTTTTGATTACTGTTTCAATTTCTTTGCTTGTAATTGGTTTGTTTAACTTTTGTGTTTCTTCCTTGGTCAGTCTTGGGAGGTTGTATTTTTCTAGGAAGTTGTCCATTTCTTCTACGTTTTCCAGCTTGTTGGCATATAGGTTTTCATAGTAGTCTTTAATAATTCTTTGTATTTCTGTGGAATCTGTCGTGATTTTTCCATTCTCATTTCTGATTATGTTGATTTGTGTTGACTCTCTTTTTCTCTTAATAAGTTGGGCTAGAGGCTTATCTATTTTGTTTATTTTCTCAAAGAACCAGCTCTTGGTTTCGTTGATTTTTGCTATTGTTTTATTCTTCTCAATTTTGTTTATTTCTTCTCTGATCTTTATTATGTCCCTCCTTCTGCTGACTTTAGGCCTCATTTGTTCTTCTTTTTCCAGTTTTAATAATTGTGATGTTAGACTATTCATTTGGGATTGTTCTTCCTTCTTCAAGTGTGCCTGGATTGCTATATACTTTCCTCTTAAGACTGCTTTCGCTGCATCCCACAGAAGTTGGGGCTTAGTGTTGTTGTTGTCATTTGTTTCTATATATTCCTTGATCTCTATTTTGATTTGTTCATTGATCCATTGATTATTTAGTAGCATGTTGTTAAGCCTCCATGTGTTTGTGAGCCTTTTTGTTTTCTTTGTAGAATTTATTTCTACTTTCATACCTTTGTGGTCTGAAAAATTGGTTGGTAGAATTTCAATATTGTGGAATTTACTGAGGTTCTTTTTGTGAGCTAGTATGTGGTCTATTCTGGAGAATGTTCCATGTGCACTTGAGAAGAATGTATATCCTGTTGCTTTTGGATGTAAAGTTCTATAGATGTCTATTAGGTCCATCTGTTCTAGTGTGTTGTTCAGTGCCTGTGTGTCTTTACTTATTTTCTGCCCGGTGGATCTATCCTTTGGGGTGAGTGGTGTGTTGAAGTCTCCTACAATGAATGCATTGCAGTCTATTTCCCTCTTTAGTTCTGTTAGTATTTGCTTCACATATGCTGGTGCTCCTGTATTGGGTGCATATATATTTAGAATGGTTATATCCTCTTGTTGGACTAAGCCCTTTATCATTATGTAGTGGCCTTCTTTATCTCTTGTTACTTTCTTTGTTTTGAAGTCTATTTTGTCTGATATTAGTACTGCAACCCCTGCTTTCTTCTCACTGTTGTTTGCCTGAAATATGTTTTTCCATCCCTTGACTTTTAGTCTATGCTTATCTTTGGGTTTAAGGTGAGTTTCTTGTAAGCAGCATATAGATGGGTCTTGCTTTTTTATCCATTCTATTACTCTATGTCTTTTGATTGGTGCATTAAGTCCATTTACATTTAGGGTGACTATTGAAAGATATGTACTTATTGCCATTGCAGGCTTTAGATTCGTGGTTACCAAAGGTTCAAGGTTAGCTTCTTTAGTATCTTACTGCCTAACTTAGCTCACTTATTGAGCTGTTATATACACTGTCTGGAGAGTCTTTTCTTCTCTCCCTTCTTATTCCTCCTCCTCCCTTCTTCATATGTTGTGTGTTTTGTTCTGTGCTCTTTTTAGGGGTGCTCCCATCTAGAGCAGTCCCTGTAGGATGCCCTGTAGAGGTGGTTTGTGGGAAGCAAATTCCCTCAGCTTTTGCTTGTCTGGGAATTGTTTGATCCCACCATCATATTTAAATGATAGTCGTGCTGGATACAGTATCCTTGGTTCAAGGCCCTTCTGTTTCATTGCATTAAGTATATCATGCCATTCTCTTCTGGCCTGTAGGGTTTCTGTTGAGAAGTCTGATGTTAGCCTGATTGGTTTTCCTTTATAGGTGACCTTTTTCTCTCTAGCTGCCTTTAAAACTCTTTCCTTGTCCTTGATCCTTGCCATTTTAATTATTATGTGTCTTGGTGTTGTCCTCCTTGGATCCTTTCTGTTGGGGGTTCTGTATAATTCCATGGTCTGTTCGATTATTTCCTCCCCCAGTTTGGGGAAGTTTTCAGCAATTATTTCTTCAAAGACACTTTCTATCCCTTTTCCTCTTTCTTCCTCTTCTGGTATCCCTATAATACGAATGTTTTTCCTTTTGTATTGGTCACATATTTCTCTTAGTGTTGTTTCATTCCTGGAGATCCTTTTATCTCTCTCTATGTCAGCTTCTATACGTTCCTGTTCTCTGGCTTCTATTCCTTCAATGGCCTCTTGCATCTTATCCATTCTGCTTATAAATCCTTCCAGGGATTGTTTCACTTCTGTGATCTCTTTCCTGACATCTGTGATCTCCTTCCGGACTTCATCCCACTGCTCTTGCATTTTTCTCTGCATCTCATCCCACTGCTCTTGCATTTTTCTCTGCATCTCATCCCATTGCTCTTGCATTTTTTTCTGCATCTCTGTCAGCATGTTCATGATTTTTATTTTGAATTCTTTTTCAGGAGGACTAGTTAGGTCTGTCTCCTTCTCAGGTGTTGTCTCTGTGATCTTTGTCTGCCTGTAGTTTTGCCTTTTCATGGTGATAGAGATAGTCTGCAGAGCTGGTACAAGTGACCGCTGGAAGAGCTTCCCTTCTTGTTGGTTTGTAGCCTTTTCCTGGGAGAATAGCGACCTCTAGTGGCTTGTGCTGGGCAGCTGTGCGCAGACAGGGCTTCTGCTTCCTGCCCAGTTGCTTTGGGGTTTATCTCCACTGTTGCTGTGGGCTTGGCCTGGCTGGGGCTGTTCCTCCAAAATGGTGGAGCCCCGTTAGAGGGGGAGCAGCCAGGAGACTATTTATCTCCGTAAGGGGCCTCTGTGCTCCCTGCTGCCCGGGGGGTTAGAGTGCCCAGAGATCCCCAGATTCCCTGCTTCTGGTCTAAGTGACCTGTCCTGCCCCTTTAAGATTTCCAAAAAGCACTCTCCAAACCAAAACAACAACAGCAACAATGAGAGAGGGAACAGAAAGGAAAAAAAAAAGAAAAAACACGCGATTTTTTTTTTTTTTTTTCCTCAGGTGCCGGTCCCAGGCACCCGCGCACTGGTCCTGCTGCCCTGTCTCCCTAGCACCAGGGTCCCTGTCCTTTCAAGGCTTCCAAAAAGCACCCACCCACCGGTCCCGCAGGGAAGGAACGCTCAATATTCTTGGTCCTCAGGCACTGGTCCCACGCACCCGCTCACCAGTCCCGTCGCCCTGCCTCCCTAGCACCGGGGTCCCTGTCCCTTCAAGGCTTCCAAAAAGCACTTGGCAAAAAGAGAGAAAAAAAAAGGGGAAAAACGCGCGATTTCTTCCGTCCTCAGGTGCTGGTCTCAGGCACCCACCCACCGGTCCCACAGGGAAAAATGCGGGATATTCTTTGTCCTCAGGTGCCGGTCCCAGGCACCCGCTCACCAGTCCCGCCGCCCTGCCTCCCTAGCACCGGGGTCCCTGTCCCTTTTAGGCTTCCAAAAAGCACTCGCAGAAAAGAGAAAAAAAAAAGGGGAAAAACGCGCGATTTCCTCTGTCCTCAAGTGCCGGTCTCAGGCACCCGCCCACCGGTCCCGCAGGGAAAAACGGGGGATATTCTTTGTCCTCAGGCGCCGGTCCCAGCCACCCGCTCACCAGTCCCGCCACCGTGCCTCCCTAGCACTGGGGTCCCCGTCCCTTCAAGGCTTCCAAAAAGCGCTTGCCAAAAAGAGAAAAAAAAAAAAAAAAGGGGAAAAACGCGCGACCTCCTCCGTCCTCAGGCACCGGTCCCAGGCACCCGCCCCCAGGTCTCGCAGGGAGAAACGCGGGATATTCTTTGTCCTCCAGCGCCGTTCCCAGGCACCTCCTCACCGGTCCCGCCACCCTGCCTCCCCAGCAACGGGGGCCCGTCCCTCTAAGGCTTCCAAAAAGCGCTCGCCAAAAAAAAAACTGCTCCGGTTTCTCTCCACCCGCCGGGAGCCGGGGGGAGGGGCGCTCGGGTCCCGCCGGGCTGGGGCTTGTATCTTACCCCCTTCACAAGGCGCTGGGTTCTTGCAGGTGTGGATGTGGTCTGGATGTTGTCCTGTGTCCTGTGGTCTCTATTTTAGGAAGATTTTTCTTTGTTATATTTTCATAGCTCTATGTGTTTTTGGGAGGAGATTTCCACTGCTCTACTCACGCCGCCATCTTGGCTCCCGCCGCCACAGTGGAGCTTTTGCTAAGAATGTTGATTTACTTCCTTTTGGGCGATATCATATTTGGGTATGAATTACATTTTTACTCAGTCACCATCTAACTTCATAGCTTTCAGTGTGGCCGATGATTTTTTCTCTGTAACAAACCTCTCAGGGCGGTTGGTTATTATCATTTCACATAAGAAAGAATGAGGCACGGGACAGTTAAATGGCTGCTTGGATTCACGTGGTTAATGACACAGTCCAAGCTAAAACATGATTTTAGCATGAACATGACTTGTTTGGATCTCTCCAAGCTCCTGATTTCTGAGGCTACACTTGGCTTTAATCACTGAATAGAACAACGTGAACTCCTGTCTCATGGATTGGGCTGGAGGGGGGTCGCCATTCTTCTCAAACATTCCACGTATTCTTTGGGAATTGTTTCCATGATTAAATGTGCTTTGAATCCTGTGGACTCCAGATTCGTGTTTTCCCAATTGCCAGTTTCCTTCTAAAACTGCCCTACTGAATACAAGGCTTCCCTCTGTAAATGTTCTTCACCCACACCCATCACAGAGTTTATCACTGGCCCTTTCTTTCCCCCTTAAAGCCATGCAGCTCCCTCCAGCATCTGCCCTAAGGGCCTTCTCTTCCATCCATTCTTTCCTGTTCTTTCTATCCTGAAACCTGTCCCCCAAACACACAAAAAGAAACTTCATTATTCCTTTTATTCACTTTGCAAATAAAGTTCTTGATTGAAGGTACCTTATTTCATCTATGCATACAGTCTTCCCTTTTTTTAACTAATCAAACACACTACAAATTTTCCTAAACACCTGAGACCTCGCCTTATGAGGAGTTCTGCCTGTCGAACAGGTGTAAATTCAAATTGCAGTTAAGTTTCTGAAGGGCTGATTTTGTCTTTTGGTTATGTTGATTTCCCATTTGGGCAGCGAGAGATTCTCTGATGCACTCTACCCTTGATTACATGCTGGGAAGCCTGCACCTTCGGTTTCTGACCCCATGCTCATTTCTGTTTCCTCCTCAATACCAGAACCAGGACTCTTTGTGGGGTGGGAGGCGGTGGTGCATTCCGCTGGAATACCAGGGTGGTGCCCAGCCTGGGGACTTCTGATGGTAATGCTCTCAGATCCAGGCCCAGGGCCTCTGCCATGCACTCCATACTTCAGACAGCCCCACATACCATGAACAGGCAGAGAAGCAGCTGCTAAGGGACACAAATGCCCGTCACTGAGTGTGGATAAGCTGAGAGCATCTGCTCTCACGACTGACCCTCCTCAGGCCCAGGAATGGGATACTGGACACCTCTTACCCTCTGTACACAAAACAGAGCCCAGGGCACCCGATGCTGGAAAGTGCTGTGTCTTATATAAGCCACTGCTGACTTTGGAAGAGGTTTTTGCTTTGAAATCAGGGAGGATTTGAGCAACAGGAGGGCTTGGATAAGAAAAAAGAAATAATTGGTCAAATCCTCTCATATGGCACAAATGGCCAAGATTCTCCCATAACAGGGCGAGTGGCAGCGTAGCTATGAGCTTCTGTTTTCTTGCCTCTGTTCTCCTATTTGTCATTCTAGAGGTCATTAATTAGTTTAGTATTTACAAAAGCTGCTCATTTATGTTTTACATTAGTAAACAATCCACATGACACTTAAATTTGATATCTATAGATCCAGCTATAAAGTTTGGAGCATGATAATAACTTTTTATATTAGTGAAAAATCCTGAAATTGCAGGCAGTTTTACTTTTGTTAATATATTTAGTGTAACTTAATTAAAATTCAATAAATTTGATTTAATTAAATTTCAAAACAATAAAATAAAAGTTTTTAGCCTCATGAAGGGAAGTTATCTAAATAGTTAAATAGGTAAAAAATTAAATAATGCTTTTTAGCTTAACCTAAAACTTAATCCAAATAACAAAATAAGCTTACTCTGTGTATCTGGTATATATAACCCCTGGTGGTTGGTTCAGTATTTACACAGTTCCCTGGCAAATGTATAAGAATGGGAGTTGTCTGTGCCTGCCCCACCTTCCACCGAATTCACGTGTCAAAGCCCCAGTGCCCCATGCGATGGTCCGCGGTGTGGCCTTTGGGTGGTGATTAGGCATAGATGAGGTCATGGGGTGGGGCCCCCATGGCCCCGCGATGCGGTCTGTGTCCTTATGAAAGGAGGATCAGAGATGGAGGTGTCTGACCACCACGCCCTCTGATGACAGCGAGAAGGCAGCCCCAGCAAGCCGGGGAGAGCGCCCTTCCCAGGAGCTGAATTGGGACTCCAGCCCCCAGAGCTGTGAGAATCAATGTCTGTTGTTTAGGCCCCCAGGCTGTGATATTTTGTTGTAGCAGCCTGAGACGATCAAGATAGAAAGACTTTGAGAACCAGGGTGATGTATTATTTCATTTTTCCCAACACTACAGAAGAAATCTGTGGGATCCACTCGCTGGGTCCTCTGCGCCACACACAGTCTCAGCAGGGCCGGTCAGCACGGATTTCAGTTGGCAGCAGACTCTCCGTTCTCGATCCGAATGCCACTCCCCACCTGTGTTCTCAGGGACGTGCACCCGGAATCGTCCCTTCTCACACTTCCATCATTAATATTATGCTCTTTACTTGAAATTACAGTGAACATTCAAATATGTTACTGGGTCTTCCATGTTAACAGAAACAAATGCCAAACAAACCACTACACCGCATTCCCGTACTGCTCGCATCCACGTCCTTATTTGCTTTCACTGCTGAATTTCTTGGGTTACCTGAGATCTCTACCTAGCGTTCTCCCATACGCTCTTCAAATAATTTCTCTCTGGCTTCTGTCTCCACTGCTTCTGATACCACTTTGGCCAGTAACTTCCAAGTTACCAAACTCAAGCAGCATTTTATGCATTTATCTTACTTGAATCATTAGTAGCATCCCACACAAACGATTACTCCCTTCCTCTTGAAACATCCAGTTTTCCTCCTATCTCAGTATTTATTTTCAGTGTTATTTTCCTCCCATTTCTAATTTCTAAATGTTGCCATGCCTCAGGGTTTTATGTTCTATATATAATCTAATACACTTTATTTCATCTAGTCTCACCCCTTTAAGAGTAACTAAGATAGCACAGAGAGTCAGATTGTAAAATGAGGCTCCAAAGAATAAAACATCTTACTATCCAAACTTACTAATAACTTCAAGATACATGTAATTGTGAGTCACAGGAAAAGCAGAAAGAGGTCAGGGAATGGCAGCACAGCTTTCCAAGGATATGCTCTGGTTCAGACTTAACATAGGAGGAATGCAAGAGGTATGTATCATATATACAAAGAGGAAATGTTTTGGCCATGAGACATCTCCACTTTATATGTAGATGTTCACGTAAATTGAAGATTATTTTTCAGAGATCCATTTCCCAGAAATCTATAAATTCCAGTTTTGTTTGCCCTAAGCAATCCTAGATAGAAAACATATTTTGACCAACCATTCCCTAGGTAAGTACTCTTCTTAGGAGCAAGCTAATGCACTTTTCAGAAGTGTTATCACACACACATTTACAGAGATTTGCTACGTAACCTCTTCCTTCTTTCCCAGGGGCTAAAATCTAGTAAATGGATTGCAAGCTGATGTTGCTATTTTGATAGTGATGTTAACATGTTGTTACCTCCCAAATCTAAACCTCTTTTTGCCTGATGCCATATTTAATCATCTGTGATATGCTAGGCGTTGTCCCAGTTACTGGATTTTCAAATAGGATCAAGGCAGTCTAAACCCTCATTCTTCCCTTTCAAATGTGGTTGCTTTGGAGATTCTAGTACAAAGTAAGACTTGAAACCAGTTCTGAAGATGTGTATCCAAGTCGCCTTGCTGATGCTCTGAGGACAGGAGATACTCAGTCTGGGATGGGAAACTGCTTCTCGTGTGAGTCTAATGGTGTTACAGTATCATCACCTCATCTTTAAATTAGGGGAGACGTCTCACCATCTGTACTTTTGCAGATGCTTATGTCTCATTATTTTTACATCAGTAAACTTGAATTTTCTCCTGTATTTCATAATTATACCTAGAACCATGTGGATTCAAGAAATTCAATGCGTTTGTCATGGAAACAAAAGGCCTTATACTTCCTGCCCCTACTAAATTCAGATCCTTGACGGCAGAAACATTTCCTTTGATGAGGTCATCTCCACGGGTCCTGGCAGTGCGGTACCAACAGTAGGTAAGTGCTTCATTGGTATGTATTCTTTGGGCCCATGAGAACTTTCTACCCATGAGCAATTTTTCATGGTTTCTCTTGCAAATTTACTGCTTTCTTTACAGCGGTAGATCCCGCGGCCTGGACCATGATTTCTTCCTTGCATATATTCTTAATAAGACTCTTCCTTTGTTCTATTTATCTGGAAAAAACCTCAACCCTGGTGACTCCAACCAGTCCACACACTTTCTGCCTGGATCTGTGAGACCAAATATAGCTAAAGAAAAAAATACACGCATGGTTAATCTTACAAATACTCTGTCAGGTTCTTAGTATATCTTGGCAAACTCAGTGTATTTTCCAAGTTCAATCACTGTCCCACGCTGGTAGACAAGTATTTTATATCTTCTATCTTCTCAAGCCTCTAATGCTTCTTCTATCATTTGCACTTCAGCTCATGATATTACCTCCCATTTTACTGGGAATATGGACTCAATCAGAATGGAACTTTCCCTGTTTCCCTCACTTTCCCACCTGACTGCACCTGTAGTTACAGGTGAAGCATCCGTGGCTCCAGGTCAGCACCTCTTCGCTGGGATCTGGCGCACGGTCACGGTTCCCCTCCCTCCCTTGCTCCCTGCCGGCAGCACGGAAACGATGCAGTCTCCCAGAGTAAGGGAAACACACTCGGCTTCCGTTTTCCTCTAGCTGTTGCCCCATTTTTCTGCTTCCTTTTAGAGAAATTCTCATTGAAGGTGTTTCTTCACTTTGATGCCAGTTCTCCTCCACCTATAATCTGTGGGGGTCCCCATCCCTCCCAACCCCCAGACCCTCCCCCGTGGTACCCACCTGTCACCTCTCAGTGTCGGTGAATCTGCTGCTGTTGAGTTCCTTCTGGGTGTGACGGCACTGTTTCGGTGCGACGACTCCCCTTCCAGCTCTGCGAGCACATACGAGCCAAGGAGAGGCATTGCTTTGTGGCACTTGCTGAACAATTATTTGCACTGTAACCTTCTGGAAGGATCCGACAAGCTCAGAATGTCACACATTTCATCCTCCCAGGAGAATGTTTCTTACTTTCAAGTTAAATTGACTTATTCCCTAATGATAGTTTACTCTGTAAAACAAGTTAATCTTCCCAAATCCTCATATCCACTGGTGGTGAGATAGAAAGATGAATTTCAATATTAATTAAAAAACAGCATTCTATTCATAATTTAATTATTGTAACTTTATTACTATTTTGCCACAGGTTTATTTGCTTTTTATGGAAAAAGATAATTCTTTTGCTCAAGCATTTCATGAAAGTAAGAAGCTCATTATATGAGGGATGACGGTTGGTAAATTGACAGCTTTGGAAAAGTCCCAGAAAATCTCTCACATTCTCACCACAGACAAGTTCTGTTTAAAAGCCCCTCTAGCCCAGGTTAAACTACTTGGTCACTCCTAAGGTGTTTGACCTCTTCTCTACCCCGCAGGGGAAAACATGAACATTTAGCCAACAGTGAGGGATCCTTGTGGAGGGTGAAAATACTTTTTTCCTAGATGGTTGTCTGTTCCGCTGACTCTTGGTTGAAATATTCTGGTTTAGATTTATTTGCTATGAAGAAGGAATAATTATTTTTCCTTGATTCTGTGCTTACCTGTGCTTCATAAATTCCTTGTGGAGACTATTAAATACATTTGGATATTTTCTCTACAGAGTAAAAAAGATCTTCAGTGTTGTCTGATCTGCAAAATATTTTCAGTTGCTTCAATTATGATGACTTCAGTGGTTTATTGTTTTTCCAGTATGTGAAAAATAGTACAAGTTCACAGGGATATAGGAAAACATATTATAGTTAAGAGTAACGAAGTGAACACTCATGTATCCAGTCACCTAGGCCAAGACATAGTGATACCAGGGTTCCTGTTCATGGAGTCAAAGAATGAACTTTGCAAACACCTGAAGTAGGAGAGTAAGTGAGAGGCTTTTATTTAGAGATAAAGTGAGAGGGGAGAGCTCCTGGCTCAGGCCAGAAGGGGACAAGAGAGTCCGGGGGTGGTGCGTTGTCTAGGGGGTTTATGGGTGGTTGAGAGACAAAGGGCTAGGGATGCAGACCTGCCAGATGGTCCCAAAATGTTTATTTTTGAAGAGATTCTAAGTTTCTTATCAGTGGGTTTTTCTTCAAAGTTAGCTTGACACAAGAAATTTACTGCTCTGATTCTTTCCCAGGATAGCCACTTTTTGATCTGGGAGCATGTCAATTAAGACTGTCTGCTTTGCTTCCAAGATGGGCTGAGTTATTGTTTGTTTGATTAAAATGCAATCTTAGCTTTAAGATGGAATTTTTTCTAAATAAGCTGGGCCTTTGAACAGGCTAAAGTAAATCTTACGATGGTGTGTTTTAATTGACACAGTGAAAATATAGGCTATGCTGAGATACTTTTCTTTATCTGGGGAGTATTCAAACTTCTAGGTTAAGTTGCTCTTGGCTTTTTAGTTTTAACTGATCTCACTGAAGAATGCTTATATTCCTAATTTGATATTTTACTTTAGAGAATTAATGTGACTCTGGCTTTGCTTAATTGTTTAACCTGGAGTTTGGTAGGGGTCTTCTTCTGTCTAAGCCCATGGTCCCTGTCTCAATAGTACCGCTATACACATGTAAAATATCCATCTATATGTTAAAGTATCTATGTATGTAAGCTTTATTCTTACCATGCATGTTACACCTTTTAGAGTCGTCCCACTGTAACTCCGAGGGGAAGATGTGTTCCCACCCCAGGGCAAATAAACCTTCGAAACCGAAATCACTCAAAGGGAGAAATAAAGTGGGAGAAACCTGTTTATTGCCTACAAGCAGTCATCTACTCCTGCTCATCTGTGTCTCTCTGGTGACCCAGCTGCAAAAAGACCCCTCCAAACCTCTCCTGCCAGGTGTGCACTAGCTCCCCACCTCCTTGCAATCACCTATGGATACGGAGATGAAATAAGGCCAGGTGAGAGGTTCTGGAAATATTGCAATTTTACCCACACCCACGGTCCTTGGATGTTTCCTGTTCCATTTTTTTTCTCAGTCGTTTTCTTTGCTTTTTGTTTTTTGAAATGTCTATTAATATATCATCAAGTTCAGAGGTTCCTTCTTTCTTCAGCTGTGTCCAATCTAATAAGCCCAGGAAAGGCCTTGTTCGTCTCTGTTACTGCTGTTTGTCTCTAGCACGTCTTCTTGGTTCTTGGACTCTCCCTCTCTGGGCTCACCTTGCCCACCTGCTCTTGCCTGCAGCCTTCTGTAAGCATGAGGGCCGTCTGCACATCCATCACAGTCTTAGCCCTTGATAACCCCAGCATCCGGCCATGTCTGGCTCCGATGTCCATTTGGATCATGTCTTCTGGCTTGTAGTTCTCTCACTCCCGCCAGACAGGACGTGATGGGTAAGGGGCAGCCCTGAGGGTGGTGACGGGTGGGTCGGAGGCGCCCGGGAGCCCTTCAGTGAGCCTGGACTTAGACCTCGGCAGGTCTGCTTCCTCCCCCTCAGTGGGCGCTTGAGGGCTGAATGCATGTTTTTCCCCCCTCAGGAAGGGCTGGGGAGTCCCTTTCTCACCAGTTGGGCGCTGATGATCCCCAGCAGGTGAGGCTCCTTACCTGCTTCTCCTGAGGGCGGTCTCATTGAGAAGCAGCAGCTCTGAGACGTTTGAAAATGGTTCCTTTTCTCCTCCCCCTGCCAGAAGCAAGAGGGAATTTCTCTGGAATGACTTCCTGTGCTTAGGGGGTCGAAGCCCACCTGTGACTCGGTCCCCAGCTATTTGCCAGGCTTGTCTGCACCGAGCCTCCCTCTGACAGTTCACCGATTCTGTGAGACGGGGCCCCTCCCTGCAGGACCCTCCCCGCACGGCCCCCTCCCTGTACCTTCCCCTCCCTGCCTGGGCTCCTGCGGCATGTTAGGTCCCAGAGCCTCCGCTCAGGTAAGCCAGGACCCCTGTACTCACCTGTCTGCCCTCCAGTCCCTGGGACAGCATTTTCCCTCTGTCCGCCCCTCCCCACAGGTGTTAAGAGTTGGTTTTTCAGTCTGTTCTGCTTTTAACTTGTTGGGACAGAATGGCGACTTCCACGCTCCTGACATGTGGACCCAGAAATTGGCAGTCAGTCCATTTACCTTTAATCACTAACGTATTGTAATTCATTCCTACTTACTTACACTGTTGAGTGTCTGATGCCTGGAAAGCCCACTTCTGCTCTTGGGGGATTTCTGCCTCCCCAGACAGAGTTCTTTGCCGCCAACCGCAGACGCTTTCACCAACAAAGCAGAAAATGAGATTATCCTAAGGGTTGCAGATCAACAGAAAGCCTGGAGAAATCAGGTAAATGCTGAGAAAACGGAAGTCCGCCAGGCCCCTTGTCATGGCCCCCCACGCGTGCAGGTGGGAGCTCCCTGCTTGTGTCCTGACCTCCGCCGCGCCAACCTGTTCATTTTCTCAAAGTGAGAAATAGGATAATAATGATAATCCCTGTAGAATCTTCCAGCCACTTTCCAGGGATTAGGACTTTTCCACATAAACTCCCTTAAAAAACTGGCCTCAGCCTCACCTTCTGGCTCCGTTTTCTGCTGATCCGCCCCTCGGCTCCCGTCTGTGCGCTGGCGGCCGGACACACGGCTCTCACACCCCTTCTGTCAGGTTCTGCTCGGGCCCTTCCCTCTGACAGGGATGCCCTGCTCCACGGTCTTGCTCTTTTGGACAGACTCTTCCTTTCTGCCTGGACTTGCTCCCTGACTCCATTCTTCACGCTGCACCCGACTGATCCTTGAAAAATGCAGATTGGTCAGGTCAGTCCCCTGGAATGGCCGCTAGTTGCTCTAAGTAATACAATGCAGCCTCCTTGACATAGTTCACAGTACTTTCTGCATCTTTCTGGACTTACCTTTGTTTAGCCGGCCTCACACTGTGTAGGGTGGTTCCTGCCCTTTTAGATACTGTTTCCCCCTTTTCATATGGCCTCCCAGTTTCCCCCACAGATCCTGGGTATGGAAAAACTTCAGTTCATCCCTCAGACTTGGGGTTGTCAGATAAAACGCAGGACACCCATGTGAATTTCAACTTCATCTAAACAGCAAATAATTTGTTGTATGTATCCCAGAGAGTGCATGGAACATGCTTAGGCTAAAAATACTTGTTGTTTATCTGAAATTTAATTATATATGGGCATCCTGTACTTTTATTTGTTAAACCTAGCAGTCCTACTCAGATTACAACTAAGCCTTCTCTTTGAATAAAATCATTTGTTCATTTAACATCCTGGACTTCATGGCTCTAACCACAATATGTTGAAATCATTGTTTACCTATTTTTCTCTTCTACTGGCTAGTTTTCTCTTTGGGACAAAGGCCATATCTTTATCTCTGTGTTGTCTGCAGCCATTACTAGACAGTACAGTGCCTGGAACACAGAAGCCACTGGACAGATGAGTGAATGGAAATGCTAGGAGGTCTATCGAATGCCTCTTCAGTAGGACCTTTCCCTGACATCTTCCCAAGCCAAACTGTTTGTTAAGTATTTCTGTGTTTTGACACCTTTTATACCTTCCTTTCACAGCAATTATCACACACGTTCTGTGCACAGCCCTTACACCTGTTTAGCCTCCCTGGCCAGTTTCAGCCCTCAGGGCTCGTGTCTCCACCTGTCACCGCTGTACGTTCTGCCTTCCACGTTGACCTGCTCATCACTAGTAGTCCCCAAACACGATCGTGATTTGAAGAAGGACATACAGCACACTTGGTGGAGCGGAAGTGTTTGGCTGCTTGTAAGTACGTAATTTTTGACAAGGAATGTACTTTCCAATGATAATAGAAAATCTGAGCCTGCCAGGTCACCTTGGTTAATTTGCTCAAAGCTGAATGCCCTGTATTAAGAAAGCTGTAAACTGACAACCATCCATGAAGCACCAGGACAGTATCAATGACTCCCAAATGCCGTGCAGGGTGCTGTGTGCTTTCAATGCTGATCTCAGTGATTCCATCACTGCCTTGTGAAGTAGGTGCTCACCTCCGCATACCTACATATTACAGATGAGAAAATTAGGCTTAGAGATGGCCTTGACATCCTGTGTGTAGTGAACAGCTGAAAACATCTGTTTCCTTGGTAACCGAGCCCATGCTGTTTGAAGGGTCCCACATCATATAATATGAGAAATGCTTGAAGGAAAAGGGCTTATTTTGCATAAAGAAAAAAAAATGATACATGCTGTGAACAGCATTTGTGTGTTTCCAGAGAGTGAAGACCCACGGGAACATGAATGACTGGAAAGGAGGGGGAATTTTTTAACACCTAAGGTTGGTAAGTGTAAATAATTGATTTAGAACGGGCATAACTGGATCTGGAATGGAATTGGTTTGTGACTGTCCTACAAGGAGTACTTTTCGCATTCCCGGGGGGCTTAGGAGGTGACGCAGTGAAGGCGAGCTGCAGGGGGGATCCCATAGGTGGTTTACATTAATAGGTTACATTGTACAGATTTACAGATTAAAAAATTGGATGTTTGGTGCTTTGACAATGTTGGATTTAATGATTTCTTATGTAAAGTGTTCCCTGGATGAAACTTCAGACATTTTTGTAAATCTCTGTAGAACTGGTAGTAGCTGGGAACACGTGACATTTTAAAGCCATAAACATTTTTAATCTCTGAGGTAAGAATTCACTCCTATTGGCCACTCTGTTTCACTGTTTATATTAACCATGGAAAAGGATCCTTTATCAGTAGGAGGCAAAGTAGCCTCTTACCGTTCTTTGGGGACATTTTGAAGTAACTATTAACTTTGATGAAGAGGTTTTAGACCTGGAAGGGAAGTGTTTCTGTGAGATTCTACATAGTTGTGTGTGGCTGAGATGCAACTACCTTCACAGGCTTTTCTGCTCATGCGGGAGAAGCATGTTGCTTTTCTCCGTGTGGATTCAGGTGGTACTTTCCTCTGAGGAGTCGCTTGCTGTGTTTGTTCTCGTTCAAAGACGCGTGTGCAGGAGGTGTGAATGGCGCTCTCGGAGGCTGCGGGGGGCACCTGGGCTAGACTGAGGCAGTGGAAGCCCACCTGCGTGGCGCCCTGAATGGCCTGCCCAGGTCGTCCCACTCGGGTGGGCACCAAGACGCTGGGATGAGCTAGTGTGCCAGTGCCTCCGGGGTGACTGTGGTTTGGAGCCTCTGATTGAGAGCGTGCATGCGTGTCTGGGTCTCCTGGGGTGGGCTCTGGGTTCCCACTGCCTGCGATCTCGTGAAGCGGCAGATCCAGGCCCTAAGGTGGGGTCCACTCTGTGGCCCAGCAGATGCCCTATCCCGAGTGTCACCGTCCTTCAGAGACACTGTGCGTGGCTGGGCTAAGCTGGCCCCTCTCCGAAGGGCAGGGGGAGACTTAAGCTGTATTAAGCAGCCATGCATAGTATAAGTGGAAAATTACTGTGTTTTAATGCTCTCTTGTAAGTTAATTCAAGCTTAAAAAAAATCTCACAAAAACTACAACCTGTTTTCTTCTGTGTTGGGAAAACCGGGTGGAGGTTCGGTGCCAGGCCTGGGAGTCAGGAGGCGGTGCAGACAGTCGCAGCTCCCCTGCCGGGACCCCCTCTTCATCCTTGGACGGCGGGCCAGCGGCAGATCACCCTAGGGCGGTGGGGAGCTGGAGAGCGGGGGAGGTCATTCTGGGAGGCCAGAGTCACGGCACAGAGGGCCGCAGAGACCCCCGAGACGCCGCCCATCAGGTGGCCCATCAGGAAGTCCTGGGTGTCTTGGGGGGCCCTCCCAGGATGCTGTCAGCCATCATCGCAGCAGGTGGGGGGCTAGTGCCAGGCTTTCCCGTGATGCACAGCTCCTGTTACCAGGGACTCTGAGCTTGCGGACTCCCTGTTGGTCTGCCCAGAAGTTTCTAAAATGGAGCAGCAGCCTGAGAATCCTCTTTCGTCCCCTCCCCTTCCCAGGGGCTGAGTCGCAGGGTCGCCGGAGAGCCCTGCCTACCTCCTTCTGCGTGCTTCTCTTTCCCCCGCACCCACACCCCTGCTGAGCCTTCTTGGAGGACCAGAATGAACATGGGTGCTTTGAGATTCAGTGAAAATGGCAGATAAGAGAACAGTTGTAATTTTGGTGTTCATGTAAATGTGAAGTCATTGAGCTGGGAAGTCTTACTATATATGCAAGTGTGTGTTAGGCACATCAAACTGAAAAGTGACCTAGAAAAGGGGAACCAGAGCTACTTCCAGCTGGAAGCAACGAGAGACAGGTTGTGTGGTATGATTTAATAGTAAGAAATGTATTTTTGGTTTAGTCCCCATTTCTAGCACAAAGCTCCTAAAAATCCTTGGAATTTCCTAAGTGATGAGAATTATAAAGGTTCTTTGGTTATGTTAGTGAGGTGAAGAACGGGGGCTGGTGGGCTCGAGACCCAACCTCAGTGATTAAAGGGTTAGGGCTTTTGGTCCCCATGTCCAGGGAGGGCCTGGAGGCTGAGTCAGCGGCCAACTGCCAGGGAGCCCATCAGTCCTGCCTCGGTAATAAAGCCTCCTTAAAAACAGCGGGTGGGGCTCCTTGAATTTCTGGGCTGGTGAGCACGTGGGGGTTTGTGGGATGTGTAGCCCTGAGAGAGGGCATGGGGCTCAGCACCTCCTCCCCATACCTTGTCTTATGCATCTCCTCCTCTGGGTTGTACATATTTCTTTATAATAAAGAGGTAATCTAGTAAGTAAACTGTTCTGTGAGCCTCCACAGTCAATTAATCGAATCCAAGGAGAGGGCTGCTGGAATCTCGCGTCTCTAGCTGGTTGGTCAGAAGCACAGGTGACAGTCAGTCTGGATTCGAGGTTAACATCTTAAGTGTGGGTGGGGAGCGTCTTGTAGGCAGAGCCCTGAACCATGGGGTGCTGTCCCAGTTAACTTGTAGGACACGCGGCTCATGCTGGAGAAGTGCTCGCTAGTGTGGGGAAAAACCACACACATTGGAAGTGGAGTCAGAACTATAGGTTGTTGTTAATATCATAAGTATTGCAGAGAAAGCGGCGTCTGCCCGAGGGAAGACCAGGGCTGAGACGGGGAGAAGAAAACATAGATGCCAGAGCTTGGGAAGAAGCGTTGGCAAAAGAGAAGGAATAGACGCAGAGGTGTGAGAATGAAGAGGTGCAGAAAAATAGCTTCAAGGCGTGGTGCGGCGCAGAATGCAGCGGAGAGCAAGGGAGAGAAAAAAGGGCAAATTCTAATAGAAAAGTACAGGGAACTCTATGAACAGACAAAAAGAGGAGAACGGTTGGATACATTACACAGCACACACAATGAAATAGTTTGCCGGCAAAATAATACTTATTTAAGGCATTAATGTTGGTAAATGAATGATATATTAAATAGAAGAAAATTGCCTATGTAGAATAACTAAAATTGTGAAAGAAAGACAATGACCACAGGAAAAAAGGACCGAGCAGATCCATAACAAAATGTTAAAAATAATTGTCTGATTATTTATCCTGAGGCTATAGATTATCTTTACATTTTTATATGTTTCTGAATTTTCTAAAATTAGTGTGTACTTTTTATATGCTAATAGATGTTGAATATAAATAAATACATACATAAACTTTAATAATCAGCCAGTTCTGTAAGGCTTACTATTAAACACAGCACCTCTTGTTCTACCTGTTTTGCTTTCCCAAGGTCTCCACTTTCAAATATTTTAACTGGTTCTTCAGTTATTTACCTCTGTATTTCCAATTGCTGCCCTTTATTTTCTAAGGGATTATTTATTGACTTATTAGCGTGGGGAATGGACCTGCTTTTCCTGTTGTCCCTGGCCCGCAACACCCATGCAAATACCATCTCCCTTTATCTTCCCAGTATATTTATCTCATATATTTAAGTCAAAAGAATATTTTGTGTTTTTCCATGATGGGGTCATATGGTATAGTATGACTTCTATTTTCTTTCTCACACAGGTTGTTTTTCTTATGGTTCAATAGTTGCTTCTTTCTGTGGGGTTCATAGGAACCTGTTCCCCAACAGTCAGAGCTGCAGAGCTCCCCCAGTGTTTTAAAGTAGGTCAGGTGAGGTCTTAGTCCAAGTTCCCTGGAAGCAGAGCTTGAGAAAGGGATTTGGGAGCATTTAATTCACCGAGTCAGCATTTACTTGCTTGCTTGTCACCTATGTTGACGGAAACTGTAAAAAAAAATCAGCAGTTCTATTTAATTGTATTATGAACATCCACAGATTACCTGTAAGCAAAGTGGAAACAGAATTGCAGTAAAATGAAAATGGTAACATATGTTTCCTTAGTGGAGTCCACAAACATGGATAAGTGCTTGAATTTATGGGGAACATAGTCATCACCTGCATAACTGGATTACTTTATTCACGTATAGAAGGCAGAGTGACCCTGTGGAGCTGCTTATTTTTGTGTCTCGGGAGCAGCATTCTTTGCACAGTCTGTGATGAGACTTCACATTCTCAGAATTCTCAGCATACGCGGTTCTGTGATGGGCAGTGGAGGCTGTACTTCTCTTTCTGGTCCACATGTAAGAGGAGTTCAGTCTCTGTTTCCAGAATAAAACTTTCCAGACTGCGTCTTTACTGTAATATGTGCCCATAATAATAAAAAGAAAGCTCTGCCTCTCTGCAGAACAGCCCTGCTGGGGAAGTTCCATCGCCGTGAGAAGCACGCTTTCCCTGGAGAGGAACCCTCCCTTGGTTGGAGTCTAAAAGCAGAGACCTTGCTGGAGCCCTGACAGAAGCATATCAAAATGGTCCTGTACTTTCATAATTCGCTACTGATATGAATAAAATGTGCGACTAGTTTGCTCAAGTAAAAACTAAAATAATGCTTTACAGGGCACTGGGCATTTCTCACAATACCATCCCATAGCTGCTAATCCCATTCTTACTGTAGTGCTGAGCGTCGCCAACAGGTAGCATTATTCATGTCTGGAGACAGGACAGCTGCTGAGGGAACTGCCACAGACACTGAGCCATTCAAGCAGCGCAATAAAGTGTAGAATTGACGTCCGCCCTGTGAGCCAAGTTTGTATTCCTTTAATTACACGTTTCTGGCTCTCTTTCATATGTTCTGTCCTCAAGGACACCTTACATGCGTTGTTCTAAGATTGCTTTATGAAATTAAAAATAAATTGTGTTGTTTTGTAACTGTTGTAAGATTCTTTCAGGTGATACTATCCTCTTCTCAGAGAATCAGCTCTTTATGCCGATCATTAAATGTATGCTTTCTTCTAGTTTTCGGCCGCTGGACTCCTATTTACTCTTCATGCGTGCGTGAAATCTGAACTTGAGCTTCTTTAGCGCGCTTTCTGGGGGACGGGCATCTGCCTGCGGGCTATTCATTCCTGATTCCGTGCTAGGTTCTCCTTCTACTGTCTCAATTTTTTTTCTTGTCTCAATACCTCACCCCCTCCAAGCCTGTCTGGGTTAAGGGAATTTAGAAGGAGCGGTTCCGAGGGAGGCAGGAAAGCCCGCGTTCACAAGACCGCAGTCTGGGCGGTGATGGGAGGGACGAGCGCAAAGGCAACTTTTAACTCAAGCATATGAGAATGTACTTCCTTTGGTGGGTGGATCATCTCCTTTACAAATAAGGCCCGCGTGTTTTCATGCAAATCACACTCAGTCAGGACTTACAACAACGTGGCCTCTGAGTTCCAGAGACTCAGCCCCTGGCCCCAGAGGTGCTGTTTAATAGGTTGTGGGGTGGTTTGCTTGCATATTTCAGAAATAGATTTTCCAGTACCTGGACCACCAAAATTATTCCATATATAATTCCAAATAGTTGATTGCACCATTTCCAACAATATAAAAATATCTTTCTCTTCTGAAATAATATTTCCTTTGTGGCACCGCAAATTAAGTTTTTAGGTGAAGGAGAGAATGGAATCATCTGTGAATGACATTTTCAGCATAATATTCAGAAGAACCTTTGCAAAATGGTATCAAGGAGTTAATGTTGTTGCCCATTGAAGTGATGCCTCCCTGAGAGGAAGGGTCCAGCTGCTTGGCTGTCAGTCTGCCCCGAGCCTCTCTGAATCCTACCGTGCAATCCGCCTGTGCTCGGAAGCCCTTGGGGTAGAACCCAGCAAGGGCGAGGACCTTAGCTGCCTGATTGCCAGGAGCCGCCTCGGGGCTGATGGGGAGGCAGGTTGTTCGCTGGAAAAATGTTCCAGGATACCTGATATTGAGAAGTGAGCAAACTTACTGGTAAGTAATGATGCAGCTAAGATGTGTTCTTCCCCAAACTGAATGTTGTGGATGGAGTAAGGCATACAGAATCGGAATGGGACAGAATCAGCAATGATCCGGGAACTCTGAGGAGCTGGGTGCACAGGGCCCCGGGAGTGGCGGCACGTGGATGCGAACAGGCCTCGCACCAGAGATGAGACGGTGTGAACCGACGGAGGGACGTTCGTGTGGGGTGAGCAGAGGCCAGGCAGGTGGGTGTGCTGCAGTTGCACGACGGCTGGTAGCTGCCATGGAGGAGTTGTGTAAGAGAGGAGGGGGCGGATAAGAAGAGGTCTTTGTGAGGCACATGGCCCCTTACGTGGGCCTCCCAGAGGCACCCACTGCCCTTCACTTTGAAGGAATTCCTCTGCAGTCAAAGAGAGTTTTCAGGGACCTCCACGCTTCTGTGTTCTGGTTGGAAGATGAAGGAGGGAAACTGTGTGTTTACTGAGTGGTGGCGGCCCTGGTGTATCTGACACAATTCGGGTCATTACTCTCTCGTTTTTCTCTAGGTTGATGGAGTAGGAATCATTAAACTAGATCATGAAAACAGAACATATTTTTATTGTTTGTATTATAGGTAATATCAACCTTGAGATTGCTGTTTATTATGAACAAAAAGAAACTGTAAGCATTAAAAAAATTCTGCTTACACAGCCTTCTAAAATCTTATATTTCCCCTGTGCTGAGTAAAATAGATACTTAATATATACTTGTTTTTATTAAATAATTAAGACTGATTATTTCTTTGAGGGGACAAACATATTAACCAGCTCATTTGAATGGGAAAATATCCGTACTTTTCATGTTTTTGTTTGTTTTATTTTGTTGGTTTATGTTGAACATTTAAATCTAGCCTCAGTCTAATGGTGGACATTGCTCCATTCTTTTATATTGTCTTGACTGAGGGCATAGTTTACTTTATAAAATAGCATTTACTCTTAGTTTCCTCGGGTGTCAAATGAGAACATTTGATGACATGATAGTAAGACATTTTCTAAACTATTTTCCATTCTCTGTACATTGAGTCCATGTTATTCCTAATGCATACATAATTCCTTCATTTCATAAATATTCTCCTCTCTTAGAATGGAATTGCTTTATATTCATATATTCTTTGTCCCTGAACGTTAGATGTTTATAAGCTTGAAGATGTTGGCATTTGCACATGTCACCACCTTGATGCTGCCTTTATTCCCTGGGGCACCCCCTTCAAAGTGGCTGGCTCTTCGCTTCTTTTCCATTTAGCGCTTAGGTCCCTTGTGATTAGGTTGAAGTGAATTTCTTCATCTGTCAGCAGCTTACTTAGGTCTCAGGACAGAAATTCCAATTTTACAGTTTACTTTTTTCCCCCCATTCTATTTGTACCATTTAGTCCCTTACTGCAAAGACTCAAATGGTGCTTTTTGCATTTTCTGTTGATTTTCATGGAGGTTCTGCTCATTATGTCTGACAGGCTCCTAAAATCACTCATGGACTCCCATGGAATTACTGTGTCTGTTTCTTGGGAATGTGAAAATTTATGTACCCAAGTGATGTGATCCTTTTCTTTGAGATTTTGCTTTTCTTCTCCCAACACACGAAGCAACTTATCTTGGCCACAGTAATTCTGTTTCTCATTTTTTACCATCTGCTGAATTCTTGAGAAAGAAATCTTGATGGAATTGAGAGACAGTGGTTTGTTTCCTGTGGTATTCTCCATTTCCCTTGTATTCATTAGCAAACACCCTTGTTAGAACGAGTTCATGTGCCGGTTTGCTCTGTGAGCACTGACTGGCCAAGCTATCTGTTCTCTCGGGTGCATGGGGTGCAGGAGGACTGTTGGCCAGTGAATATGAGGTGGTGATTCTTGTCCTAGAGCTGCAAGAACAAAAATGAGTTAATGACAGATAGAAATTACAGAGTGGGGGTATGCAATGTGAAAGTTCGACACAACAGGACCATATAATAATGTACACGGTTTGCTGTTTGATGTATATTATGTAATGAAGAAAAGCGATAAAATAGAATTTCTAATGAGAACTGGATTGGGTGTCAGAACATGAAAGAGATTTGGAATTTCAAGTAACGACAGCAAGTCATGTTTAATTTTATGCCCCAACATTTATAATATCAATGAGATTAAAAAAACAGTTAACCTCAACACTTCATTTTTTCTATCTGTTAAGTCATAATAAATACACTTGCTTAACAGGGTTAGTGTGTAAATTACGTTACCATTTCTGGCATACCATGGTCTAGATAATACCATTATCATGTATTAAAATTCAGTTTAAGCTGAAAGAGATAGTGATTCAATGAAGGAATATATGGGAAATCATATTATTTCAAGCAGCTTCTAGCCCAAAATTAGTTTGAAATGATTAACAACTGATTTTCTATAGCATGCACATACTCAGGAGCAGAAGGAAAGACAATGGATAGATGTTAATATAATAAATATTATTCATAGTGGTTAGTTACCAGTGAAATAGTATCTTAATCTCAGTACATCATTTACTGAACTTTTTGCTTTGGCATGAGATTTTAAATTTTATATTTGAGGGAGATAATTTTTTTTCAAATCAACAAACACATAAACTTATAAAAAGCTAATTTAAAATGTTGTGTAAATGATAAGGGCTCAGTATGTATTTACTGGACAGTTTCGTGAGGCTCCTGAAGATTGAAAAGACCGTATCAACGGATAGAAATTGCAGCACAAAGAGCAGCGAGGTTAAGGTTCAAAAATACAAATCTTCCTCTTCAACCCCCTCTTTCTTTTCTTTGGTCTCTTCTCTACATTCCCTGAGAAATTCGGGGGACAAAGCACTGTGCGGCCCTCCTGTGGACAGGAGGGCGACGGGCACTGCGGGGTGGGGCGGGCAGAGGGCGCAGTCAGAACCCGGGCGCGCTGAGGCAGGTTCCCCTAAGGGCGGGGGCCGGGCGTGGGGGCCACAGCAGAAGCCAGGGAGAGAAGGGCACTCGTGCATGGGAGCTGGCCCGCGTGGGCGTCTGCCTGGGCAGGGGAGGGCGCCAGCTCTAGTGAGGGGCATGGCCTTCAGAGGTGGAGCCAAAAGAGGCTGAGCCAGGGCAAGCCACGGGGAGAGCTGACACGGGATGCTTGGTAAGGGCGGGCACGCGCCACCTGGAAGAACAGTCCGGCAGCCCAGGGATTCCCCTGGGCAATGCTTCTTCCCTCAAACCCTGGCAGCCACAGGCAAGTATTCCGTTTAAATGGTTTTAAGTTTTTCTTAATTACGTGGTAATAGAGTCACATAATACCAGCCTTTTGGATCTTAGAAAATGCTTGTAAACTGTATCCCTGCTGACGTGTGAAATGAGTTGCTATTCCTGTGTAGTACCACTGCGTAGACAGACAGACTGCTTATCCGTCCCCCTGTTGAAGGGCGTGCAGGCTGTTTCCGGTTCTTGGCAATTTTGAATACAAACTTCAAAATACAGGCGTTTGTTTGCACCTAAGTATTTAATGTGCTTGGGTAAACATCTAGAAGTGTGATAATTGGTTCAAATGGGAAATGACTTTTCAACTTTGTGAGGATCTGCTGAACTGTTTTCTAAGTGACTGTGGCATGTGGCATTCCAAGCAGCAGGGAGAGAAGTGCTCCAGGTGTCCGGTGCTCTCTGTGATTTTCGGTATTCTCAGGTTCCTCCTCCTGCCATTTGCATTGTTTCTATGTAGTTATTATTTTAGTCATTCTAATCGATGTGTAGTAGCATTTTAACTTTCATTTCCCTAACGATTAATGACGTCAGTCTTATTTTTATCTGCTTAATTGCCACCTTCCACCTTCATCAAAGAGTCTATTCAGACCTTTGACCACTTACTTTTGGTGATGCTTTTATTTTAAGGTTCTTTAATCATTATGGGTACATTTTTTTAAATCATATTCCCTCTGCCTGACAAATTATAACTTTTATTTTAACGCCAGTCTGGTGACAGTGAATTCCATTTTCCCCTTATCTTTTGAAGGATATTTTTGCCAGATACAGAATTCTGGGGTGAATAATTATTTTCCTGGCAATCTAAGTATGTTTCTCCATTGTCTCAGGTGCATGATCTCTCATGAGTTTACAGTTATTCTTACCTTTCCTTTTATATATGTTGTTTTGTGCATTGTAAATTTTTTTGTCTACCTTTAATATTTTTTCTCATTTTTATCAGTTAGAATATGCTATGCATGTGGTTTCTTCTTGAATCAGGAGTTTGCAGTCCTACTTTTGGAACAATTGACCATTATTTCTTCAAATATGTCTTCCCCATCTTTTCTCACTTCTCTGAGATTCTGATCACACCCATGTTAATTTGATATCCTCTAGATAATCTGTTCTGTCTGATTGACTTGTTTTACTTTGCATCTCAGTTTGGAAAACTGCCAGTGGTTTATCTTCAATTGTATTGATTCTTTTCTCACTCATGTCGTTTTTTGATGAGCCCATCCGAAATATTCTTCATCTCCATCACTGTTTTTGATTTCTAGCATTTACATATGCTTCTTTCACATCCTTTCCTTTCAGCTGATGAAATTAACCGTCGCCTCTTGCATGAGCCTACCTTTGAAATTGGAGCCTTTAACATATTAAATTCCCTGGGAGTTTAAATATAGGTGTCCTATCTGAGATTTGTTTATATTGTCAATCTTTTGCCTTGTAATGTTATTCTTGTTGAAATTCGACATGTTTTATGAAACGGTAAGTACTGAGGTAAATACTGAGTGATGATAAAGACTTTTCACCCTTTCTTTAGCAATGTCTTTAACGTGGGGGTTTGTGTTAATTCAGTCAGGAACTGGGCTTGAGTTTTAAGGGTCTGTTTCTGTGGTCACCTTCGGTGCTGTGACACTTCTCATTTCTCTAGTGGCATCTGTGTCTGTGGGGGACAATATACCAGAGGACTGATCTCAGTAGACCATCTCTGTATCCCTGTGTATACCTCTCTCTAGGTCTCTGTGTTTCTCCTGCAACAATTCCAGCTGTTTTCACTCTAATTTTTACTCAATTTTTATTAGTGCAGCAGTGAGAGTTTGTACTATGTTGTTTTCTAAAACCCCCTCCCAGGAAAAACCTCAGTCTTAGGTGAGCATTGTTAAACTAGGTGTTAAGTCAATACCCCGACCACCCCCCCGCCCCCCAACCAACACACCAGATGTTCTCGCCTCCCTTCCAGACTAGCAGGAGGCTCGGCCTAACATCCCTGCCCTATCTTTTCCCTATCTGTCTCTTTCAGCTGCAATGGTAACTTTTTGTGTTTTGTTTTTCTTACTCCCTGCAGATTAAAGCTTGTGCTCCGTAAAAGATGAAGGGAAAGTTCTGTGCAGCGTCTTTAGGGACCGTCAGCATCCTGAGAGCTTTCTCGGATTCTCGCCATCATCCCCATGAATGGCTGGTGGGTTTTCTGGAGGAAAAGCAGGCGGGGCGCAAACCCTTCGGCACCTGCAGGGCCTCAGGGGCCTCGCCCCCTCCGGCCGCCCCGCGCGCGTCCCGAGCCATCCGTCAGGCGCTTTCGGAGCTTCTCCTGGAAGGACGTGGCGTCCGGTGGCCCGCGCCCCCGGCCCGTGTCCCCCGCAGGCTCCTCTCCCGCCCTCACCCCGAGCCCCGCGGTCCTCTGCCGGCCCCCCGACATGCACCGGCCAGGGGAAAACACGGTAAGCGCTTCTTCCACACACGGCAGCGTCTTGACACTAGACTCCACACGTGACAGCTGGTTCTGGGTTGGAAACCGTCCCAAATCAGGAAAGAAAAAAGAAGTTTGTTTGTGTTTGTGGATTTAGTGGCGGGGGACGGAGGCGGGCGCCCCAGCGGCCGCCTGCGCTCCGGGGTCGGGGTCGGGGGCCGCCTGCGCGCGGGGCGCGGGGCTGGGGCGGCGGCGAGCGGGGCGCCGGGGGCGTCACGGGCCCTGCCGGCCGCTGACCGGCGGCGTGGGCGGCCCGGGCAACCGTCTCGCGCCCTCGGCGGCTCCACGCGGCGCGCTCGCCGCCGCCCCTCCCTTGTGGGCCCCCCACGCCGAGGCCCCGCCGCCCGCCCTGCGCCCCGGCTCCGTCCGGGCCCGAGGGTGCGGCCGCGGAGGGTCTGCCCTCTCCCCGCCGCCCGCCCGAGCTGCGTCCCGGGCGCAGGCCGGGCAAGGGCCCTGGGGCGGCCGAGGCGGAGCCGGGCGTGGGCAGGGCAGGCGGAAGCCCGGCGCAGAGGGCGCGCCCGCGCTCACACCTGTGCGGCCCTGCTCGCGGGCCCGGCGCCGCCGCCTCTGCAGTGCCCGCGGCCTGGGAGGCGCGCCCCCGGGGGCCTCGTGCGGCGGCGGCGCGAAGTCCGCCGGCTCCCGGCATGCCTCGCGCGCTCGCCTCCGTGCCGGGCG
Organism: Manis javanica; assembly: GCF_040802235.1. Lineage (NCBI taxonomy): Eukaryota > Metazoa > Chordata > Mammalia > Pholidota > Manidae > Manis > Manis javanica. The sequence continues at coordinate 216,375,876 of NC_133158.1, read as the reverse complement.
CTGCCCCCGCTCGTGGCGCCCGCGGGGCTGCGGCTGCGGCCCGTCCGGGCGCCGCGCAGGGGGCGGGTGTCGGCCCTCTGCCCTCGGGGCGGCGCACCCGCGGCAGCGCGGCGTCGTCCGGGGGCCCGTGGCGGCCTCTTCCCCCCGTGGGGCTCGCGCACCCCGGCCCGTGGCGGTGTCCCGGAGGCGTCTCGGCGTCACGTCTGCGAGGCCCGCACGCCCCCTGCAGGCGGGCGCCTGGAAGGTAAGCGCGACGCCGGCCGGGCCCAGGCGGGGCCCGGTTCCCACCGTCCTGCTCGGTGGCCTCGGGGGGCTTGCGGACGGCCTGGCGGCGGCCTCACGCCATGGGGAGCGAGGCCGGGAGCGGCGCTGCGAGGGCGTCCGCGTGGCTTCTGGGGCGCCGCGGGGCGGCCCGGGGTGGTTCCGGTGGGACACGCGGATTCCGGGCAGGGAACCCCAGCCTGAGCCTTACCTCGGGGCGCCCTCCGCAAGGGCTCGCTCGCAGGCTGACTCCTATGCAAACTGACTTGATTCTGGAAGGTCACAAGCCGCGGCTTGTATGTTTTGGATTTCTTACTATTTACCCTGTGATCTTAGGGGCCTGATAAGGTAACAGTGTTAATTTGCATCTCATAAGCTCTTCCTTAATAAAGGTGTAAGCAGTCAATGCTCAATTCCTACTTTGTGCCCTTGGAGCAGAAACCGGAAGTCTTATTCATTTGTTTTTCTTAAGTTTTAAAGGTTATTCAGGTGCTAGGTATTGTGTAATCAGCTAATTAGTGAATTTCTCAAATATTTGTACAAATAATTATAGCAGTTGGCGTATGTAATAGTTATATTTTTATAGTTTTCAGTTCATATTTGTAATGGAGAATTCACATCATTTTTATTCTCTTATTGCCGTGGATGATTTGAGCTTACAGTTATTTCTGGTATTATCAGTGTATCAAGTTTAGTCTTAGATTGACCTGTGAGAGAGAAAATTTGGCCTTAAATATTTTATGGCATCGGTTGGAAAAAATGAGAAATTTGAGAGTCGCTAGAAAAGTTTCAGAAATAGGAAATGCAACAGGCAAGTGGAGACTGAAGTTGTGAAAATGGAGGTGAGTATGGTTGTGCAGAAAGGGCAAGTTTTAGCTGTATGGGTGGGTCAGCCATTTGCATTGGGGGAAGCCTGAGCCTTGTATCTTCAGAGAAGGAAGTTAGAGTTGAAGAGCATGCAGGAGCGTGCCAACTACTTAGATCCCATAGAATTACCTTCTCATGCGGAGGAGGAATAATGGGCACATACTAGTGAGAGGACATTTTAATAAGAAGTTGTGGAGACTTAGATAATTTGGGGTATCAAATAAAATCAATTTGAAACATAAGTTTCTGAATTAAATAATTTTTAGATATACTATGTATACTGTGAGCTTTGTCTAGTATTAATTCTTACTCCAAGTTTTAGTGGAGTCCAGACTGAGAGATGGGGTTTTGTGAAGGGTAGGCAAAGGTTATATGGCAGTGATGTAAAGAAAATAACAGGAGCATTACGAATATACTAACAGCCCTATATGGTGTGACATGTCAGGGAGTGGATCAGGTTGCTGTAATAAACATACAGACTGGTGGCTTGAGCACCAGAAATTCATTTCTCACAGTTCTGGAGGCTAGAAATCGTAGATCGAGGTCAGCAGGGTTGGTTTCTTCTGAGGCCGCTCTCATTTTATAGATGGCTGTCTTCTCCCTGTCCCCACGTTGTCTTGTCTCTGTGGCCTGATTGTTCTTACACTGACAACAGCTGTACTGGATAAGGGCCCAACTCAATGACCTCATTATAATTAACTACCTATTTAACGATCCTGTCTCCAGATGTGATCACATTCTGAGGTACTAGGGATTGGGACTTCAACATGTGAAATTTGGAGAGACAGTTCAGCCCGTTACAGGGAGACATGGGAGCTATTTAGAAAATATGTATAGATATGTTACGATTTCAGAATGATCACCAGTCACAAAGCGACTATCATTTATTTGTAGGACTGTCATTTCCTACAAAGATAAAGTGGTTCTGTAAAATACATTTATTTTCTTATACATTGAATGCCAGATAATTTTGTTCAGAAAGAGGTCTGAAGATACAAATTAATCTATATCCCTGGTGAGAAGGCATTTTTGTGGGTGAGGTTTCTTGGAGTTTTCAGATTTGGCAGCACAAGCTGTCTCATATCTTGTCCTCTTTATGTACAATGTGAAGTCTGGCGATTCTAACATTTTCTTAGCAGCCAGTAAAGACAACATTATTAAGTAGTTGGTTTAGACTTAACCCTTGCAGTGAAAAGAGCACGAGTCTGATCACTTTACTTAGAAGCTGTGTAACTGACTGAAAGTCATGAATTAACTTCTCAGATTCTCGGTTTACTCATCCCTAAATCAGAGTAATGATGTCACCCTTGTAAGAATCTAGGCTCTGACTTCTCAGACTGGCTACTACGGATACTTTGGACAGAGTAGTTCTGTGTGGTGGGGGCCATCCTTTGCTTCCTGTGATGTTTAGCAGCATCTCTGTCTTCCACCCATTTTATGCCAGTAGCATGACCCTCTCACCTATGATTATGGCCATGAAAACCATCTCCAGCCATTGCCAGGTGTTCCTCTGGGAGGCAGAATTACCCCTGGAGGAGAACCACTTACCTAACTGTATGGCAGAAACATTCCTGTCTGATAAAAAAGGCAATTGTTGCAAATCATACCATTGAGACAGTTAAATATCAGTCCCACTGAAGCTTTAAAAAAGTCAAAATTATTCTTTTAAATTCTCTTTAACCAAGGGAAAATTCCAAAAATTTCAAGGAGATATTAGGGAGATTTATTTAGGAAGCATTCAGAGTCTTGACCAAAGATCTTCAAAGGACCGCAGAGACTGGTGTGCCCCACGGAGGACCGCCCTCTTCCCTCGCTGGACAGGCCTGCGTCCTGCCACGCTGCCTCCCTCCCACACTTCTCCTCGCTTGGCAGACTTGCCTCCAGTGGAGGAGTTTCAAAAGTACAGGAAAAAGACCCATTAGAGAGAACAGTCGCAGCCTCAGCTCTTATTATAGGTACGAAGGCTTTAATAGGGGACATGAGAGGTGCACACAACCTCTGCAAGTGCTTGTGCAGCAACCCGGTGAGACCAGGCGGAAGCACTGCAGCAGGTGGTTCTCAAGAGCAACCCGGAAGCCCCACAGCCCCCGCAGCTGCTCTCACGTCCTCGGGCAGCTGCCTCCAGCGAGTGGGAGCCTCCTGGTGGCAGGAGATCCGCTCGCTGCCTTCTGATTCTCATGCGATTGCCTGTCATTGCAACTGACCAGAAAGCCTCTGGGAAAAGGACCCTGGGAATCCGACTCCCAGCTTCCCTTGGGAAACACATGAGGGGATAGAAGAGGGGAAAGAGGGAAGGTGGTTCAGCAACAGGCAGTTGAACCCTGTCCTATCCTTTGTTGAGTTGAATTTCATACACGCCACTTTCACCAATACTTCATTCGGTATGAAAGGGAGTAGCCCTGTGCGTCTGCGGCCAGTAAAGTGACTGGCACTAGATAGAGGAAGGTGATCGTCTCCAGCATGTAGCCACCCAGGCAGCTCCACAGCTTGTGCCATCGGCTATTCCATGCTTCTGTTAGGCCAGCTCTTTTGGGGTAGGAGACGGGAGTAAGGGCAGTAAGTGAATGAGCACTTTGACGTTCCTTCACTGTAAAACAAGTCCCTTGGTCAGAAATGGTGTTCTGAATAAAATGATGGTGAGTAAAGAATTCTTTCAGTCCTGGGTTGTCAGGGAGGGAACTTCATATTTACAGAAAGTGTTTATTCCCGTGTGGATAAACAGCTGCCCCTTCTGTTATGAAGAATTGCAATTTAATAAACTCTCCACTGCTGACTGTTTGCGTGTGCTGCCCTGTTAGGGACTTGTCCAAGGTCACTGAGCTCTGCAGGGTGGTCACTGGAGAGTATTCATAGGCACACATGCACCTGGTACTCACTCTTGAAGACTGTGAAAGCACTGCTCCTCGGACCTGCTTGTTCCCTGAGTTTCAGTTATGTCGCTCATCTGTCTCTTACTGTGATGGTTACTTTTACACGTCAACATGGCTGGGCCATAATGCCCAGAAATTTGGAGAAATATTATTCTGGATGTTTCTGTGAGGGAGTTTTTTGGATGAGATTGACATTTGTGTGGGTAGACTGAGTGAATGATTAACCCTCTGTAACATGGGTGGGCCTCATCCAATCAGTTGAAGGCCTTAGTGGAATAAAACCTGACCTTTCCCCAAGTAGGAAGGAATTCTAGCAGACAGCCTTTGGAATTGAACTGCGAAACTGATTCTTCTGGGTACCCAGTCTGTCCACCCTCCCTGCAAATAGTAGACTTGACAGCCTCCATAACTGAGTGAGCCGGTTCCTTAAAATCTATGTATGTATGTATCTATCTATAGATATACGCCCTATTGGGTCTGTTTCTCAAATCCTAATATGATAGCCTTCCAGACAGTTAATCAGTGTAGATCTGTATCTCTAGCCATTTGGCCTTAAAGGCAAATTTAACACCCAGGTGTATTTCTCAAAGTTCTGCACAGAAAAAATTTTCCTTCTCCATTGTCCAAAGGGACACCCTGAGTGGGGCTGTGATGTCACAACTGTTCCCTTTCTGTGGTCCTGTCGTATTAGGCAGAACTGTATTTGAATAAGTCCTTGGTTGGTGCATTGTGCATATCTTCTTTTCATTCTTTTAATGGTATCTATTAATAAAAAATAATTTAGATTTAAAGCAGCCCAGTTTTTACTTCCAAATAGTACTTTTTTCCTATTTAATAAATCTGCCTATTTTGGAGTTGTGAATATATTTTTCTATATTTTATTAAATATTTTTTGGGGGTCCTGATAATGGAAGTGTGGGGAAGTTGAGCAAATTCCTCAAAGCAAGTATAAATCTGGACAAAATAATTAAAAAAAAATTCAGTGCACTAGAAATCAACTCTAGGGGACAGGAAGTTGAGAGAAGCTTATACAGTAAAACCGCTCCTGGGAAGTTTGTGTCTCTCTTGCCGCTTCACCCGCACGCGCAGCTCGGGCTGTGAAGCCTGCTTGCTTTCTGACTGGGGGGAGGGAACAGGCCCACCTCACTATGCTGATAGAGAGGCTAAAAAATTGCTTTAGAAGTAAGAGGGACACAGGTAGGTCTAACTGATAAACTGTGTGTCTCTGGCTAACTGCTAAGCAAGTGCGTGCTTCAGATCCCAGGTAACCTAGAGGAAATCAAAAGCCTGAAGAAATTTGCAACTTGCTTAGCCATTGAATGTGACCCTCAACCCACATCAGCTCAGAGAGCAGAGGGTGGAAGCCTTGTTGTTAACTTCATAAAATAGTGTTTCTACAAGCCAGCTAAGGCAGAACGATGGGCAAGTCTGGAGAACAGAGAACAACATTTTTTTATAGGGCAAAGGGCTGTGTTGGGTGGCCTGTTCCTAAGCAAAAGAGCCCTTCCTTGGAGGACACTGAGAGCCTCGCATGTCACGGCCTGCGCTGGCTTAGTTGTGACAGTCTCCTGTTGACCGGGCTGTTGCCAGAGAAGGCAGAAGGTAGAAACCTTCCCCCCTCCTGCCTGAGAATAAAGTAGCTGAACAACACGGCTCCCTCCTCTGTCAGTGGGTCAGAGATTCAGGAGGAGGAGTGGGCGTGAGAGCTCCCCCTGCAGGCCTCCCACTGCCATGTCAGTGAGGTTTCCCTTAATTTCGCAGCGTAAGGGTCTGAGCGTTAAGCGCTGTGGGAATTAGTAGCTGCTAAACTATATAGACACAGGTGACACCTCAAGGTGCCAGGCTTAAAACAAAACAGAGTAGATATATGAGTAGTTGTACATTATGGAGAAAGAAATTTCACATTTGAAATCCACACAAGATGATTGTTTACTAAAACCAACCCACATTTAGAAGAACAAAACAAAATCCAGAGAGACTACAAGTAAGGGTATATACCGGAACTATTTCTCTTCAACAACTTACTAGAAATCTGTGGTAGCATGATAAGGCAAAAAGGTAGAAGGCATACAGATTGGAAAGGAAACAGTAAAACTATACTGCACGTGACATAGTCATGAAAGTGGACATTCCCAAGGCATCTATAAAATAGCTACTAGCATTTAGGTGATTTTACCAAGGTCATATACACTTAGAAAAGACACAGGTTGATATACAATAAAATCAGTTGTATTTCTCTATTATAAACTAAAGATACAACAACACATTTTTGAGTGTTCCATTTCCAATAGCATAAAATATTTAGAAATGCAAGTTTGACACAAGAAACACAAGATCTGTACACTGAAAACAAATCATTAGAGACATTGTGCAATAGAACATATGAAAAAAACACCAGAAACTTGTAAAGATTCATTACTTACAAAGAGTTGGCAGATATGAGGTGGAGCTAGTGAAGAGATAGGAGTGAGGTAATAGACAGGAGAAGGGGAGACACTTTCTGGAGTTTACCTTTTTTTATGCTTTTGCTTGTTAGACCCATGGCATTGTGTCATATATCCAAAAGTAAATAAATAATGACAATCATCCAGTTTATGGAGGAAGGCCAACATGAAATGCACTCAGTAACACATAAATCTACCTGTCTTATGAATGAATAACTACACTCAAGGGGTTGGAGGAGGAAAGAACTAACTTCAGAGATGTTGGAAAATAATATTTTGACTATATGTTATAAAGTCAAAGAAACAGCCAAAAACAAATACATACAAATGTGATTCTCATGGGGATATGAGTTAGCGATTCTGCAATCAGTTTAGGTATACACTAAGACTAAACGACTGAGAAACTGTGCTGTGGATATGAGAGCTGGTTTTCCCCCTGTGCAGGAGATTAGACTAAACTCTACGGTGTTAGATGGATATTGCAGGTATCGGTATGACTGCAAGTTTGTTTGCTAACAATGTATAAATATTAGACAGATACAGACGTAGACACATAAATGTGTGTGAGCATACATACGTGTATGTCCTAGCTTTATCTGCTGAGACTGAATCAGTGACGCCCTAGAAGCAATAGGTAAATCTAGGACTCAGATTAGATTTCTAAACACCATTATCCGGTTGAAAGTGCCAGGATTCCTTAAAGAAATACCTAATTTCAGTTCTGTGGCAGGGAGAGTCCAAGATGAACCTGGAACATCTTACGGTGCCAGCAAGTGAGGAAGTGCTCAGAGGTGATAGGTGAATGAAAGGGCCCGGGGGTCCTTCTGAAAGGGTCCCCAGTGGCTAAAGCTGGAGTAAGGAAAGCAAAGATTAATAATGACAGTATTAGATTACTACATCTAAAATAAGATAAATATCATTTAGTTATGCTTATATAAATAAACGAGTGAGTGAGTGGGGCAGGAAGACTACCCTCTCTAAAGTAGCATTCTAATTATTAAATGGAGAAGTGATGAGCAGTAGAAGATCGTCACAGGCAAACACCTGTAATAGTGTATGTTAAGGCAAGACTGACAGATGGGTGTTAAAAGTAGTTGGAAAAAGAATGACAAAAATTAAGCTGTTTGCATGGTCTCAGAGTATCTCCCCGTAAGGTGTTACTAAAGGCAAACATGTACAACAACTTCACAGCAGAGGAACTCGGGCAGATACCACTTGCATCAGCTGAGCAGATGGGGTCAGGTGATCAAGGTGCATCGCTGAGGTTTGCACTCCTGACTGTGCTGAGAAGCGCAGAATTCCATTCCCGTGGCGTTGCTGCCAGTATGCGTTTCCACAGTTGAACCCTGGAAAAAGTGCAAGGTGCCCTAAACTGAGCATCCAGGTATTCCAGAACGATTGAAAAGAGTACCTTTTCCTTGTTTCCTTGTTTTTTGTTGAAAATCAACTGCCCACATATGTGTGTGGATCTGTCTCTGCATTTTTCTCTCCCTTTGATGTAAGAGTCTATCCGTATGTCATTACCACATTGTCTTGATCATTGTTGCTTTAAAGTAAGTCTTGACATCAGTCAGTTTAAGTACTCAATATTTGCTTTTTATCTTCAAAACTGTTTTATCTAGTCTCATTCTTTTGGATTTCCATGTAAATTGTAGAATCAGCTCATCAGTCTCCACAGAAAATTCAGAGGAAATATGATTGGGATTGGACTGAGTCCCTAGAGCAATTTGAAGAGAAATTATCTTTAAAATGCTGCCTTTTGATACATGAAAGATATCTTTTTCTTTCGGTTGTTAATTCCTCTTCATCATGTTTTGCTGTTTTCAGTGTACAGGGCTTAAAAATGTTGTGTTAATTTGTTGATAAGTATATCATGGTTTTGAGGTTACTGTAATGGTATTTTTAAATTTCTTACTCAGATTTGTCTGCTGCTAGTCTATAGGAATCAAAGTGATTCTAGTGCATCGGCCTTAGTTTTGGCATTTACTGTATGGTCATTACTGATGGAAGGCGTTGTGTTCCCGATCCTTTTCTTCTCAAAGGAGGGAATTCATTGCGGGCCCAGAGAGCAAGAAAAAGCAGCGAGGAGTTCAGTGAGTTAAAATGAAAAGTCTCTCAAGACAGGAGCGCGGCTGCCTGGAGGCAATCTAAATTGGCTTTTATTTTTTCTTATGATGTCAGGAAGTCCTGCCCTGTGTCTTACATCCTTCAACAGGTTGATGGAAAGTCCTGCCCTGAGTCTCATGTCGTTTGATTGACAGGTTGACTGACAGGTCTGGGTCCTATAACCTTTTTCCCAGCGTGCAGGCACCTTACGCAGGAGTACCTAAGCGAAGCCCACGGGAACTAAGGAGGGCTTCCAGGTTGGCCAGGGAGGAATCGTCTGTGGTGATGCGCCGGCTCCTTTCTCCTGCTGCTGTCTAACCAACCGCCTGCTCTGACATGATCACTTACTAGTCCTGGGAGCTTTTTGAATGACATTTGGGTGACAGTTGAATCTTTTTTCTGAGATTTGTAGCTGAAGTGGTGCTTTCCAACCTCGTGCAACAAACCCCTCACTCTCCACTGCATGCAATGCTGCTGTAATCGCGGGAGAGGAGTCAGGTTCTCCAACTGCCTGGTTGTCTGTCACTTTGAACTAATGGAGCGCCTTCCAAATGAAGGCTCCTAGCATGTTTTGTCAACAGATTTATTCTTGTTTCTGCCCAAAGAATGGTGTTTACTAGAACGAGTGTGCTGTTACAAAGCGTAACTCAGTGCGCAGCGGTGACGGATGAGGGTCGGAGCGCCAGTGCCCTCCGCTGCCCCCAGCAGCACCTTCCTGCCGAGGGGCGCCGTCGCCGTCCGCTTGGTGCGGCCCAGGAGGCTTTGTTTCAGGGCTCAGGGCTCTGAGAGCTGCAGGCCGTGCGGAAGGTAACAACACGTTTCTTAATTTCCAGCTCAGCTCTACTGTGTTTTTGATTCCTGGAAACACCTTCCAAGGTCTGAAATGATATTTTAATCGAGTTTTAGTTTTCCATTATGTTGTGAGTTTGGTTTTTAATATTTTCTTCGTGCCTTTTACTGAGAAGGGGATAGACTCTCCATCAAGAGAGGGCTAATTTCTGACTCGCAGATGGTCGTGGTGACCAGGACAAGGGGAGACACACACGTCCGCCAGAACCTGCGAGCCCAGCAGCAGGTGAAGGTCAGAGCAGGGCAAGGAGAGTGCCAGGATGAGGGCAAGCAGGCAGCGTTAGCGCTTTAAGGGAAATTTTCTGTCTCATAATTAGTGTCTCTGGCTGTATTTTATGTATCTTTATAAGTCTCTTAAAATAATTTTTATGAGGAAAAGATAAACAAATAAGATAAGCTGGAGTAAGTATATAAATTTTATCCATTAAATGAAAGCAATAATAACCTTTTATTAGGGTTTTGACACATATGTTTTCATAGAAAATATTAAGTAATGGTTTATTCATCAGTTAATATTGTATATGAAATACAAGGTGCTTTAAAAATAGGCTATGAAAATAGAACCAAGTAATATTATTGTTGATGTATAATATTTCAGTTTTTTAATGGATTAAACATGTTTTTATGTACTCATCTGGAAACCTGAGCACTGTAATATGTTTTTAGGGAGAAAGTACTAGTTTTTTTTTTAACCTATCACAGCATGCAAGAAGCATATTTTTCTGACAGATTCACTAGTACTAAGAAAATATAAGTCTTTGCTGTTGTCATGTTGGTTCTGAGATGAGGAAAGAACCTTGTCTTAGTAATTTTTCACCTGAAAAGGCATATAAAGTTAATGATGCATTTTTCAGAGACCTCTATGTGGGCTGTATAAAAGTTTATTATTTTGTTTTTAAAACAAACAAAAAGCAAACATAAGAATGCAGTGAGATGCACCCTGGTCACTATCGCTCTGAAAGGATTATCTATGTCTACATAAACTCCTACACATGTGGCCTAAAACACTCTACTGAGGCCTATAGAACATCTGGGGGCCTCTCCCCGCAAGCATGGCCTTGCACTGAAAGGGTCCTTGGTACTGTGGGGGCTGTGCTTACTCCCCCGAACCCCAGGGAACACCTCAAGGTAGTGTCACATCCTTAGGTTCCAGGGTATGGAGCGTGTGATACGGGGAGGCTAGTGACTGACCTTGATATCTGAGCCTGGCGCAAGAACCAGACCCCTCTCAGCGACGAGCCAGCGTCCACACCTGTGACCTCTGCACTGCGTACCTGTTAGTGTGATGCGGAGCTTCTTAAGGGCCTTACTGTGGTCGGCCCTGTCAGTGAAAGCAAGAAGCTTACTATTTTCAACTTCCAGTCTGCTTTAGAGAAGAGTGAACTTATACTGAAGTCTTTTAAGTTTCCATGATTGTTTTAGGCATGTCATGCCTTAGAGAATTCACAGACATACATTATCTGCATGTTGAGGAAGAACATTTTTTAATAAATATTGTAAGGTTCCAAGAGAAGTGCTCACATTTTTCAACTAGAGTATTTCAGGCTTAGATTATAAAATCTGAATCAAGTTTCAGTGCAGCAGTTTTTTATTCTTAATTAATAGGAAGAAATAACTGATGTATTTTACAACTAGGAGAATTTGTTACTTGTTTTTTCTCTTATCCTCGGTGATAAAGGACTACTTTGCTCTAGCAGTCTTTCCTCTCACAGTCTTCTTACAGTTGCATCACAGATGAAATGCCTTTGCTAGATGTCTTATTTAACAAAAATACTCTATTCTCCTGTTCTTGCTTGTTATGGCATCTGTTTTTCCAGGTTGGGTAATAAGCTTCTTGTGAATACCCTGTAGTTTGAAAAGAAATTATTTAGGGAAAGGAAATTTTGTGTGAAATATATTCGACAGATGATTTGCTAACACTGGCTTATTTTGAGTTTCACACACCTGACTTATTAGTGACGTATTTATGTGCAGACTCTAACAATGCCACTGCTGGTTACTCTGGAACTTTCTGCACTCACCCCCACCAAATTCCCCAAATGAATGGTGAAATTTGGTGGCCAAAAAAGAGAAATACTCCTTCCTGTTACTTCTTTAAGATCAACTCATTGTGGGACTGTTAGGTGCAAGGTTTTATGCTTAACAACAACAACAAAAATTGTTTGCTGATTAGTTAATTATATGTATTCAAAAGTAAGCTTAGTATAAGGCAAATATATATGTACATAAAATTCAAAGAGTTATGAGTTGTGAGTGTTTAATAAGAAAATGATAAAACATAAAAATTCCATGATCGCATGCCAGATGGAGCTTGGAAAAAAGATACAATTTGTACCAATCCATTTAATGAAACTAGAATATTTGCCACATCCAGGCATTTCTCTAGGACTTGGATGAAAGTGTTAAAGAGTTACCATCTTTATTTAAAGAAATTGGCAACTTATTAGAAGAAACAGACAGGAACAGAAAAATAGAATGCAGTGTGCTAGTTTCTGGCTTGAAAATGTCTGTGGCGATTTGAAGGAGTAGTTAGCACAAGGTTGGGGCCCCAAACGTCAGTGAGAACCTGAAGGCTGAAGGGAAGTTGAAGGGAAGAGTGGGCGGAGTACGCCAGGGCGAGGGATTGTATGTCCAAAAGCCGAGGGGTGAGGAAAACACTCAGCTAGCTGCGATGAGGTGCTTGTTATTTTAGGGCAGAAAGTGTAAGATTGAAGAGGGAGGAGTTGAGGCTGGTGAGGCAGAGTATAAATAATGGTGTCAGAAGCGTTAAAGGCTGTGCACTTTCTCCTAAAACAGTTATTCTGACAGGTAAAGGGTGATATGATTATCTGTACTTCAGCAAAATTACTGACTTGAACAGAATGTGAACAGTGAGTAGATGAGAGAAGGACTGTCTTCTTTGACAATTCAGGTTCATAAAGAAAGTGAGCAAGAGTCAGAACGGCTTTAGTTTCCTCAGCAGAAGTACTAGAATATAGAAGAAGGTAGGGGAATTCCATCAAAATCCTAAGGGAAAAGTATTTTCAACTCACTATTACATACTACGCTAAACTTTCAATTAGTGTTGGGTGGAAATATGTCTTTTCAGAAGTGGAATGTCTCAAAAAGTACCTTTCATGTATCAGGAAGCTCACGTGATCCAAAAGGGAGAGATTAAACAGGAGGAAGAAGGGAAGGAGGGAGGGAAGACAGGGGAGGGGAGCGGCGGGTAAGGAGAGAGGAAGGGGGGAAAGAAAATAGAGGATCCAGGAAAAGGGGGGTGTGATGAAGAGGGAGAAATCAAGAGGGAAGTGAACGTCCAGGATGAAACAAGGGCCACTCGTAGAGTCACAGAAACCTAACAGCCCCTCCGGAGAGCTCCGTGGGGTGAGAAGAAGGGACGCGTCCATCACCTTGGTCCCTGACCCAAGTAGTCCTGGGGCAAGATTTTCATAATCTCATAGGAGTAATTGGCACTGATGAATAAAATTTAAAAAGCTACATTAAAAGATGAAGCAATCAGTAACTTCAGAAGATGATGGGCAAGAAGAAAAATATCATATTGTACAATATAGGTCAGCACTGAGTGACATTCAGTAGTAAAATAAGGCAGGTATTGAATATTGACTTAACCAAAATTTAAACTAACATTAGGAGCAGAACAGAGGCATCATATATTTTGGAGAAAAGGGAACAAAGATATAAGAGCCAAATTTCCTTCTTTTGTGTTTGGAAGATATTGGACCCTGTCTAATGTTAGAGAAGCAAGTGGCGTTTGTCACACAGCATTAGGACCGGGGAGAGGGCCGGGGGGCCGGCTGTGGGCGCGGGCTTTGCAGACGGACGCAGCAGGGCAGCGTGTTGACGATGTTTAAACATTACGCCAGGTAGACCTGTTTGATTATTTTGAACTCTATATTAAAATTATCAAAATGAAAAATAAATTTAAAAATGAAGGACTTGAGGGCATCAATGAACTATCATTTTGAAAAGTTTAGCAGCAAAAGATCAGAAATGGAGAAAAACAGCTTAAAATGATTACAAATAATTGTTTAATATTTTGGGGGGATTTGAATATCTGAACATGTTTGCAGGCAGAGGGAAAGGAAACATGGCTTTGGAAATATTAAGATAGAAAAGAAAATCAGGCTAATTCATTGAACAAGTGCCCTAGAAAGCAGGTAAAGCGAGACTATGCATATGCGTCCTTTTAATCTGTTCTGTTCCCTTCAGCTGTTGTTTAATAGCAGTAACGGAAGCTCCCCTCCCCCCTCCCTTTCTTCTCCCCCTTCCCTGTATATTTGTGAATTAATGACCTCAAGTGTGCCATTGGGCTTAAATGCAGTACCCGTCAGAATCTAGCAAAAGAAAAGTTACCGGTTGAAATAAAAACAGTTGGAAGAGCCGGGAGTGCCGTTTGATGGGCCTAAAAAACCCTAGAAGGCGAATCCGAATGCAGCGCAGGGCGACTGCGAGGGGGAAGGGGGTCGGGGAGCTGTCCTGGCCCCCGGGGCTGGGGAGAGGCCTGCGGAGGGGACGGGCGGGCCTGCCCATCACGGGAGCAGAGGCGAGGGTGCGCAAGAGGGAACTTCTCCAGAGGGAGGTCTATGCAGTATTTTTCCCTAATTCGTGGATCCTTACAGAGGTTCTGAAACCAGGGCTTCGGATTTGGGCGATAAGCAAGGGGACGCCCACGAGGCTCGGCTCTTCAGTCTTCTTGTAGCTCTTCATTTCGTGACCCTCAGGAAGAGCAAAGGCCTGCTTATCATTTCCTTCATCAGCCGTCCTGGAGGAAGTCATCTTTCACCCTCTTTTTTCTCCAGAAGTACTGAGAAAGTTCTACTTTTGCATGTTTGGTGCTTTCCTCCTTTCAAAATAAAACTGTCCCTGACATCACTCTGAAAACAAAGAAGATGGCTGCGCCTTTTAAGTCAAGGATATCTCACTTTCTTCAGCAGCTTCACTGCTAATAAGCTATTAGCTATTTTTCAAAACCCCACACTTGCATATCTGAACAAAAATATTTCATTACTTCCTGTTACTTATGTATTTTGTCTTGTTTTCTTTCGGAAGATTGCTGCTGGATAAACCTGAGCAGGTTTATTCACTTGCGTATTACTTTAGGTGCAGGAAGATGAGTTGCAAAACAGGCTTGCTGACTCCGAACTTGGGTCCCTGTGATGGCCTTTCCATTTATCAAATGTGGCCTTGGGATGCCATTGCTTCTCTGTGAGGATATACGTATTATCTGTCCCAAAAGATTTGTGAAGACTGAGTTCTCCCTGAAGGCTGGTATGGAGTCTCATTCTTAAAAATATTTTTCCTGCACCTAACATGAGACCTCACACCTACTAGGTAACTCAACAAATGGCTTTTCCCCGTAATTGATTACTCACTCCTGTGATGTGTAGGTGCCGTGTCTGGCCCAAGTCGGAGGCTCCATAAGAGGGTGTCTTCCTTTCCATGTAGAAATATCTGTGGAAAGGCTGTTGGCTAGTTTAGTCTATGCGATTTCTTTGAAGAAGTATATTATCCCTCTTTGGCCTAGCCTGACAGATTTTTGAGATTATATTCCTTCTATGAAGGAGGAAAAAAGGATTTTAAAATGTGTCTTACATTGTTTAAAAAAGATACAAGTCTGTTTGTAAACTGGACTGTCTCAATTATGAAATAAATAGCAAGAGATATGTTCTTTTCTCTTGACTTTTTACATTAGATGCATGTAAGACAAGGTTGTACTAAGAGGAGGTTCAAAGTCATGCTCTTGAAGGCCTGTGAAGGAAAACCAGTCCCCCTTCCGAAGTCCAAACCGGTGCCAGTGCAGAAGAAGTAGACGGTGAGAGTGAAGGAGGAACTTGGTGCGGACTTGGGAATCTTAAACCTCTGGCGTTTGTCCCTGGCTTCTCTTAACCCTGATATGTGATAAGTCAAGGCTGAGGGACATGGTGGGGAACAGCACATGTTTGAGGTGGGTTTAGGGTAGTCTGAGAAGGCAAAGGAACAGTGTAGAGATAAGAGGTTTTGATGCGACTCATTCTAAGCAGTGTGAATACTTCTGGTGTGCCAGGCACCGTGCTGGTTACTGGATAAAACAGGCATCCTTGCTTCAGTGAACTCACATCTAGTTAGGAGGCAGAGGAATGAGGCCAGGGTGTTACATGAGTGCTTCTGTAGAAACTGTTTTTTATCAAAAAGTTCTGTATGAGGCAATCCCTACCTCTTAAAGAGTGAAATACGATTTTACTGGGTGACAAGAACCCCGGGAAGAAGAAAAAGCACTTGCAACTGTACAGGGGTTTAAAAGGCCGAGGAGACAGTGGTTCTGGTGAGAGGTGACCCTGCACGTGAGCAGCGGGGTCAGACTTGAGTTTATGGAAGACAGGATCACGGGACCATCTGTTCTTTTCCCTTTAGAACCAACACTGGCAAAAAGGTGGTATGTGGGGTTGAGGGTAGGAAAACAGGAGCCACAAAAATAAATTACTCAGCTTTAATATTACTAATTAATTCTCTTGTCAAACAGTTATTGATTGCTTACAATGTGCCAGGCACCAGGTAAGATAATTTTTTTAAAAAAAGGACTTTAATAAAAGCAGTTACAGTGAATTACGGGGTTACTGAATATTCAGAAGGTAGAATTAACAAGCCTCTGTCATCATTTGTAAATGAGGTTTGTAGGAGGAAGATAAATTTTCAGAGGTTTGAGACTGCACAGTTAGGATGATGGTAGTGATTGTGAGAAGTTCTAACAGCATCAGAAATCTTAGGTTAATGCAGAGGAAAAGGAAACTGGTACAGTCTGAGTAGGCGAGCCAAGATAGATAGGTCAAGGACTCAACCAGGAAATTCAGCCAGAAAATATATGGTACCAATTTTCTGTCTGAGATCAGTCTAACAGAGCCAGAGTGAGTGAGTGTAATAAATGGAAGTGAAGTCCTGCTATATGTTAAGAAAAGTACTTCAACACTCAGTCTAGGATAAGGGATGATATAGAGGTCAGAGAAGAAAGGAAATTGAGGAAGAGCATGTTGTAACCAGGTGCCATAGGACCAGCACGTGGTAGAAAACAGCCTCCTCTGTAAGCATCCTTTCGGTAAGAAAATGGAGGTGAGTTGACGTGTGCAGGGGTTTAGTACGTGTACTGTGTGTGTGCGTGTGTGTGTGTGATGATTAGCATACAGATGAAAGGCCAAGCCATCTGAAGTGTTTGTTCTCATACCAGGTGTTCACAGTGGTGCAATGCCCAGAGCAGTGCTCACAAGGTGAGAAAAAAAAAAAAGAGAATTCCAGCCAGGACACTCCTTCGGGGCGCATTGTGTGCCTCAGTTCCCGGCGCCTGATGGAGCGGCCATCCCTGTGGTGGGGTGGAGGCCAGTGTCTCTGCTGCCACCCATCTGTGTGTGTTTCTGTCTTAAATGAGGGGGATTGCCCTGGGCAAGTGGATTCCGTGAGACCGAAAAACAGCAGCAGAATGTTAGGTGAAAGGGTTTATGCCCAGCGTTATTCTCACGGTGGCAGATGGAGCGCTGGAATCAGGTCTGCCTCTGGGGCAGTCTGCATGCAGCGAGCCTGTCTCCATCTCTGCCCGTGGGCAGGGCACTGGGAAAAACTTGTTATTTAGTAACGCAGTTAATAATGGCTCATTGCCTATGGCAGTGGAAGCAGTAGCCTAGCAGGAGGCCAATCACATCATCGAGTAGTTCAGGGTCAGGAGAGGATCCTGGACATGGGAACTTCCATTTTCCCTACAGTTACCATTGGGTGAAGGATTTGGAAAATGCAGGGGGTGATTTTCTTTACCTGTGAGGCCAGAAGAATGTTTTGTCTGACCTTCTTGGGTGAAAATAATTGAAATATTTGAAAATATGTGTGACTGAGTTAGCCACACATGTATTGTATCTGTGAACACTGGCTGTTGATGGAAAGCCCACAGCTGTTTCCATGTTCTCTCTCCTTCTTTTCTCCCGTCCTGCCTTCAGAGCTCACTCCTTCCCTTCTATTTTTTAAATCAAGAAATGCATCTTTCCTATGAGTCAGCATAATGTTAAGGATATGAGGGTAAATGTGTTGTGGCCTCAGAGTTGTCAGACTTGTGGAGAAACGTTATGTGAATATCACAGAGAAAAGGGCTTATGTGAGGTGAGACTCACCAGTGGCATGAATGACTTCTAAAAATAGCAGAACACCTCACAAAGAAAGGAACTCTTAACCTAGATTCCTTAGTAGTGTTTTTCACACTAAGAAGGAAGAAAAAAAATTGCTAGCCAGTGAACAGCAAGGAAGAAAAATGTGAAAATGTCTGATGTTTTAAATAGGATTTGCTAGTTTTGTGGTTGTGGATAAAGTGAAAGTTCCTGTTGCCGGGATTCTCACCTGGCCCTGGTCGGCTAGCTCACTACACACATGTGGGCGGTATGTTGCTACTGACTGTATATAAAGAGCTCTGTCCAGTGCTCTGGGCGACATGGTGGCACGGCCGCACGGCTGCAAGAGAGCAGAGGGTGGAGGGGTGGCAGCGCCAAGGACAGAGACTGAGACAGCTGGAGGGACAGAGGGTCCCAGAGGTAGAGAGAAGCTTACTGTACGCAGACTCGCTCTGAGTGGATGGGATTCTAGTGATTGACCTGCCACTGTGGGAATAACATTGAGTTTAAACCCTTTCACTCCAAGAATGTTCCATTGTCACTTTTCGGTCTTATTGAATCCATAGTGAACTTGCCCAGGGCTGAAACCCATTGGCTGGACATTGGTGTTGGAACGTAGGGTGTTAGAAGATGATTGGAGGATGTTACAGATTTTTTCCAGGTTGTAAACATCTTCATTTACCCTGCAAAGTAATAAAAACAAATTTGATTCTCCGTATGTAAATAATAGTTTACAGAGTGTTCTACAGAGGGTAACATGATCCAATTCTGTGAATATGCTTTTGTTTTCTGTTTCTTTTCTGAAACCTGAGTTTAGATTTCATAAATCCAAACAGCATGGCAGGCAATGTACTGCAAGGTGATGAAAAGAATATTAACTGGGCAGGTATTTCCTAAGCAGCATGGCAAGGAAGGAGAGCGAAAGAGGAATAACCTGGGTGTCTGGGGATGTCAGTTATTTCAGTTCTGTGCTCTTTCAAGAACTGGCTGTCTGCTAAGTCCCACGAGCTAGAAGGTACTAAGGCTAAAATGCTGGGCCAGAAATGATAGTATCCTATTAAAAAGTAACCTGAAAATTTTGATGAATGATATATGCAGCCACTCCTGCTTGACTGAATGCTCTCGGTATTCTCATGTACACCGTTTGACTGATTCTGCTGTAGGGATATGACCTGCCTCCCCTGCGCTTCTGTTCTGTACGTGTATGAATGACTTAACACCTCTGTGGCAAATCTCAACCAAAGGGTAGAAGATCTGGTGGATAAATAGTTTTCAAAGTCAATTCATAGATCGATGATTCTGAGAAACACCTTATTCTCTGAAGCTCACAAACAGGAATGGCACCAGTTGGCTTCAGCTTGACTTCAATAATCACTCTTATTGTAGCTTTTCTTTTCTTATCTTATTTTCTTCTTTTATTTTCAGCCTTGCCCTCATGTATATCCCTTAAAAACAGTAGACATAAAAAGCGGTATTTATGTTGGACTCCAAAGTGTCACAAAGGCTACAGGCAGTACCGAAGAGGGGGTTTTATGAGCAGCGTAAGCTAGCGGTGTGTGCAGTTGCTAGCCGTCGGCACCAGGGTGGGCCGCTCAGGTGGACTTACCTCTGGCACCTTCTAACGTGGAATGTTTGTACTTCCAGTCTCCTAACGCTGTTGATTTTAAACTGGTAGTTTTCCCTGCTAAAAATATTCTATACTTTAAACTATCTAATTGATTTTCATTTGCAAGCCGTGTTCTTATGATTTTGGGTTATGTAATCTCAAGAATTTTTATCAGGCTAGTTGAACTGGAATAAGTATTTTGTTATCAAAAAAGTGACAGTAATAGAGATTCTTGAACCCACCCTGAAGTACATAACAACAATTTTGTAGAGAAGTTTCCCAGATGTGGAAATTCCTTTGGAACTTCTCAAAAAATACGAGTATCAAAAATGATTTCAGGTATATATTTGCACGTATTTGGTCTCCTTTATCAAGGAGACTTTATCAGCCCCTACCATTTAAAGTAAATAAATAAATAAAACATAGTAGAGTGAAATTCATTCAGAGCTCAAATATTAAAGCAAATTTTAAACTGTTGGATTATTTTTGCTTTTTCTCTGTCACTATTTCAGAGATTAGAGGAAAAAAGGAAAACTGATATTTTTACTCTTTTCTGTTGTTGAAGAAAATAATGGTATTACAGACCATGAAAAATTATTTTTGCATAGATGATTTTTATGGTGATACTTGATAAAATCTGAGATCTTAATGCTAAGTTATAACACAATAAATTCTATGGAAAATGCATTGAATTATAAGACTATAAATGAACCATATTTAGCAGGCAAGGCAATCATGATATCCACATTATTTTCATACTGTGCATATTCCATCATACTTTGGAAAGTCACATTTAAGATGCAGAGCAGATGAGATATAATATTCAAAAGCAGTAAAAGACCTTTGTACAATTTAGTCATTAGGTTTCTGGTCCTATTTAGGTACATGACTGTATTCTATAACAAGAATGATTACTTCCAGAAGAATATAAGGTAATGAAAAATCTATGTCAATTGTAGAGTCAAAATTCTATCAATTCAAGTAGAATCAAAATATAAAGCACTAAAAAAATATATAGATTTTATTGGCATACAAATGTAAGGTAGCTTCTTGGCAGGTTTTAATCCTGAAAGAGAAGAAAATTGCTTAGTTGGTTAGAGAGGGGATCGTTTTGTGGGGATATGTACATCATTAGTTGAGGTGGTTGCAACTTCCAGATGCAGCACAGATACATCACATTTTATTCACTCATTAATCAGCTGATGAGCATTCGGGTTGCCCACTCTTTCGCTATTGTGAACAGTCCTGCTATGAATATTTGTGAACTGATTTTTGTGTGTGTGTGTGTGTGTATGTATGTTTTAGTCATGTTTCAAGGAGTTAACTTGTGTTTAACACCTTGAGAAACTGCCAAGTTATTTTTCAAAGTACACAATTATATATCTCCACCAACAATGTCTGAGAGTCCAATCTCCACATATCTTGAGCAACGTGTGTTACTGTCGGTTCGATTGTAGCTACCCTGCAGAGTGGGAAGTCACATATCCTTGTTTTCGCTTGGATTTCCTGATGACGGATGTTGTGAATATTTTCACATGGTTTTTTCCTCTTTGTGTACCTTTTTTTGAGAACTGTTAAAATCTTGTGCCCATTTTTTAATTAGATTGTCTTTTTATTTTGAGTTTCTGAAGCATTGTTTTTTATAATCTGGGTAAAAGTCTTGTATAAAAATACATGACTTGCAAATTTCTCCTATGGCTTATGTCTTCACCTTTTTGACAGTATACTGTTTGCAGCACAAAGTAAAAAATTTCTGGTGTTCATTTTATCAATTTTACTTCTTATTTGTGCTTTTCTTGCATTTAAGAAGGCATTGTCTAACTCAATATCACTAAGATTTATGCCTCTGTTATCTTCTAAGAGTCTTGTAGGACTAACCCTTACATACAGTGTATAGTTAATTTTGAGTTAGTTCTTGCGTATGGTATAAAGAAGGGAGCCACCTTTATTCTCTGGTATGTTGGCATACAGTTATCACAGCAACACTTTTTGAAAAGTCTCTCCTTTTTCCATTAAATTTTGCTGACACCTTTGATCAAAAAATGTCAATTGACCAAAAATGTATGGGTTTATTTCTGTACTCACATGTCCACAGTTGATCTGTATATTAACCTATATGCCAATAGTACACTATCTTGATGACTCCTGCTTTACAGTAAGTTTTTTTAAAATTAAGGTATCATTGATATACAGTCTTGTGAAGGTTTCACATGAGCAACACAGTGGTTCAACATTCACCCATTTATCAAGTCCCCCCACCCCACCCCACTGCGGTCACTGTCCGTCAGCGTAGTAAGATGCTACAGTCATTAGTTGTCATCTCGGTGCTGTACTGCCTTCTCTGTGACCTACCGGTATTGTGATTGCTATTTATAGTGCCCCTTAATCCCCTTCTCCCGTCCTCCCTGCGCACCCTTCCCAATGCCTTCCCCTTGCTAACCGCTGGTCCCTTCTTTGGGAGGTGGTTTCTCTCTTGCTTGTTAGGCTGCCATTTTTTTTCTCTATAGCACTTTGTAGTAAGTTTTGAAACTGGGAAATATGCGTCCTACAAGTTTGATCTTCCTTAACATTGCTTTTGCTATTCTGGGTCCCTTGCAGTTTAGCATGAATTTTCAGTTGAAGTTGTCATTTTCTGGAAAAAAAAATCTGGATTTTGATAGACATTAAACTGAACTTGTAGATTAATTTAGGAGTATTATATTCTTAGTAATGAAAACGGGATATCCTTTCATTATTTTTTTAAGTTGTCTTTAATTTCTTTCAACAATGGTTTGTAGTTCTAGATACAAGTCTTGAACTGTTAACTGTATTCATATATATTTTATTATTTTGGTGATAATGTAGCAATTTTTTCATTTCACAATTTTTAATTGCTAGTATGTAGAAGTAAGATCAATGTTTGTATTTTTATCTCAATATAGTTTGTAATATAATTTGAAAAAATTAGAAATGTCCATTGCAAGATAGCAGAGTAATTCAGCTTCTTGGGAAATTTTTATCCTGAAATGGGAAGAATATTAATATTTGATTAATATTAATGCTATGTTAATCAATATATGCATGTATCTTTTAGATTTTTACATATCCACTTGTGTGTTTCTTATTTGAAGTCTGTTAAAATTTTTTTACCTATTCAAAGGTTATGGATATCCTTATTTTATAAGTGACCATAATGTATCTTAATCATTCAAGACTGTAGATATTGAAAACAAACATTTTAATGTAGAAAATAAAAGGTGAAAATCAGAAAACATGTTCAATTGAAATTTATTACATAAGCTACAAATAGAAAACACACCGTATAAAAATGTATAAAGAAGTGTCTAATTCCATAGATTACTTATACTGTTGGGCAAGCAGACTAGATTTATTTGCAATGACAATTCCAAAAATGGCTTTAGCTGACTTTGTTCTCAGTCTTTCTGAAAAAAACCTGAGTATTGCAGTTACTATATAATATTGGGGATGAACTATACTTTAACTTAAAAAAGCTGACACCCTATTTAGTCCCTGCCTCTTCTTGGAGCAGCCCTGTTACATAATGTTTAGCCACATTGAGAATGTGGATCCTGTAAGCTCCCCAGTGTTAGAACAAGAACAAAAATAAAAACATTGAAGAAAAAAGCGAGTGCTTACAAATCTGATCATATTTCCCTGATTCACTTACATCCCAGCTGCTGATGTCGTCTTCTTAGGCCCCCCTAAATCTGCGGACGTTTTGAACTCAGTCTGCCTGTATTCTGGACACACAACTTAGGAGGAATCCTAAAGCCAATTTTCTTTCCTTCTTTAGTAGATAAAGGATGTCCTGTAGGCTTTATGAAATTAGGTGGGCCACATTTAAGCTATAAGAAAATTCTGTTCAGGGAAACATGGCCCATTCTGCTCTGTATTGTCCAGGGTTCCGGTGCAGTCTTTGATTATCTGGTCATTGGCCAAATCTTTCTCGTCTCTCCCCAAATCTCTAATTGCTCTAAGTCTTCTATGGCTCTCCCTGCTTCTAGAACTCTAACACTGAGTGTGCCTAAAGTCATTCTCAAGTCCTCAGTGTACTCACAAACCCTTAAATTTGTATTTACTTATAAATATACTTAATATTCTTCTTCATGGCATTTTCCTATATTGGCCAAAAAAAATTCTCTGTCATCCTTTAAAATGTACATTCCTTGAAAGTTGTTCCCGGTTTTTTTAGTAGATTGCCTGTATTTCAAGATAATTTATTTTCTTCTTTTGCCTTCCATACCTTACTGGCAAAATCAAATCAAAACAAAACCACTTAAATACAACAGTTACTAAAAAAAGAAAATAAGAACAGAATATATTAACACTTAATGAAGACAAGAAAAGCAAATTGGACTAATTCTTTATTTTCCATGTATTAGGTGTATTTGTTGAAGACTGTAAAGTTAAAGCCAAAGGTGTGAAATGTCAGTCGATCCACATCTCGTGCTGAAAGACCGAACTGTTCATCATTTCTTTCAAAAGCATTAAAGCTAGTATTAAGAACTTTTGAGAGAGTATCCTTGAAAAATAAGAATCTAAAGTTGATACCAAAAACTGTCAGCCACTGAACCATGATTAAATACATTAGGTCAAGCACTGCTTTATTAGC
Organism: Manis javanica; assembly: GCF_040802235.1. Taxonomy (NCBI): domain Eukaryota; kingdom Metazoa; phylum Chordata; class Mammalia; order Pholidota; family Manidae; genus Manis; species Manis javanica. The sequence goes on along the minus strand of NC_133158.1, from coordinate 216,352,138 downwards.
TAAATTACAAGGGAGATGATATATTGAAAATCTTTACCACTGGTTTCCTGTCAGTAGTGAAAAATCTTATGTTAACATGAAATCTACCTCTTCATTCCAAGAGTTATTTATCACATAGAGGAGATTGATGGTGGTGACCGGATGACCAGTAAAACAGATTGATTGTGACAGGAAGCCACCTGGATGAAACATAAGTCAGACTAGAAGGTGAACTGTCACCTAGGCTGAAGCCTGGTTTGGGCAACGAGAGTGCTGAGTCAGCGAGGGGGAATGGCGCCGGGAGGCCTTTGAGGACTGCCCGGGGACCCAGTGCGGTTTGATGGGCGCACAAAGGCAGCCAGCTAGTGGGGCAGGTAGGAGTCAGAGCTGCTGAAGTCCCCAACACTGCCCGAGGCACACGCCGCCAGTCCGCGAGCCTGGCTCCTTTCTCTGTCGGGGGCGGGCAATTCCTTTGGTCGTTACATTTGTCCAGAGAGGCTCTTTAGGGACCTTTCTACTCCGAGGGTTGACCGTTTTTAATTGGTTTGCTTAGAAGATGTTAGTATGTGCGACCAGATGCCCTACGTAGTTAATAAGCAATCTGGGCAAGGTCCAAATCAAGTTCCATTACTGGAACAGATCATTGCTTTTCTGCATATAAGCACATCATGTCTTTCCCATGTTTTAGTGACTGTTCAAACCTCACAACTTCTGTTCCACTTCTTAGACCTCATTCTCAGCCAGGTGTCACTGGGAAGACGGAAGGACTGGATTTGAGCTCGCTAGACCCTGGTTCCCACTGATCCGTGTCCCCATTACGAGGGGCGTCGAGTCAGCGTCCTGCCTAAGACTCATCTTCACACTGTGCTTTGTGCACAACACTCCTCCATCTGCGAAGATTTTCCTCCATCTTTCCTTCTGTTTGCTGTGTATTCAGCTTCCACCTCTTTACTGGCTGCACGTCATCACCGTTTTTCAAAAAGTGCACAAACCGCTTAAATCTTTAAAACGTATTAAACATTGAAAAAACTCATTTCTTTCCCTCTATTTCCATTCTTGGTGCCACATTAACTCTATTAACAAAACTTCTTGAAAAGTCACCTAGACTTAGAGTCACGTCTTTCTCATTTCCTGTACGTCATCCACACGCCCACCTGCTCCCCTCCCCTCCCCTCCACCCCCATGGAAACTGCTCTTCCCAAAGTCAACAAAGTTTTTTTTTTTAATTTTCAGATTGGCTTATTACCTGTTTCTCAGCCCTCACCTTTTCTCTGATTACAGCATTTCAACATTTCACGTTACAATTTCCCCCACATTGCAGGGGTTTCTCGTCCTCGAGTCCCCAGTCTGTGCTTTGCTTCATTCTCCTTGTATGTTCACTGCCCTCATTCTGCCACTTCCATTTTGATTGTTTTTTGCCGTTCTGACCCAAGCTCTCCTCTTTCCTCTCATCCCTTTCACATAGTTTGTAGAGACATTTTACACTCGTATAACTGTAACTGCTGTCTCCTCAGTGTTCACTGCATGTCTTGATCTCTAGTCAAGACCCCACTTCAGAGCTGCAGAGCAGCATATGCAGCCGCCTTGCAGCAGAGCCTCGAGGATCGAGGATCGCCCAGGTGTCCTCAGCACCCCTTTAAAGAGCGCATCCCAGACAAATCCTGTTCACATCTGCTCTTTGTTGCGGTGAAGGGCACACCACATAGCTAACAATTGTGAGCATGTGTCCACCAGGCACTGGGTTAAGTGCTGTGAGTGCATTACCATCTCTGAGCCTTCCAGTTAACCTTTGAGATAGGTACAGTTGTTATCCTCCTTTTTCAAGGGAAGGACGGATGAACAGATGACATTTAATCTAAGTCACACATCCGGTAGGTGGTGAGGCCATCTGGTTCCAGATTCCGTCCTTACTGCTACTTTCCTCTGAATTGCTCAAGGTAGAGAGCCGCTTCCATGTATACCCGATGCTAAACTCTCTTCGGCCCCAAATAAGTCAGTCACCGTTCCTGTAGAACTGCTTACAGGTCTCCATATGCACCGTGTTTTCCCTTTCTTTTTTTGTGTTTCTTTTTCCTGAACATGCTTTTATTTCTACTAATTCAAGTATCTTCCAAATCCACTGGTTTTTCCCATTGATCCTAGTAGGTGGCTAGGAATCTTCCTGCCCCTTTTATCTCTTATCTAGCTTACTATAACAGCTTCTTAACTCTGGTCTCCATATTTTCATTAATTCCCATTCTAATCTATGATTTTTTATCCTGTAAGCAGAGTGAGTTTGAAAATAAAAGTTCATTTGATTATACTATATACTTAGATAAAAGTTCTGTTGCATTTCAAACAGAATTTGAAATTCTTAATAGTTCACAATATCAGTCTGATCTGTCCCTACAAGCAGAGTAAAGCATAATTCAAAATACTATTTAGAAAACAGATTTTACAAATAAAGAGGTTTTTAGTTTTTTAATTATTCTTTATTAATAATGTTAATTAAACCGTATCACAGTTTAAGTTAATTAATTTTTAAAGTATAGATTAAAAGATCTTTACATGTTTAGAGATAGTATTTAAATGAGCAGTCATTTCATAGTGCATTTCTTTGTTGTTTAGGAGTAAAATTCTCTTGGGACACTATCTGACTAAACTCAGGAATCTACTTTCTTAGAAATCTAAAAGGGCTGGTATTGAAAAGGAACATTTTGAAGTTATATTCCCTTGTTTTTTTCCGTTTCCTGGATTCAGTTTGGAAATTTATATGACTATTTCTAACTATATTTATAAACTTATAAATCGTAAGGTGGTTAGCACAATGCTTTCAATAAAAGCAGTTATTAAGTGAGAATTTGGAATGGTGACAGTAATTACATTGAAGGTAAAATCCTAAGTCATGAGTAACAAGCCGTGTGTGTTTGTGTGTGTTTCTATAGTTAAATAAACATGGAAGTAAAATGGAGGCTCTAAGAGAAGAAATATTTTCTGGCTTAAAATTTTCTTTTACAGTAGAAATAAGTGTTGATTAGCAAGTATAAATTATGTTCTATATCCCTCAAGTATATCTGTTTGGACATAATTTATCAAAAATGCAAAAGGAAATTATATGCTAACTGGTTCTGTTTTATGAGTCTAGTTAGTTTTAAAATACAATTTTCAAATAACAAGTATATACTATACATTCTGGACACTTAATCAGAATTGTTGTAAATTGCCTTTTGATGATACATTTGATATTTGGAATTATTCATTCAATATGTGTATGTTTAGATTTTGGTATTTCTGATGAAAACATTTAAATGTATATAGAGACCAGTTGCAGGGCTCCATCAGTATCCCTCTGCCAAAGAGCTGAGTACAAGCCTTGATTTTGGAAGCTGTACACTAAGGATTGTGTGCTTGCCTATGGCAATCACCGAATAAGAGCTGGTGATTTTGTGTAGATCTAGTAGTTAACACAGATAACTTCTTGGCATTCTGGCTTACAGCTCTGTGGAGCCTGGACATATGCTGCTTTTATTACAGTAGACAGTAATGTCTCAAGTGGCAGGGCTTACTTGAGATACGAGTAGGAAGGTGTCTTAGTCCATTCAGGCTGTTGTAGCAAAACATCATAGACAGGGTGGCTTTAACAGCAGAATTATTTAAACCGTCAGCAATTTCTTAAATAGCTAAACATATACCTTCCACTTGACTAAGCTGTTTTACTCCCAGGTATTTATCCAAAAGAAACAAAAGCATTGATGGCCATACAAAAACTTGTACATGAATGCTGACTTACCTGTGATAGCAAAAAACTGGAAGCACCCCAAGTGTCCATTACCAGGTGAAGGATATATAAATTGTGGTATATCCATACACTTAAATACTATTCAGCCATTTAAAAAATGCACTATTAACTCATGTAACATGGATAGATATTAAGATACCATTGCTGAATGAAAGAAACAGACTTTTCTACATATAAAAAAGAGAGTACATACTATAGAAGTCTATTTAAATGAAATTCTAGAAAATACAAACTAATTTATAATGATGGAAAGTGGTGGTTTCCCTGGAGATGGACTGGGGCTGGGGGCGTTCTTGACTGGAAGAGGTAGAGCGGGACAGAGGGCGGGATCGCCAAGGGCGCAAGGAGAAAGAGGAATGCTCTGAAGGACGGAAGGACAAACAAATAAATGCGGAACACTGATTCCAGCTATGCAACGTCCTCAGACTGGCCCACGCTGTCCCTCAGAATGGAGTCCTGGCAAGCAGGCAGGAGACTAGAGTCCAGTATTTACTGAGGTGTTAGCTGCAGTCAGAGAAGAAAGATGATTGGAAGAAAAATGCATGATCTATTGATTGAGATTTTCAAAGGCACCACACACAATTAGCTAGTACTTCAATGCAAGTGACAAAATCAAATTTGCTCAGCCTCACAAGGCTGCTCCCGCCCTTGGATGCCAATCACAAGTCCACGTTGTCACCCATGCTTTGGTCCTGTAGGCTACACATGGGAAATTCCCAAGACTCCCTCCTTGGGCTGGAGTGATTTGCTGGAATGGCGCTCGGAACTCAGGAGAACAGCCTTCCCACTCTTCAGCAGATCGGTCAGGAACGGGCATGATGAGGGACACAGACGGGTATCCAGAGGGAATAGAAAGATGCGGAGGACAAAGTGCACGGCATGGGGTGTAGAGCGCCCACGCCTCCTCCAGGGGCACCGCTCTCCCAGCACCCCGGTGTCCAACCTGCAGGCTCTCTGAACCCCAGATAGACTGACATTTTTATACAGGTTCATCACAGAGGCATGATCGGCTGGGTTATTAAGCCCATGTCTAACCTCTCCTTTTGCTGGAGAACGGGTGTGGGGTGAAAATTCAAAGCTTCTCATCATTGCTGGGTGTTCCTGGCGACCAGTGCCTGTCCAGGAGCCCACCCAGAATCACCTCATTAGGGCAGAAGACCTCCAGTCACCCGGGGAATTCCAAGGGATTTAAGAGCTTCGTATCAGGGACCAGGGTGCAGGACCAAATCTTAGGAAAGAAGAATCCTAATGCTCCTGTCCCTTAGGAAATTTCAAGGGATTCAGGAGCTCCGTGCCAGGAACCAATATGTGTATTTTCTATTATCTCATTCAAGTTTACTTATTTTTTTAAATGTGCTTTTTATGTCCCAGGATCCCACCCAGGTACCACATTAACCTTAGGCACCATGTCCCATCGGTTTCCTCTTGGTTGTACCACTGCTTTAGACTTTGCTTACTTTTGATGCTCTTAACAGTTTTTAGGAGTACTAATCTGATATTTTATATATTATCTCTTTATTTGGATTTGTCTGATGTATTTCTCATAATTAGACTGGAGTTACATCTTTTGGGGAGGAGGACCATGGAGCTGAAGTGCCGTTTTCATCCCGTAAAGGATACATACTATCAACATAAATTGTCGCTGTTTATGTTAAGCTTGATCACGTGGCTTTTATCAGGCTAGTCATATTTTTCCACTGTAAACCTATTCTTTGTTCCTCTTTACATAACGCATTTTCTGGAAGGAACTCTGCTAATGTAACACTTAAGGAGTAAGGTGTTATGCTCTACCTTTTACTTGAGGAAAGAGTATCTACATAAGTTATTAGAATTTCTTCTGCATGGAGTTATTTAGATACTCCCCTCCCTTTATTTATCTAATCATTTATTTTTATCAGTATGAACTTCAAGATTTTTATCACACTTTTTTTAAAATTCAATTCTGCTTTGTTGATGCTGTTTCTCATGTGTTCCAGCTCTGGCCATCGTGAGATCTTGCAGTTGGCCCCAGGCCCTCTGACATTTCTCTATTATTTTTTGAAGCGCTTCCTTACTTGCTTGTGCTGCAGATTCTCTGGTCTCATTTGTTTATTTCCTGTTCTGGTCCAAGAATTAGCCATTTCCCCATTGAGCCCTTGTTTTTTTCTTCTGGGTTTTATTTTGTTTTGTTGTTTTGATTCAAAAGTAGTATTAGACTTAAGATGTGAACGCTAGGTGTGTTTGTCACTACTGGCTGTCATGTCTTCTGTGTTACATCACGTGACAGTAAGGAAATACATGTGCCTATCCAGGCCACATATATATATATACATATCTATGAACATTGCTACATGTAATTATACCTACTAGGATTATATAGGAGCATATTTTGATGTCTCCAACTCTAATCTATAATCATATGGCTCATTCTAGTCTCCTTACCTTGCTTATTTATGAATTCCCACTCCAACAGTGAAAGACCTGGCTTGTACCAACCACTACACATTGCCTTAATTTTTCAATTTCAGTTCAAGTTGTTAACTCAGGCTGTCATGGAATCAACTTTACCAATCACTGCGCCGTATCTATGTAGTCTTTCTTATGTCTCAGTGTTACAGACTCTTCTCATTTCTGAAGCATTTTTATCCTTTCCCCCACTATTGAAGTTGCTTTATACAATTGTAATACAATTAGATTATTTTCTCACATTTTGCATCCTATCAGAGGATTTCCAACATGCTAAATGATTTTTTAAAAATTTGCATATGTTACATTTGCATATGTGCACCTTTTGTGCGGTAAAGTTCTATGGGTTTTAGGAAATGTGTAAGATATATATTGTTACCATTTTATACAGAAAGTTTCACTAGCCTAAAAAAACCCCTGTTAAAGTTTTACTTGTTTACTCCTCCGTCTGAACACCTTGCAGCAACTGAGCATTTGTATTATCAGTAGTTTTACCTTTTACAGAATATGGCTGGAATCATTGAGAAGATTTTCATGCTGGCTTCTTTCACTTAGTAACATGCACTTAAGTTTCAAATATGTGTACTTTTTTGTGGCTCGATAGTCATTTCTTGTTATTGCTGAACATTCTCTTATGTGGCTGCTCTTACACCTATTAAAGGATATATTGGTTGCTTCCAGGTTTTACTATTATGAATAATACCACTATAAATATTCACCTGCAGTATTTTGTGTGACATAAATTTTAAGTCTGGTAGGTAAATACCAAGGTATTTGATTGCTGGATCTTATGGTAAGATTATGTTTAGTTACACACTATGTTAGTATGTCTGCATGGATTATCATGTCCTTCGCAGATAAAGACAGCCATTTCTTCCTTTCCAATCTGTATGTATTTCCTTTCCTTTCTTTTCTGATGCAGTAGCTATAACTTTCACTAAGATGTTGAGTCAGGGTGGTGAGAAAAGATATGGTTGCCTTGTTCTCAGTTTAAGGGGGAAAGTATCTAGTCTTTTATTATAAATTATGAAATCTGTTACTGGTTTTTTCTGTAGAAATTCTTTAATAAGTTGAGGAAGTTGCCTAGTTTTCTGAAAATTTTTATCATGAGTGGACATTGTACTTTTGTCAAATAACTTTCCTGCATTGATTTATGATCATATCTTTTGCTTGGGATTTGGTGGGTTACATTGAAAGATTTAAGCAAATTTAAGCAAAACTTATCAAATGTAAGCAAACTTGCACACTTACATTAAGTATCAACTTATCATGGTTGATAATGCTTTCTATACATTGCAGGTTTGACTTCCTAATATTTTGTTGAAGATGTTTGCATCTATGTTCATGGGATACACTGGTCTGTAGTTTTAATTTCTTGTCATGTATTGATCAGATTTTGTTATTCTGGAAATGCTGGCCTTACAATGACTTAAAGAGTTTTGTCTCTGTGTTTTCTGGAAGATACTGTGGAGAATTGACAGCATTTATTCCATAATTTTTGACACTCTTCACAAGTGAGTCCATCTTGGCTTGTGACCTTTCTTGGAGAGGTTATTAATCTTGTCAGTTATCAGCTCCTCATGTAAGTCTTGCTAAATCGTGTCATTCAAGAAATTGACCCATGTAATCTAGGTAGTCAAATTTGTGGGCATAGAACTGTTCATGGTCTTCCTATTTAAATCCTTTGAGTGTCTGTTGGCATAGTCCTCTTTCACTTCAATTAATAATTAGTGTTCTCTCTTTCTCTTAGCCTAGCTGAAGTCTTTTCAATTTTGATCTTCTCAAAGAAATAGTTTTAATTTCATCAATTATCTGCATTGGTTTCCTGTTTTTCGATTTCATGATTTCTTGTTTATGTTGTACATTGTTTTTCAGTTTTACTGAGATATAATTAACATACAATATTATATTAGTTGATTTGACATTTGCATATCTTTAAATGATTACCATTAGTTTAGCTGACATCCAGGTTAGTTTAGTAACCTCACGTGGTTAAAAATTTTTTTTTCTTGTGATGAGAACATTCAAGATCTCCCCTCGTGGTAACTTCCAAACACACAATACAGTATTGTGAACTGTAGTTCCTCATCTTGTATTAACTGATTTCTGATTGAATCCTTTCATTGTACCCTTAAGAATTTGATGTTTGAAATGTAATGTTTCCATTTCTCACCATTCAGTCTGTATGGGTGAGTATTTGGTGTATGACTTTTTTTAATGTGTATTCTGAAGCTGGTAGGTGTAGAGATCTTAAATGGGTTCTGTTCACAGTGCTGTTTAGGTCTTCCATATAACAACCAATTTATTTTTTAGTTCTATCAATTGCTGAGAGATGGTTCATAAGTTTTCTCACTGTGATTGCAGATTTATCTTAATTTTCTCTTTAATTTTTATTTCGTATGTTTGAAACTCATTCACACACATAATCTTCTTGATGAATTAAATCTTTCAAAATAATGAAATAAATCTTGTCAAGCTTTCTAGTGTTCATAGCTACATCAGCTTTCACATGACTACTTTTTGCACTGTAAAACTTTTCCGTCTTCTCCACTTTATCCTTTTTCCTAAATAATTAAGTTATCTTTCTCACAGAAGCATACCATGATTCTTACATTTTTACCCAGTCTTCCAATACATAACTAGTATTATTTTTAAATTATTTAAATCTTATTTACCAGGGATCCATGCAATATGCAGGTATTTTAATTTTAGTTTTAGCTGTCTTAGCTACAAATTAGAAGCATATAAAGTTAGACAAGAATAAATAAATTATAATAAGTCATTTTGATAGAATATTGGGAAACATTTTAATATTTAATAAGCTGGTTATATTTCATGACACAGTATTAAATGTAAACAAGGTAAAAAAACTCTATATTTAATATGAAAATCATATCTATACCTAGTGTCTATACCCATACTCTACCATAAAGATGAGGGAATCTATATAAAAATGTTTTAACAATGGTATATTTCATTTGATGAATTATTGTTTTTTTTGTGCATCTCTATGTTATCAAAGTTTTCTTTGAGATAAAATTATTACCAGTGAGCTTTCTATATTTGTAAAATTTCATTAAATTGAATTTTAAAATATTAATAGTTAACATTTATTGAATATTCTGTTTTTGAGCCATTATTCTAAGTACTTTACCAATGTATTTAAGCCACATGATAACACATTGAAATAAGTACAGTGAATATCCCCATTTTACAGAAAAGCAAACCCATAAATAGAAATGTTAAGTGATGTTTTTCTTCCCAAAAGAATGTATCCAAGTAAGGGCAGAGATATGAATCAAAATCAGACTCTAGAAGACATACTTTTAGTACTTAACTTTAAACTGCCTTTCACCATACTAAAAAAATGTTATGTAGTTGTGACTCTAATGAAATACAGTGTCTGGGCTGTTGACATGAAATGCGAACTTGTATTGTGGTCCATTATTTCTGAAAACAGAATTGAAGTTGACTTTCAGAGATGATTGAAATGTCAGAGCTCTTGCTATCCACTGATGGATAGACAGGTAGATGGAGAGTATTGTCCTGAGAGTGAAGAGGTCGGACCTTTGGGCGAATTGGCCTCGGTTCCAGTTCTAGATTAGTCTAGTGGAACTTTGAGCAATGCTTAGTCAGCACCTCAGTTTTATCATCTGGAAAATGACTTAAACAGAAATACTTAAACATTAGATTGCTGGAAAGGTTAATTTAATTAATATAACTAAAGCACTTAAAACTCTGCCTCATATAGAGTGAGGTCTACCTGTATGCTTTAATCAGCAGTGCTACAGTGGAGCAACCATGTACTCCAGCTGCCTGAGATAATCCTGGTTTTTGTGTGTTATCATGAGGCACATGCTAATAGCACCTACTTTTACCCCACACACTATCCTGGCTTAGATGCTAACATATATACTCACCTTAGTTATTAGGTTTCTTAATCTCCATGTTTGCTTATAAAATGAGAAATGGTAACCATCACAGTTAAAGTAAAGTAAGAAAAAAAAAAACCTGAACAATTTTCCAACTACAAACATTCAATTGTCTACTCCCATTTACTTTTCCCAGTCTTCCAATTTACATGTAAAATTATATGACTGGAGATAAAGTGGTTGTTTAAAAATTCCAGTGAATGGTACTTTAAAGATATAATTAGGATATATATATGTACATGCATACATAAATATATCTGTGTTGGTGTGTGTATATATATATATATATTAAGGATATATATATATATATATATATATAAGCCACTGCATATTGGATGACATTTGTATAGTTCAGTTGCAATAAATATAATCATTCATCTTTAAAAACAGCCATCATAGGAGCAATTTAAATATACAAAAATGTCCAGTTACCTGGCAACAGATTGTAAAGCTCCAAACAAACAAAAACCTTGTACATTAAGTCTCCTTTCATGTGTAGCTATTGAATTCCTCCAGGGTGGCTTTCTTCATACAGAATTGCAGTGCATATCTTTGGATTCTAATTCTAATTCTGACAGTTAGTAAACTTAGTCTGTTTGTCCCTAAAGGATGCTATGAACATTATGTTCATAAACTATTTTGAAATCCTTAGAAGAAATACATGTAAATAATATTCATTGTTGGGAATAGAAATTGTGTACCTTGAGAATTTGGGCTGCTAGATTGTTTGTATAATGCAGTAAAATAATTCAGACATGGTATCTTTTAAATGTATGTTGCAAGTGCTGAAGTATTTTTTGTATCGTTTTGGAAAATGCGATCTTAAAGCTTACAAAATACTATACTCTATGTTGCTGGCTCTTGAACCAAAACCAGCCATAAATGTGAAACTGCAAAATTTATCTCTCACTTTCCCAACCTCTAATTTCTCTTCTGTTTTCTTCTCATGACTCCACCTATCACTGTGTAGTCGTATTGGACTTTTATGATCGTGCCTGTTCAATATAAGTAGCAGGGTCAACCCAAAGATTGAACTCTCAAAGCAGATGCCCATGAATCATAGACTTTACCCATCACCAAATCACCAAACTTTATTAATAATCCAGAAGATGCCAGAAAGAACAAAGCAGTCATTGCATTTTTTTCTGAAGGATTTTAAACTGTTTCTTTTGCTCACTTGAAAACTTTGGTTTAGATAATAGGTGTGTTGTCACAAGGTATAAAGAAATACTGTTGTCCAGGGAAGCCATCCCACGTCGGCGCTCCTCAGGCTATACTTGGTCAGCTACCCAGAAAGAAGACAGCCGTGTGGCCACTTCCTATCCCTCAAGAAGTCCTCTTAAGCCACGAACCAAGTGATCTTTTGTTGTTGTTCTCATTTTATATTTTGATTTTGTTTTTATTTTTTGATTAAGAAATGAAGACAGACCGGATATATTTTTTTCCTAAAAAGCAGTTTTAAACCTAGAGCTATTGATTACATTCCTGTAGTAAAAATCATCAGCTTGTGTACAAAGGGTCACTTCTTGGATTCTGGTGCTTATATGTGGGACCACTTGATGTCTCGCATGTCAGAACAGAACTGTGATTCTGCTCATTTGAAAAAAAATCCCTCTGTTATTCAAATTGGATAATTTCTATTAATCTGCAATTTCACCAACCATCTTGTCTTACTCTCCCATCTTTTATTAAGCCTATCTAAGGATTTTTTCATTTCAAGCTTTGTAATATTCCTTTCTAGAATTTCAGTGTAATTATTCTTATAATTACCATATAGATGCTGATTCCAAATTTATTCCATTACTTTGACTATGGCTTTTGTCAGCAGTTATATTCACAATAGCTAATATAAGGTTCTTACCTGTTCCTATATCAGAGTCATTTCTGGGCTTGGTTTCTGTTGACTGCCTTTGATCCGGAGCAATGCTTCTCATTTTCCTATGTCTTCATGTGTCGAAAAACTTCTGATTTTATTTTTCTCATTGATTATTATTCATTATAAAGACACTGGTTTTTATTATCTTTTAAAGCGAATACTTCTTTCCAGAAGGCAGTTGTATTATGAACTGGTCTTCTATGTGTCAGTTCTGTCTGATTTGTTCAGGTAAGTCTGTTTCGTTTTGCTCTGAGTTCCTGACGAGTGCCTGTGTTCGGGGACGCGGTCTTCCTTCCAAGCGGGCCTTGTAGAATTCTAAATGAAAGCTCCAAGTGGGCACCTTTTTTCTCTAGCTTGTGAGACTCATACTCCCAGCTTTTTCTGCAGAAGCAGGAGTCAGCAGATGTCCCAGCTCAGCTGTGTCAGCCTGCTCCCGCCTGCGTTCTGCTGAGGCACTGGGAGCGTCCCCGACAAGCACAGTTCGTGGGCAGTCAAGGCTGGTGGTGGTGGTGGTGGGGTCTCTGTCTCTGCAGAAGCGGCCTCCTGTGCTGCTCATATTCCAGGGCATCTTTCCCAGGCTCTAGATGCTTCGAGATTTCTGAACTTCGTTACTGGTCGGACCAAACCAGTAAGTTCATCTTTATTCTATATTTCCAACTGCCCTATACTATATACAGAATAAAGGGGAAAAAGTGATGTAAAGTTGGACTGAATCCAGTGAATTTCCATTATTTCAACGTTGAACCCTCCCTCGTTTCTCCATTATCTTGAATCCTGTCCAGTTGTTTTTAACATATATTTAAACTAGAATTAATAATTAAATTAAATATTACTATCTCTAGGAGATAATACAAGCTACTAGAATTTACACATCCTTTTTCACATGACTGTCTTCAAAGCTCATCAAGCAAAGAAATAAAAAATCATTAAGAATATAGAGAAAATGAAGAACAAAACTAGCAAACCTGATATAATAGACCAAAAGCAGACATTTCAGCCAAGATTAAAAGAGTACACCCTGTGTTCAGGTGCTCATGGATTATTTTCCACAGTTGACCATACACTGCACCATAAAGCAAGCCCCCAAAATTTCAAGATATGTTCTTTGATGAGAGTCAGTGAAACTTGAACTCTTGTTTAAAATTTACAAAAAATCCTCAGTTGTTTAGAAATTAATCAAGATTCTAAATGATCCATAGATCAAAGAAGAATCATAGTAATTATATTTCTAACTGATTATAAATGATAAACCTTGTGGGCTGTAAGTAGGGCTGTATTTTCCATGCATGTATTAAAAACACATAACATTCAGTGACCTTATTCTGTATCTGACAACACATGAGAAAGTAGAACTAATTAATGTCATAAATATATTTACTTTAGATAGATAGGCTCAAAGCAGAGAGATGGTTATTTGAAATAGCTAATAAAAGTGATAAATCCTTAGGAAAAATGTTAGGAAAAGAAAGAAAGGAAGGAAAAAAAGGAGAAGGGAGGGAAGACAGGAGGGAGACAAACCAAAATCTTGAATGTAAATGTCAAGCTTGTAGGAAGCACATTATGCTGTGACTGAATGAAAAAGAAAATAAAACTCCAAGTAATCCAATATCTAGTAAAGAAATGGAATTCATGTAAAAATATTTCTTAAAATAAAAAATGTAGACCCAGAAGACTTCACTTGTTAATTTTAACAAAACAAAATAAAATCAAGTATCACTTAATTCTTTACTTTATCCACCTTCTTTTTATGAGTGCGTGTAACATGACTATTTTAAAACCTGGCAAGGAAGCTATAAGGTGACTTATTAGTAAGTTTTATCTGTAAACATAGATTTTAAAATCCTAGGCAGTATTTTAGCCACAGAAGTACATTGATGCATACAAAGGATAAGACCTCATGACCACTTAGGTTAATTCCAGGAATGCAGGTTCAGTGTAATATTATATATAACAAAAAAACATTTTAACATATCAATAGAGTAAGTGAGCAAAACCATGTTAATTCAACATTTGTGGGAAAGACATTTGATAAAATTAAATATAAATTCATTATAAAATCAATTGCCAAATTAGTAGTAGAACTACCTTAAAGAGAGTTTAAGCTTCCACAGCTATGGAAATCTGTTTGGCAGTATCTACTAAATATGAACTTAGTAGATGTTATTTACAAGCTCACTATGGCACAGAACATTCACTGTTCAGTAAAAGCCCAGTGGAAATGAGTGTAAATATCCACCAAAGGATATGTACAAAAATATTGTTAAAAGATAAACTGAAGATTTAAATTTCTAAGAGTTTATTTGAGCAGATATTACTTCGGAGCAGGCAGTGCCAGTGGCCATGAGCTTCCTCCCAGCGGGAGCGGGAGGGGCTGTGCCTGGAGAAGAGGCTACAGGAAGCAAGAACTTACTTGGTTGCCTGTCATTTAAATGGTCTCCTTATTTGGGAAAAGCCTCTTGGCTGTTTCTAGGTTTTGATTTCTTAACCTTGAGGGATTTACATGCTTGGTTCTCTTACTTAGGCTGTTAAAGAATTAGAGCCGCCTCTGTCTAATGGCTTCCTTGTTTAGTGAGTCCAACAGCACTTAATCATCAGCGTCACTTATCATCACCGCTACTGGAGACGACACAAATTTCCATAAAGAAAAGATGGATAAATTGTAGTGTTTTCATGTAATGGCAAACTGCTGTAATGCAAGTGAAGAACTAAGAGCATGGAACAAAATTTTGTGCTGAATTTCACAAAAAAAAAGAAAGAAAATAGCTGTACATATATAAAAATACATAATACACACAGAGTTGGCTTCATGAGTGTACAACCTGTACGGCTGCACGGGGCCCACACGTGGTTGAATATTTTACTGTTGCCGTCTTTCAATTCTTAATGGTTTTTGAACAGGTGCCCCAGGCTTTTTGCTTTGCACTGTATTATACTGTCATTTAAATGGTCTTTAAACCTTTGGTTTTTGTGGCATGTTGTAGATTTATTTTTCAGAAATGATTGCAGTGCAGTACGAAAACTTTAATGGATAAATCAATAAAACTAGATAAAGTCAAACCAGTGAAGTGGTACCTTACTGGTCATTTTCAGCCCCATCAGTCATTATCAGGTTCATCAAATATCAAGCACCAAAGAGTGTTTTTATTCCTATTCAACTTTTTCAAACATTTAGTCCTGTTTTCACATGTATACAAATCTCTGTATATATGTGTAGCCATGTTGATAAAATTGTAGCTTATTTTATGAAATAGTAGATTTGCTTTCCTTAATTTGAAACACTCAAGAACTGAATAAAGGTAGGGAATGTATGATTTTTTTTTTTTAGCCTCTACTTTTGAACATTATAGTGGCCTTTGTATGTGGAAGTCGCTGACACAATTATCACAATCTTTATAGGTGCTGTAAAGATTTTGCTTAGATTTCAAACTGCAGCCAGTGTTGGTAGAACCTGACAGTCTTTAAAATCCTGCTTTTCTCCCTCACAGTCAGCCTATAGCCATCGATCAAAAATATCTGCTTTATCTCTGACTGCAGTAGCCAGGACTCTCGTTGGTGTTCCGGTTTCTCAGCCGCGTGGCTGGAGAATCACAGTATGATGTTCAGGAGAGGGTGACCTCCTGTTGTTGTCTGTCCCAGCCCCACCCTGAAAAGAAATTGTTCTACTTCCAAAAACAATGAAGAACATCAAACAGTGTGTTCCATAGTGTATGTCATACTAGAGAATTAGCCGATTTGAAGGGAAAAATGTGTAGTTATAACACAAGAAGACACAGAAAGAAACAATGACAACAGGGAAACTTTGTGTCGGAGATGAATGTGCAGAGCTGAAGTCAAAGCTGTGTGTGTGTGTGTGTGTGTGTGTGTGTGTGTGTGTGTGTGAGTGGGAGGGAGGGAGGGAGAGAAGCAGAGATGCAAACACTGTAAAACGTGCGCACAGTGAGGTCTAACTTCAGGAAACTACAGATGGGGAGGACCAAGAATATCATTCAAGAAAGAGTTAAATTTGGCTTTAGTCTGTAAATTTGGTTTCCTTGCGGCTTTTAGAGGAGAAGGACAGAACATATTGGCGAGAGACAGGAGAGTAAGGATGTGGGAAAGAGGGTGGTTTCCCTGCTGCGTGCTTCCCGGGCGGAAGGGTCCTCCCAGGCTTCCCTCAGAGCTGAGCTTCGGGGTCTTTGATTCCTGCCCTCCCTGCCGTCCCGAAAGGCCGGTGACATGCTGGGGTGCCTGCGCCTGCTTAGTCACATACGAAGTCTTCTGCTTGGTTTTTGGTTAGGGGTGAATTAGAACACAGAGAAAGAAAATCATTAGATTCAACTAGGAAAACAACATATATATTCTGTATTTTTGTAATGGAAGGCTTTCTTGAGATATTAATTTCTCTGCTACTTTTTTATTTTCCATTTTTAATATCTGAATCAAATTTTTTTCTTCTAGCTTCTAAAAAGAAGGTGAGATTAAATGAGAGCTGGACAGATCTAATTGTCAGTATTGGATTTCTGTGGGTATGAAAGCTGACATTTTGGCATCACTTCTAAAGTGAAATAGCCATTGTCTCACTTACCATGAGCAAGACACTGTGATAGATGCTAGGCGGGAGTGCGGGAGTCGGCAGGGAATCGTAAATACTGAAAATTCTCAGTCAGTTGAAGACGGAACGGGTCAGTCTTGCCTTTGTGTGCACTCTGCCTCCGGAGCACTGCCTTCCTGTGGTGTAGGTGCACCTTTGTCACATGACTATGTCTTTGGCGTTTTAATTCTTGTAGAAAGACAATATATCCTGCTTGTATATTACCCATTAGAGTGAATGATAAGAAAGTGTTCCTTTAGTTCAGCTTGATGTAGTTCAAACAGCATCTTTTTTAAACCCAAGTTGAGGTTTTTCTCAAAGTCTTCGTTTGTGTATTCTGCTGTGCCTCCTCGTTGGCCCCTTCTGTGTGTATCTTTTGAGTTAGTGCTAAGCTGAGAGGAAACTCATTATGACTTAAGCAAAAAATTCTTAGTTTTAGATGAATAGCCTGTCTTGCCCAAGTGGAAAATTTATGAAACTGTATTCAGAATAAAAGTATCTTATTCTGTACCTACTGAAGTTGAAAAATACTACTTCGGTGGTTTGCAGAAACCACAAAAATACCTGCAGCATGAAATATTGAAATAATTATAGTCATCATTTTAAAAGTGATGAGTTTCTCATTGATTACAGTAGTGGATTGAGGTGACAGCATTTTCTTTGTGTCCTGAGAAGCTTCAACATATAATGAAGTGTAATATTGAGAAATAGTCTTACAGACTCACACAGCTTGTAGAAAATAGGGCTATATTATTAAAATCATATAAGATACCGAAAGAACCTCTCTTCCAGTAATATGATTGTTAATCAATTTCTGGGAATAGAGATTGGATTAATATTATTCACTCCCACTGTATTTCTCACTTGTTTCTAAATGGTTTTAAGCACTTCAAATTCATTTTCTCCATTTTAAAAAGTCATCTGAGTGTATTGGCTCGCCCTTCTGGTTCAAGAGCATATCTGTGGGCTGCTTAGGCAATTTTCTGACAAAGAAGTTCCCGTGTGATTCTCTATTACCAGGAAAACTGGCCTTTCTTTATCTATCAAGTCTCCTATTAATTGCTACAAGTGGTGTTATACTATAATGAAACCTTTCAGTTGAGCGCATAAGCCCTCAAATTCTAAGTGCTTTCTGACCTGGGACTTGAGGCAAAGCTTGTGAGTAGAACTGTGATGTACAATAACAACCCAAATCTGTGCCTTTAGCCTCTCGGTTTCGCTGCTTGTTTCTTTCAACAGCCACGTTGGAGGAACTCCTGTCGCCTTACAGTTCCTGTGCCTCCACTCTCTCTCTTCTCAGTTTGAAGACTTGTTCTTAGAAATGTATCAAAAATTCAAATAGCATTAGGCAATATCCATTAGCTCGTGATACCATTGATACAGGAAATAAATCACACTTCTGAAATCTGTATGCATCATGGATTAAACTAAGTCACGAATTAGGTATAAATGAGACAAGTCAGAGAGTTTAAAATAACAGTTATTAAGGGATATTTGCATTTTGACATTGACTTCACCTAGTGACCAAAGATTAATGTCACCAAGTCACCAAGTGAGCATTCTAAGTTCTAGTAAGCAGTTGGGTTGATATTTATAAGAAAGTTAGCAAAACATGACAAGTAAAATTCCCAAACTGTGATTCTCATTTAGAGAAAATATGGAGACTTGGTGATGTGCTTGGTTTGTAACCACGTATCTGACTTAAAGGTTTGCTCAAGACTGGATAAAATTTGACACAGAATATTATTATCAATTTAGTTCTTCTGATTGGCCCCCTTCATAAGTGCATTAAAGTAGCATTAGTGAAAGCTGGAGTCAGGTCATCTTCTGAGGCCAGAATACATCTCTGAGAAGAACTACTCATAGAAACCAGTGTTCCATTTGCATAAAGTAGAACATCATGTCTTCTCTTGAACTTTGGAATGTTTAAACATTCATTCATTCATAAATTCATTTACATAAACAATGACAATAACAAAAAGATATCTCAAAAGAAACGCTGTTCCTGCCTTCATGGGGTGTATTTTGTGACACGACAGGCAGACCTTAAGCAGACTATGGAATTAATGTAATCAAGAGTGGTACTGCAAAGATGAAAGGCAGACTGCTATGGTAATAGTAATGATCAGAATCACCCATACAGGATTTCTCAGTTATAATTGCGCCGATGATGGTGTTTTGTGGAGGTGAGACGGTGCTTAGTTAGGGGGTAGATAAAAGAGATTGATCTTAAATCTAGAGGTGCCTTGAATAGGAAGAAGAATTTTCAGCTGTGATTTCTAGAAATGGAAAAATAAAGTAACTTTCATCTCTGTACATTGAACTTTACTCCTGTATATGAAAAATGGCTCTGTTCTCTCAACCTATCTACCTACATACCTTTCACCCTGTATTTACAGTGCTCATTAACATATATACACACATATATACATACATTTACATTGTATATGATATATATAAATGTGTGTGATCTACTTCAGTATTATGTCCTTTTCTACATATAATTGTATTTGTAACTGTGGATATAATATATGCTTTATTTTATTAATAAATGATTAATACTTAATATGACAATACTTATATAATAAGGATATAATATATGTACACATTATGTATGTCCCTATGCATTGTATACATATGTGATACATACACATTATATCTCTATACATTTTATTATACATGTTTCTGTACATTTTATTTTTTTATATGTATATGTGTGTGTATATATATATATATCTCTCCCCTTAAAAGCAGAGTTGAGATAGCATATCATTTTTGACCCCAAATGAAGCAAACTGAAACTACCCGTATGATGGGCTTTGTCCTCTTTCAGTAGGTGTCCGTTTCTGTCACCGTAGAACCTCTCCTGCCTCTCTGGGCTGTGTGGTGACAGGGGCACTGACTTCTGGCCCCCAGCCCTCCGGCGATGAAGTCACATCTCAGAACCGTTGTCCTGCCTCTGCCCGGGGAGTGTGGCCGTGAGAAACGCCGCGGTCACTGCTCTTTGTGCCATCTGTGCCCATCATTTTCCTGCTGTCCGTGCTCATCCGCCCCCACGCACGGGCCAGTCTTCACCTTGGGCCTCCCTGCCTCCCAACCTGCTGCCGGTTTCTGCCCTTCCCTGAGGGGGGAGACTCAGCCCCCAGGGCACACTAGGCAGCGGGCAAGACCTACCAAGCAGGCTCTGGAAGGCCCACGCAGTGGTGGGTTTGCCCACAGTATGCTTTTCTATTCTGCACGCTGAGGGATCTATTTTTATAATTTTCTTATGTGTTACCATGCACTTTTACTAGAGAGAAGGTGAATTATGGATTTGTAAAAATATTTTGCTAAAGTGAGAAATAGCATTTTTACCAGCACTTCCACTTCTAAACTGCCATAAGCTTTCATTATTATCATTTTCATTTTGAAGTTAAATCTTATTTTAGCCTCAGAGGCTCTCAATTAGCTGCTATCTTTGTTTAATGAGACATTACTTTGATTAGCAAATTTTTTTGTTTACATGGTTGCTCAGACAATATTGCAGCAGAACAGCTAATTTACTATACAATTGCTTTCTTACTTAGAGGTGGCTAGAGAATTTTGCCTATATTTAAGCTGTTAAAAAGTAAAATACACTTAAAGTTTTATCAAATAGATGGTACTTTCTTGTATAGTCTCACCTTATCCCTTTATTTGAGCTTAAATTCAGTCGTTACTTCTTAAAATAGGGTAAGGAACAACAAAAAATTTTGCAGTAGATTAATTATGACCAGAACATTGAACATTTGGAATTTAACTGTATTCTTTTAACGCTATTGGGAAATGATAAGTATTAACCTCCTAGATTCTATCTGCCTTTTGCCATCTGGTGAACTCGTCTCCATTAGGAATCTTATCCTCTCCTTAAAGATGTTCATGAGCTAGAGGCAGTGAACAGCATGTATTTTTTTAAAATCACAAAATCATATTTACTGGCATTAAAAAGATTCATTATATCTCTACTTACATGAAATCTACCTTGCTCAATGTAAAAATGCCAAACAAAAAATGCCAGAGAGGCAAGAAAGAATAGATCATACTAAAACATTTATTATTCACCAATATTTAGCAAGTAAACTTTTTTCAAAAGTATTTCCAGATTGTAGCTCTAAATGTATATTTTTGAAATTATAGTCTTCTTATTTGCATACTAATATTAAAGAAAAAATATTTATTGAAGAACGGTAAGACAGCCATTATTCAGGACCATTGCGATAGGTATAGAGATCACTACAAATGGGTTTTGTAGTAGGAGAGAGACTCAGCTCCAGATATAAGAAGGAATAGTAGCGATTTTATAACCAAGGAGCAGAATGGGAGTTAGTGGATAAAAAATGATCAAGAGGAAACCTTAGGGGAAAGGGAGATTCTGGCTATATTCACCTGACAGGGTTCGTGCTGAAGGCAGGATGGGGTGTCCAGACGTTACCTGGGGGTGGGGGTTCTGGAAAAATCAATTTTAGTGGGACAATGAAGAGGCAAACATGGAGTCAAGTCCTAGTTGAAAATGAGCTCAGAGGAGCCTGCCAGGAGTTTGGTCACGGAGAGGTTCTTGGTCCGTCAGCCTTCTTGTTCAAGGAGGAGGAGACCTAACAGCCCCTTTCTGGTTCGGCTCCTCTGTTCATTAAGGACCAGGAGACCTTCTCTCTGTTGCTGTAGGTGCAACAGTCAAGCATTTAATGAGGGGAGTTTCTCTTGACATAAAGGAAAACAAAGATACCGATAGTTGGGATGTCAGAGCGCAGCTAGCGGAGATTTCTAGGCTTGCGCCCGCAGCTCCTCGGACGGTGGCGTGAGCGCGGCGGCGGCAGTCTGACCTGCCAGCCGTGAGTGCCACCGGTCATGGCACGAGGTGTTTCCGGAACTGGTGGAGTGGCCCCCAGGGCAGCAGCCTGAAGGTTGTCATCCATGATCTGTTGTGATGATTTTTTGGAAGCTTATGTCACGTCGTCCAGCTTCAGCTTACAGAGCTTTACAGTTTTACTTCTCAGTGGCTCCAAGTCAAGAGGGTGGGAGAAAAATGGGCAGCATTAGTTTCAACAATTGTAGACAGACGTTGGAGGAGGCTAGGAGAATGAGAACTCGCCAGGATGAACTCAGGTTTTCCACGGAAACATAAAATTTCTACCCACAGGCACCTTCCTTTTGATTAAAGATAACCAAAGGAAAGCTAATTAATCCATTCAAATCTTAACTGGCTAGACAAAAGGCATCTCTTTTCTGTAAAACTTACAACTATGCATTCAGGTTTTTTCCCTACATTTTCCTCTTTCTGATTCAGGAACAACCAGCTATTCTCCATCAGAATAAAGTTTCTCTCTTTTTTTTTCTGTCAAAAACACGTCCTACATACCTTGCTACTTTTCATACAAAGTTGTTCCTCTTCACCTTTTGATTTCTAATAGTTTCATTTACATATATTGATTATAATTTTTAACTATTAGTAGCGAAGAAAAGTAAGACTTAGGTAATTGTGAATTATTTATCATATACCAGGATTTTACATGAGCAGAAGAGCAAATTTTCTGACTATATCATCTTACATTTCCTATAGGTATATGTTGTTTACTCTTGGTACTATTTCTTATGTTTATTAACAGACCCAAATATATTAGCTTCTTCATACCATATAAAAATAAAATGCATACATAAGTAAATTTGTTCATTAATGAATGTTTCAGTATCATCTTCTTCTAAAGTGTTTTATCCCTTTAGGAATTAATGATTTAGGTTATGTAATGAATATCTGTTACTTAGCTTAATTATCAAAACTCTAGCTTGCAAGATGCTGAAAAACATTATGAAAACTTTATAAGCAGACATACTGTAACCAAACAAAGCTAGCCATCATTTCAAGTTATTTTCTTGTTAACCATTTTTAACTTTATTTGACTAGTAAACCCAGGTAGAATAAAATTGTATGTTCATGTTATACTGGAAGCTGGTAACTCAGAAGGCACAGCTGTTTTTGTTAAGCCAAAAATATTAGAGAGAGAGAAATTAGGCTCAGTCTTACTAATCAAATATTTACCCAAGTCTCATGAACTTGAAAAGCATTTGGTTTGGTCTTATTTTCCTGAGAATTTTGGAATATTTAATTTATATAACTACTTTTTTATCTCTAAGCCAGTTTGAATAGAACTCTTTTAAGAGATTTTATAAATTAATTTGGTAATATTATCCAGAGGTAGAAAAATAACATTTACATAACATAAATGCATACACATGCGTGTGTAAATATACAAATAGATGCAAACATCTTACAGCTTCCAATTCTAAAATTTAGTCATGAATGAGTCAACACAGCAATACAAAACTCACCAGTTTATCTTCACGTCATAGTTTTATCTGAATTGTGTTTCTGACAAAAATGAGAGAAGTTGAGGTTACCTGTATTAAGGACTAAGCTTTTTTCTTCTAAACAGTATTTGTGGAGAAGACTTCTAAGATTTTCCTTCATTCTGATGTGAAATCTTAGGGAGGCTGTGAGCTCATTTTAAGTGTGTGGCTGAAGAAACATGCACTGACTGTCAGAATGTCTCCAAAGCCATCTGAATGGTCACAATATCCAGCCTATTTCTGGCTGGCCTATTTCCTTTTTAGCCTCCAGGAGTGGCTTTGATGAGGCCCTGAGTCCTTAGAGAACCCTGGAGGGGGTAGGGGGCTGAAGTCACAGTGACTGTAGGGACTGCGTTGCTGGCCTGAGAAGGAAAAGGCCTGGCGGGAGGGTTTCGAATGGGCACAGTGGAGGATTCAGGGGAACTGAAGGGAAGATTGCAGGTGGTCAAGGGGAGGAGGAGGAAGGGAGAGGTCTTAGGGGAGCCAGTCTGTAGAGATCGTCATTTCCCAGTGGAGTTTCAAATTATCCTTAGTAACATCACGCCAACAAGAAGGAGGCAGACGGTCAGCAGAGACTCGAGAAGGGGATTTCAGCTGATTTGAAAAACTCCATGGCGGGAGTGGGACCAGGGAGAGAGAGCAAGGAGCCCTCTTAAACATCCAGAAAAATTTTCCAGCTAGGAATTGGGGCATATATTCCACTCAAAACAAGGAGTCAGGAAGAAGAAGTTCCAGTCAAGGGGCCAGGGAATGATACCTGCATGAGGCTGAGGGCCGGGGGGAAAGAGTTCCAGCCAAGCAGGCACCTTTCACACTCACAGGCCTGGGCCTCTAACAAGCTTCTTAGAAACAGCTACTTCCCTGGGACTCCGAAGATTCTTACAGGAGCCTGGGGCTCTAATAGTCCCAACATCTGTTTGTCTGAGACTCTAATGCAGCTTCCAGAGTATACTCAGATCTCAAGAATAAAAGTATGTCCTGGGCAAATGTCCGCTGAAGCTGGTAAGGATGCTTGTTAAAGATGGTGAGGCAGCCTTTATTCAGGGCCTTTGCATTTAGGTGTAGGGATCACGGTAATGGAGTCTTACAGTGTGAAAGAGAGACTGGACTCAACTCCAAACACAACAAGGAAAGTGGGAATTTATAGCTAGTGAACAGGGTAGGGCTGAGCGGACTGAAAATTACTAAGAAGTATCAAGGATAATGGGGAACTGGCTAAACTGCTGCAGGCAGGCTAGATAGGTAAGTAGATAAGTACATAGACAGATACAGATGTGCACACGCACTGTATAAACTGCCACAGGCAGGCGTAGGTAGGTAGAGATGTACACTAGACACATTCCCTATATAACCTTCGTATGCTGTGTGTGAACTGCTTGTAGGCAGGTCAGGGTGTTCAGACATCTCCTGGGGGCATTGAGAATGAGGAACCTGAGCAGGTAGGTATGTGGGGGGTTCGTATTTTGGGGATAGAAGATTCTGGCTAAACCTGCTTAGCAGGATTCTTACTAAGACTGGACCATGAAGACAACAACACAGAAGCCAGAAGCTGAGGTCTAGTGAAATATCATTGAGGAGAGCCTAACTCGAGTCTTTCTAATTAATGAGTGGTATAAATAGATTTAAACCTTTGGTGAGTTATTTAAATGAAAACTTTGAAATGAATGGAATTTACTAACATTTTTCCTCAGAATTCTTACTCATTTTTTCCAATTATTATTTGTCAATTGATTAATCTATGTCAATCTTTATCCACAAGGACAGTTCAATTAGTGAAATTCCGTATTTCCTTAAACAGCATGATATTTGGGAGTCCTCCCTCCCTTCTTCCCTCCTTCCTTCCTTCTTTCCTGCCTATTTTCCTCTTTCTTTTCTTCATTCCTGTATTTCTCTGGACTGTTTAGTAGACAAGCAGTTCTAATGCTGAGTTTCATCACTGTTTGTGTGCCCATTACTGAAAATATGAAATTCTGTTCCAAAGGCAATTACCTTCTTCAAAGTCAAGCTGAAGTATTAGACATGAATATGGACATGTAGTTACTACATTTAACATGTTACATTAAGTTGGCCATGTAGTTATTGCCATAGAAATGGAAAGTTTCATTTGTTGTTGACTCTGGCAGCATAAGTTATCGAATATGTACTCTTATAAATTCATTTCAGCTCAGACATTTCACTGTTCTAATTATATTTCTTTCTTATAAATGGGACACTTTGGGACATGTATGCAGCCCCACTGCTCTTTTATATTTCAGACTTAATTTTATTCGCTGTGGAGTTATCTGACAAAAATAACATTTCTTCCCAAATCTAGATATTATATACAGACAGAGAAAATATAGATATTAGAACAACCAATTTGAGCAAACTAAACCTCAGTGGTAAAGTCTAGTGCATTGCGTGGGAACAGTCGGGAACCTAAATCAAATTAAGTGGTTGGCTTCATGATAAGTATTTCAATACAATCTGTCAATGTTGTACTTTGGCACAAGAAATGCTTTAAGACATCTGTAATAAATAGTATGTTTCTAGATAATGTAAGTTGATTTTAATGGACTTTATAATATTTTTAATAGGTGTGAAGGTTGATGTTTTGAAAATTTTATCTCTTACAGGCCTTTCTTGATGAGCATATGCACTTATGTTACAATAAGAAAATGTCTGCTCTTTACATTTCACTGTGTCTTCAACAGAGAAAAGTTGATTGTTTTGATATTTGCCCAGTGAAGTGTCTTATTCACCTTTTAAATCTTTGAGAATCGTAACTTAAGACCGAAACTTCCAATTGAAAACACATCTAAACTTTGCATAGAAATATAAATTATTCATTCTCAAATTGAGTTGCAGAGTTAGCTGTGTGGGCAAATCGATGCGCGTTAAGTTTCAGCAGTCATTTCATCACTGTGAGGTCTGAGCAAAGTCGGAGGGAAGTGGTGTGGCTGTTCCCTCTTCTGTCTAATTTCCATACTTCATGCCTGTTTCCTGGGACCCTCGTTCTTATATCTCCGTCCTTATTCTATTTCATTAATAGCATTAGCCTCCTGAGGCTTAATGTAGGATTTTAGATGGTTCCTTCAACAAAGTGTAATTCAGGATCGATTATAGTGCAGAGGGTATGTTCGCTTAGGTATAAAATCAGCTTGTGGTTCTGGCCTCAGAGGAGTCCGTTTTGTCCGAGGAGGACAGCCAGCACGGGGGGTTCTGACGCGGACACAGAGGCAGCAGGGCTGCTGAGATGTGATGCCTTATGGATGAATCATGTTATTGCTGTGATTGTGTTCTGCAGTCCAGTGATGCACACACTGCTTGGTTATTCCTGAATCATTCGTAGTTCAGGATGCATTAGAATCATTAAATAAATAAAATCTACCTGTATTTTTTAATTCTTCTTGGAGTCTGGTGATTATCATATGTTGCAGTTAAACTGACAACTGCCAAATGTATAGTATGTGTACACCACTCGCTCTCTCCTCATCTCAGTTCAGACATGTTTAGTAAATCATGACTCCTCACCGAACCTGGTGCAGGTTCAAATCTTCAACACAGCGCTGCAGGCGGCTGGCACCGGTCCACTACCGCTAGGAACTAAGATGCAGACCATTCGCGATCATCGGTGGAGCTGGTATGAGTTAATGATTATGCAATATTTTAAAAGTATTTGAAAAGTGATCCTTGGTGATATTAAGCTTTATTTAATGCTTGCATAGCCTAAAGTAAAACGTCACGGTACCAGCATATTCGGGAGCTTCACAAAACACATGCCCTACGCTTCCTTAGTAAAAGCAAACCAAATGTGATTCTAAATGAGAAGCAAGGTTTTAAGCAACCTGAAACCCTTCTTACATAACCTTTTACAGCCAAACCTTCAAAAGAACTTTCCTGTGAGTTTCTTCTGCTTTTTATGAATTTCTGTGCCCTTTATTCCTGACACAGTTTTGTGTTCGCCGTGTTGTGCCATCACATGATGTAGCTTCATCCTGTCCAGCTTCCAGCTTGAGCTCCGTCTGACAATACCTGGGTTTCATGGTCCTTTATTTTGCCCAGAGAGTCCCAGGTGGTAACCTGCTATCAGGCTGCTGCCAGAGGAGGTTAGGTCCTGAGGTTCTTGTGTGTGCCCCCCTGACAGGTGACGTGGGCGCTTCACGCAGCACTCGCCCTGCTGTGCGGGAGCCACAGATTTCAGGGGGAAGCAGGTCCTTGGAAAGACACTTAGGCTGATTGCTTATATTTGATATCATTTCAAAACTAGAAAACAGAAATTTTCTGTGAGTGCCTTTTATGTCAGTGCATATAAGAGCTTAGAATACCAGTTCTTAGGCAAGACATTTGTTTATTTTAGATTAATTTAACTGTGAATGGGAGCCTATGTGAATCTTTACATATTTTTCGTTTTTTCTTGTTTTTTAGTGCAGATACTTTTATCTTGTGTTGATGAAAGAATCTAGAAAATGTGTGTGTGCTTTTGTTAATGTGCCAATCAATTCAATAGCGGTCTTCCTTTTGGATGTTTGTTTTTGCTTTATTGTTTTTTGTTTGCCTTCATAGCAGGAACGGAAGCTAACTGTATATAGTACGTACCACAAACTATGCTGACAACTTTTACATGTATTCTTTTATTTTTTTCTCCAAATAACCCTGTGGGTTCCTGGAACACAGTGTGTTCCTGGCACATACTATTTCCATTTTACAGATTTAGAAAATGGGGATAGAAAGATTAGACAACTTGCATAAGATGGAGTAAAATAACCAAATTGGAATTCTAGAAGTACAGTCCATAACCTTGGCTGTCTGTCTGCGGGCAGTCTGTCCCTTTAAGGGACATGGTGGCACAGGGACATTTTCTGATCTACCTTCAACCTGTTGACAGTTCATGGGAGAAGAGACTTCGTTTAATTTTGTGTTGTCTTCTACTCCGTCCTGAATTCCATTTTTGCCCCTTTGTTTATGTTGCCTTCTCCCGTTCCCAGTGTCAGCCTCTTCACACAATACCCAGCCTTTATCTGTTGCTCTAGGCCTTTTGTCTGAGGTAAAGCTTTCCCGGTCATTCTAAACTAATTGGATCTCAAACTGTCCCAGATCCTTTGCTCTTATTGTTTAAACCTCGCAGCCAGCATTTTGTAAAATCATTCTGTCCTTAAAAAGTTGTCACTCAATTTAGGATTTTACTGTTCATGACATACGGCTTTGAACTACAGAGCATACTTTCCCTAGCTCTGTAATAGAATTACCCTCCTCTCTTCTAAATCAATACTTCACATGTTTATTCTTTGCCTCCTCATCTGGACAGAATGATTTTGTGGGTAACGAATGTATCTTCCACCTCTTTTGGAGCTACACAGGGTGAGATTAACATTAGCGCCGTGGGAAGTGTCCAGAAGTGCTCTGCTGACTGAATCGAGTGCGGCGCTCAGTCACGTGGAGGCAGGCTGCTGCTCCAGACGCCACACTGCCGTGCTTGTCACGCCGCTGAGACCGACATCAAGCTCTGCGCGCATGCACATGAGCAGCTCGGAATGATCTCCAATATGACTCAAGTCTGATGACATTTGGTACCACTGCACTTTCCAGAAATTGATGGAAAATGTCAATTCTTCCCTGTGGCAGTTTTGCCAATTTCAACTGAAGTGAAAGTAGATTTTGCTGGGTAAACAAACCAATTTCTTCCAGAAAAACAAATGAGCTAATGAGCAAGGCAGTTTGCTTCTAAAATATGTGTGTCCTGAAAAGGATGTCGGATAATGTCAAAACTAGACTGAGCATATGGACTCTGAAATATTTTTACTAATTAGTTAATAGGCTGAGTTCAGTTATTTCAACCACCTTATAATTGGTAATACTTTATTGTGGGTAATGTAAAAGTGGTTTGGTTTAGTTTGGGTAAAAATCCAAAAATTGATTCATTCCTTGAGCATGTCATGTGACAGGCAATCCCTTTGGTTTACTAGGTACAGGGATTGAAATTTGAACCAGACTGGTGTGAATTTTAAGGGATTGTAATATCACAGGGATGAAGGTAGTTAATCAAGGTCGGTGTAACAGTAGCATTTGCCTACTTCCCTAGTGGCATAGAGCAGGAATCTCAAATATCAGAGCCCACACGGAGATGCTGATCATGGAAAATTCTGAAATGTGCTAAGACTAAGTGACATAAGGGCCAAGGAATGAGTGAGAGAGACAGGGGAAGGCCATCAGTCAGTAACTGTGGACTGCAGCTGACCAGGCACTCCACGTTCCTGGATGAAGTCATCAGTCACCTAGAAGGACCACCGCATCCCCCTTGCGTGTGACCAGTGCCTGGCCACCATCAACAATCAGTCCTCGAGCCTTCTCCGTGGACTGACCACCCATCCCCGGGCTCTTCCTCACTTTGAATCAGCCCACCTTCCTTATCTGTGGCCAGTGTGAATTTAGAGAACTTCCTTTCCTTGAGACCCCTCATAAATGTGCCCTGTTCCTTGGATCTGAAGGACAAGTTGTTTCTGTTCCTGTAGCTGGTCTTGCTGCTGGTGAAGCACAGACTTTCTGTCCGGACTCAGTCATTTTCCGGCTGCATCTGTAACTGCCCAGTGAACCCGTTCATTTCAGAGAACTCCCAGGCTGAGAGGATTTGATTTGTCAGTGTTTAAAGAACCTTGAGCTGAGATTTGAAAGACGGGCAGGGTTTACCAGGCAGATGTGGGGAAGGCCATTTCAGCTAGTTTTAAAACACATTCTGACATCCCAGTATATACTGTGCAAGAATATATGAAGTGGGAAGGGAGTAGATTTTATAAGACTTAGAGTGCTCAGAGGTACATAATTTAGCCTCCTGAGGCAAACATTTCAAGTTTATGCAGAAAAGTGAAAGAAATCCTCTTACCCTTCAAATCAGCTGCTCTGGCAGGAAGATGGAGCCGGGAGCGGAGGGGCTGGGGGCGATGGGCCGGAAGAGCAAGGATCCTACGTCAGCGGGATTACTGGGCGTGGACGGAGAATGTCAGGGCAGATGGGCCCATTGCTCTTCAGCCTTTTGGCTAAGAACAAGTATAGGTTAGATTAATCCAAATTCACTCACTTCGAAGAATTATGACAGTGGCCTCCCACTTTAAAAAATCTCAAACTTCTAACATTTCTGCTATACATAAGATATTAGATAATTAAAACATGGCTAATGAAAAATTCAGTTTGTACCAGAATGCCATCTTAGGACATTCCAGTGAAGAATACCTTGCAGTGAAGTTAAATTATGAAAAAAAGTGACTTTTTAAAGATTTTATTCACAGAAGCCATTATATCCATATTTCCAGTTCTGTTCAAAGCCCTAAGGCACCAGTTAAAATGTCCTCCATTCAACAAAGTCTGGAAAGACACTTCCCTTCATTTCCCACTCTCTGCTTATGAGTGGGGAGGGGTCCCATCAAGGATACAGTCAACCTAATTTATTGTTTCTATGTGGACGCAGAATAGGGAATGAGAGAAAGAGATGGACTTTAAACTTGCAGGCAAGTCTGCTTGTAACTCCAGGGGGAAACTATGTTCCCAGCTCGGGGCAAATAACCTCTGAAGCAGAAATCAGTCAAAAGGGAGAAATGAAGTGGGAGAAACCCATTTATTGTTTAAAAACAGTAGTCCACTTCTGCTCACCCATGTCTCTCATGGCCTGACTGGAAAAAGACCCCACCATACCTCTCCGTCCAGATACGACCTCACTCCTTGTAATAACCTCTGGTATCCAGACTGGAGCCGTCTGTGTACCAAGCATCTTCTGGTATAGGGGCTTTTCTCTTCTGATAAGGACTCTTGGCTACCAATAGCTCAAAAGGGAGTTCTTCCTGCTTTCCTCTGGTACATACCAATAAGCACTGGGGTTCTCCACTTACGGGTCTATTGGAGAAGGTGCTATGCTGCTATAAATATGCACCCCATTTGGCCAGTGTAGGTGCTTGTGCAACACCTCTCTGTGGTCTTTGGATCCAGTCTTGTACCCACCCTGTGATGGGATAGGTGGTTATTACTTTGGTCAGGGCTGTCCTGGTGATGGACTCCACAGTCAGCAAGCCATAGTACACAGGTGGCAGTTGCTTCTCTGTCAAGGTGTACCAGACCTCTGCTCCTTTCCATAGTTGTGACCAGAATCCAGTAGGTTGGCAGGTCCGTTCAAGCCACTGCCAAAGGCCCCATCCATAACCATCTTTTTGGTTACATGAACATCTGGCTCACAGGGCCTTGATGAGTCCATTACACTCAAGGCCTGTACGGCTTTGACTGTTCACTTAACAGCAGTAAAAGCAGCTGCACATTCATCCCAGTCCCACCTGATTCCCTTTGTTACCAACCAGTATAAGGGCTTCAGAGTTTGTGTGGAGTGTGGGATAAACACTCTGCAGTAGCCCAAAAGACCCAAAAACTTTTGTAATACTGCCACAGTGGTAGGGGTAGGAAAAGCCTGGACCTTGTCTATGACTGCTTCTGGGATAACTCTAGTTTTACCAGACCAGACAACTTCCTAGAACTTTACAGGCAAATCAGGTCCCTGAACCTTGGTGCGGTTCACAGCCCATTCTTCCTCCTGCAGATGGTGCAGCAGTCCAGGCACTGCCCTTTCTAAATCTGAATGAGAATCAGATGTGAACATGATATCGTCAATGTAGTGATTTCTTTCATGTGGCCAAGTGGACTACAAGTCCATGACAAATGGTGGGACTGTATAGGTATCCCTGTGGGAGGACAGTGAATGTCCACTGCTGGCCTTCCCACATGAAGGCAAACTGTGTCTGACTTCCCTGCGCTGTGTCAGAAAAGAAGAAAGCATTAGCAAGGTGCACAACATAATGACACGTCCCTAGTTCATGACTAGTGTGTCCATAAGGGCTGCTATAGAGGGGACAGCAGCTTGCAAAGGGGGTGTGATTTATTCAATTCCTTGTAATCCAGGGTCATACACCAGGAGCTGTCCGGCTTTTTCACTGGCCACACCAGGGAATTAGAAGTGGGCTTTATGATGCCCATCTTCTCCAACTCTTGTAAAGTTTCTCCAGTTTCCTTGTGTCCCCCAGGCAATTTATACTGCTTAGTATTTGTTACCCACCGAACTTTAGGCAGAGCTACTAGTGGGTGCTGAGCATGTCCCCTCAGACCTGCCTTTACCACAGGCCCTGCAGGTTATCAACCCCCAAAATATATTCTGGGATTAAAGAAATGTACCCAGTATACTCTCTTGGGGGTGATGCCCTATCCCCAGGGGGATTTGGGCTTTCTTCACGCTAATCGTCTTATGCCCATAGCCATTTATCACAGTAGTGGTTCCAGGAAATCGCGTAGCGTTGCTGTGAATCAGAGAAGATCTGGCTCCTGTGTCCAGCAGCGCCAGGACACACTGCACATTCACGGGGACCATCATCTCTAGGGACAGCCCACCCAAGGGTCACACCCATGAAAATAGATTTCGGGTTCAGAGATCCTGCCAACTCCCATTGCGTGTAACTCTGGGTGAAAAATATGTTTCCAGTTGGGGGCAAATTACCTTTGAAGCTGCAACCAGTCAAAGGGAGAAATAAAGTGGGAGAAACCCGTTTATTTCTTATGGGCGGTTATCTGCTTCTCATACCTGTGTCTCTCATGATCCAACTGCTAAGAAGGCGCCGCCAGTCCAGGTGCGCCCGCTCCCCACCGCCCTGAGCTCACCTATCGATACGGAGGTACTCTGCTTCTCTGCATCCTTGGAAACACCTGCTGATACGGACACGCATGAAGGCCAGGCGAGGGGCTCTGGAAATACTGCAGTTTTATGCACCCTGCCTTACTAGCGAGTCTGCTAGCATTTGTTCTGGCATAAATGTCAGTTACACAATGTCAGTCAGTTCCCAGGTCTCAATTATCTCATAATACAATGATGTTACCTAATATAAAAAAAGTCTTTAAAATTGAATATGTTAGTGTATTGTATATATTATTAATTTTCCGTGCACTACAATGTTTTGACATCTTAAAAATCCTTTCTGGCATAAGAGAGACTGCCCCTTTGTGGACCAGCTAATTTTAAAGATAGCAAAGGGCCCCTGTGGGAGCATACTTTTGATATGCAGACTAAGCTATCTGGAGCCATCCCCCCCTCCTTCTGGCCCGTGCACCCCACACAGCCGGAGCCCTCTGCTTGAATCATTCCAGGGCTTAGTGCTGGGCAACAAGGGCCCGCTGCATGTGCCAAAGCCGGCCACGCTGGAGCAACCCAGACCAGCCAGCGCTGAGCCGTGATCCCTGCCCTGCCTGGCCTTTCGCGTGGGAACCCAACAAAGACTCTGCTCTGACGCTGGATCCTCCCTCCTGCCTCCCGCCCCGGCCGTCCTGGGCTCCCACGGGTCCTGTGGGTGTAACACACCGTGTTTCCCTGAGCCTCCGCGGCTTCACCTGACTGACCTTCTCGTGAAAAACCGCGAGCAGGGCTCATCCACTCCGGCTTTCTCACCGGGGTTCAAGGAGGCGTCCAGAGTGAGGTTCTAACACCCCACTCGGCGTTCATGCCAGTGGTTTCATCCTGGTTGATTCCAGAGGGGCTCTGCCAAGCCTAGTTCTGTGTCTCTCATTCATGTGACTTTGGCTTCTCTGAGACAGCTTTTTATACCTGCCTGTTTATATCCCCTGTTTAGATCCCGTGAGGTGGTGGTAGCACCGTTCTCTGTGGTTGATGGGACGGCCCCTGACACCGAGTCAGACAGTCTGGGTGAGATCTAAGCTCACCCTGAACGTATTTGCTTGGAGGTTTTCCACAGAAGTATTTGTAATTTCTGAATCTTAATTTTCTCACCTGGGTTCGCTTTCTGTTTGAGCTTTAACAAATTTCCTTAAATGTAGTGGCTGAAAAAGAAAACAACTGACATTTATTATTTTACAGCTCTGGGGGTCAGAAATCCTAAAATCAAGGCTACCTTCCTATCCCCCAGCGTGTCCCCCCATCATCACACCACCCTGCGTGACTCGGGCCCTTCTGTGTGGGGCTCCACAGCATCCAGACCCCATCTGCAGGGTCCCTTTATGTGAGGCGGCGGTCACCAGAGGGGGGAGTCGGGACTGGCCGTCTTTGGTGGGCAGGGGCTTTTTTCTATCTACCACGTCACCTTCTAGAATTGGGAAATAACACCTTCACAAGTTACTTCCATGGTTTGCCATTAGGCTCAGATGAGATCATTTTGGGGGAGGCTTTACGCAGTCAGTAGGGGGGTCATTTACTGTAGGAGAGCCTTTCTGTTGCTCCCATTTCATGCATTTCTCGTTATTATATAAAATCTTTTTCTCTTTGTATTTGGATCATTATATGAATTGATTTGAATGCTGTGATTCATATAGCTTTTTATAGCCCAGTGAGTTTTATCACAGAATTATGTTTCTTTATTCCCAGAAAACTCTATTAAGAACATATTGATAAAGAACACTTGTGCATCACAAATATGAAATGCAGTTTTCCTGTAGATGCTTTATGATAGAAAGTGTTGATGCAGCAGCTGAAGTCAGGAAAGCAGAGAAAGAAAAGATGGTCATTTCTTGCCAGAGATGCTAGCTATTAGCTAGTTTCACAGTATTGTTTTATTTTTCATAGCTTCACCAGCAACCCGTGCACTGAAAATATGTGGATGATTTTAAAGTGACATCAATTCTGATTTCAAGAGCAGAGCAGAGCTGTTTGTCTGTGTGGTAAGTACATACACGTATCTAATTGCCTGGTAGAGATTTACACCCATCTGTTCAGATGGCATTGTGCTGTGTCCAGCTGTTTGTGTTCAAGTTCAAAGGAACACACAAAGAGGGGCGTGACATTTTCATTGATTGCCTTCACCCTCCTGTTTGAGGCAATAAAGTCAATTATATTTCTGTTCTTGTAAGTCTCTTATACAATGAAGTAATAGTGCTAATAGATACTAAAAGACATCAAAGAGAGATTCAATTTTGGTTTTTAATTTTTTAAAACTATATTCATTTATTTTTGCACTAATTTTATTTTATAAATCAACTTGCAGGAAAACTGCCTCATCAGTTGGTGCGTAGGTAGGTGTTAACACATCTGTATGTTTGTGCACCTACCACCAGAATGAGACTAGACAGTGGGCTGTCACCTCTCACCTGCTACCCTTTCATGTTTTCCACTCTGCAGCCTCTCACAACAGTTGATCTGTTCTCTTCTTCACTCTTTGCTTGTGAGAATTTAAAATGTGAAACACTTGTGTGGTTCTTTATAAAGACGCACATGCGCTTAACAGGCCTCCAACAAAACCACTCCTAGGTATTTACTCCTGAGAGATAAAAACTTATGTTCATGGAAAATGATTATAGCAACAGTATAAATAACTACCCCAAACTGGGGAAAAAAACATGTATTATTCAACAAGGAATAGACAAACTTTGGTATATCAATAAAATGGAATATGGCTCAGAAATAAAAGGGAATTGAATCAAGTTCACTTCCTAACTTCCTCTAGCACAGTGGTTCTCAGCATGTCTCTAAGGAACTCCAAGGGACCACAAAGCAGAACTCTTTTTATAATAATATTAAGGTATTATTTGCCATTTTCATTGTGTTGATATTTTCACTGATGTTGCAAAAGCAGTGGTGGCTTGGCACAAATCCAGGCAGTAGTAAAAAATAGTCGTAGACATTGTTTTTATGACTGCTACACATTTACATTACAAAGAAAAAATACTGGTTTTCCTTGAACATGTCCTTGTTTATAGCAGCCGTAAGAATGTGCCTCTCTGGTCTCTAACTGCACAGGGCCCCGTTAACTGACCTCTGAAATCCTTGGCTGCCCTGAGCAAATGACAAATGGCTCGAGGCAGCAGGGACAGTGAAGCAGGCTTGTTTCTGGGAGAGTCACGGCCGGAGTCCGGCGGGAGGACTCACAGGCCCTAGCCAGACAGTGTCTGTTTCTGAACTGCAGTCCCATGTGCTTCCACCAGCTTCCTTTTCTTTTTCTCTCCATGATTCAGAATTGGGACCTGCCGTTGGTCTGATCCATGTGGCTCACTTCTTGTTTTTCTTTTTTTGCATTGCCTCTTTTTTTCCATTTTTTAATTGAACCATAGTCAATACATAATAATATTATATTGGTCTCAGGTGTACAACATAGTGATGCGACAATTATATACATTACTAAATGCTCACCATGATAGGCGTAGTTACTCAGTCAACATACAAAGATATTCCAGTATTGCCATATTCCCTGTGCTGTACTCTCAATCCCCATGACTAATTTATTTTGTAATCTGAACTTCGTATACCTTTTTATCCATTAGATTTTCTTTCACAGGTATTTCCTCCAATAAACTTATTTCAAGTCCAATTGCATCTTGGTGTTAACTTCTCTGACAATCTGACCAACATTGGTACAGCATTCAAGGTCACTCATACTGTTAAATCTTGACCCACTTTATTTTATTAACCTGTGAACCCATTGGTTTAGTGTTTTCTATGAAAAGAATGGAGGTGTATATAAAGCACTTCAGTGACCCACAGCAGTGCAGTGGTGTCTCAGTGAGAAATTCTTGTTGACCATTTGAGTTATAAGTTAAACTAGTCAGTTATTTTATGGAAAATTATTGCTTTACATAATTATTAACAAACGAATGTTGGTCGTCTATATTTTGGTACTTTGCTAGACATTTTCTCAGAAGCAAGTGAAGTGAGCCTTTCACTTCAAGAAAAATAACTGCAGAATTTAATGGCAATTAAAAAATTAAAGTTTATAAATGAAAATTAGTTTTTAAAGAAACTTGGATCTTTCACCATGGGCTTCAGAGTTTCTTGATTCTTAAATAATTTTGTCATTTTTTTAAAAAGCCAAATGTCAATCGCTTTAAGGCCTCTAGTTACTTGAGAGGAGTTGTTTGCTAAGGGGCACATGTACATCTTCTGGGGGTGTTCAAAGTCTTATATCTTAGAGTGGTGGTTTCACTTCTGTGTGCATATGTCCGTATGCAGAGACCTACGGTGGAAAGAGTGGATTTTGCTGTATATGAATTACACCTGACAAGCAAAAGGCCAGTCAGTGTATTTCAGTCTGTATATTCATCAGTTGCTCAGAAACTCTCCATCAACACCCCAAATCTGGATTCTACTGCTTTTACTCTTCCTAAAGTCCTGCGTGGCTTTTACTAAATTCATTTACTGATAGGCATTTCTCAAGCAACACAGTCTTCTCTGTACAGAGGGTGGCTTGAGTTGGGGCAGTCATTATCAATGATGTCTCACACACATGGTTTCATCAATATTCACCAGCTATTGAACAACTGCTAAGAGCCATGTGATGTGACATAAAGACAAAAAAGTCACCTGCCCACAAAAAGTTTGGCTCCCACCCGAGGTGACCAGGTAACCGTGAGTGATGCCTTTGGTGTTAATGCCATGGTAAGATGCTTCAGCGGCTGAGACACCCAGGGCACCTCGGGTGTGGTCTGTCTTGCAGGACAGACACTTCAGGCCACTGAAATAGATGCTCCACTGTCTGTAATTCCCATGCCTAATTTAAATACACTTCTTTGTGGCTCCTCAGCCTGAAGGGACAGGTTGCCTGTCTGCTTCCTAATCTGGAGACTATTCCTCAGACAGCTGCCTTTATGAGCTATGTCACTTGTCTTCTCTGTGATATTTCTGTTAGCTTTTGATAACGTGTCCATATCCTTCATTAATATGAACACTTAGGAGACCAGTACATCTTAAATAAATACATGTTGATCAACAATATGCAAAACTTGTATTCATTTACTTGAGCTCCTTTTTGTTTTTGTCCTGACCACCTGGAGGTTTCTCATTTCATGTGCTTCTATCAGAGTGAGTTGATCTGTTTGGGAAATGAGTACCGTCAAATGATATTTTAAACATCTTTGCTGCCAACTCGTTTTTTCAGATTCATTCACAATGCTTTCTAGTTTTCCTTAGAGAAATATCGTTTTATTTCTCCAGCTGTGGTTTTTCAGTGCTGGTGTGCTACGCCAGGGCAAAGGCCAGGCCATACATAGTTCCTGTCCTCAAAGAATTCACAGTTCAGTAGAGCAGACAGCTGCCAAGAAAACAATACATCTCAATGTAACGATGTGTATATTACATCAGTTCAGCATGTGCTTTGTCCACAGGTTGGTGTGGAGCAGGCTACATTAAGGTCTCAGAGATGACAGAAATTACACTTGATCTACACATTTAAAGGTATACAGATGACTTAAGTTGAACAAAGGAAGACCTGAATTCTAGACTGAAGACGTATAAAAGAATTAGGAGACAGACAGACAGACAGAGACTGCACTTTTCAGGAGGGACATTTATACTGCATTCTGAGGAATGAGAATGATAGTTGGCCACATGCCAGAATGTGACAGAACTTTTATTCCATTTTAAGGAATACGGTCTTTTTCTTCAAGCCTGTAAGCAACTTTGTATTTTAAAACATGTTTCCATCATAAAGGTCATTAAAGGATTCAGTAAAAGTAACACTTTGACTGAAAGGTAAAAAAATACTATTTTCCAGTATCCAGGCTTGTACCTACATTCAGTCAGTTCTACTGAGAATTTAGAAGTGAGTTATTAAAAATTAATAGTTAAGATAGTCCCAAAATTACAAGTTTCCTATTCGAGAGTTGGGGGAGGTGCTTTTGACTGCAGTGTACTAGGTTTGGGATTTAGTTCACTGAACAAGTGATCACGTTAACCAAAGCAGGGAATATAAAAAGAGAAGTTTTGATTTTTTAGAAAATAGGCTTTACTTCTTAATAGTTTTAGGTTTACAGCAAAATTGAGGGGCGGTTACAGAGATTTCCCATATGCCCTCTGCCCCACACATCCTTGTCTGCCCTGTTAGAGCATCCCTACCTGAGCGGTGCTGTGTTAGCAGTCGGTGAGCCTGCACTGACACATTACCACACAAAGCCCATAGTCTACAGAGTTCACTCTTAGTATTGCACATTCTGTGGGTTTGGACTAATTCACGGTGATGTGTACCCACCATTGTAGTTGCACCCAGAGTACTTCCAGTGGCCTAAAATCCTCTGTGCTCCACCTTTTCCTCTGCCCTCCCCCAAACTGGCAACCACTGGTTTTTTACTAACTCTCCAGTTTTGCCTTTTACAGTGTCATAGAGTTGAAATCATACTCTGTGTAGTTTTCTCTTACTAGCTTCTTTCACAAAGTAATATACATGTTACTATTCTTCTATGTCTCTTCATGGCTTGTTTGCTCACTTCTTTTCACACTGAGTGATATTCTACTGTTTGAATGCATCACTGGTTGTCCATGTACCAACAGAAAGACATTCTGGTTGCTTCCAAAGTTCAGCAGTTATGAATAAAGCTGCTATTATAAATATCTATGTGTATGGTTTGGTGTGGATACACATTTCCCATCCCTTTGGGGAAATACTAAGGAGTGCAAATCCTGGGTGTTACGGCTGGAGTTTAGCTTTGTGAGAGGCGGCCGCATCGCCTTCTGGAGTGGCCGCACCCCTCTGCGCTCCCGCCAGCCGTGGACGAGCTCCTGCCGCTCTGTATCCTTGTCAGCGCTTGGTGCTGCCCTAGTCGAGGATTTCCGCCATTCCAGTAGGTGTGCGTCGGTGTGTTATTACTGTTTTGATTGTCATGCATGATGTGGAGCATCTTTTCATATGCTTATTCGCCATCTGTGTATCTTCTTTGGTGAGGGTCAGGACTTCTGCCCACTTTTTAAATCAGTTTGTTTTCTCACTGTTGAATTTCAGGAATTTCTTGTGTATTTTGGCAACAATTCTTTATCAAGTAGTATCTTTTGTTAATGTTTTCTTCCAGTTTGTAGGTTCTTTTTATTCTCTTCATAGTATTTATTTCAGAGCAGAACCTTTAATTTTAATGAAGTACAGCTTATTAGTTCTTTTTTTAATCGATCATTCCTTTGGTGCTGTATCTTACAAGTCATAGCCAAATTCAAGGTCATCTAGATTTTCTCCTGCTATCTTTCAGGATGTTAATGGTTTTTATTGTGCCCTTAGTTCTGTGATTCATGTTGAGTTAATATTTGTGACAGGCGTAAGGTCTTCATGATGTTTTTTATTATTTGATGTTATTATATTTTTATTACTGGATATATATATAAAGAGCAGTTATAATATTTGTGAGATATTTAAATAGAGTTATTTAGTGTATAGCTATTTATGAGCCTGAAGTTCATGCCAGAGGTTGGGATTATATGTAAACTTTTATGAGTCATTGGCCTGTAATTGAAGGCATGGGGTGGATTGGTAATTCAAAGAGCTAAAAAAGAGAAGAATATCAACATTACAGAGAAGAAAGAGACAGGGAAACAGAAGACTCAGGAAAGAAGAGCGGTGAGAAAAAGGAATGGTAATAGAAATAAATGTTGAGTAAGAACAAGTGGGCAGAGACTTCAAGAACCTGAACTGTTACTTATGATACAAAGAAGAGAAATGTAACAGGAATTTCAAAGCTGCCATTGGCTTTGGCCTCTAGTCCTGGTGACATTAGCAGAAGAATTTCAGAACTGTTGGAATGGCGGAAGAGTAAAAAGCCTGAGCCTAAACAACATTTTTTCAAAGATCACACTCCATGAATATTTAAGATTACATAAAGAACCAAAGCAAGATATGATTACTTGGTTTATAAAAGCATCTAGCCATATTTTTAAATTATAAAATTCCCTTTAAATAAAGCACTTGTGAAAACCTGGGGAAAGGCTAGACCTGATGTTTGCTTACTCAGCACCATCTCCGTTTTAAAAGTTTTACCCCCATGGAGGTGTAAGGCCTGAAAACTCCATTTTCCCACCCTCCCTCCCGGGGGAGTTCCCGGGAGAGTCCACCAGAGAATGGGCAGGTGCAGACCAGCGTGGTGGGAGGGAGGAGGAGCCTTGTTCCTGTGGCAGATGTGGTGAGTCCCGCAGAAGTCATCCGATGTAGCCGCAGTCTGTACGTGGCCTCCTGGTCCCCCTTCTGTGGGTCCTGTTGGCCGCTGGCGGCACCAGGAGGGGCTTTGGGCGGTTCCGAACGTCCTCTACGAGCTCCGAGGCCACGGGGACCGTCCTGCCGTCACTGTGATTCACGGTCCCTGACCTGTGTTCAAGCTTCCCACAGTGGGTTAAGCCTCAGTTGCCCTTTTTTGATGATACTTATTCCTTAAAACGTCTAAAGAAACTTCTCTGTTTCTTGCTGAACAATGCTGATCTTGCCATCTTCAGTGAAGAAGAATAAAAAAGCTCCATCTTTCAAAAGTACATTCATTTTTTAGACAAGGTAAACGAGTGTTTACTTGTAGTATTCAGTTAGAATTTAATTTTTTCTTTCATAGTGGTGGTGCTTTTTAATATTTTCCCCCCACAGAAATAGAGAAAATTCAGCTCAACTAAATGCATTTTCTTTCTTATACCACATACTACTTTTACAATTTCCAAATTTGTCTTATTTTCACAATCTAGTTTTTCTTCGGTTGCCCCTGATTCCCTTATAACAGCTTATTACTGTTTTCATTATACTTAATATCACTCCATGAATTTGAACTGAAAAAAAATTGAACAGACTCGTTGACAAACATACTTAAAGTTGGTTTATTAGATTTCAGTGTGTCATTATTAATCTTCAAAGGCATTACTTAATTTATAAAAGAGTCTCTGAAATTTTATTTTTAGAAATCCAAATATAAGTCATTCAATAGACATTTATATATCTTCTTTTCCAAGGAGTTTTAAAATAATGAGATACTTAATTGATTATACTCAGAATTCGGTAGCTATTACTAAATGTATAGTACCTAGGATAAAATAACCATTAGTGTATTAAAATCTGCTACATTTTCACTTCTCTGAGGTGATTCATGGACAGTGGCCATTGTCCTCAACTTCCCAAGGGCCATTTCTGGCAATAAATGCTTTATTCTATCACTTTTTGATAACTTTGGAAGTGATTTACTAGAGAGTTGTCATTGATTTTGTTCTTCTGGTATAATTTCCTTCTTAGTAATTCCACGTTATGATGGTTGGTAGTTGGCTCCATAAAATCTTCAGATATTTGCTTCACTACCATTAAAACCTATTAGAATGTCAGGTAGGAATGAAATCTGATTCTCTTTAGTAACAGATGGGACTGATGACATAGATCTCAAGACTATGTCCTGAAAGCAAAGCATTTTTTTTGTAACCTATTTTATATAACTAATGACAAAAATCATGGTGAATTCTTAATAGATACTTGCTCAGTGTTCTTGTATGAGTGGGTGACTGATTTTCAAACATATTTAGCTCATTAAAGAAGTAGCAAGAATATTTGTTTTTCCCTTAACCATGTCTTAAAGAGCAAATCATTCGGCCTGTATGGTATGAATTATAGATTCTGTATTGCCACCTCCTACATCCACATCCACATACTGATAATCTGCTTTCTGAACCTATTAACTTTCTGTCCTTCATAAAAAAAGAGACTTTAATGTACATGGTCAAGGTAAGAAGCTTATGTAGATTTGGCAATGTATGTCAAGTGCAGCCCCAAACTGTCACTCGGCCATACAGAAGAAAAATACACTATGCATCTAATTTAAATCGTCTCCAGGGATACACAGTTTGAAGTTTCGGATACTTTAATGACTTCACATCTTTAATTGCCTAGTTATGGACCATAAAATTAATTACTTTGTAATGCTTATTTTATGATACATACAAATGTGTGCCTGTTGACCTTTCTCTAAACTATATTTAAAATTAAGCTGTCTCATTAACAAGAATGCTTAATAAGGAAGGCTCAAAATGATATAAAATGTCTCACCATTTCAAAAATTATCTCTATAATGATGGCCCATTTGTTCAGTTCATCATTTTGTCAAAGTCTAGGATCCCAGATAAATTTAGTGACACTGAGTTGACTGTGGCTATGATTAGAGGCCTACTTTCCCATAGCACACTTAAAATTCAGTTCTACAAATATTTGAGTATCTAAACTGTTCCAAATAACATAATGGACGCTAAAACCATGAGAAGAACAATGTGTTCCCTGTTCCTTATGAATTCACAGACCTAGAAGAAGTGGAAGGTATTAATTCAGGTCTTTTATTTGTACTGAATTTGAGGAGTCATTATTAATCATGGTGGACTAGACAGATCTTATGATATCTTGTTAGCTTTATAAAATCTGTCTATATCTGACTTTAGTCACCTGTTTTTTTCCTTATGTTTATGTAGCATCAGATAATTATTTGTTCCAGACTTACTACATGTTCTTAGCCAGCTAGGCTTCAAAGAATTGTGAGTTAATTTAGACAATCTATTAAAAATTCTGTGGGCTTGCCTGTAGATTTCAAATTTGAATTGCAGTTTAGAATGGTGCGACTTACCTTAGGGATTGGTGAAATGGAAATATAGTAATTTGAACATTCAGTTTCAGAGTAGGGATATCATAAGCATTTACTTTTTCAAAAGATTAAAAGTGATGTTTCACTCTCATCTTTACTCCCCTACATATTTTCTTTCAATAAAATTTGACTAAAGAAACTCCACATTGCCATTCTAAGGCTCTAATTTTATAAGAAGTTTATAGGACTTCTTACTCCATTTATCATTGTTGCAGAAAGATATATTTAAAGTCTTTAAGAGACCAATGAATGGCATAAACTCTCATTCTGTATAATTATTTTCAGTTTTTGAAAAGCCATATCCCACCCATAGAAAAGACTGTATTACTAGAATGATTCTAGACAGAAATTAAATATCTATTTACATAAACTAGAAAAGGTGAAACTAGTTAAAT
This sequence comes from Manis javanica, assembly GCF_040802235.1. Lineage (NCBI taxonomy): Eukaryota > Metazoa > Chordata > Mammalia > Pholidota > Manidae > Manis > Manis javanica. Next base: position 216,308,466 of record NC_133158.1, on the reverse strand, counting down.
ATTTCACATACGACTTGAAATCATAAGGTTTATTTAACATGTTATAAATATTATCATGTTTCATTAACTTGATGGTGTTCATTTTTTCACATTTAGTATCTCTCAAATATGGATAGTAATGGCATGTGAAAATAAAATTAGAAGTGTTATTCTTTCTTAGTAGTACAGAAAATAATGGTGTATTTAAAAATCACTGGCACGTTAGATTTAATGAAATACACTAAAGGCTGCTCTAGCTTGAGATTTGCTATGACATCCTTGCTGACAAGAAAATCCAATAGAAAGTAAAACACCAGAAACCACAGAAGTAGACAAGAATGTTAAAATGGTTATAATTATATTTAATATTTTCAAGAAAGTAGAGGAAAGCATTAGCATATTAAGAACCATAGAAGATAATTTAAAAAAACCTAATAGCACATGAATGGATAAAATATGCAATGAGATGATACATTAAACACTGCAGAAGAAAAGATCAATGAAATGGACTACATAGCAATATAAACAGTACAAAATAAAGAACATATAGGAAAAGAGAAGAAAAAAATGACCAAATTCTCATACAGAGTATGTCTGTATGTCCCAGAAGAAGATGGAGGAAAAAAGACAGAAAAAAACAGCCAACGTAAAAAAAAAAGATTAAAAAACAAACCCACAGATCTAAGAAGCCCAAAGAAGTCCAAGCACAAGAAACAAGAGGAAAACTACAGCAAGGCCCGTCATAGTCAAACTGCTTAAGACCCGTAATGAATAAAAAATCTTCCAAAGACCAAGAGAAAAATAATAATAAAAATAAATAATAAATAAAATAAAATAAAATAAAATAAAATAATAATCTCCCATTATGGACAGCAGGAGAAAATAATAATTAGAAAAATGCAAGCCAGGAAACAGTGGATCAGAAAAAAACTGTTACCTCACAATCTTATATCCATTAAAAATATCTTTTTTAAAAGAAAAAGAAAAGACTAGACATATACACAAATTAAGATAATTGATTACTTGGAAATTATACTACAAGGAATGTTAAAGAAAGTTACTCAGACAGAAGAAAAACTGATAGCAGATAGAAATCTGTTACTACTCCAAGAAATGAAAAGTGCCCTAAATATATGTAAAATAACATTTTTATTTTTAAATTTTTATAAAGAAAATTGTTTAACACAACTTTGTATTTAGGATTTGACACATGTGTAGAAATAAAATATATAGCAACAGGAGCATTAAGTCCAGGAGAACAGAAATGAAGTTATGTTATAATAAGAATCTTAGAATATAAATGTATTAGGTATAGTACTATTTGAAGCTAGACATAGAAATACCATCAATCCTAAAGTAATCATAAAGATACAAAAGAGATGTGGAGCTAATACACATAGGAGATAAACTGCATACAGAAATTGTAATTATGAAAATTATAATCCAAAGATGGTACAAAAAAGAAAAAAATGAAAAAGATTTAAGATTGGGCAAGGGCATTAAAGAACAACTAATAATACAAATTCAACTAGATCAATGATCGCCTTAAATATAAATGATACAATCATTCCATTAAAAGGTAACTACTGCTGGATTAGATAAACTCAAAGCATAACTATGTTCTGAAACCCACTTTAAATATGCTGATAAAATTAAGTTAAAGTGACAAGATTAAATAAAAGTTCTATGTTAGTAATAATAAAAAGAAAGATAATAAGGTTATACTAATACCAGACAAAATATATTTTAAGAGCAAGATTACCAGAGCTAATGAGGGCCATTACATGATGGAAAAGGGGTCAGTTTTTCAAGAAGAAACATTTATGAACATAAGAACAGAGCTTCAAAATACACATAAAAAACTACAAGATCTAAAGGGAGAAATAAATATACAATCAGAGATTTCAGTACAAAGTACAACTTACTCAGTGGTTAATAAACTGAATAGACAAAATGAATAACGATAGAGAACAGTCAGCAAAAGTGTTTTTTCAGTCAAGAGCCATCTAGGAAAAATACTAGGCTTTGTGAGCCGTGTGATTTCTCCAGCACTAAGGGTTACTGCTGCGCGCGCCGAGTTAGTGCTCATACGGAGTGCTGGTCAGCAGGCATGTTAAACACCTGGTCAGGTATGGCTTCCTCTCTTTGCTGATGGATCTGGCTGTTTCATTCTGCTTTATTCAAACCTCAGGTGTTTTTCCTGTCTGCCTAGGGTTCTGCTTTCTGCTGAGTCACCTCTGTGCAGCCCCCGTGCACGTGCCCATGGGCCTTCTCCACTAGGGCTGTTTGGATGATGTGGGCCAGTTCTGATCTTTGCTGCACATGCATTCATTTCTGGTCAGCCTAGGATTTGGAGCAATTAAAAAACCACCTGTGGCTCTGTCCCCTCCTGGAATTCTCTGTTCTAAAGGAAGCCTCCTGTTTGTTGCTTGACTCAACCAAGTCGATGCCTGAGAGCCACCAACCAGTTCTGTTGACTAGCCCGTGGATTCCCGCTGATTGGCAGCACCCTAAAGCCCTGCCCTCTCAGCAGGGAGGCTTCTCTTTTCCTCCAGCCCTTCCCTGGGTGATGATGAGCTGAGGAGCGAGACTGAGCGGGATCAGCCCCAGGGAAGAAAGCTGCAGACTCGGAATGTTCTTACTGAATGTTTCATTGTTGCCGTGAATAAACACTTTGCAAGTTGCTGTATCCCTCTGGTTTCTGAAGCGCCAAAATGGTTATGTTGGACATTTTTCCAGCTTCATAGTTACTTTTGGGGACAGCATTTGTTGAGTTCTTTACTCTGTCTTGCTGGAGGGAATCTCCATGATTTCAGGTTAAAAACGTTGTACAACATGTTTTTGTAGAAAAAAAAAAGAAAAAAGTCAACTATGAATTAATGTTTTTGCCTGTACTATGTCAAGATTTAAACATTTATTTTTTAAAATATGGGCTTTTAATTGTTCATTTGCTGGAAATTTTTATAGTATTTAACAGTTAGAAATGGTTTTCCTTTTGCTTCAACAAAGGAAGATACTAGGGTTTTCCGCCTGTTGTCTCCTGGTTGAAGGTTGATCTCCACTCGCCTCTTTAATTATTGAGGTCACGTCTTTACTGTGACAACATTTTCACGTGTTCTGTCTGCCGTGGAGTGCCTCATTCTCCTCCACGTTTGGATATGTGTGATGGTTGTAGAACGTACCTCACAGTGGTTAAGAGCAGAGGCTGTAGAGCCAGACCCACAGGTCTGAACCCCAGCCCCAAACCTTTCTCGCTATTAAACAGATTGCTCAGCTTCTCCACGTCTGTTTTCTGATCTATACAATGTGTGTGACGACATGCATATCATATGGTTTGTGTACAATTAAATGAGCTAACATATGAATAGACTTACAACACTAGTAAATATTTTTAAAAATTAACACATTGAAGTTTATCAACAGTGAGGATTCCACTCTTCAATTCTAAAGTCATGTACCCAATTGCCAGTTAAGGTCACTCTGTCATAATCACTGACCTTTCCTTTCTAACAGCGTCATATTAAATCAATCATTTTCTGTAATGTGAGTATAGAGATCACTTCTTCCTTGAAGCCCCTCAGTGTCTGCTCCTCCTCTCCCCTGTTTCTTCTCCGAGCTCTCACATGACGTGAGGTGGGTTGCCAGAGTCCTGATTTCACTGCCTCCTTTTTAACCCTGGAGTGATTATCATCACTAAAATCAAGTGTCTATAAAAAAGTTTTGAAATCCAGTCATGTGACTTAGGGTCTCGGTTGAGAGTAAAATTCACTTGTGATCTTTCAAGCAACCAGAGGTGCTTCCAAGGCACCTGTAGAAGGAAACCGCCCATCCCACAGCAGGCTTGATGCCCGTCCAGGGCATGCTGGTTTCTGCAGGGAGTGGCAGCCTGGGCCGCAGGCCCGTGGGCCAGCCTTGATCCTGCACACCTGAGCTGCTGGCCCGGGAGCCTCACGGGGAGCCCTTCTCACCAGGACCTTGGCAAAAGTGCCTCCTGGGCACCTCCATCTGGAAGCTTCCGAGGCACTTTCTCCACTTTGACTCAGAATCTTCCCACTCTTAGCTCTTCCCTCATTCCCTTCTTCCAGCCCGTGGGTCTCTAAAGAGACAAGAACATTTCTGTAGGACTCTTTAGTGTGAAGTTATTTCCCGTGTCTATGCAGCTCCATGTAATCCTCGATTAGGGCCATTTCGTGGGGACAAAGGGAGCCCCGGAGAGCTGGGGCCTCTTTTTACCTCTTGCCTGAACCCTTGCAAGAAGTGGATAAAGACTTGATGATTGGCTTCAGTTTGTCTCATTGTTCTAGCTGACCACCTCGACACCAGCTCGCTCTGCAATGACTCCTTTTCATGTCCCCACTGAAACCTTAGGAAAAGTCCAAATCACTTATGTATCAGAGCCCTCCCCTTGCTTGTGGCTAAATCCTGGGCACTTGGCAGATAGTGTTGGTCGGTGAGTGGCTACATGAGTCAGTTGCCGACTAGACGACTGGTTTATGACTTCATAAGGTTTCTACGAAATATTATTTTAATGAGCTAGAAAGGTTAAGTACCTTTTACAAAAGAGTTAAATCTGGTTGCACAATGCTGAAGGATCTTTATTTATTTGAAGGAATATTTTCATGTTTCTGCTGTAATACTTTATTTTTGTGTATGAAGCAAATATTTTAGAGAGGGAAATTTAAGTTAATATTGTATTTCCAATATATTGTATAATGCATCAATCTTTAATTCTTAAATATTAAAAATAATTATTAGAAAATATAACCTGAAAATGTAATTTGCATTAATTATTAGAACCGAAGCTGTAAGATCCTTGAAGAGAGAGATTTATCATTTTATTCAGCAGTGTATCCTAGCCATTGGGCACAGTGTATCACTCAGAGTTTTTACTGAAAATAAGCAAACCGAATATTTTGTATTGGAATGTCAGTTATAAATAGCACCAACCATTCTTAAAGTCAGGAGCAGGCGGAATGGATTATAAATGCTGGAATTTGTGTAGTGACATAACGGGCTTTGATAATTACTACAGCGTTGTTTATGACCTCTGAAGAAAGTAAGTTGTTGCTATACTGACTTATGTATACTTTCAGAATTAATAATTTATTTTGATACATTATGACCTTGCAGTATAGTAAAATATAGTACAGTATACACAAATGCATTTTTGTTTACATGAACTTTATATCTATAATGAAATTAACATTTCCAAGAAGATTTTCTATATCCTATTATTCCTAACAAATTATACCCCCTAATCCCTATCCCTTCCTTCAGAGGAAGTTTTTTAAAATTAATCTTATTCTTAGGAGTTTTGGATTTACAGGAAAAAAAAATGAAAATATTACAGTTCCTGTATACCCACACCCAATTTCCACTGTTATTAATATCTTATGTTAGAATTGCATATCTGTGGTAATTAATGAACCAGTATTTATATGTAACTGAAGTACAGAGTTTATGCAGATAGTTTATTCTGTAGTTTCTCCTTCTGGGATGCAAGGATCCCAGTGTGAATACCACATTCTATCTAATTGTCTGGCCTAAGGGGCCTGGCGGTGGTGACCACTTCTCAGATTTCCCTTTCGATCGCCCCGCAGTTTCGAGGAGTCCTGGCCTGCACCATGGCAGGCTCCTCTGTTGGAGTTTGTCCCATGTTCTCATGTGGCTGTGGGTTTGTAGCAGGAATTTCACACGTGAAACGTCATTTCAGTCATACTGTATCAAGGGTCCATATTCTCAACATAGTTTACGACCACTGGAGTTGGTCTTGACGCCTGGCCGGGGCTGTGTTTGTGAGCGTTCTGCAGTGCACATCACCTCTGCCTGCCGCAGGGCTGTGCTGTCTGGAGCAAGTTACCAGGTTCAGCTCACCTTGGGGAGCGTGTTTATGGTCCACCTCCGGAAGGAGGCAGCTTCTGTGGAAATCACTCGGAATTCTGCACGGGACATTCTTTGATGCCCCATGTTCATTTATATTAGTAAGGGCATATGGATATTTATTCTGTGTTTTGGTTTATAATCCAACACCATTTTATTTATTTTGTTCATTCACATTGCTCCAGCTTTGGCCATTCCAGTTAGCTCTTACATGCCTTTGATAGTTCAGTACTTCTTAATTTCTAGAACTACAAAATGTTCCAGTCTTATCTTGTGTATTTCCTTGTGCAGTCCTAGAATCAGACATTTCTTTAAGGAGCCCTGGTTAATTTTATTGAAAATTGTCTTGGCAACCAGAATCTGGTAACCATGTTTATGCATCTGTATTTCTTTATCTAACCATTTATATCTAAATTAAGTAAACCTTAGTTCATCCTGATATCTCATGGCCCTATTGTCATACGGGTCATTCGAGCCCCTGCCCCATTCTTATCTGTATGCTGTACTCCAACAGGAAGAAACACATTCCCAACGTTCAATGTTCATTGACTTAATTCTCAGTTGCAGTGTATGTGTACAGCAGTCCTGGGCTCATTAACTCAGATGCCATGGGCAACAGCTCTAACAGTCAGACCAGCTCGAGTGTGTGCATGCTCCTTGTCATTTAGTCTTAACAGATGCTTTTCCGAAGTGACTTAGGTCTCCGTCATCACCCCCAACCCCTCCAGTGAGAACATTTCACACATTTGTAATGCACTTGAATTCTCTAGTCAGTCCCCATTCCTTCCTTGTATCACCATTACCGTATCACACAGAATAGTTTCATAGCCCTGAAAATCTCCGTGCTTCATGTCTTCAACTCTACCAGCCCTTCCCTGAACTGTTGGCAACCACTGATATTTCTACTGTTTCTATAGTTTTGCCTTTTGTAGAATGTTACATAATTGGAATTTGGAATTTCACAGGTGTGGCCTTTTCAGACTCCATGAAGAGCGGTATGCCTTTCAGATTCATGTACATTTTTCTATGTGGCTCAATAGGTCATTTCTTTTTATTGCTAAATAATATTCCATTTTATGAATTGCACCAGTTTGTGTATCCATTCATCTATCCTGGTTGTTTCCAGTTTTTGGCAATTTTGAATAAAGATTCCATAGGGATTCTCATGCAGGATTTTGTGTGGACAGGTAGAAACCTAGGTGCATAATTGCTGAGTCCCATGATAAGACTATTCGGCTTTGCAAGAAAGCTTAACTGTCTTCCAAAGTGGCTGTACTTTTTGCATTCCTACCAGCAAGACTGCAAGCTCTTGTTGCTCCATGTCCTCCCCAATATTTGGTATTGTCAGATATTTTAAAAATAACATAAACTTTACTCATCTCAGATTTGCAGTGGTCTCACTGTTTTCATTTATAATCCCCTAATGATAAGTGATGTTGAAAATCTTTTCATATAGTAATTTCTTTGGTCACATTGAATACACAGTGAACTTGCCTGTTGCTGAAAGCCATTGGCAAGACACACACCTTGGTAGTTCTGAACGACAGCAGATAAACCACAATATCAGGGGGTAAAAAAAAAAAGAAAATCTTTTCATATGCTTGTGTGTCATATCTATGTCTTCTTTGGTGAAGTGTCTGTTCATATCTTTGCTCTTTTATTAATTGAATTGTTTCTTTTATTGTTGAATTTCAAATCTTTTTATATTTTGTGCTCAAGTCCTTTATTAGGTAGATTATTTTTTTGCAAATGTGTTTTCCTGGTCCATGGCTAATTTTTTTCCTTCTTTTACTAGTGTCTTTCCCATGGTAGGAATTTTTAATAAGTTCCAGCTTACCATTTGTTTTCATGAATCATGCTTTTAGTGTTGTGTCTAGAAAATCATCATCATTGTAACTTAATACTTCTGAAAAGAATTTGAGTCAGGCTTATGGTGGCATAAAACTATTTACACGTAAGCTTAATATGTTGTTTTGGAGTCTAAAAAGAAAGTAGAGGTAATAGAAATAAAATTAGAATTTTAAGATCAATACATTTTTAGGCAAAATCAAAGTGAAAGGATTATTAGTTATCTGAAAATTAGATATAATTTATGAAGGCTAATGCTGTACAAAAACATGTCAGAAGATTGTCCTGAATAAAGAGGTGGTGCAGACCCGGGAACATCAGCCCAAGCGTGGCTGGGTTTTCTTCTGTCTTCACATCGATCCCTTTCAGGCGATCCCATCTAGGCCTGTGTCTTCAAGTGCTGTTTGTACTGGTGATCCCCAAGTTAGGACTCTGGTGTGAGACTCTCTTCTGAACTCCACCTTCTACCTGACTACATCGTATCCACGCTTTGTTCTTTCACTGAACATCACCTGGGACAGGGAGGAATTTCACCCCGAAGCAATGCTTGAGTTACAACTGTAAGTTTACATTTGAGGTCCATCCATTAGGAAGAGTAAATTTTTAATACTCTACTAAAGATAGTATGGTTGGTTCAGAATGGCATCTGGAGAAAGAATTTTTAGTACCTGTCTGAATGAGTATCTGGGAAAGGCAGAAACAGTTGGTCACCAGAAGGCTCTGGATTGTGGTGATTCCTGTGGCATTTGTAAATTTTTCCTATAGTGCAACATTAAAAAATTTTATGAACTCCATTTTTTACCTTTATGTTGACCTTTATTTTTTTATGATTTATTATGCATACATTATAAAATGTGTACCAGTTGTGACTATTCTGTTAATTTTTATTAAATTAACTTAAATATGTATAATCACCACCCAATGAAAAATACAGAATATTATGAGCAGCCTAGCCCATAAGGCGTGTCCCAAACATTACCCCAAAATCTAAGCACTTTTCTGACTTCTAAGAGCTCTGAGAGCTTGAATGTGAGTTGATTCTGGGAAATGAATTCTTCTGTGTCTGCCTTTTTGTCCCCAGTGTGCCTGTGAGGTCTGCTCATTGTATTTTATGAGCTGTGATTTGATTTTTGTAATTGCTGACTAATATTCTTAGGTTCTCTCCTGTGGAAGAGCAGTAGGTTATTTATAATTTTTTGTAAAATTACTATGTTATGAACATAATTTAATATGTATTTTGCTGCAAATATCTACTGATTTCCAAAGGATAATATGTATATATTCAATTAGTAAGTAATTTTCACAGGTCAGCTTACCAATTTACACTTCCTTCATTTCAAGGCATGTACAATTGAGTCTGTTTAACTCTGCGCTGCATTACACAGATGCCTGTCAAGGGTAGATTGTTGACATTAAGGCCCTGCTAGAACCGTCATTTATTACCATCTTTAAAATCCTTAAACACTTGTAAAAGTTTCAGTTAATAATGGTTCTTAATTTTTTTTCTTATATTTTATATGGTAAATGGAATTTGTGGGAAGTATATCAAGTAGCTATTATGATAAAATTGCTATGATAAAAGTGACTACCACAGAATCTCAGTGGCCTACAATGATAAGCATTTATGAGCTCACCAGCCTGCCTGTTGGCCGGCAGCTTGCTAACTTAGGCTGAGTGTGTGTGTGAATGTCTCTGCTGGTCGTAACTGAGGGTGAACTGAGGGTGAACAGATCCAGGCTGAGCTGCCCCTCAAGTGTCTCTCGTCCTCCGGGACCCCTGGGTTGGCTCAGCAGGTACTTTCCATCATCGTTGCAGAGGCGTGGGAGAGCAAACCCCTGTGCGCAGGATTTTCCAAGCCTCTGTTTACAACACAGATGTGAACATCCCATTTTTCAAAGCAAGTAACAAGTCCAAGTGGGAGGTTAAAGTGAAATTACATGACAAAGGATTTGATGTTTACTCCTATTATAAGGAAAAGTTGTATAATGATGTAGTTCACAACTCAAGATGTACATTGATGTGTTTTACTAGTGTTTACATGGTCACAGGCACATTATGTATATGTTCTTTTTTTTTTTTGTAAACCATGTTTTCTTTTTAAGAATCAGGAAGATGCTGCCATACTTATACCAACGTTTTCAGACATTTTAAGTAAATACGATGTTTTCTTATGTAATAACTTGTGCAGATTCTGAAAAAAAGAGCTAAGAGACCCAGCTACAAATATTTGAATTAAATGACTATCATGTTTTATTCAAGAAGTGAGGGCTCATTATATAAGATTCTAGAACTGAGTATTCATCTGAACAGTTTTCAGCTGTATATTCAAATATGCACCCCTGGTGGTGCCCCCCTGAGACTGATGTGCTGGTGATGAGATGAAGAGCTGTCTTTCAAGAAATATTCTGTCTGACAGACAGTATCTTGATTAAGACGAGCTTTAATTAAGGTAAATGATGCTGCTTAGTCATCTGTTTGCGGTGATGAGCCCTGAATCTTCAGGATAATGTTAAAGTGATGAAGAAATTTCATTTTCTTATTGGAAACACATTAGATTCAGAGGTCAGCTTGCCCACCTGTGCCGTAAGCAGGCACCTGTCAGAAAGCACTGAAGCCACACTTCCCCTGTAGGTGGTGGTCTCTGGGCAGAAGGGTGTGCTGACTGCTAAGCGTCATACAGGGAGGTCAGTCGGCAGGATTTGATCCAGGAAAAAAGAGTGTCTTTTTTGAACAAGGTTAAACCTAATGCTGTAATACATCCTTTACTTACTTGACAGTGCTATCATCTTTTTTTTTTTTTATTAATCCATCCAGATTCTCCAAAGAAATTACATAGTACATTAAATTTTGACATTGACCACTCTTACTTGATTGGGAACAACTTTTCTTAGTGTCCTTGTTAGATTTCTGTTGCCTTGTAACAAATTATTCCAGACTTAGGTCTTCACACAACAAAATTTATTGCCTCAGCATTTCCGTGGGTTGGGGTTCCAGGCATGGGTTAGCTAGACCTCTGCTCAGGGTCCTCTGTGCTGAGACCCAGGTATCAGCGGGGCTGCTCTAGAGGTTGAGACCCAGATGCTCTTCCCAGTTACTGCAGGTCATCAGCAGAATTTTGGGCCTTGAATAGAGTAGTGGCATGTCCACTTCCTTGCTGGTCATTCTAGGAGCTGAAATCCAGAGGTCATTTTCAGCTCCTAGAGAATCACACATGAAGTCATTATTTTATCCAAGAAAGAAAGAAGGAGCACAAACTGTGATTTCAACCCTCAAAATGTAAAGAAATAATTAAAAGTTTGGAATCCTCATTTTAGAGAATGTAGTCTTTAATAGCATATACTTTATGATATAATCTATTGCAGTGTTAGACTGTTTGGGCAATGTGTCCTCTTAAATTGAGGGTGATACCTTTTCCTGAATGTTTTTAAAGTATAGTCCCATTGATGTGTTTTTCATAGTTGTTTTGAAAAATGAGGAGGGAGTGAAAGCAGAGGTCTTAAAGGGCCAAGATCTTAGAATTTGCTACCTGAAGGACTCACGCTTTAATATACAGGAGTAATCCTGGAGATGGCAGGGCTTCAGTGGGGAGAAGCACGCAGAGAGGCCGGATCCCAACAACTAGGGCTGTAGCTTTGCACAAAGCAGGGATTTCAGAAAACGTCCTGCATCTGAAGACACTTTCAGAGAAATTTTTGCTGATGGATAAACGAAGTAAAAGGTGCCTTAGTCATCAGTTCGCTGTCAGGTGTATCTGGGACAGTTTGCATGACGACCTTCATAGAGATCGGAAATCTCAGGAATGGCTGCGTTTAATCTGAACAGTTATCAGAACCAAAATTTAGTTGCTCTAAATTATAAAAATACAGAGTAATTTATACACCTGAATGTGGACTTAAATTCCTGTTTGCTAGTGTTCAGTGTCTTCTGTGACACACTCTTAGAAGTCCTTGAAATACTCATCTCTCACTTCTTTCACATCTGCTATTTTCCCTTATAGTGGAAAATTCCTTTGTGGTATTTGATCACATAAACTTAACTTTAGTATAATCCAGGAAAGTGTTGGCTTTAGGAATCAATTGTCCCCTTTTTGCATAAGGGCTTAGAATAAAAACCATGATCAAATTCCACTTAATGATTTGGAGAAGGCATTTTCATTCCTAGGAAAAAGATACCAGCTTTTAAAACCCCAGCTGCTCAGTAGGTTTTACTGGTATTTATAGATTTCAGTTAATACAATTGCACATAAATGGATTTTGGAAAACAAAATGATTTGAATTACTTGGTATCATTCCACAGATTTTCCTACCTTTTTTAAAAATAGAGAATTGGCTAATCTTTTTAGGTAGGTAAGTGGTATTCTCAATGGAAAATGCACACTTTGAGAAGAAGTGAGTGGATATAGAAATTATTCTTAAAAGAAGTGATTACCGTTATCCAAAAATACAGCATATGCATTCTAAAATGAGGGGAAATTACATGGGAGTATTGTTATATTCACTGTTTGAAAGGATGCATTTCTTGATCACTGTGAGTAATTAGATAATGCCTGTACTTAAAAGACTTAGATATGTGTTAGTAAAGACAAAGCAATCAATGATTAAAAAAATGTCATTTGAAAAATAGATTCCATATCTGAATTTTCTTGCATTAAAATCAATGAATTAAATTTAACTCAGTCTTTCACAAGAGCAGTTGACTTAATATTCGTTCAACCATGCTGCAGCTACAGCTGGGTCCTGGGGCACTGAAAGTCAGAACTAACAGGATGCTTTGAAGTATAAATTCTTTTGATATGTTTAGGAAATGCTTTAGAGTAAGCAAATCAGGAAATTTCTTAAATTGGGAATATTTTTGTTTCTTTCAAGAACAGTCTTTTCTCGTGTAATTCTTTCATACTCATCAAGAATATTTCATGTTCTTTACTCTTTCATGTTACAGAGGAGCTTGTGCTGGTCTCTACATAAAATGTATCCTGTGTGTTGCATAGAAGACATTTTTTCCTCAATTAAAATACTTATTTTTCTAAATTCAGTGACCCTAAGAATATTTTGCCTCTTTAAGGAAGTGTAGTATGTTTAACATACAGACTCCTCAAATTCTTCAGTTTTAAAAATGAGCCGTTGTTCACTGGCGTGCCTATGGGTCACCGTAAACTTAAGTCAGTTAAAAATCAGCAAATACCACACTGATTGGTTCCATTTGTTTAGGCCCATGGCTGAGGATGATGATACCTATAAGAAAGTTGCAAATTTGTTTTTTTCCCTAAATTTTTCTAAAGCCACTGATTTTTAAAACCTTTAGACTCCTAGCTAGAATATTCTGCAGTCAGTTCCCTCTTCCCCTGAAATTGGACTCGCAGCAAACATTTATGTGAGTTACGGAGCCTGACATCTAATTAACACAGTCTTTACAGGTTTAATGAGCAGTGATAAATTTCTGTCCTTTCTTTGGCACATTTTAATTAGTTGTAATTATGAGTGGAGTGACCTGAAAAGATTGTTGTCCCACAGAATCACAGTAAATTTGTATAATTTATATTCACCGGGACAGAATGTGTTTTTATGACTTGAAAAGCCAAAAGGTTATTTAAGCCATTTTAGTAGTCGTATAAAATCCTCAGTACAGCACAGGAACTGAAACATTGGGCATTCATATTTTACCAACATCAGGTGAGATGCTTCGTAAATCACATTTATCCTACGGATCATTTCTCCAGTCAGCCTTTGCAATTTAGGTACAATCTGAACTGAGAGCAAGTGCGTGTGTGTGTATGTGTGTGTATACGGATTTTTATCTTATTTACAAGGAAAGCTATTTACTATAATTCTCAATACTTGGAGAAATAGAAAAAGTTACGTGTTTACACTAAGATGCTTGAAAAGTGTCTATATCCGTTAGAAATAAAATCAAGGACAGAGCATATTCTGGCCTTATTTTTATAAAGATGGTGGTGTGGCACAAGAGAAAAGCAAATGGTTGTAGTAAGTGCCTTGATGTGGAAGACGGCCAGTACACGTAATAGGAATACGGCCCGAGGGGTCAGCGAGAGTCCTGGAGGTGGTGGTGATCATGACAATGGTGGTGATGGTGTAAAATGACAGCCAGCGCCTTCTCTGTGCTTATTGGTTCGTTAGATACTATGATCCAATTTTGTGTACCTTTTAAATAACTGGTGACTTTTGGGAAAAGGAAGACTGGTCAGTTGAGGTGTCCCATTCAGGGCCAAGTTGCAGAGACCAAGGAAGATATACTGCATAGCAGATCACATTCAGGGATTCACACCCAGTGGAACACCCTATCAGTACATATTCGACATTTTGGGCTGCCTTCCATTCTCTTCATTTCAAACATTTTCTAATGCCAAGGAAATATCATCAATGCCAAGCCTCACCTAACATGCTATTTCCTATAGCTTTCAACTCCTGCCCCCTCACCCCAATTCTGACCCCCTTTGGACCATCATCTTCCCATAGGTATCTAGTAGCTCAGTCCTCTTGGGGGCAGTTGTATAAAATTCCTATGCTCATAGGTTTTCTTAAGAGCAAGATCCTCCAGGTACATACCAGCTGCTGTCAGCAGCCATGAACATATTGTACCATGAAACCTCTTCCCCAGGCCTTTCTGTCATCATTTGCAAAAGACTCTTGCTTTTCTAGAACATGTGTGAATTTTATTTTTTAAATATGGTTGCAACATATCTCTAATTCTACAAACTCTTTTGCAATAGGACCTTGACATTTCTCCCATCAGCCCTTGTACATGTGCTGCCCCTTGAATAGTGGTGAAGGGTGGGAAACGATTGGTGACACACTTGTAACCAGTAGAAAGCAGCAAAGTGACACCGTGTGACTTCTGAGGATAAGTTAGGAGAGCAGTGCAACTTTTGCCTTGTTTTCTGGAACACTCTGGAGCCCCGAGCCACCAAGTAAGGACTCTGATGACCTGAGGTCGCCCAGCCCAAGAGTCCATGTAGAAAGAGCGCATGGAGCAGCCCCGGGACCCCATGAGGAGATGCAAATACTTGGCTGGTCCTCAGCCACTCTAGCTCCAGCTGCCGTATGAATGTAGCTGCATGTGAGACCTTGAACCTGTGCTGTTCAGCCCAGTCAATCTGGCACTGTAGCCCACACTGTAGGAGATAATAAGGCAGCGGTTTTAAGCCAGTAAGTTTTGTCATGATTTCTTACGCATTAGATAACTAGAAAGGAATCACTATCCAGCATTTAATGTCAGGCTCTGCCCTCCAAGTATTCCTGGGATGCTTTATATGTTGCAGGGAAATTTCTTCTTTGGACTTCTTTGCAGTGGAAATTTCTTTTCCACTCTTTCTATATTCTTTTACTTCTCAGTATTCTTACCTAAGAAAATCTTCTAAGAATCCCTTTAAATGTAAACACCAAAGAGAGGCCATTACAGTTACACAGCTGCTCTTGATTCTACTGCCAGTACATTCTGAGCACGTTCTGGGAATCAAAGGCTTTCATGGGCTCAGCCCAACTTGGCAGCTATAATGCACTATGGCTTCTGGCAAGTTGCTTAACATCTGTGGGACATCTTTTTCCCCTGCACCTATCTTGCAGGGGTGTTGTATGGTTCAGACAGGGTTGCACTCTGACAATACAAAGTCCTGTGATTTCAGGGTAACTTTGTAGACATACTTCCCCATTCTCATTCATGACTATGTGGAGTGGGTACTACCAGGGCTTGGTTTGTTTGCAAAGTTTCTGTTATTTAAATTGTCACCTTACAACCTGCCACCTCCCTTACTAACCATTTGAATACTGCAAACCATTTGAACATTGGTTAAGTGGTGTCATCTAGTAATGAATAATGTTTGGGGCTTCATTTCTCTAACTTTGGAGAGAATTTGCAAAGTTTATGAAGCTTTAATAGTTAACAAACTATCTGGGATCTGCAAGAGAATTTTTACTATTCTCCTAAGCAGCCTACATACATCAGGGAAATCTAAGGTCCTAGTTAAGGCTTAGGTAAATTGTTCTGATAAGAACACCCTAAATGACTCTTGCTGCCTTGGTCATCTGTACGTTTTTCTTGCCTACAAAGGTATGTTGTTTTAATAGAATCCTGTATTATTTATAGAGAAACCCCTCCCTCTTTTTTTTTTTATAAAGACAACTAGCTGAATTAGTATCCGTTCAATTTCAGAATAATACACATGGATTGAACACATAAGAAATATTAGAAATAATGGTTTAATATAATTTAAACAAGCCATGTTTAAATATAATTTGGCCAGTATTAAGGGAGGGAGAATAGCAGTATCGGACCAACTCTAGCAGTGTTAGCCGGGCTGAGTGTGCCCTCTCCCCCCGGTGCCCACACAGTAGCTTAGAATAAGACAGAAATGTAAAGTCATCTTTAAGATGAGAAATATAATCCCCTATATTTTGTCGTTAAAATATTTATAGTTACAAAGAGTGAAAGTTGTGCCTTTCTTCCTGATTTGCAGCGCTCACACTGACTTGTAAGCAGTCCGCCCCTAGATCATGGGATTTATAAGGAAATAATACCCTTTGAACATTGAGAGTTTAGTCCTTATCTTGTGTTTCCATAATGTATTTGTGTTTGTTCAATTCCAAACCTAAAATCTCTCCGTAAGTGTTATTAGGACACAAGTTAAATTAATTTGAATTTATTTAATAAGCGACCAAATAGAAGAAATTTATAGCTTTCTTTTCCTTTTTGTTTTCTTTTTTCTTTTGTTTCTAAAGATGTAATGTCTTTTGTCATTTAAATAATTTAAATATCCTGAGTGCTGCTTGAGATTTCCTGAGCAAACACTGAACTCTTCTGTGACAAGGGCGGAAGTGGGGTGCGTCCCTTCTCCCCACATTTCCTCCTGCTGTGGCCATGCCATCATCCATCCACGGCCATGGCACTCGTGCCTTGTGGGGGTCACCAGCATTGTTCTTTAAGACTTTCTTTAGGATTTAAAGATTTAGGATTTCTTTAAGTGCAGCTCTCTGAAATGGACATTATGTACTGAAGACTTTCACTGTTGGAGTTGGGCTGTGATGCCAGAGAGACAAGTGGCCCTCAGGCCGGACAGAGAGACTCTGTCCTGGAGAGAACCCGACGGACTGTCTAACCCCATGCCTCCAACTTCATTCACACCGTACAGACTTCAGGCTCCTGTGATCAAAACCTCTGCTCGCCACTAAGGGCACAGGAGCCCCGGTTTGTACTGAGCACACACACCAGTTGCCCTTACTATCCAGTGTAGTCCTTTAAAATCTAAACACATAACCAAAATCCCATTGTTTCAGGACTTCCCCACGCTGGAGATTGAGTTAGGGGCAGGAAGACAAACCCATGGGTCTCGTTACCTTGTATAGCAGGTGACTGGGATCCCTAACCATTTCCCTGTGAGGTAGGTGTTACTTGTGGTTACTGTCAGTGAAGAGAGTAATTTGAAGCTGGGCATTGGATGAGAGAGCAGAGTTTAATAGTCCCAGTATTATGGATTCAGGTAACTGAGGAAGCTAATGCATACCAAACTAATAAGTAAATAAGTATAATTGCTTTTAAAGAGAGTCCTCTTCTGCTGGAAGGTTTCAAATTTGAGCATTTTTGTTAAAGATTTGGTGAACACTTTATTTTTGAGCTAGGTGTCTTTGCAGCAGAGTAGGTAAAACTCTCAACATAGTACATATTAACCCCCATTTTTATCACCTCTAAAGTTATATTAATTCTATCCCTTGCACCATGAATTTAAAGTCATGGCCATGCTACTGGTAATGCCTTTATAACACGAGACTCCATAATACCAGAAGGTAAAATGGGTGTGCAAATAGTGTCAAAAATGCATAATATCTTGGCATGGAACAGGTTCATGATATGTTTACTCACTGGATGGAAAGCGAACCAGTGGCAACTTGAAGGTGGACTTTAGGGCTTCCTGGCTGCCAGTTACACTTTCAGTCAAGAAATCAGCCTTCTCAATTTTGTTGACTCGTGTTCTGACAACTTTTTTAAAAATTTAATCAGCTAAAATTTTGCTGAGAGATGATCAAGTACATGAGAACATACATGCATTTGGCCATTTAAGTTAGAGTTGACAGAGGAAGAATTTGTGACATTATAGTAAATACTGAGAGTATTTTTGGTTCTTCAAAAAATAATATTTCCTGTATTTCAGGATCATTAATTTTAGTAGTAAACATTTAACATTCAAGGAAGAACAACCAGTAACATGAAATATAGTCAGTAAAAATACGTTGCTTTTTGTATGTCATATTGCCACCCCTATGTGCCCTTGCACTTACCAAACATCCAGCTATCATAGTGTCAGTCACAGCATCTCCTCCTGGCTGTGTTTCTGATCTGTTCCTCATAAACTGCAGGCCCCAGAACAAAAGGACATTGTATTCTCTAAATCTGGCACAATGCCTGGCCCATACTAAGTATTAAATTAACTTTCTAGAGTGAACTTGTTGTGTAACTATTATTCTAGTCTCTTCTAAATGTAGCTCCATTTAATCCAATCGTTTTAGAGGACTTGGCTTTTCATGAATCTTTAATTCATATAATATGAATATTCACATTTTTATTACTTTTAGGAAATTATTTCAAATTATATGTATTTCATTTTTTCAGTTTTGACTGCTGAATTTTACTTATTTATTAGAACTGAAATCTCATCTGCTTAATGCTTGACTAACCTTTTGGATTCTGCTGTTGGAAACAGACTTCAACTCTTTGGTTACTATAAATTTATAAAAGTAATGCAGAAACATTTTTCACTTACATTTGATGTTAAATTTTGAAAATTCAATGTTTTTTTCTGTATTTGATAATTAAAAAGAGAAGAAAAACTAGATTTCCTATGTGGAGATACTTTGTATGGATACAAGTACATGGAAAGCGTAGTATATTTCAAAATAGTATTGCTGTCACAGGTAAGAATACCTTTCAGAAGTAGCAGATGCAATTCTTGGCAGACTCTATATGGCGTATGTATTGTGTTTAGAACATAGCACCCCCGTGACTACAGCTGGCTGACCCAGGGCCTCACAGGGAGACATTGCACTAGGGCGGGTCTCACATCGCAGGATTAAGTTATCATGTTTGTAGGTCTGGGAATTTTATTTGGTTAGTATTCCAAAGGTGATCCAGCTCTTAAGACACTGACCCACAGTCATCAAAATCCCAAGAATATGATATCGTATTCAGAAGGACTGTTTTCTTCAAAAGAAACTTCTATACCCAATCCAGTCCACGTTGGCCACTCAGGATGGGCATCTGCGATGGCAAAACACATGGGGAGTCATCCTCGCTGAAAGACTCCTGCTGGAAGGAGACCCAGGGGAGCCGGTCAGCATCTTCAGGACCGTCAGGGTGCTAGGCTGATGCAGCTTCCAGAGCAGGGCTTGGCGGACCAGGTCTGCAGGCCAGAGGTGACCCGCTGCCGGCTTGTGTATAGCTCAGGCACGAACAGATTTTACATATCTTAATGATTGGAAAATCAATAAAAGAAGAGTTCCCGACACAGGAAGTTTGTATGGAATTCACATCTCAGTGCCCACGAGTAAAGTCTCGTGAGGAGCGCAGCCGCACTTGGTCCGCATGCGAACACCCCCGGGGATGCTGCGCGTTCAGCGCCTGGCCGCTGCGGGGGAGCAGATATGGGCAACAAAGTGAGTCAAATGGATTTTTTGGTTTCCCAGTGCACAGAAGTTATGTTTACGCCGCAGTGTAGTTTGTTAAGTGTGCATAATATTATGTCTAAAAGAGAATGATATGCTGCCTTACTTTAAAAAATACTTCACTGCTAAAAAATGTGAATCAACATCTGAGCTTTCAGGGAGTTGTAGTTTTTTGGTATTGGAAGGTCTTGCCCCTGTGGGTGGCTGATCAGGGTGTTGGCTGCTGAAAGCTGGGGTGTCTGTCAATTTCTTAAAGTCAGACAACAATGAGCCTTGCCACGTCGATTCCCTCTCCCATTCGGGATGATTTCTCTGGAGCGCGTGAGGCTGTTTGAGAGCATTTTACCCACAGTAGAACCTCTTCCGAAATTGGAGTCAGTCCTCTCAAACCCTGCCGTGGCTCTGTCAACCAAGTTATGTAATATTCGATCCTTTGTTGTCACTTCAGCAATCTTCATATCTTCATGCAGTTTCACCAGGAGTAAATTCCATCTCAAGCAACCACCTTCTTTGCTGACCCGTAAGGAGCATTTCCTCATGTGCTCAAATTCGATCATGAGATGCAGCAACGCAGTCACATCTCCAGCCTCCATTTCCAATTAAAAAGTTTACAATATTGCAAGAATTACCAGAATGTGACATGGAGGCATGAAGTGGCTCTTGGAATGGTGCCAGTAGACTTGCTCAACCCAGGGTTGCCACAGACCTTCTGTTTGTAGAAATGCAGTATTTGGGTGATGCAGTGACAATGAACAAGGTGTGCTGGTATTGTCTGCGGCTGCTTTCTCTCCAGCAGCAGAGCTGAAAGGCTCCGACAGATCACGTAGCCCACAAAGCCTAAAATCCTCACTGTCTGGCACTATGAAGAGTTGACTAATGTCTGCTATCGTGCCAGGCTTCTACACTGTTGATGTCAAAGTGTTTAATTAGTTGAAGTTAAAAAAGAACAACACATAATTGTAAGTGGTTGGTATACCCTTGTTATCCTTTGTCCTTTCAATATATATTTTTTACAGTAGAGTTTTATAAAAAGTAAAATGCTCAATTTCCTTAAATTTTGTGTAATGTTGAATACTCATTGCATTCAACATTTTCCTAGCAGTAATTAAAGGTCTTGATTCTGTAAGAAGATCAGATAACGGAAAATACACCTTTCTCCCCCTGTGGTCTTGCTCTAATAAGTGAGAAAAAAACAGTCACACTTGAAAGTCATCTTCACCTCAGTGCTTTTAGCAACATTTGAAAGTACAGTGAAAGCGCTGTAACTTGAATGCCTCCCATAATTTCATTACCTAATTGCTAATGACTGGCCTAAATGTTCACTGTGGGTTTTCAAGTGCATTCTATCTCTTCTCAAATGGATAGCTGGATGCTATAATTTTGTCTGTTTTGCAAGTTTGGTGAAAAAAATAGAAATTTTTAAAAATATCAAGTAATATGTAGGCAACTTGAATTCAAAGCCAGATATGAAAAAGTATAATTTAAATTATCTAAAATAGCACTTTAAACTACAGCAAAACAATAAAGAGAAATGTGTGATGATTTCATTGGTTTTACCTTAGAAGAATTGTAGTTGGGATATCTACAAAAGATATCTAAGAATAAATTTCAGAACATGATTTTCCATGAATAAAACTTCTCTGCTGAAATTAAAATAATTTAAATTTAGAGGATAATATCACTTACTGAAGTCCATGCATGGTTTTATGCAGTATTACTTTACTGTTCATAACTGTGCTTGTTCTCTATTGCAGCTGTAACAAATTACCACATGAATCAACATAAATCTGTTTCACAGTTCTGTACTTCAGAAGTCTAAGACGGCTTTTGCTGAGCTGAGTTGAGGGAGTAATAAGGTGCATCCTTTCTGCAGGCTGTAGGAGTCACCTGACCCTTGCCCCCTGCAGCCCTCAGAGGCTGCCCCCGTTCCTTGGCTGGGGGCCTCTCTCTTCAAATCCCACCGTGTTGTAATGTTGCATCTCTTTGTGCTTTACTTTCCCACAGTCACATATCTCTGTGACTGAGTCCGCTTCTGCCCCATTCTTCGTTTAGGACACTTGTTATTACCTTGTGTCTGCCTAGATAATGCAGGATAATCTCCCTAGTTTAAGGCTAGCAGATGACCAAGTTTAATTTTGCTGTCTGTCTAAATTCTGAAAAATGGTTGCTAATATATAGAAATACAGTTTTACTTTTACATATTGATACTGTATTGTGTCACCTTGTTAAACTCATTTTTTAGTTCTACTGGCTTTTTTGTAGATTCTATAGGATTTTCTCTATAGTGATCAAATAGCATGGAAATAAAGACAATCGTATTTCTCCCTTTCCACTCCAGAGACTTATTTCTTCCAATGCCCTATTCCATTGTTTTGAATCCAGTCAAATGTTGAAAGCAAGCGATCAGAGTAAATATCTTTTCATTCCTTCCTGCTCATAAGGGGAAAGCCTCTGTTCTTTCAGTGTTAAGTATAGTTTACCTGTGGGGTTTTCATATGTCCTTTATTACTTTATCAGGTTGAAAAATGTTTCACTATCTCTATTTTACTAATTTCTAAAATTAGGAATGGATGTTGGATTTTGTTAAATTCATTTTCTATACCATTGATTTGATCATAAAGTTTTTCTTTTTTGGTATGTTAAACACTGGGAATTATACTGACTTTCAAATGATCATTCCTTGAAATTTTTGAATAAACCTAACATGGTCATTATCCTTTTTGTATGTTACTTGATTCTATTTTCTAAAATAATGTTAAGTATTTTTATATCAGTGTTTATAAGATTAGAAGTCCATAGTTAACTTTTCTTATAAAGGCCTTAGTTTTATTATCAGAAAAGTTGGCCCCATCAAATGAATTTGGAAGCATTTGCTCTTCTTCAATTTTCTGGAAAAAATTTGTAGAATTTTTTTTCTTTAAATTATCCTAAAATAATGGTTATAATTTTTCTGTAAGTAATAATTGGAATTATGTTTCTCTTAAATAGAAACATCTCACTTTCACCAGCAAAGTCATCTGAGGTTGGCATTTTCTGACTATAGAGAGTCAGTGTAGACCTGCACAGTTACCTGTTCCTTCTGAATGATTTTGAGTATTTTTTATCACTTCATTTAATTTTCTTTGTTGGCTTACTGCCTTTAACTTTATGTTTTGTTCTCTTAGTCATGATTTAAGATTCATAGTGTGCAGAGTCAACTTTTCAGACTTTCATGTGTTATAATAGCACTTTACATATAGTCTAGGAACTTTATAACAAATCAAACTTCTTTTCCTTTAAATAGGCATTTATCTTTTAAAGAGGTTCAAATAATATAAAAATAGTTTCTGCATTTATCTGTGTAGTTACCATCTCCTGTGCTCTTAATTACTTTGTGTAGATCCAGCTTCCCAAATTAAATAATTGCCTTCTACGTATGGGCTTCTTTTAAGGAATATGGTTGTTATGCTGTTCACTTGGTGATGAATATTTTAGTCTCTATGTCTTAAACAGATCTTTATTTAACCTTTAGCATTGAAATATATTTGTTTCTTGGTAAAAAAATTCTGAGTTGATTGTTCTTTTGATATCCTAAAAATGATGTTCCATTGTTTTCTCACTAATTTACATTGTTAGGAGTTATCTGCTGTCATCCTCACCTTAATTCTTTAGTAGTAAGTATGTCTTGGTTTTGTTTTGTTTTACTCTGCTATTAAGATTATCTCTTTATCCCTGGTTTCCGTGTTATCATTGTGAAGGCCAATGTTTTACCTTTATTTATGCTTATTTTGCTTGGGGCTGATTAAAATTCTTAAACTTGCAGATTTGTAAGTTTCATTCATCAAATCTGTAAAATGTTACACCATGGAGTCTTCTAGAACTTTTTCCCTGCTGTCTTCTTTAGGAGCTGCGATCATGTATACTGGGCCACCTGAAATTGTCTCGCAGCTGTTCTCCTACCCTGCCTCTCATTTTGTCTAGCCTTTTTTTGCTCTGTGTCTTAACATTTTGTGTAGTTTCTATTTCTGTCTTCAAATTCACTAAACTTTTTCCTGCAATGTCTTGACCGTCATCTCATCTAGTATATTTTCATGTTAGATTAGTAATATTTTTCTGCAGTATTTAATTTGTATCTTTCAAAGTATATCCTTCATGCCACTACTTAACATGATCAAATTTTCTTCTAGCTTCTTGAACTTACACAATTCAGTTATAATTACTGTTTTACTGTCACTGTTTAATTATTCTGAACCAAGTTTTGGTCATTTTCAGCGGATTGACTTTTCTTATTTATTTATGTATTTATTTGGTATTCCTTTTTAAGTCTGGTAACATTTTATTGCATGGCAGGCATTGTGATTTTACCTTTTGGGTCCTGTACAGGCCAGAGCTCTGCTCCTTGTGTTTGTTTTGGGTCTCTCTTTTCCCATTGTAGGTGAATTTCTTTGAATATTTTCCAACTAGTATCTGAGTCTGTATTTGAGGGACCCTTCTGGTTATGCTTGGGGTCTCCCCATGTGCCCCTCCTCTCTGGTACTGTTGCAGGTGAACTCTAGCCACGCAGACTTCCTGGGACTCCCTGCCGGGGTACCACCCTATCAGCTTATGCCCGGGCACTCTCCTCCTGTCCTTTCTTCCGAAAACTTTTCTAGGCAGTGAAGTGAAGCAATAACAAGATTGACTTCATTTGTTTCCTGTCCTTCAGGGTCACTATAGTTCGTTACCTCGTGCCCAATGTCTTGAGAGTCACCACTGCATCTATTTTGTCCAGTTTCTTAGTTGTTTCCGTAAGGATGGTAAATTCACTCCTTTGTTTTCTGGTTTTTCCAGAAGCATAAATTCCTGTTTAACATTTTTTTACGTCATTCTCTCTCTCTATGTATATAAATATAGTAACAATGTATATTTATCTAATAGCATTATTTAATAGTAAATATATATACACATACATTTCATTTAATAGTAACAAAAGAAATAAATTAGGATGACATACTATATAAGCCAGTTTCAATGTATAAAAATTGGCTGGTGGTGTATCTTACCAATCTATTTCTTCTATTGCTGTTAAATAAGACATCTTATTTTCACAAATTATTTTGGTTTTAGAGTAATAATGATTGTAACTCAGGTCTCACCCCCTGAATTTCTGATATTAATAATTTTGGATATCCTATATTTTTATTTTTCAAAGTCACATAATTAGTGTAGTACAAATCTGGCACTGAGAACCATTGCTCTATTTTGTAAATCATTTAGATGACAAAGGATGACTCATGATATGGACTGACAGATGTATGTATGATTGCATAGATTTAGAGTGTCACATAATTGATTCTTTGAAGTACTTGTGTACCAAGACAAGTGAATCAAGTTATAATTAGTTTAATTAGCACCTCTGCAAGCTTTCAAAGGCTTTATTGAGAACTACCTTGAAGTCTAAAAGGGCAAAACTGTTGTTTCATCTAAGACCATAAAGGAAATCACTGGCTATAAACCCTCCAGCGATTAAGGCAATCTAAGCTTGTCAGTCCTTAGAGGTCATTACTTTTTAGGCATGCATTCAGTTTTACTTTCCAAATAAAATAACAACAAATGTCTAATTATATAGAGACAACCATGGGAATAAATTAAAAATAAGATATAAAGGTAAATATAAGGTCAGTCTTTTCAGACAGGTTAAAAGCAGGAGAGGATGTGATAGCATAAAACCTAATCCTCCTTAGCGTGTCTCAGTTAATCATTTGCGACTTTGTTTTCATACCTCATTTGGCCCTGTTTATCCTTAGAAATAGGTTCTATTCTTACTTCTTTTTCTTTGGAATGTAGTTTGCTTATAGAATTTTTAAAATTCTTCTCTCATTGTGGGTGACATGGCACATCGCCCTAAGACAACTGTCGGTTCCTCTCCTGCTTTCATAATAATCTGTGTACACGATTTATGACTCATTATCTTTAAAAATCAGTAAGCCCTTCAGTATTCTGTTCTCATCATTTATGTCAACTTAGCAGTAGAAATGATTATTTGACCCATTGCTTGATCTTCTTTGCTTCTATGTTACAGGTTCACTAAAATGCAAACTATGTATCTTTTTCCTGAGCTGTATGACTCTAGCTAAGGATACGGTTATTCAACCTCATTGCCATCCATAAGCTCTGTCTCTAAGAAAGTTTTGGACCAAAGCTGTATTTAAAAACATAATTATGATCATGCCCCTCACATACTCAAAAAAAAAAAAGGAGAAGAGAGGAATGGCAAGTAGTAACCAAAGCACACTAAATAAAATGTGCAGCCCCTTCCAATCATCTTCAAAGCATCTTCCCTCTCCTTTGCCCACATCTGTTTCTCAGCCAAACAGAAGAACACCGAGGGCTTTCTCAGCAGATCGAGCGTCTCGGGGTTTCCATGCCCCGGCGCATCCCTTGGAGCACTCTTGCTTTTCTTCTCCGGCTATCCCTTGCTTCCGATGTTCTGTATTACCTGAAGCCTTCTTGGCTCACATGAAGGGATTTCCATCTCTTTCGGATACTACCACAAAGATCCTGCTTATGTATTAATTAGTGTGTATGTATGTTACTGCTTCCTTCACTAAATTTCAAGCCCCTTGAAACCCAGAATCTTGCATTACTCTAATGTCTTGCAGTTCTAGCCTAGTTTATCATATATATAATAAGAACTTTAAAATGCCCATTCAACTCACTTGACTTCAATTTGCAAATCATATTCAGAAATAGTCTTTAAGCTGTGTTACTTAGGTATGTATCATACATTTACCAAATATTTATCTGATGGTTGATGGATATAAAAATTAGTGTATATTAGAATTACTTTATGTCATAAGTATACTCTGGGATTGAATGGTGCCTTGATATTAAATACTTCCCATGCATAAATTAATGGTAAGTTCCTATAAGAGAAAATGTGTGTTTTTATATGGTATATAATACCACTATATTTGAGTTATGATTCAGTTGTTAATTTTGCACTATTAACTTATAATCATCTATGTAAAAGAATATATAAACTGCAGTGTATTTAAACATCAAACTGACAATTTTTGCTGTATGAAAAGTAATCAAATACTGGTTAGAAATGACATGTTGAAACTGGCAAAGCCGGAACAAGAATAATTTATTTAAAAAGGCATTCTTATAAACACTTCCAAATGATAAAGAATAAGATGTTTTCCCTGATAATTTCCTTCATGTTGCCAGCTTGATCATGTTTCCAGGAAGCGCTGCTGTCAAGGAAAAGAGGACAAAACAGTAAATGATTAATGGCATCGGCAGGTCTAGCTTCCCAAAAAGAAGACATTCTGATTAAAAAACAAATTTAAAACACCCTCTCCCCCATGGAAATTTGATAGTTGAGAATGATTTGTGTCACAGAGAATCTCTTTCTGCCCAGGGGCTCTCACACATCTTAGACTGACGATCCTACAAATGGGATGTCTAGTCATATCCAGATATGTACATTCTAGAATCTGTTTAAAATATTGTTGGGAAAGTGTATCTGCTGGCAGACTAAGTATATTCCTAGGGACAGAATCAATGGTTTCCTATTCATTTCACCTTTCATGTTGCTATTCACATGATATATAATGTGTAGAAAGTGACGGTGACCACGGGTGCCTCACGAGTCTAGACCAGGTTTTAATAGTCTCACTCAGCTGCCTGAAGGGGTCCTCTGTCCTGATGCTGCCACAAAGGCAGGTCAGCTAGTAATCTCCAAACAGCTCTGCATGCTGCTTGTTATCATCTAAACAGGCTTTTGCAAGGGTTAAAAGCAACCACATACATGCTTTAGATAACAAAGTACCTGGGAGAAAATGAAAGCTGAATAAATGGTAGCTTCTGCTATTGTTTCTGTTTTCATTTTCTTTGGGGTTCCTCTACATCCAGTGGTGGGCGGGGCCCTGGAGAACAGTCACACCCTAATTGATAGAAGCCTGTCACAGGGACAGAAGACTGTGACCGGCCACACATTCATTAAATGCCATCCGAAATGTGAGAGGTGTCACCACTAGCAAGTCTCCTGTGGATCTGGGTTCCCAATATGATCATATGAAGGAAATAAGCTCTGTGGAGGCTCATTTTACCATAGTTACTTCTATAGTTTTCAAAATATATGTATTATTTAAATATTTTATTAAAAACATTATTCTATACATTAAAAAAAATTTTTTAAAAGTAAGTTGATGGCTTAGAAATTCTATATCTGAGTATCTTAGTGTATGTCCAATGCAGTTCTGGATATAGTTACTTCAGTGTCAACCTAGTTCTCTGATTTTTAACTAAACATTTTGCAGGAAATGAAAGTGCTTTAAGTTAGGGTGACCAGACATCCTGTTTCTGCCTGCAGCAGTCTAGGCTTAATCCTGTTGTCTTGGTGTTGCATCTGAATTCGTATTGTTCTGGGTTATTAGTTGCTTAAATCATCCTATTCTTGTTGAAAATACATTAAAAATTGCCATAATATTTTTAGTCGAAGTAAACCTCCAAACTGGTGTAACTTCTGCCTTGATCTCATCTAGTAGTATGTGAAATGCATGTAAAGAGTGTCTTCCTTTTAATACATGATTAAATCTTAAAGTTGAGTAGTGATAAATCATACCTCTTTTCCATACCTTACCATACAGAATATAAGCAATAACACCCTTTCAAGGTTACTCTTTGGATAGATAAACCTTGCTTAGACACACGAGGCCAGGGACAGCCGATTTTTTCTGGTATATGGGGATTGAGGGGGAAGTATTCTGCCCTGCTGCCTCTGTAGCCGGTTTCCCAGTGATCCAGGTTGTGTCCTCTGAGACATACAAACACCTCTAGGCACCCAGTCAGTAGTCGCAGAAGTAAAAGTGGCAAATCATATACGCGTTTCTGAATTAGGTGCATGATAGACGCTGAGCAGTCCTCTGCTGTAGAGCATGTGGGGACTAGTCCGGACGTTCTTGCTCCGGGGATTTAAAATTTTATCTTGTGATATAAATTCCTACCTACTTATGGTCTTGAAATTATTTTATATTTCAAAAGCAACAAGAAAATGACAAATTAAGTATTCTGTACTGGGTTTCAGCTCTTATAGAAAGCTGGTAAGTGTGGAACTGGCCCAAACTATAACATCATCATCTCCCTTCAGGGCTTTAGGGGTGTTACTGATTAGCTGGAAATCAAAGACACAAGTCTGCTAGCGAAGTGTCAGTATCTACTTCAGAGTTTCATAGATATTTCAGAAAGACTGCAGTAGATGATGTTTCAGCACCTGTAGTGGTAAAAGGCTTGATTAGCTCATCACTCTGTGAAATGTTAATTTTTATGTAGATCAAATAACTTCTTCAAATTAATTTCACTTATTTTAAATTCAAGTTTTCTTAGGATTATGATTAAAAATTGGAAGATTGGATGTTAATATGTTGCTTCCACTACTAGTTGAACTTTGCAAACATTCCAGATAGATCAGATTCATAGGTCTGATCAGACAGTTGCTTCAAATTGAGGATCACTAAGTTAATTCCAAATATGTTTTGATTGATATCATCTATGTCATTATTCATTATTGATTACCTATTATGAATATTTTTGTAAATAAAATTAAAAGTTCAACATTGGAGATAAAATAATTTTCTTTGGTGTTGATTATATAAATATAAAATTTTCTTGAGCACAATTGCTTAATGAATATTTGTATTCATACAACAATTGCATCCAAACAAATTGAAAACTTCTACCAATAGAAACAGAAGATAGGGTTTCAAAATTTATTTTGAAGTTTTACGCACATATCTACAATAGTTGTACTCCTACATTTTGTGATAAACCTGATACTGAATACAAATTAGAGTTAAGCATGCCAGACATGTGTTTTCTCTTCGCTGACCATTAACAGGTTAATTTAATAGAAGTTTGGACATTTAAATAACTTTTTATATCAACCATTGCTACCTAAAAAGGTATAGAACAATTTTTTTATAAATGAATACTCAAATCTTTTTACATTTTTTATAACATCAGCTAAAAATCTTTAATCAAATTATTCTGTATATGTAACATGAAAGTTTCACTTTTGAAGTTTAGTGTGTTGTAATTATTGAAAATCAAGTTTGAAATACAAAGGTATTGAAGTTTATCTCTCAAAATCAACAGAGAAATTGAAAAAAATGATATCAGATCTCATATAGTGTTACACTTTAATTTTGAAGTTTTAAAGTCAAGCTTTGGATTATTTAAAGTTTCAGGGACAATCATTTTTATGGAACTTTTATGAAGCTCTTTTTAATTAAATACATTTATATTCTATATCAGAATGAAATTTTGCTATATTAACTGCAAAATTGGCCTGAATTCTTCATTTCTCCCTGTACCCATGCATTTTGTCCTGTGATTCAGTAACTCCTTCCATAAACAGCTAGAGTCTGACCTGATGGCTTCCTCAGGGCCGCCGGGCATGGCAAAGATGGCATTCTGCCGGTGTGAGCCTAAGCTTCAAGAGGCTTGGCACACTTCTACTCTCTCTCGGAAACCTTCCACATTTTTGGAACAAGCTAATTAGGGACTAAGAGACCATGTGTACTAGCGCTGAACTGTTCCTGCGGAGGGTGTCTAGGACCAGCCACACGGCAAGAGGGGCAAGCACAGCCAGCACCAGCCGAGCCCCAGGCGGGACAGGGGTAGGTCAGCCGTCTCCAGGACTCAGCGCCACTGGTGTGGTCCACCTAGTGCTGGGGTCCTTTGCACCGTGGTGACAGCTAGCAAATGCGGCCGTGAAAATAAAATTCAAGTTTACAAACTTGTGGCGTCTAATTTCAGTGAAACATTCAAAAGATTCATAAAGAAAACTATCTGTAAAGTACTGATTTGCATAAATTTTTCTTAACAAATGGAAGAAAAAAGAAAATGCCTGCAAAGAACAGTGGGCTGAAATATTTGTACATTTCAGTTATTAAAAAAAAAAACAGGATGTGGACTTCTTCATTAACTAGCATGTCTTCTGAGTTTACCATGTTCATCATCTTAAGAGATAACATTTTTCCATTTAAAATGCTGAGACCTAAAAGAAAAGTCTGTTGAAAGAGTCATTAATCTCATTGAATGCCCTAAAAATGGAATATTGAAAGCTACAGATAATTTTATGAAAAATTAAATATAATAAGGACTGGAAAAGATGCAATGTTCAGAATATAACAGTTATATAATATTAAGAGATACATACAGTTAAGAATTAAGTGAAGTATGTGAATATCTGAATCAAAAAATAGTTAAGCTTGTATCTACAATTAAATGCCCAAATAGCCATTTTAAAAATGACTGTGTTTTGTTTTGTTTTCTTTTGTTTGGTTTTTAAGACTATTTTTTTGAGAGCAGTTATGGGTTGATGGGAAATTTAGAGGAAGGTCCAGAGATTTCCCATATCTGCTCCTGCCAGTGCATAGCCTCCACTGTTACCAACGTCCGCAGCACTGGGAGGGACATTCGTGAGACCTCATGGACCTCGTCATGATGCTGGTGCTGAACATCATGGTCACCCAGAGTCGTAGATTATATGACAGTCACTCCTGGTGTTCCACATTCTGTGACCCTGCACAGATGTGTAGCGGCGTGTGTCCATGCCTGTGGTGTCATGCAGGGCATTTGCTGCGCCCTAAAGATCTGCTGCACCCTTCCTGTTCACCCTGCCCCACCCCACCCCTGGGGAACCACCGATGCTAGTTGGCATAATTATCAATCTATTTTGATCTGTCCGTAATTTACTTGTAATTATCTTGAAAGAAAAGCACATTCTACCTTTTTTCCTTTCAAATGCTTGATTGCATAGTTATTTTTGATTCTTGAAAAGGAAAGAATTAAGTTGCAAATTTGGTACTTTCTACATTTTATGATATTTGTAACAGTTTGTCCTGGTATATACTGCCAGCCACTCACTTTGATTGTATTTAAATTGGCATAACAATGCCAGTGACTAAACAGATTCTGTGTCTACTGCAGTCTTAGTTGTACCACATTTTCACCTAGTGCACACTTATTACGGGAATGTTTACGATTATAAAGCATTTCCAAAGTAGTGTTCTTTTCAATCAGCTTACTTTAAAATTCTCTCCTACATATAAGATAAATCATACTGGATCATAGTGGAGTAGTCATCCTGGTTAATTTTTAGTCAACTCTTAATGAATATGCACTCAAATATGTCTACTTACTTCCACTAAACCACCTTGTAAACAGATGCTTACATTTGTAAATTACCTACTAATATAAGGCTTGATGGTACAAGGAAAAAGGGGTCTGAAGGCAAAGATGCAGATGGGTGGCTGCGGTCGCCCAGTCCAGTCCTGGACGGGGACTCTGCCTCCACTGACACACACCTGACCACCCAGTACCCAGCACAGCCCCTGTGCATTCAGGCTATTTCTTTGATCACTAGTTAAAACCAGGAATGCCTCAAATGTCATTATAGGGCAAAAAAAGTCTCACTTCCAGTCTCCATCTTCTCTATGACATTTCAGTGTCTAGTGAGGCAATTTTATCTTTAATTTGTTCAGCATGAAATAGTTAACCACTGGTTTTGTATTTGTCAAGAAATCTATTGAACCTGCTTAAGGAAGAAAAAAAATATTTTGTCAATAAGTTCTTTCAGGAAAAAGACACATTAATGTTAAAGCATTTATTGAACTCTAGACAGGGTTTATAAGTAATGAAATGTTTAACATTCCTGAAACATCTGGAAAATTCAAATTAATTTTTAAGCCTGGATTTCCAATTTAATTCAGCATCTAAAGTAGTATATACACTAAAGCGAGCC
The DNA here is from genome assembly GCF_040802235.1 of Manis javanica. Classification (NCBI taxonomy): domain Eukaryota; kingdom Metazoa; phylum Chordata; class Mammalia; order Pholidota; family Manidae; genus Manis; species Manis javanica. Next base: position 216,276,321 of record NC_133158.1, on the reverse strand, counting down.
TAAACATCATTTTGAGTTTTTGAAGTCTTTGTATTGCTCTGCAGGGCTACTCTAGAATTTTCGAGAATGTTGTCTGCTCCAATCCACTTTGAAAAAAATGGGACCAAGAGGACCCGCCCTTTCTAGTTGTCTCCACTGCGGACAGACTAGGAATTACTAGGGTCACTGGGAATCAGAAGTAGTAGTTTTCAATCCAGATTCAACTTTTTCTATTTGCCATTGTCAATAAGCTTAACTATAAAGGTACTCATTTCTGAAGCTTATCTCTAAACAAATACAATAATTCCAATTTTATTAAACAAATTTATAATTTAAGACTATTACAGAAAAGCAAAGAAAGAACAGTCAAAAAATACTGGGCAAAGCAAAACAGAACTTAACATTAAAATGACAAATTCTTGGCATCAGTTTTCATTTGAATGAAAGCTTTTGGAATAATTGTATTTAATTCTCCTTTTAAATTTCATAATTATCTTTTAATTATATATATTTCATTTCTTCTCACTTAAAAATAATGGATAAATCACTAAAATAATAGATCTTTGAAAAAAAAAAACTCTGGATATGTTTGGGAAAATAACCTCAATCTTGAAAATGGAAGGATATAACAATGAGCCAAAAGCATTCTCTGAAGAAGAGGGAAAAGAAAAACAGTCTCTTTAGTTTTCTTATTTTTATCATTCTTCACACAAGTCTTATAAAATGTACTATAGCAATTAGTATTTGCTCATTTTATTCTTTACTTACACTATGTAAAAACCTCTAAATATTATAGAAGTGAAAACTAAGAGCAGTGATATATAAAATATTTCTAGAGGTAATTACACTTATTGCGATCCATGTAGTAAAAAACTTGGATGGAAGCAGCCTTGAAGAGTCTCATGTTCACACCATCCGCGCACTTAACTCGCCGTGGCTCTGCAGGGTCCTGCGCACCACATGCTCTCCTGCGCTTTCTGTGTTTTTCTGAACAGCTTTACTGAGATACAGCTCAATTCTATACCGTTCACCTACTTAAAGTGTGAAATTCAATGGTTTTTAATATATTCCCAGGCCTTCCCATGGTTTTTAATCTCTTCTTTCTCCCCTGACCTAATTCTCAACCAAGTAGTAGTTTTCCTGGAAAGGCAATGACATGAAATGGCTGGTATCGCTGTTGGTAAAATGGCCCAGAGCAGCGGCCCTAACCGAGGAGGATCGTAGCGCGCCGGTCGGCTGTTACTGCTTCACTTTATTAAAACCCATGTAGGCTCGGGAATAGGAGCAATAAAAACGTGTCTTGAGGATAATAAGGAAACATCACTGGATCCATTCGCCTCCGGTGGACTTGGCATCCAAGTTGAAGGTACTAAAGGGAAGTCCGGGGTCCCTTTATATTATCAATAGTGGTAATTCTCATGAAACTGAAATTCATAGATGCCTGTCCTGAATTTACCTACCATTGTAATTTATGGATCAGATGGTACTAACGTTTTATGCATTCCTGACCACCACCTGGAAGCATATACGATATGGGAAGGCCTAAATTAGGTTTCTTAGTAATGAGACCACATGTCCCAGGTTCATGCAGCAGATCAAAAGATGCACAGGCCCGTATTCAGCTGACAGAATCTCTCCTGCTCTCACACTGCTGGCGTTTCTGCACCGCAGGAGGAGCGGCCGGGCCTTTACTCGCCTCGCTGGGCATCCTGGGGCTTCTGCAGATGCACGGAGGGCTGTGCTGGCTCTGTGGGCAGAGCATGGTCCCTGTCCAGTTCTGTGCAGGAGAAACTTAATGGGCTCCTCTTTATTTTTATTTTAGTTTGGGGCTTTTAGATCGAAAGGAACAAGGAACTGAAGATTCTTGGAATTTTTACAATTAAAAAAAAATACAAGGAAGAAGAAATATATAAAGCTCTTCATGAGTCACATAGCTGCACCTCATAAAATGAGAAGCGTGCTCATCAGCCTTCTGGGTCAAGCATTTCACTTGTATCAACAACTCTAGTAACCCAGCTGCAGCGTCAGAGGTTCAGTTTTATTCTATTATGAATTTTTTCTTTAATTTTAAAAAAAATTCAATTTTCTTTAATTATTCATCTTAAGAAGTACCTGACTAGCAGGGGGAAGCCCCAGTTTCCTCCCCTGGAGATTTAAGAATTCTGTTTTGGTTGCACTCTCGGCTGCTGTCTCTCCGTCAATTGCCACCCTAGATCTTATAGGCTCCTTGTATTTCATACCCAGATCTTGATATAAAGTATTACTGGATCAATTTGGTTTTAGTCAGTGTAGAAATTCATGCAGAGATACTGATGGAAATGCACCTCTGTCAGACCCCTGCAGAGCTCAGGCCTTCCTGGGGCCCAGCGTGCGGCTGTTCTTCAGCTCACAGACCGTCCCAGGTAGCTGGAGGCGGGGGTGGTCGTGGCGGAGAGCTCACTGCCACACAGCCTCCAGAGGGGTCACTCTGGCTGCCATCTGGAGGCGTGGCTGCATGCTCACCATGCCCCCGGTTCCGGCTCCCCCAAGGAAAGGACAGAGAGAGATGGAGAGATGGAGATTTTCCGCATCGTTAGACGTGATGGGTCCTGCCTAGGGGCAGTTCATTCTATGAAGAAAGGTCCTTTCAAAGGTGCTGCAGGATAGATGGTTTGTTGCTTGTCTGGCAGCTGTGAGTTAATATTATTATTTATCCCTCTGTGTTAGGTGCTGTGGATTGTAAACAGCATGGTTTGGAGGGTCCTGTGTGGGTTGGAAGAGTGACTCAGGATGCTAGCATATCATGCTCTTTGGGCACCTTGGCAGCTCCGTGGCAGAGAGCCAGCTTTCTCCGTTTAATCTGCCGTTTCTGTCAGACGACGGCTACAGTCACAACAAAAAATGTTCATGTAGTTAGCATTTATTGTGGGACCCTATCATGTCCTACTTGGTCCTTCGCTGTCTTTTACAACTTAAGAGTATATCTGAATAAAAGCTCGAAGAAGAGTCGTGATTTTCACAGAAGCCTGCAAATAAAAGCCTAATGTTTTACATTCTATAAATTGGGTCTTGATTCCAGTAATAACACTGCTCAGTTCTTCTGAGCAATATGTGGGTGAGAAGACGGTTAACTGGCACGGCTTCATGGTGATGCTTAGCTGAGTGTTGTTCTTTTAAATTCCCTTGGGTCCAGGGACCCTTCACCCGGCAAGAATGAGGCTGGAGCTCCCATCAGCACAGTGGTAAACATCGTGTCCTGTTTCATGTAGAGGTGGTTGTGGGAGGCTCTCTGCTTGCCCACAGAGCATAGGAGAAACCTTTCTATACTACTTACTGAAAATCTTGTTTACTTATCATCTATACTTAAGGGTAATTTTGTTCATTGTGATCAATTTAATGGTAAATCACAGTGCCTACCACAAGACAGAGTGATTGAATAGTCATTCATAGAATAGATGGGTTAATGAATGAATGGATGGATGAATGGAGGATATTTAATTTTTTTTCCCATTCTGTCACAAAGTAGCCTACCCCATGGCTTCTTAAACTGGATAAAATGCCTAGTTTGGGGGTAGTCCTGAAGTAGGGCCTGACATTCCTAATTTCTAACCTAAATAATGCAGATGCTTTTGGTACCTGGAACCTACATGGAGAAGCAAGGCTGAAAGCATTGTTGCAAGAACAGATCCCCTTGTTCTGGATTTTTAAATAAGATGAACAGTTTGTGACATTTAAAATGAATGCCAAGGTCCATTAGTGACAGTATTTACATTTTTTATATTGTTAATCAAAAAACACAATGTGGTATCCGCTTTGTAACCAAGTCACACTTTCAAATGTATCTGCATTTTATTTTTTCAAAGCAGCAAAGCGGTACATACATGCATGCAACATAGTGCTTCCAGTCTGCCTGGGATGCGCTGTAAGTGCTCTTGAGCAGTGACCCTCACAGGGGGGTCTGTGCAGCCCTAGGGATCCTGAGACAAGACAAGCCCAGGAAGTCAAGATTATTTTCATTATAAACTAAGATGACTTTATCACAAAAGTAGTTTTTTAAAAACTAAGACATTGTGCACATTTTTCATCGTGCTGACATTTGCACAGTGGTGCAAGAGAAATAACTCCTCAGTGTGAGTTGGGAAGTGGCTGTGATTGTGCTTGACCATCATGTATACGCAGTAAAAATAACACTGGTTTCACTGAACAATGCCCATAATGAAGCAATTCAAGGGACATCTTGTTAAATCTTGACTTCAGTGCATGTCTTTTCAATGCCTGGTGTGATGAGATGGGAGGTGTGTACATAGCACTTTTTTTGAATAATGAGATGCAATGCTCGTCTTGAGGAAATGCACATGTGCTGTTTGGTTTGTGAGTAAAGCCGGCTGCTGTTTGCACAGAACACAACTTCAGAGAATGAGACTGATTTTTCTCATTTGGGCGTGTGGCAGACATTTTCTTGAGAATGACTGAAGTGAATCTGTCACGTCAAGGTAACAACTGACAGACAGTACTCATTGCCATGACAAAACTTGGGCTTGCCAAGAAAATCACATTTTGGAAAAAGTGTATCTTCCTCTCTGAGTTTGACAGCTTAGTTGTATCTAATACTTTTCTGATGAGAAGGGTAGTGATATTTAAAAATGTGATTTTTGGATGCTGTATAATGAAATCTTTCAGCAGGGGGAGGTAGGAAGGGTACCCCCAGCCACTGTTTCTCTGGCGGCCAGTGCACTGTGTTAGGGAATCTAACGTGGCAAAGCTCTTTCACAAGCAAGGAAGACCAATGGGTTTTAATGTAGCAGAATATGGAAAAGGTCACTTGCACAGTTCTGGATTCCACATTATAACTAATAATGGTAATTTTTTTTTAAGTACCATTTGCCAAGAGATTGGGGCAAGTATCCAAAATGCTAGTCTGCAATTGCAGTATGCTGTTAGTTGCACTTTGAATTTGATGACAAATTCATAGAATAAAATTACCAGTTCTGATACCGCTTCTCTGCTCTTTACTACATTCTTTTCTTTGAAGTGTGTCTTGACTTAGTAAAATGTTGTAGTTTTCAAAGCAGTCTTGCATTTATGTAAATATGAATATATATAATTTAAACTATTTTGTAATATATGTTCATATAATTATATATATAATCATAAAATGTCTAGTACTTGGTTATCTGCTCATATAATTATACTTAGTTTAATTTTCATTCACTGTAAATTTACTTGTAAATGAGTGTTTTTTTGTTTATTACAATCACAGTTATATAGATGGTTTCTGTAAAAATCATAAATATACATTTGAACATGTGATGAAAAATGAGCAGTTTCTGAGAATTATTTTAATACTAAGTCAGTATTCCCATATGTTGCTCAATGAGTTAGCTATATAGTTTTAGAAACTAAAACTATTCAAGTATTTGTTATTGCTGTTGTTAAATTTAGGGAGTCAAATACAAAATATGAATTGATTTTTAAAAAGGTCTCAAAAATACTGATTTTCTTTTCAGTATATCTTTAGACCTAGGTATTTTAGAATAACATTAAAATACCAGCATAAATTTGTCAGCCAGAATGTCTGAAAAAAAATAACTTATGAGTTACTTAACCGCTTTGAATATGAGTTAAGTGTAACAACATCGAGATATAATTAAGTTTTAATTTTTTGAATATTATCACCATCTAAATAATTACAGATGAATTGGCAGAAAGCCTAAGGATTTGGATCCGTGATTGTTCAGGCAAATGGATTGCAGTTCTGTGTAGTCTGCTTTGTGGTCACAAAAGTCCGTGACATGCCCACTAATTTAAGAAGGGATGCGTCATATCCTCTCTGTTTTACTCTGGAACGGGGGTCAGCAAGTTTTTTTTGTAAAAAGTCAGTAAGGAAATATATTTGGCTTGTGGGCAATACAATCTGTGTTCCAACTGTTTTGTTGCAGTACAAAAACAACCAAATGCAAGAAGTAAATGAGTGTGTGAAGCTGTGTTTTAGTACAACTTAGTGACCGATGTGGCCCAGCGGCTTCCAGTTTCGCAGCTCAAATCTTGAAAGATGGTTCCGCTTGTCCTTGGGTTCCAGGCACAAACACGGAGGAAGTACTGGCCCTAATGTCGCCACTGCCATGCTTACGGTTCTTCCTGTCTTAGGAGGTGAGCTGCCCCCGTGCACGCAGTGTAGGAATCAGTCATCTCAGGGTCAAGCCGAGGATTTCAGTGCGTCAGGAGTGGCAAGTGTGATGGGCAGACGCAGTCAGACGCTGTGTCTTGAGCAGAGGCCCCGGAAAGGGAAACTGTGAAGCCACAGTCTGTGAGGGGTCACAAGCTGAGTTTTGAATGGCAAGTGCATTTTGTTTGTTTTGAAATAGGATTTAAAAATCATCCAAGTAGCAGGGCATTAATACTTGTCTGTTACTTCCAAAGTAATAAATTCATGCTTATGATGCACAGCTGAGTACACCTTTACCTGTGTGCCTGGGTGACTTTGTGCGACCCCCCCTGGTGTCAGTGTCCGGAGGGCAGTCCCCACGTTTGCCAGTTAAACCTCCTCCTGAGTTCATCCTGACCTCAGGTGATGCTTCAGGGTCCCCTACATGCGCCCTTTCTCTGCTCGGCTTCTCAACCAGTTGAGCCAAGAACAGTGAACAGCAGATGGGTCCTGTGTGGGTGACAGGTCCTCGTTCAGGCGCTCACACCTTGAGGCGGTCTCACAAAGGCCCCCACAGCGCCCATGCTGTTCACTCGGTAGAAGTGACCTATCGTTACTAACAAACTGCAATTTAAAAACAAAACATGACTATATAGTCTATTTCACAGGTTTTTTATTAATTTATATACATGATAATATTTAAAATAAGAAAACAACAGCCCATTTAGGCTCTGAACTGTGTTGTAGGTCCATTTAATTCCACTTGACCAGAACCATAATGGAATCCTGGGTCTGTTCCTCTTCAGTACAAACCGATGGCTTTTTCTCCCTCAAATTGTTTACTGTGATACTGTAATAGCTTTAAAGTTCCACTTAGTCTTTAATTACCATTATCTTATTCACAATAATACTTAAAATGAAAATTAAAACCCATAAATACATTCTCGTGCTCTCTTAATGGGAAATTCAACTCTATTTGTTTATAATTATAAGGGAATGCTGGATTTATTCATATACACATTTGTTATGGTACTGAAATGGCTTAAATTGTTTAATTTTGTAAGCTATGGCAGAGGAAGAGCCCTTTGTATCATCTATTACAAACTTTTTGTGCTGGATGGGTTCTTTCGGCCCCATTTGATTTGCACCCACCCCCCTGCATCCCTTCTGTGGTGACAGCAGGGGGGCACGGGGACCCCATCAGCTGTAAACCGCTCATGCAGGGCCAGAGGACAGGGTGAGAGGGAACCGGTGGTGCTTCGCCTCTGTGGGTGTCCCTGGGTGATCTTAACCCTCTACCTGAGGTCACAGCTAGTGGTGGGTAGCCTGTCCCTCTCCAAGGCCGAGGTGGGGTTCCCTGTGCTCTGTCCTGTGGGCCTGGGGAGAGGTCACTGCTCCCACTTTCTCTGACCTCAGGAGGCCGCCCTATGCTGTGTGGTTTCCTACACCCACCACAACTTTGTAAATAATCTTTTCGTTAGGTCTCCTCAGATTATCTCAATTTGAATGAAACTCACTTTTTTCTTCTCTGGACATTGATGACACACTCTATGAATAATAAGAAGAAAAAGGTTTTGAGAATAGGACATACTCACCTTTTACTGAGCAGCTTAGAGGCAGCTAGGGACCTAGAAGTGAGCTCTCCTCTCTCTCTCTCTCTCTCTCTCTCTCTCTCTCTCTCTCACTTAGCAGAACAGAGCGCACAAATGCCTGCTATCACAGCATTTTACTAATACTTTTAGTAAATAATAGTAATATCATAATTTTGGTAAAGAGAATTGAGATGGAATCAAAGGGATTTGTTTTATTCCCTTATACCAGAATTGTTCATTTGAGCCAAGAATATTCAGTTCTTCAGATTTGGATTCTTAAGTGTGGGCCTTTACTGTACCCAGGCTTCTTCAGATACCAACATTTTATGCCCATTTTGAAGGACTGTATATTCTTTGGCTCAGATGAAGAAGAAATAACTACATAAAATTAAAATTTCCTTTTTTATATTTGAAAACCCCATTAACTTATAACAATCATTTTGGTTTTAGTTAGGAGACATCAGGTACTTTTGGAAATTTGTGAATTTCCTGAGGCTACTCTAAATTATACAACTTAAATACAATTCTGTATTTTATAGCTGCAGAGACATATGCAATTAAAAAATGACAGTTTTGTGTGCTGAAATATTAAATGCAAATTTATAAAATGGCTTTGTTACTGTTTTAAACAAACTCTACTTTGAAAAAAATCCCTCTATTTTCATATACATTGGTAAAAATCCAGAGGCAGAGACATTCTTACAAAGTTTCTCTTAATCTCAATCAAAAGGAAAATTTTAACTAGGAAACCTATAGATACTCATAATGAGCTGGAAAGTGTTTCCAAAACAGATTTAAAAATTCTTATACTTGAGTCAGTAATTCCTTTAAAACATGTTTAATACATTAACAATAATCGTTTTCGTTTATGCCGGCCGTTACAGCAAGTGCCAGGTCACAGCTGTGGTTTAGCTCCCTCAGCAGTGGTGTTGAGCATCTTTTCATGTACTTGTTGGCCATGTAGATGTCTTCTTTGAAAAAACATCTGTTCACTTCGTCTGACCATTTTTCAATCAGATTGCTTGTTTGGTACTGAGTTGTATAAGTTCTTTATGCATTTTGGATGTTGACCCCTGTCCAGTGTATGGTTTGCAAATACTTCCTCCCATCCCTGGGCTGCCTTTCGTTTTGCTGGTGGCTTCCTCTGCTGTGCAGGAGCTCTTTGGTTTGATGTCTTCCCACCTGTGCGTCTTTGCTTTGGCTGCCTTTGCTTTGGAGTTGAGTCCAAAAGTCACTGCCTAGACCAAGGCCAGGGAGCTTCTAGCCTCTGCTTTCTGCTAGGAGATGACAATGGCTGGTGAGGAAATAGAGAAAAGTGAACCCTTGTGCACTGTTGATGGGGATGTAAATAGGTTCAGCAATGGTGAAAAACAGTGATGGTTCACAAAAAAAATTAAAACTGAACTGTCATATGATCCTGCAATTCCACTTCTGGGTATTATCCAACGGAAGTGAAAATAGGATATTGAGAAGATATCTACACTCCCATGTTTGTTACAGCTTTATTCACATCTACCAAGTTATGGAAATAATCTAAGTGTCTGTCAACAGATGAAAGGATAAAGGAGATACCATACACACACCCACACCCACACCCCCACACCCACACACGTACACACACACACACACACACACACACACAATTGGATATTATTCAGCCATTAGAAAGAAGGAAATTCTGACATTTGCAACAACATGGATGGATCTCGAGGGCATCATGCTAAGTGAGACAAGTCAGACAGAAAAAGATAAAAACTATATGATGTCACTTACTGTGAAATCTGAAGTAGTCAAACTCATAGATTCAGACAGAAGAACGGTGGTTACCAGGTTGGGTGGGAGGGGTTGGGGACATGTTGTTAAACAGGACAAGCTTTCGTCTAGAAGGCGAACAAGCCCTGGCGTCTGCTGCACAGCACAGTGATCATTGCCCCAGAGCCGATTCATGTACTTCAGAGTCGCTGAGAAGCTGGGTATCAGATGTTCTGACCACAGCAAAGAAATGATGACCCTGTGACTTGACAGTGTGTTACCCGCTGCTGCATCGCATCCCAAGGTGTAAGTGCACTAGATCAATACAGTGCAGTGCGCCGATCACATCTCAGTGAAGTCATTTTCTCTGGAAAAAAATTCCATTCAGTAGCTTGAGCTAAGAAAAAAAAAATAGAACAAAATGAAGAAGTTGAAATAGGAATAACCTGTATGATAACAGCGCCCTATAGTCCGAGCTCAATCCTCCCATTTAACAAGAGATAGGTGGGTAGGTAGGTCAGTGGATCTGCAGTTTTAGTCATAACCCTCAACAATAGAAAGACTATCAGCATGAATCTCCTTGTTAACCTGATTGTATCATGTAAACCATATGGTGCTCATTGAAACTGCACTTACGGTGCAAGAAAATCTCCTGATCTTAAATATGCTTTATGGTCCTTGTTCCCTCTGGTATATTTATTGACAATTTTCCTCGTCTTTACTTGGCTCCTGGATGAGGTTTAAATTACTCCATCTGTATACCTGTTGGAAATTATGCCACAACAAATATTAATGATACATGGTCATATGCAAAAACTGAGGAAACACAGTTATTTGGTATCTGGATTTACATACTGGATTTTTACAAAGTGCACATCCAGTTCTATTTATAATTTACTACAGCAGCAAATCTCTCTCTCTTGTTCACGGAGGTCTTCAGAGTGAAGATGAGAATGTCCAACGTGCCAAGTAAAATGTAGACTTTCAAACAGGAAATGAAAAGAGAGAAGTCAGTATCCTCCTGAGTTCACTCGTTTTCTGCTTCGTCCAGCAGTCACTGACCGCCCCGCTGGGCACACTGCTGCCCTCACACACCCCGGAGATGGTGCCTTGCTGCCTCCCTTGGACAGCGGGAAGGTGTTCTGGGACCCCGATGAACCGGGTGCTGCTGTGCTCCATAGGGTCCCGCACTGTCCATTCTGTACTTTCTTCTTTGTATTCGGCTCTTGAAGTGCTGAAATTTGGGTCTCAGTCACATGGGATGGGAATGTTAACAGGTTGCTGGAAGTTATTAATGATTACTTGCATTTTTAAACTGCATATGTGAGTGCCTCAGAACATCCCTGATGCTGGCTCTAGTTGCCGTCTTATGCCGCTCATCGAAGCGGTGGGCTTATTTCGTTGCATGAAGCAGGTGCTGTGCAAGGGCGGCGGCTGTTTTGCATAATGTTATTCCATTGCCATAACGTGATTTAGGAGGCCATTATGATCCCATCTCTAAGGTCAATCCCATATTCCTCTGTAGAAATTGAGGGCAATGGACATTATTGTCAGAGACTGAAGTGACAGTAAACCAAATGAAATCATGATAAACTTCTCTTCATTCCATGAGTTACGAAAGGAGTAACTTCTTCTCCACTTACTTAGCAATACTCTACCTGAAAAAGTGAGCTGAGGATTCCTTGTTCACGCCCTGCTTGCTGCACATCTACACCTCCGGCCCGGCTCACGGTCTGTGCGCGCCCCTCTCTGTCTCCTTGGTCGCATGCTTGTAGTTGCCTCCAGGCTGCAGATTGGACGGAACATTTGGGCTGCTGCCCGAGGGGCTGCTGAAGGGCCAGCTGGTCTCCTGGGAGAGTGAGGGGCCTTAGCCAGGAAGAAGCCCCTCCTCCCTCTGCTTGCAGCCCGGAGCCTCCTCCCCCTGGCATGTGGGAAGGGGCCACGTGGGGAGGGGATGGTGACCCCAGGTAGCCAGACCCTCAGGGCCTCAGGCCTTGAGCCACGGAGCAGCCGAGTTCCAACATCCTGGGAGCGACTGAGTCCTGCCCGCAGTCAGGGCCCATGAGCCCAGGAGCTGCCTTTCCCAGCTGGGCCGGGGGTGACAGCAGCTCAGGGGTGTGGGGGGCCTCGTGTAGGTGCTCTGGGACCCTAGAGCAGAAAACCTGCGCATCCCCTGGAAGGGCAGACGGGCTTTGGGGCCCTCTTATCATGGTGAAAGGACCCCCTCCTACAGACACACGCAGGTTCCCCACCTACTAGCACGTCCGTGAAAACATGAGCGTGGGAAATGGGGTGTCTGTGCCGCAGATTTGTGGACAGTTTTACCCAGTAAGACAGATTATATATCTACTCTGTGTAGGCCTGTTTGTGTGGGGGCTTACTTTTCACCCCACTCAGGGGGATTTTGTGTGTCTAATTCACCCAGAGTGTCTGTTTGTAAATCATTGCTGCTCATAAAGCTACTTGTATCTTATGTTAAAGGTAGGTTGTATGTGTTGGTTTGCAGAATTGATATTCTACACCACTGATTATTTGTATATCCCTATGCAATTGCCACCTTAATTATTTTATCTTTATAATGAATTTAATATCTACAAGAGCCCTTTACCCTTATTTTCTTTCTGTTTAATAGAAGTATTTGATTGTAAGTGGGTCTTTTCTGTTCTATAAATATTTTAAAATCATGTTGTTATATTTCATTAAACCCCTGAGTTTCATTAACTCTATATATAAAGTTGAAAAAACATTTTAATATTTCTGTCCAGAACCATAGAGCATCTCTCTGGTAATGACTTTCAATTTTTTATGTTCCTTCATATATGTGTTTTTAGATTCCCTACAGCTCATTTATCTTTATGTAAATACATTGATCAGTTGGTTTCTGGTGTTTTTGATACATGGCTAACCCTAGCCAACTCACCACAATGGGGAGACAGTTCTCCAGGGCTCTGTCCTGTCTGCACATCTTAGCAGAGACATGGAGTGACTTTGTTCTGAGCTGACTTCTTCAGGATGTCTGGGTATTGGACAGACTTGCAGGGAAGAGCACGTCTTCTGCTGGGTCATCGGGTAGGTTCTTGCTGTCCAGGATGGTGAAGCTAACAAGTCTTTCAAAAGCAGAGGCTCTGCCGGTGTGCCTCCAGCTCCGCTGAGACCGGCGGCTCCCCCGTGTGCCGTTCAGCGGTGGCGCAGACCTGCAGGGTGCACAGCAGCCCTGGGCCTCTGCACTGTCTCCCTGGGGCTCAAGGATGTGGCTGGGAGGCAGGACTGCAGTGTGTTCTCACCCTGAAGCTGGAAGTCTCAGTTACATGCTGTGCAGAAAAAACGGGATGCGTTTGGGCCCAGAGCCTGTGGGCACGTTAAGTAGAGTGGCCGATAGTCCGAGGTACTCGTGGGAAAACGTCCCAGAACTAAGATGGTGTGGAGGTGATGTTGGGTGCTGCTGGGAGGCAGTTCTTCCTAGTGTGTCAGACCCTCAGGTGGGCCAGTGGGAGGACTGCTGTCCCCCGTCTCCCCCGGCACTCGGACGGGAATGTTCACAGCTGGAGCGAAATGAGAGTGATGGGATGCGTATGAAGAAATTCACTTGTTTACATTTTGTTTATAATCAGTGATAATTATTTTAATTCTCATTACAAATTTCAGTTGTGTTATAGTGTTATCATTTTAAAAATTAAACATACGTGCTTAAATGGTGTCTCTGTTAACTTTTAACTTCATTGCAGATAGCATATTCTATATAATTTTAATTAAAATTTGGTGAAATGAGCTTTATGGCCCAAAGTTTTCGTAGTTTTAATAACGGGTTGTATATGCTTGGAAAGAGTGAATTTCATGCAGTTCTTGCTGCCAGTATTTAGATGAGTCTGTCACGTAAAGCCTGTAATCATGCGGCCAACTCTTCCGTCCTTAGCGATTTGTTTACACCGCCTGATCTAGCACTTGCTCAAAGAGATTTTTTGAATATTTGCACATCATGTGGATTTGCCTTTTCACATTGTAATCCATCAACTTTTGCTGTCTATGTAATGAAGTTGGTGAATTCAACAGTACATCCTCATGAAGTGGCCCATAATTCTCTTCGTTTATTAGTAACACAGCTATGCCAGCTTTCTCTTTGGTAGTGTTTGCATTATTTGTTTTTGACCCTTTTATTGCATATTAAAAATGTCACAGGTTATGTTGTTAGCTCTGCTTCTTGTTAATAGGCTGTTGGCTTTAATGCTTTGCATAGTCTAATATTCTTTTTCCACAAGAATGTTTTGTCTATTTATGTTTTGTATGACTTTTGATAGGTTTACGGTTAAATCTGTAGCCCTGTTTTTATTCTGGACAGTTGTCTTGGTAATATTGTCTTTCTTTTCCTCTCCCTTCTTGCCTGATTTGTGGTTATTGGCTTCTTTTTTTTTAGTTTAGTTGGTTTATTCAATCATTTGCCTTAGTAATTTTATTGTTGTTTCGAAAGTATTTTACAAGAAACTTGGAAAGACAACCTTGTGGCTAGGATCTGGACCATAGTAAAAGCAGATATTATTCTAAGGTAGTTTATTTTTGTCTTATTAAATGTATTTCCTAGTAGTTTAGTAATATATTGAGATGCAGACATTGGGAATAAAGTTACATGGAAACATAGTTAAGTGTGGAAAGGGACATAAAATGATTTATGCTTTGTAAACTAGTCAGAATTAGAATTTACTAAAGCTCAATTTCATGTCAATGTAAGAAAATATTTCTGTCAAGTAGAGTCATCCCAGCGTGCATGGAGTTCCTCTTCACAAAGTGGCCTCTGCTTGGTGAACCACGTAGCTGTCTTAGCTGTGAAGGCGCTCGAAGGAAAACTTGCGACGTAGGGAATTTCTCATTCCTCTCAGCCTCATTGACATGAAGTCCAAACCAGTCAGTGGATATGTGCACTTGGAAAGTATAGGGAATATCGACTCCCTGGACATGATGGAACATCGTGTTAGACAGTATTAACCATTTTGGAACAGGACAGTTTAAAAAAAAATCCTCTCATGCTAAGAAAGTTGGTGCCTGTCCGAGGACATCTTGTACCCCTGAGACTTCAGTGTGTTCCCAACCTTACTTTCCCTCCAGCTTCTTTAACTTCTGCCTCGCTTATGCTGTAAAATTATCCTTCACAAGGGTGGCGAACTGATTGTTGATATGATCTAATAATGCCCTTACCCCAGTAGTCTGTGATGATATTAGCTAGAACTTTTAAATATATATATTTTTTAAAAAGTCAGAGTTTAAGTTTAGGTGTCATGACACAACTCTACGTCTTCAATTTATGAATTTTATGAGTATTTAAGTGAAAAGAAATGACTGTTATTCATTGGTGCAACTAAGTTTTGGAGCCCTAATGTTAATTATTTAACAGTAAATCCTTTCAAAATATGTCAAAATGTATTTCAGTTGGATATCAGCATAATCATTTTTAAGTGTCCCCAGCCTAGATGAAAAGAAGTTTAAAAGTAATCCTATATTTCCAAATTTCTGTATTTTGATTTAAATTTATTTTCATTGACTCAGTTCCAAAAAGTTGATCAGTAATTGAGAATATTAGATAAATCAAATGTTTGAGACTACCAGCAAACCATCCCTTCTACCAATTCTATTTTGTTTTAAAGGATAAACAAAAATGAAAGGGAATTGAATTTCTGCGGCTTTCAGCTAACTGTACTTGACTTTGTGATTTTAGACAAATCTCTACATGCTTGAATAAAATGTTCATTCTCAATTATTTACAATTCTGTGATACTATTTTGAGAGCCATTAACAGAATTCCTAAAGATTTGAATAACAGGATTCCAGAGGTTCAGTTTCTGGACAAATATTTAGCTCTCATTCAGGGAATGTATGTCCATAGATCTTAGTAAGTTTGAGTATTTTCAAAGAACATTTTATAATTGCTTCAATTGTGTACTTCTGTTTAGATATATGTATTTATGATATATTATAATATATATTATAAGCAGGCTACTGCACTAAGGTTATCTAAATTATGGTAATAATAAAAAAGTAATTTTACCCATACAAAAAGAAAATCTGAGAACAGTGTCCATTCATACTAAATATTTTTCCATCCTTTTAGGTCTTTTGTCACTGTGACATATTTATGTGGCTGTTACCTTTTAACTGCCTGGGGGATATAATGCACTTGATATGACCCTAACCTACTAAGTCAAAGCTATACATGTCATGCAGATGATATGCCATTCGGAAATGATACTAAAATTTAGATTCCTATGCTTTAATGAAAGTCTCTGAGAAAGGTTGGCCATTTAATGTCTTTAAAAAGGTTCCATATAAAAGATATAATTGAATAATGTAGCTGAAATGCCAAATTTAATGTTACCACTTACATGCAAATAATAGTACATCATTAGATTTATTTTAAAACATTATAATGACTTTAGTAAAATTAGATTTTCTACAGAAAAGTAAGGTGTTTGTATTTGTGTGTGTGTGTGCGTTTCTAGCACATAAAAACTAAATGGAATCTCAAATCACAAGTCCGACTTACATATTGCCTTGGCCATCACCAAAAGGCGCTACTAAAAGAAGCATATTTGGTCTAAAAATAATGTGGAAAGCAGAAGGGTTTGATATTAGGTAGATAGTGGGGGTACTTATTTGACCTTTTGTGTATTAATTTCTCTTTTTAATGATAGTTGCACAGTCTTTTTGCATATATAATAATAGAACAGCTGTCTTTTCTTAAAAGTTTACTCAATAATTACTGACCTGAACATTTCATACTTAAAACTTATTTCTAATATATTCCATAAAAGGGATGTTTACCACTTCTTAACCATTGTAAAGTTTAACACTTGTTCTTTTTTTCTTGGTCCCTCCCCTCTCCCCCTCCCCCTCTCCCCCTTCCCCTCTCCCTCCCTTCTATCCCTTTCCCCCTCCCCTTCTCCCTCCCTCCCTCTCCCCCTCTCCCCCTCCCCTCCCCCTCTCCCTCCCATCTCCCTCCCCCTCTCCCTCCCCTCTCTCCCTCCCCTCTCCCCCTCTCTTTCTTGCCTTCTCTCTGTGGGGTACAGGTAGAATAAAATAATGTGGTATTTTGCTGATAGTTTCATGAGTGCAAATAGAAAGTACAGTTGTATTTAATCCACATGCTGCTTTTGCAGTAAACCTGTGTAAGTTCTTAAGACATTCCAGGGAACAGAAAGCCAGTCATGAAAATCAGTTTTGAATGTATAGATTAGTGCTTCTCAAACTTTAGAATATATCAGAATCACCTGTAGGAGTTTAAACACAAATCGCTGGACAGTCCCTGAATGAGGTCAGAGGTCGAGTCCAAGAATTTGCTCCCTGTTGATGCTCTGATGCTGGGCTGGGAAAGATGATTTGAGAATTATTGTACAACACAGTGTCGTACCTTAGCCCTGACTGCTTGATGAACTAGGAAATACAGGTCATCACGAATGAAGAGACTTTTGGACCCAGTGCAGTTACGTGTTCAGTGAAGCTTTCTGGACATATTTCCCATTGATTTCCTGTCTATTCTAGATAAACATAAGGGACAGCAGTGGCTGCTGCAGTGCCCTGCAGCTCTTCACCCACCCTTCTCTGCTGTGTTTTCTGGTAATGCAGCAGGACGTGCAGGTCCAGCCGTTCACCCCTCGTGCAGCCCCCGGGTCAGCACGCAGAGAGCCGGGGGCCTTCGCTCCGTGGCCTCGGGGCAGGTCCTCAGCTCCGGGCGCCTGGCTGGCTGGCAGGGCCTCCCCAGTACTGCGGGCCCCGCCTCAGGCAGCTGTACCCTCCCTGCTGGGCTCCCCGCCGCTCGCCTCTGCTGGGCTGACTGCGGCTTGCTGAGCCCCACGGCAGGTCCCGGGGCCCCCGGCAGGCTGCATGTGCCGCGTGGCTGCTCCCGGATGGCGCCTGTCCGAGCCCCGCGTGCCTGCCCGTCCCCGAGCCACAGCCTCACGGTGTTCGCCTCGTTGCTTGCTGCTTGTGGTCCTGCGAGGGTTCCCTTTACCACCCTTCACGGCGAGTCACCTATTTTACTGGTGATTTGTTTATTATTAAATTTTCCTCTTCAGTGAACCTGACTGATGTGTCCCGATGTGTTAAATGAACGCTTGTTTTATTGTCCCACAAGTAAACTCCCCTTGCTGGTTTCCCTGTGAGCACCCCTCTGAAGGGTCCATTGTGAGTGTGAAGGAAGTGTGTGCATAGAGTAGGCGCAGTTTAGGAAACAAACTGAAGACCATACCTTCAAAAAATGATGCAATCTGAGTGAAGACTTGTGGGAGTGTCCGGGCATCTCCTCCCCCTGCCGCGGCAGCTCGCAGCTCCGATGTCCACCCCAGCCTTCCTGCGGTGCTGCGCTGGGCTCGGGGGCCCGTGTTCATGACCCGGCGCCCCCGGGCTCTGCTGTGAGGGAGTGTGGGGGGGCCCCCGAGGTGGGGAGACCCGCCTGCCCGTCCTCCTCTGTTCCCTCCCTTCCTGCCGGTCGCCTCCTGCTCGCGGAGCCCCCTGGAGACACCAGGCTGTCTGCACCTCCTCCAAGGTCAGGCCACAGGAGCGCAGCCGCACCCCCTCCTCGGAGGCCCGCATTTCAGCGCGTGGCCCCAACGGCTGAGTGTGAGCGGTGGGGCCTTCTCAGCTTTGCTCCACCACCCCTCGGGCTGGCAGCTGCCTCCTGGGGTTGCCTGTCGGTGATAAAGGAGGGTTTTATTTTTGTTGTTGTTTTGTCTTACGATCCCTGGATAGCAATTCCTTATGTAATTTTTTTTTTTTTTTCTGTTCAAACAACTGGTGTAGTTTCTGCCTTGTGATAGGACCTTGGTCGTAACAGAAACTGGTACTGGGACTCATTCAGGAAGCAGACCTAAAACATCAAGGGTCACTGGGGGTGGCTCTGCCCGCGCTCCAGCCCAGCACTGACCCCTGCACACTGGGTGGGGCGCTGCACCTCAGCTCTTTGCCCGTTACTGACTGTCTTTAAGTCATAAGTCTGGGAAACAGGCATCCCGGGGAACCAGGCAGTGACTGCAGTCAGCTGCCAGGCCCCCCCCTGCCAGGCGTCCTCTGTCCCTGGCAGCGTGCGGGGCACTTGTGGAAGGAACACGTCAGGCTGGAGGCCTGGCAGCTCACGGCAAATTACAGTCCGAGGCTTGGAGCGTGTCTGCAGTGTTCCTGCACGATTCCTTCACTCTTGCAGCCCTGAGCCTAATACTGCTGGATATTTTTACATGCAATTTTACTTGTTGCAGAATTAAAACATAATTTTTACCCCCTCTCTTATCAAGTTTCATATGAAATTTAATGCTTCTTTTAGTAAGAAGTGTGACTCTCAGTCTTTGAATTAGGACATTTGGCCAGAAGCAGCTTTTCTTGTCATGTATATGCATATTCATTCCTTTGCTCAGAAATACAGTTAATCACACGGAGGGGATTTTCCATTCAGAAATCCCCATTCTCCTCAAAATCTACCCAAATACTCCTTGCTCCCATTAGACTTATAACTAGGGTTTTATCCTAGTATTTTCTGACAGAGAAAGAAATCTCTGATACAAGAAGAAATAGTTTTTATACCAAGATAATTAGGAAATTTAGCTAATTTGTCAAAAGAAAGCTGATTTGGCAAAATCCTGAGGAATATGTGTGGGAATGGATACCAAAGGTGTTATACTAGGTGAGATTGACTATAATACCAGGTGCAGCTGAATTTGTCAATATGGATGCAGCCGCCAGAAATGCTGGGTCTACTACGTCTGCTCAGCCGACCGCAGACGGCCCCAGCGGCTGGCCTGCTCGGCGCCTGCAGGTGCGGTGGGCAGGGCTCTGTGGGATGGGACAGGTGTGCCAGGTCGCATCCTGGCATCCTGCAGGGGGTGGACTCCAGAGGCCCCGTGAGACAGGAATTCTGCAGTCTGTTTATTACGTGTACCCCACATACAGCCTTCACCTGCCGCACCTCACAGGGGGCTTTGAGGACTTCCCGTGCACCCCCTCAGCGAGGCAAGTATCTGCCTCCCTGCCAAGTGTTGAGGTGGCTCTGCTTTGTGGCCAGAGGTGTGACGTAGGAGGTGCTGCCAATCATAAGGGCTCCCCAGTGTCAGGGAAGATGACAGGGTCCGGCTGGCAGAGGCCGCTGCATCTCTTAGCTTCCTACAGCACAGTGGTAGTGGCTGTAGGGGCAGCTGAGGGAATCTGGTGACTAGAGCCCTCTGATGCACTGGCTTACCATTAAGGCTGACTGGTCTCTGCATCTGTAGGAAGAAAATAGGTTAGCATCGACTAAAATGTCACCAGTTATATGAAATAATCCAGGACTAATGAACAGAGACCCAGTTTCAGTTGCCCAAATGGATATTCTGTGTTTCTTACCATGCTTCCAGATGTCTTGATACAAGGGAAACGGAGTCTCCTTTACTTCTGCAAGTATTCATTGCAGTGACCTGTGTCTTTTTCTGGAGTGGTTCTGTGCTGGGCCAAGAAATACACAGAGCTTTTGCCTATGTTTTCTCTTAAGAGCTTTATGCTCTCATGTCTTGCAGCTAGGTCTTTAAACCATTTCAAGCTTACTTTTATATATGGAGTTAGACTGCAATCCAGTTTCATTTTCTTGCATGTAGCTGTTGATTTTTCCAAATACCAGTTATTGAAGAAACTAATTTTTCCCCACTGTATATTCATGATGCCTTTATCATTTATTGAATGATGATATATGTGTGGGTTTATATCTGGACTCTTTTTTGTATTCCATTAATCTATGGGTTGTTCTTGTGCCAGAACCATACTGTTTTGATTACTGTAGTTTTATAGTATAGCTTGAAGTCAGGGAGTATAATACCCTCAGCTGTGTTCTTTCTCAGGATTGCTTTGGCTATTCATGGTCTTTGGGGATCCTTTTAGGATTATTTGTTCAAGTTCATTCAAAATACTGTTAGTATTTTGATAGGGATTGCATTGAATCTGTAAATTTCTTTGGGCAGGATGGCCATTTTGCCAACATTAATTCTTCCTATCCACAGACACGGATAGGTTTCCATTTATTTGTGTTGTCTTTAATTCTTCTCATGAGTGTCTCAACAGTTTTCAGAGTACAGGTCTTTCACCTCCTTGGTTAGGTTTATTCCTAGGTTTTTTGTTCTTTTAGAAGCAACTGTAAATGGAATTGTTTCCTCATTCCACTTTCTGCTAGTTCATTGTTAGTATATAGGAATGCAGCAGATTTCTGCATAGTAATTTTGTATTGCAACTTTGCTGAATTCAGTTATTAGTTCTAGTAGTTTCTTGGTGGAGTCTTTAGGGTTTTCTATGTATAATATCATGTCATCTGCAAATAGTGACAGTTTTACTTCCTCCTCCATTTGGATGCCTTTTTACTTGTCTGATTGCCAAGGCTGGGACCTCCAGTATTATATTGACTAAAAGTCATGAGAGTGGGCATCCTGTCTTGTTCCTAATCTTAGAGGAGAATCTTCAGCTTTTTGCCATTGAGTATTTTGCTAGGTGTGGGTTTGTCTTAAATGGCCTTTATTATGTTGAGGTATGGTCCCTCTGTACCCATTTTGTTGATAGTTCTTATCCTGAATGGATGTTGAATTTTGTCAAATGCTTTTGCAGCACCTATTGAAATTATCATATGGTTTTTATCTTTCCATTTGTTAATATGGTGTGTCACATCAATTTACAAATACTGTACCATTCTTGAATCCCTGGAATAAATCCCGCTTGGTCATGATAGATGTTCTTTTTGATGTATTTTTGAATTTGGTTTCCTAATATTTTGTTGAGGATTTCTGCATCTATATGTTCATCAGGGATATTGATCTTTAATTTTCTTTCTTGGAGTGTCTTTGGTTTCTGTAATAGAGTGACGCTGGCCTCATAGAATGAATTTGGAAGTATTCCTTCCTCTTCTACTTTTTAGAATACTTTAAGAAAGATGGGTGTTAGCTTCTCATTAAGTATTTGGTAGAATTCAGCTGCGAAGCTATCAGGTTCTAGGTTTTTGTTTGTTGAGCATTTTTTGATTACCAGTTGGTCTGGTGATTGATCTGTTCAGAGTTTCTATTTCTTCCTGGGTCAGTCTTGGAAGATTGTATATTTCTTGGAATTTGGCCATTTGTTTTTTGGTTGAAAAATTCTTTGAATTTCTGTGGTGTCAGTTATAACTTCTTTTTTATTTCTGATTTGTTTATTTGTGTTCTCTTTTTTTCTTGATGAGTCTGTTTGGGTGTCTCTCCATTTTATTTTTCACAAAGAACCAGGTTTTGATTTTATTGAGCTTTTTTCTATTTTATTCTTCTCTGTTTTTTTCTGCTCTTGTATTTGTTATATTATGTCCCTCCTACTAACTTTGGTTCTCATTTTCTAGTTTCCCTAGTAGTGAGTTTAGACTGTTTATTTGGGATTATTCTCGTTTCTTAAGGTAAGCCTGTAGAGCCTTGTACTTCTTTCTTAGAACTGCTTTTGTGGTGTTCCTCATATTTTGAGCTGTAGTATTTTTGTTTTGTCTCTGTGTAGTGCTTGATTTCCTCTTTAGTTTGTTCATTGATACATTGATTGTTTAGAAGCATGTGGCTTAGCCTCCTTGTGTTTGTGTTTTTTTTTGTTTTCTTTGTGTTTTGTACAAAGAAAACAAAATTTCTCAAATATATTTAATCAATTCATTTCTACTTTCTAGTTTCATACCATTGTGATCTGAAAAGATGTTTGAAAAAATTCCAATTCTTTTGAATTTTTGAGGTTCTTTCTGTGTCCTAATAAGTGTTTTATTCTGGAGAACGTTCCATGTACACTTGAGAAAACTGTATCCTGCTTCTTTTGGGTGGAATGTTCTGTAGATATGTTAATTTTGGTCTAATGTATTGTTCAGTGCCTCTGTTTCCTTGTTTATTTTCTGTCTGGTTGATCTGTCCATTGATGTGAGTGGGGTGTTAAAGTCCCCTAACATGACGACTTGATATTTCCTCCTTTAGTTCTGTTAGTATCTGTTTCACGTATGGGTGCTCCTGTGTTGGGTGCATGGATATTTGTAATAATGGTTATATCCTCTTGTTGGACTGACCCCTTTATCACTGTGTAATGTCCTTTGGCCCTTGTTACTTTCTTTGTTTTGAAATCTACTTTGTCTGATACAAGTACTGTTACTCTTGCTTTTTTCTCCCTATTATTTACATAAAATATCTTCTTCCATCCCTTCACTTCTAGTCCATGTGTGTCTTTACATCTGAAATGAGTCTCTTGTAGGCAGCATGTAAATGGGTCTTGTTTCTTTATCCATTCTGCCACCACATGTCTTCTGATTGGTGCATTTATTCCATTCACATTTAAGGTAATTAGTGATAGGTGTGCTTATTGCCATTTTAGCAATTGTTCTCTGGTTGTTTTTGTAGTCCCTGCTGATTCTTTCTTCATTTCTTGCACTCTTGTTATTTAATGATTTTCTCTAGTGTTGTGATTGGATTTCTTTTTTTGACTTTTCTGTGTATCTATTACAGGTCATAGGCTCGTGGTCACCAAAGGCTCATTCATAGATCCCCAAATACATGGCAGCCCATATTGGGTGCTCTATTTTGAACACAGTCTAAAAGTACTTTCTTTTATTCTTCCTCCTCATACCCTTTATGTATTAGATGTCATCATCTGCAGTTTTTGTGTTTCTCTGGACTGATTTTGGGTTGGTTGGTTTTGCTAGTCTCATTTTGTTTTGTTTTTAACTTCTTACTTGCTTTGTAAGTAATTGGTCTACTACCTTTACTATGCGTTTATTTTTACTGATGAAAAACATTTAGGCTTGAGAACATTTCCATCTATAGCAGTCCCTCTAACATATCATGTAATGCTGGTTTAATGGCTCTAAATTCCTTCAGTCTTCCTTTATCTGGGAAATTTTTCATCTCTCCTTGAATTCTGAATGGTAACCCTGCTGAATAGAGGATTCTTGGATGAAGGTCCTTCCATTTCAGTAGATTAAATATGTCATGCTACTCCCTTCTGGCCTGTAAAGTTTCTGCTGAAAAATAAATGCTGATAGCCTGATGGGGTTGCCCTTATAAGTAATTTTTTGCCTGTCTGGCTGCTTTCAGTACTCTCTCCTTATTCTTAATTTTTGTCATTTTAATTATTGTAGGTCTTGGTGTTGTCTTCTTTGGGTTCCTTTTGTTAGGGGTTCTCTGTAGTTACAGTATGTGGTTGTCCATTTCTTTCTCCAGATGGGGAAAGTTTTCAACAATTATTTCTTCAGAGAGACTTTCTACCCCTTTGTCTCTCCTCCTCCTGGGACCCCTGTTATGCAAATATCGTTTCATTTGGATTGGTCACACAGCATTCTTAGCATTGTTTTGTTTCTAGAGGTTCCTTTTCCTCTGTTCCTCAGCTTGTTTTCCTGTTCTCTAATTTCCATTTCATTTTTTGTCCCCTCTACTTGCGGCAATCTATTATTCATTTCCTCATTCCCTCCACTGTGTAAATCATATCAGCTACTGTATTCTTCAGCTCTGAGTGGCTCTTTTTCAGCTCTTTGTCTCTACATTGAAGTCCTCCTTGAGATTGTCGGTGCTTTTCTGCAGATCAGTGAGCATATTTATGACTGTTATTTTGAAATCTTTTTCAAGAAGATGATCTCCATTTCATTAGGCTCTCTTGTGTCTTATCCTGTTCTTTGGAGCTTATTCCTCTGCCCCCTCATTTTCTCTGGGTGTCTGTGTTTCTCCTTTGTATTAGATGGATCAGCTATGCCTCCTGTTCTGGAGAGTAATGGCTTTATGAAGGAGGCGTCCTATTGTGCCCAGAAGCTCACAACTCCTTCACCACCACTGCCTGGTTCTCCTCTGCAGCAGAGCCACATTTGCTATTGTTAGGCTGCTGATCACCTTCATACCTGCCTTCCAGTGGAGGCCCTTTCTGGGCTGTGCAGCAGCACCTCTGCTGGGACCATTGTGGGTGGGGCCACCCGCTGAATGCCTGGCAGTGTTTGGGGTGCTGCTTGTCCATCAGGGCAGGTGGGCTGTGAGCACGGATCATGGGTGGTCCTGAGCTACCAGTGAAGAGGAAAGAGCATTTGGAGTTGACTCATGCAGGGGCCTCCCCAGCTGGGTTGAGTGAGTACTGGGAAAGCTGGGGAAAGCCTCCCTCTCTCTTTCAGGCAGCAAACCCACTGCTGGTAGGCCAGGCACATGCCCAGAAAAGCCCCTTGGCGTGGGCCACCAGTGAGGGGGATGGCACGCCTGGGGCTGGCTCCCGCTGGCATCTGATCACTTGTGCTGAGGGAGGTCTGGGGAACCTTACAGCTGCCCGTTCTCCTGTGGACAGAGCTTCATCCACCCCCATCCCCTCTGCCACCCTCCGCACTGCTGGCAAATCTTTCAAACTGCTGCCTCTGTGCTTGGGTCTCAGCAGGATCGATGGAGCATGCCTGCCCTTCTCAAGCGGCAGGAACATCAGCCTCTCTGAGTGCCCCAGCTGTCCCCGGTGTCTAGCCCTGGTGATCACCAGAGCCCAGTGCCATGTGGACTCGTGTTCCCAGAGCAGATCTCCAGGGCCAGGTGTGCGGAGCTCCTGGGCTGCTGACCCCTCGCTGCTCCATTCCTCTCGCTCCCACCTATGGGCTGGGGTCTGGGAGGGCTTGGGTCATGACTGACCATGGTCTCCTGCTTTACCCTTCTCTGCCTGGTCTCCTCTCCTTCCCCAGGTGCAGGTGGCCTGTCCTGCAGGCCTCAGGTCGCCCTCAGGGTCAGCTGTGTTTTCTATAGCTGCTTATTTGGTGTGTGTGGGGAGGAGGTTTCCACCTGGCCTTCCTGTTGTGCCTTTTCTCCCTGGAAGTCGAGTGTATGATTTCCTACAGTGTTTGTAGCAATCTTGTGAAGTTTGTAAGGCCAATATTATGCCTGCATTTGTCGTGGGGACAGAACCCCTGACCGGCCCTGAGCCTTTTCACACCACCATGATGGCAAGGCCAGCACCCTGCTCTTCACACTCTGGATGAAGGGTCAGGTATGTAGTGAGCATGTACCTAGCATGTTCCCAGCAGAATAAGGTGTTTTCTGGACTTCATAACTAAAAGGTTCAAATAATTAAAGTAAGTTAGAGATGAAAGCCATCACTAAAATGACTGAAATGCTACAAATTCAGATCAATATAAAAATATTCAAGAGCTGTATTTTGGAGAAATGAAATATGGTACAATTTATTATTCACATTAGTACATGGAAATCTTTCAAATCTGATATAAGAATACAAATCTTTTTTAATATTTATGAATTTATATTTGCTTCTTTGTATTCCAGAAATGGTGACTGCTTATTTTTCTATTTCTTTATTTCCTCCCTTTAATTTAGCATATTTCCTCTCTTTAGTAAAAATGAGACAGCTTTCTGAGAATAAAACTTAGCAGCAAAGCTGAAGTGAAAACTTAGGGTTGTACTGTGTGAACACTGAGAACAAGACTGACTTTTAGGTGCTTTTCTTAGGCATGCAGAGCTAAGGCACAAGGCGTCATCTGAAACCTGGGGTATTGCTAGTAATGCATTTCTTCCAATAAAATCATATTTAACCTCCGAAGTCTACAAGACTGATCCTAATCAAAGGAGCTTTGCATCCTTGCCTGGATTAAATCAGGCTTGTAAGTGATTGCTCACTTTCTGAGCCATTCACTGTAGCGTCCTTGATTATGCCTCAGTGGTTTACAAGGAAGGGCTGTAGCCTTCCCTCAATATTGAGAGTGAACTCCTGAAACTGCCAGAATAGAGGCCAGGGGAGCGGTCATCATCACCCGGTTCTCCTAAGCCCAGCCCAGCCAAGTGAGTAAGGAGAACTCGTGGTGAGGGTGGCAATTCCACAGTACCTTTCAGGATGGCAACATAGTTTCACACTCGAAACCTCATTTGAGTGAGAAATAGGATTGATTCACTTCCCTGAGTGGTTCTCCAATTGGTTTGAAAGATTGAGAATGGCTTCTAAAAAAAGGAACAGCTTTTAGAGTGGTTAAATCTGGCTTAAAAGATTTCAAGCATAGTATCCCTCAAAATGGAAAGATTACAGAGGTTAAGTGGAAGACAAGAAGACTTCACATCATATAAAAACTTTTTTATCCCCAGGGTTAAGCATATATAAATTTTGTAATTCAGAATTGTAACTGGGATATATTACCCACATTTTACCCTTTCTTGCTATTAAATGAATTGAAAAATAACTCTCGAATTGGTTATAATTTAATTTTTGCAAGTTCAAAATTATCTAATTGCTTTCTAAAATAAAAAAATATTGTGAAGAAAGTGATACAGATTTTCATTTGCCTAATATTGTCAAAGAAAAAATGCAGAATATTGTTAAAAATATAGTTGAATAATAATCATTAAAATGTCAATGTTATTATTTGATACATTATTTTACTTTTCCAAATCTGGTGAATGTTGTGTTTAATTCATTTGAATACGTTATCATTTGCATTATTTGAGACATTATTTTTAGCATTCTAGATGAGAGGTAAAAATACTCAGAACCTTTAACTCTAAATGAAATGGTAAATCAAACTGAAGGTCCATTCTATCCCAAAATGTGCCCTGCTAAAGAAAAATAAACACTGTAAATACCCTTAAATTTGGTTTAAACAATTACTCTAAATGATTCTATATGTAATATTGCATTGACTAAGTAAAATTGAGATAGCAGATGAGTTATCTATATAATTTTTCCATTTGTAGGACACGTGAAGATTTTTATAGGTATTTCTATTATGGACAATAGAGTTAAAATTAAAAAAAGAAAACTTAAAAATATACTCAAATGCTTTTCATTGGAGTATGTTGAATCAGTAAAATAAGCAATAAAAATTAGTGGAAAAGAAAAGGGCAGTTTTACTTTGCCTGTATGATATTCCTTGGAGATTACAGGTCTGCCTCAAAGCTACATCAGGGAACTCAATCTCTGTTTCATTATCTGTTCATTTTCTCTATAAATGTTGAATATAGTTATTTGTGCTGAGTGGCAAAGGTGAGCAATTTGAAGATTACAGAATCAAAGAATCTTAGAATATTAGATCAACACATTTTAAATTACATCTGAGGAAATTAAAAACAAGACAGTACAAGAGACATATAAAAAAGTCACAGACAGAGTTGGAAGCAGAGCTGGAGTTAGCAGTGTTCTGACATGTACTAGACAGAGTTTTATATTCATTGGCAAGCCTTCTGACTCATTTGTTCTAAGCTCTCCTACCGATTGCAGTGTTCTAAAAATAATGTAAATGGATGATAACACTGGTTCACCTGTCATAAACTGATATTAGTTTGGATAATCAACATTAATAGCCCTTTTCTGGCAATGGACTATCCAATAGCCCTTGTCAGGGTCATTCAATACCACCAGATAATCCTTTCCTTAAGCAACACATGTACATTTACAGCCAATCACATGCTTGTCGATGATCTTGTTTTTGATCATCACAATGAAAAATACAGTATAGGGTAGATGCATTCCACAGGCTATGCATACTGCTCTTAAATGATATGCAGTTATGAATGAGCCAAAATTAATTTATATACAACCTACACCATAAATACCATAAGTGTTGGGCTAATCTACAAATGAAAAGAACTTGTAAAACTCTTGGTTTTTTTATGATTGTAGTGATCTCCTTGAGAATAATTTCAGCTTAGTTTCCTGACATTTGTCCCCAATATTCTGTACAAAGGGGGCAAAATGCTCTATTTCTACTCTATATACAATGGGGATCAGGTTAGGCTACTTGTTTTATGATTGCATTTGCAGAATGTAAAACTTATTTTATTTAGATTTTATGTTGTAGATTGGTAGAATAATTGAAGTTTTCTAAACATGATTTTTATAAGCTTAAGAAAATTCCGATATCAACATCATTATTACCAGTATTACTAGGAAAAGTGATATCATTAAAATAATTTGGAAAGCTGATGGAGATTACAGGGAGTAAAGCACTCAGATAACAACAGAACTGCTTCTTGACACTGTTGCTTTTTTTAATCCCATCTTTTTTTTTTGGTAAGAATAATAACCAGGATGTGTACATACACATACCTGTGTGTGTATAGATTAGACAATACTTACCATGTGTTGGCAGTTAAATTCCCACTGGTTCACCTGGAGGGTTGTCTAGGAACCCTGTGTCCTTGGAGGAAAGGTCTTGGCAGATCTGAGGAGTGTGTTTTGCTGAATCAAAGGATTTCTGATGCTATTGGGGTACTGATGATCTAAAACCCCCTTCCATCAACTACTTTTATAACCAGATATTTCTAAGATTTTACAGTGCACTTAAAATCAGACACTAATAAAACTATGTATTTATAGTTATTATCCCTTGGATATTGCCCTTTTGGACTTCCATACTTATTTCTTATTAAAACTCACTTGGTGTTCTACAGAGTTGACGTTGGGTCTGAGCTACTTCCTAAACATCTTGAGATGGTGTGCATTTGTGATAATAGGAAGTACTCAAAATCTACCCCCCACAACACTTTGTTATAAATAGCTTTATGGAATACTTTAAAAGATTATATGTGGTAGACAATAGCAGCATCCAAAGGACACAGTTCCATTGGACCCTATATCAAGTCAGTATTTCCTTTTAAAAATCTGTGACTTTTCAAATGGCCAGTAAAAAATAATTATGCCTCAGTGCATCAGTTTGTTGGCAAATGTGGATTCTTTAGCAGAGAGACCAACTTTAGCTAAGATGGATGACTTTTTAAATCAATTAGAAAATTATAGTTCATAATTGTCAAGTCTGATAAATCACATTTCACATGATAAAATGAAATTCTAAAGTATTCACAAGTTATCTACTTCCTGTGATTAAAATCCTTAGATCCCTGCTTGTGTAACTAGTTGTCTAGATATTTTTGTTTTGATGACAGAATCTTTGTGTGTACACTTTTTACATATTTAGGGAATATTTTTCGTAAAAAGTTTATAAATTGTGTCTTCCAATTTCAGTGTGATTATTTTGTACATGGCTTCAGCAGGTAGGTGTGAGGAAATACATATATATTCTCATGCCTCCATAAACCGGTTTGTGAAAGGATCTCTCTATAGGCTAAAGGGGCAGATAAATTCATGAAATATTTTCAGTGGTCAATTTTAATTTAGAAACTTCCACCACAGTATGAAATATTATACTCATTCAGTTTCTGGGTCAGTACTTACTCATTTAATAGAATGATTTCAGAAGCAGTTTTTCATAAAGCTACCACATTACTGCAGATGTTTATGTCATCTGTTTAGATAGGATATATTTATTTGACTTTCAAATAGGCTTATCTACCTTTATATTCCCATCTGCTTAATGGCCTGTATTTCTACTCATTCCCTCATTCACCTTAATCAGCCATGCACTTTTGATGTGACTAACATTTCAGTACATCCAAAAGGTACAAGAATATGCTGTGCATATCTCTGCCATAAGGGATGGAACTGTTAATGTGATAGAGACAGACATAGGTGACATGACTGAATATATGATAGGAAGATTAGGGGCGGAGCCAGGATGGCGGCGTGAGTAGAGCAGCGGAAATCTCCTCCCCAAACCACATATATCTATGAAAATATAACAAAGACAACTCTTCCTAAAATAGAGACCAGAGGACACAGGACAACATCCAGACCACATCCACACCTGCGAGAACCCAACGCCTCACGAAGGGAGTAAGATACAAGCCCCGGCCCGGCAGGAACCGAGCGCCCCTCCCTTCAGCTCCCGGTGGGAAGAGAGGAGTCAGTAGGGAGGGAGAGGGAGCCCAGGACTGCTGAACACCCAGCCCCAGCCACACAGACCAGAGCGCAGACACAGTGCATGCGCAGGGCCCTGGATACTAGGGAAACAGGGCAGCAAGAATGGTGAGCGGGTACTGGAGGCCGGCACTGGAGGACAAAAGAAACGCGAGCGGCCACCTTTTTTTTTTTTTTTTTTTTCTTGTTGCTTTGTTGCGGTGAATGCTTTTTGGAAGTCTTAAAGGGGCAGGAACCCCAATACTAGGGAAACAGGGCAACAAGACCGGCAAGCGGGTATCGGAGACCGGCGCCAGAGAACACAAGAAACGCGAGTGGCCACCTTTTTTTTTCCCCAGCCAGGCCACGCACATGGCAACAGCGGAGATAAACTCCATAGCAGCCCAGCAGGAAGCAGAAGCCCTGTCTCCGCGCAGCTGCCCAGCACAAGCCACTAGAGGTCGCTCTTCTCCCAGGAGAGGAAGGCCACAAACCAACAAGAAGGGAAGTTCTTCCAGCGGTCACTCGTCCCAGCTCTGCAAACTACTCCTATCACCATGAAAAGACAAAATTACAGGCAAACCAAGATCACAGAGACACCAGAGAAGGAGACAGACCTAACCAGTCTTCCTGACAAAGAATTCAAAGTAAAAATCATAAACATGCTGACAGAGACGCAGAGAAATACGCAAGAGAAATGGGATGAAATCCGGAGGGAGATCACAGATGCCAGAAAGGAGATCACAGAAATGAAACAAACTCTGGAAGGATTTATAAGCAGAATGGATAAGATGCAAGAGGCCATTGATGGGATTGAAACCAGAGAACAGGAACGCATAGAAGCTGACATAGAGAGAGATAAAGGATCTGCAGGGATGAAACAATATTAAGAGAACTGTGTGACCATGTGACCAATTCAAAAGGAACAATATCCGCATTACAGGGGTACCAGAAGAAGAAGAGAGAGGAAAAGGGATGGAAAGTATCTTGGAAGAAATAATTGCTGAAAACTTCCCCAAACTGGGGGAGGAAATAATCAAATAGACCATGGAAATACACAGAACCCCCAACAGAAAGGATCCAAGGTGGACAACACCAAGACACATAATAATTAAAATGGCAAAGATCAAGGACAAGGAAAGAGTTTTAAAGGCAGCTAGAGAGAAAAAGGTCACCTATAAAAGAAAACCCATCAGGCTAACATCAGACTTCTCGACAGAAACCCTACAGGCCAGAAGAGAATGGCATGATATACTTAATGCAATGAAATAGAAGGGCCTTGAACTAAGGATACTATATCCAGCATGACTATCATTTAAATATGATGGTGGGATTAAACAATTCCCAGACAAGCAAAAGCTGAGGGATTTTGCTTCCCACAAAACACCTCTACAGGGCATCTTACAGGGACTGCTCTAGATGGGAGCACCCCTAAAAAGAGCACAGAACAAAACACACAACATATGAAGAATGGAGGAGGAGGAATAAGAAGGGAGAGAAGAAAAGAATCTCCAGACAGTGTATATAACAGCTCAATAAGCGAGCTAAGTTAGGTGGTCAGATACTAAAGAGGCTAAAATTGAACCTTTGGTAACCACTAATTTAAAGCCTGCAATGGCAATAAGTACGTATCTTTCAGTAGTCACCCTAAATGTAAATGGACTGAATGCACCAATCAAAAGACACAGAGTAATAAAATGGATAAAAAAGTAAGACCCATATATATGCTGCTTACAAGAAACTCACCTCAAACCCAAAGACATGTACAGACTAAATGTCAAGGGATGGAAAAACATATTTCAGGCAAACAACAGCGAGAAGAAAGCAGGGTTTGCGGTACTAATATCAGACAAAATAGACTTCAAAACAAAGAAAGTAACAAGAGATAAAGAAGGCCACTACATAATGATAAAGGGCTCAGTCCAACAAGAGGATATAACTATTCTAAATATATATGCACCCAACACAGGAGCACCAGCATATGTGAAACAGATACTAAGAGAACTAAAGGGGGAAATAGACTGCAATTCATTCATTTTAGGAGACTTCAACACACCACTCACCCCAAGGGATAGATCCACCAGGCAGAAAATAAGTAAGGACACAGAGGCACTGAACAACACACTAGAACAGATGGACCTAATAGACATCTACAGAACTCTACATCCAAAAGCAACAGGATATACATTCTTCTCAAGTGCACATGGAACATTCTCCAGAATAGACCACATACTAGCCCACAAAAAGAGCCTCAGTAAACTCCAAAATATTGAAATTCTACTAACCAATTTTTCAGACCACAAAGGTATAAAAGTAGAAATAAATTCTACAAAGAAAACAAAAAGGCTCACAAACACATGGAGGCTTAACAACATGCTCCTAAATAATCAATGGATCAACAAACAAATTAAAATAGAGATCAAGGAATATATAGAAACAAATGACAACAACAACACAAAGCTCCAACTTCTGTGGGACGCAGTGAAAGCAGTCCTAAGAGGAAAGTATATAGTGATCCAGGCACACTTGAAGAAGGAAGAACAATCCCAAATGAATAGTATAACATCACAATTATCGAAATTGGAAAAAGAAGAACAAACGAGGCCTAAAGTCAGCAGAAGGAGGGACATAACAAAGATCAGAGAAGAAATAAACAAAATTGAGAATAATAAAACAATAGCAAAAATCAACGAAACCAAGAGCTGGTTCTTTGAGAAAATAAACAAAATCGATAAGCCTCTAGCCAAAATTATTAAGAGAAAAAGAGAATCAACACAAATCAACAGAATCAGAAATGAGAATGGAAAAATCACAACAGACTCCACAGAAATGCAAAGAATTATTAAAGACTACTATGAAAACCTATATGCCAACAAGCTGGAAAACATAGAAGAAATGGACAACTTCCTAGAAAAATACAACCTTCCAAGACTGACCCAGAAAGAAACAGAAAATCTAAACAGACCAGTAACCAGCAATGAAATTGAAGCGATAATCAAAAAACTACCAAAGAACAAAGCACCTGGGCCGGATGGATTAACCTCGGAATTTTATCAGACACACAGAGAAGACATAATACCCATTCTCCTTAAAGTTTTCCAAAAAATAGAAGAGGAAGGAATACTCCCAATCTCATTCTATGAAGCCAACCTCACCCTAATACAAAAACCAGGCAAAGACCCCACCAAAAAAGAAAATTACAGACCAATATCACTGATGAACGTAGATGCAATAATACTCAACAAAATATTAGCAAACCGGATTCAAAAATATATCAAAAGGATCATACACCACAACCAATTGGGATTCATCCCAGGGATGCAAGGATGGTACAACATTCGAAAATCCATCAACAACATCCTCCACATCAACAAAAAGAAAGACAAAAACCACATGATCATCTCCATAGATGCTGAAAAAGCATTTGACAAAATTCAACATCCATTCATGGTAAAAACTGTCAGCAAAATGGGAATAGAGGGCAAGTACCTCAACATAATAAAGGCCGTATACGATAAACCCACAGCCAACATTATACTAAACAGCGAGAAGCTGAAAGCTTTTCCTCTGAGATTGGGAACTAGACAGGGATGCCCACTCTCTCCACTGCTATTTAAAATAGTACTGGAGGTCCTAGCCATGGCAATCAGACAAAACAAGGAAATACAAGGAATCCAGATTGGTAAAGAAGCAGTTAAACTGTCACTATTTGCAGATGATATGATATTGTACATAAAAAACCCTAAAGACTCCACCCCAAAACTACTAGAACTGATATCAGAATACAGCAAAGTTGCAGCATACAAAGTTAACACACAGAAATCTGTAGCTTTCCTATACACTAACAATGAACCAATAGAAAGAGAAATCAGGAAAACAATTCCATTCACAATTGCATCAAAAAGAATAAAATACCTAGGAATAAATCTAACCAAAGAAGTGAATGACCTATACTCTGAAAACTACAAGTCACTCTTAAGAGAAACTAAAGGGGACACTAACAAATAGAAACTCATCCCATGCTCGTGGATAGGAAGAATCAATATTGTCAAAATAGCCATCCTGCCAAAAGCAATATACAGATTTGATGCAATCCCTATCAAATTACCAGCAACATTCTTCAATGAACTGGAACAAATAATTCAAAAATTCATGTGGAAACACCAAAGACCCCGAATAGCCAGAGCAATCTGAGAAAGAAGAATAAAGTAGGGGGGATCTCACTCTCCAACTTCAAGCTCTACTACAAAGCCATAGTAATCAAGACAATTTGGTACTGGCACAAGAACAGAGCCACAGACCAGTGGAACAGTCTAGAGACTCCAGACATTAACCCAAACATACATGGTCAATTAATATTTGATAAAGGAGCCATGGACATACAATGGCGAAATGACAGTCTCTTCAACAGATGGTGCTGGCAAAACTGGACAGCTACATGTAGGAGAATGAAACTGGACCATTGTCTAACCGCATATACAAAAGTAAATTCAAAATGGATCAAAGACCTGAATGTAAGTCATGAAACCATTAAACTCTTGGAAAAAAACATAGGCAAAAACCTCTTAGACATAAACATGAGTGACCTCTTCTTGAACATATCTCCCCAGGCAAGGAAAACAACTGCAAAACTGAACAAGTGGGACTATATTGAGCTGAAAAGCTTCTGTACAGCGACAGACACCATCAATAGAACAAAAAGTAACCCTACAGTATGGGAGAATATATTTGTAAATGACAGATCTGATAAAGGCTTGATGTCCAAAATATATAAAGAGCTCACATGCCTCAGCAACCATAAATCAAATAACCCAATTAAAAAATGGGCAGAGGAACTGAACAGACAGTTCTCTAAAAAAGAAATACAGATGACCAACAGACACATGAAAAGATGCTCCACATCGCTAATTATCAGAGAAATGCAAATTAAAACTACAATGAGGTATCACCTCACACCAGTAAGGATGGCTGCCATCCAAAAGAGAAACAACAACAAATGTTGGTGGGGTTGTGGAGAAAGGGGAACCCTCCTACACTGCTGGTGGGAATGTAAATTAGTTCAACCATTGTGGAAAGCAGTATGGAGGTTCATCAAAATGCTCAAAACAGACCTACCATTTGACCCAGGAATTCCACTCCTAGGAATTTACCCAAAGAACGCAGCAATCAAGTTTGAGAAAGACAGATGCACCCCTCTGTTTATCACAGCACTATTTATAATAGCCAAGAATTGGAAGCAACCTAAATATCCATCAGTAGATGAATGGATAAAGAAGATGTGATACATATACACAATGAAATACTACTCAGCCATAAGAAGAGGGAAAGTCCTATCATTTGCAGCAACATGGATGGAGCTGGAGGGTATAATGCTCAGTGAAACAAGCCAAGTGGAGAAAGAGAAATACCAAATGATTTCACTCATCTGTGGAGTATAAGAACAAAGGAAAAACTGAAGGAACAAAACAGCAGCAGAATCACAGAACCCAAGAATGGACTAACAGTTACCAAAGGGAAAGGGACTGGGGAGGATGGGTGGGCAGGGAGGGATAAGGGGGGGGAAGCAGAAGAGGGGTATTAAGATTAGCATGCATGGGGGGGGAGAAAGGGGCGGGTGGGCTGCACAACACAGAGAGGACAAGTAGTGACTCTACAACATTTTGCTATGCTGATGGACAGTGACTGTAAAGGGGTTTATAGGGGAGACCTGGTATAGGGGAGAGCCTAGTAAACATAATATTCTTCACTTAAATGTAGATTAAAGATAACAAAAAAAAAAAAAAGGAAGAAAGGGAAGGGGGATTACTCCCTGATAGGATAAAACTAACTGTAAATCAATGATTAATGCATGCTTTAAATATCCTTAATTTTGATCAGTTAAAGGGTGTCAGATGATCGGCTATGGATGTACACTTTTCTGATAATATTCCTTTCTCTACACAATGGTATAAAGGGCATATCAAAGTGTGGGCAAAGGGTCTGTTTGTGTTTATACAGAGGATCAAAGCCTAATTTGGCTACCCTGAAAATGAACTAAGAGACGATATGAAGAAGAACTTCTAACTTCAGCACTCTCTGGAAGAGACATAGCAGAAGATGATCATCAAAAAAACCTCAACAAAGATCCAACTCAACAAAGATACTGCAGTTGTAGCTGCATTCATCCCACCAGTTCCTGAACTTGCCATTGGAATGAAGAAGGAGATATCTAAGCTAGCCTGTGCATACAGTAAAACAACTAATTTGACTGGATCTATACTGTTGGAACTCAACCAAGAATTAGGAGAAGTGCAAGTTGCAGCGCTCCAAAATCTTACAACTACAGACTATCTACTGTTAAAAGAACATATGGGATGTGAACAGGTCCCAGGAATGGGTTGTTTTAATTTGTCTGATTTCTCTCAGACTGTTCAAGTACAGTTGGACAATATCCATTATATCATAGACAAATCTTCACGAATACCTAGGGTGCCTAACTGGTTTTCTTGGCTTCACTGGAGATAGCTGGTAATTATAGATCTGCTTTGGTTATGTAACTGTATTCCTATTATGTTAATGTGTGTGCACAATTTAATTAGGAGTTTAAAACTTATACATGCTTCAGTTACTCTACAAGAAGATATGCCAAAGAAATAATCAATCTTCCCATGTTTTCTTCCATCTGCTACCTCTATAGCTTTTCTTCTTCCTTCCTAATTACAACCCTTAAATAGAATCCATGCCTCATATTGAATTCACCGAGTATCATAACTCCTCCAAGTGGTAAAGATGCCTGAAGACAAATGCTGGGCATAGAAGCCACAGGGCATAAATCTGTGAAGAAGTAAAAAGCTAAGCTTTTCAAACAATATGGCTTCTCTCTCACTTACCAACTTTACATTTCCCTGTATGGCCCCAGAAGATGACTGGTTAGCCAGAGACAGGTAAGATTCCTCAAGGGAGGAACAACCTAAGACAGGCACAGTCGCAGGGGGGCCATCAGGTGAGAAATTGGGGATCAACAGAGGTGAGGCTCAGAACCTCACCCCCCCTGCTTTGAGAGAAATCTTCTGCATCCGTGGATGTTTTATTGCCCTTGTCTAGCTTGGATTAACACATAGTCTATAGGCACACACCTGATCATCTACATTTGCTCTCTTACAACACTAAACTATGTTTTCTACCTTTATCTTACATCTACCTACTACTTCAGCATTTTATTTAAAAAAATAATAATAATAATAATAAAGGGAGAAATGTGGGATTCACATATAAATCAAGTATAAAAATCAAAGGAATATTCATATTTGACCTGATTGTTTATAGTTCATAATGAGTGATCAAAACTGAAAGTTTCTGTGATGACTGCCCTTGTACTGTTCACCATGTAAGAACTTATTCACTATATAAGAATTGGTTCATCATGTACGAACTTGTTCGTTATACTTCAGCAGATTGGAGACTGACGAGAATTAGGCTTTGGGTGGATTAATGATTGTGCATTGAGCATTGACCCCCCTGTACAGAATTTTATTGTTGTTAACAACCATTTGATCAATAAATATGAGAGATGCCCTCTCAAAAAAAAAATTAGAATTGCAGGAAGAAGGGTTACTTTTAGGAAGTTGTCTCTATTTTCAGTAGATTCTACTGACTCTATTAACAAAATTACACCATATCAAGTTATTTTCTATAATGCTGAATGGCAATTTAACAACTTTCTATAGTTTCAGTAATTTTCAGATTTGGACAGGCTATCATAATTTAAATTTGAGTGCTAAAATTAACTTATAGTTTGATTTGAATGAAATATACAAGAATACATTGTTCACTTCAGAATGATTTAAAATTATAAAGATTATCAATCTTATTTTTTCAAAAGAAATAGTTTTAAATAATGCTATTTTAAAAGATGTCAAAATTAGCTTCCTCCCTTTTATGAGCAAGAAGTTCCTGATATATCAAGTATGAAATGTATGTGATTGTAATCTCTTACACGTCTTTAAAAATAATAAGCAGTAATCGATCTCTTCTGTAAAATTGGCTGTAATGACTTGAATCTTCGTTCCAGCATGAAATGTAAGGTGTCTCTAGTCTGATCAGAATCATTTTTCTGCTTCATTTTGGTACAAAGTGTGTTCTGTGAAAATTTAGTCATGTTTAGTAGTTGTAAAAAAAAGAAAAAATCTTATTTATCCTCTATATATTAATGTATAGTTTTAGTGTTACAGCTCTGTTTCTCAAGAACATTTTATGGAAGTTTTAATTTAATTCTTAAATTCTAATACATAAAATATGTGCAAAAAAATAACAAAATTTCTATCCCAAAAGCATACAGCTTAGAAATGGTCTTTTCACACCAGTTAGGGTGGCTAACATCCAAAAGACAAGAAACAGCAAATTCTGGTGAGGGTGCAGAGAAAGGGGAACCCTTCTACAATGATGGTGTAAATGTAAATGTAAATTAGTTCAAACATTGTGGAAAGCAATATGGAAGGTCCTCAAAAAACTAAAAATAGAAATACCATTTAACCCAGGAATTCCATTCCTAGGAATTTACCCAAAGGAAACAAGATCCCTGATTCAAAAAGACAGATGCACCCCTATGTTTATCGCAGCACTATTTACAATAGCCAAGATATGGAAGCAACCTAAGTGTCCATCAGTAGATGAATGGATAAAGAAGATGTGGTACATACACACAATGGAATATTATTCAGCCATAAGAAGGAAACAAATCCTGCCATTTGCAGCAACATGGATGAAGCTAGAGTATTACGCTCAGTGAAAAAAGCCAGGCGGAGAAAGACAAATGCCAAATTACTTGACTCATTTGTGGAGTATAACAACAAATCAAAAGTGAAGGAACAAAACAGCAGCAGAATCACAGATTCCAAAAAGAGATTGGTGTTACCACCCAAAGGTGAGGGAGGGAGAAGGGGATTGAGGGGCATTATGATTGGCACACATGGTGTGTGTGTGAGCCACGGGGAAGACAGTGTAGCACAGAGAAGAAAAGTAGTGATTCTGTGGCATCTTACTACACTGATGGACAGTAACTGCAGTGGGGTGTGGGGGGGACTTGATAATATGGGTGAATGTAGTAACCACATTGTTGCTCATGTGAAACTTTCAGAAGATTGTATATCAATCATACCTTAATAAAAAAGTCTGAAATTTGTAATAAGGTCTGTTAAATCACTATGTTGTATACTTGAAACCAATATAATATTGTATATCAACTATACTTTAATACAAAAATTAAAAAATTAAAAAATGCTCTGTTTACCTTAGATTATGTTATAAGGTAGCAGTTTTTAGTTAGGGAAATAAAAATATAATTTCACATTTCTTATTAATTGATTAAAATAAGAAATGCATTCTAACTTTTTTATAAGGCCAAAGCATGCAGTTTTTAAATCATGATAGCTCATTACCAACCTGCTAAAAATGAGATTCTAGAAGAAAATATAGATCATTAGACAGCACTCTTCCTAGTTAAGTCTAATAACTTGACTTTGAAAATTTCACTAAGGAAAGAAGTCGATATTGATTCTCTGGTAAGCTTTGAAATGGCTTCCCTACATCTGGTCCTTTGAATCATTATAAGGAAAAATTGTCAACTATGTAATTTATATTCCGTAAACGGCTGCCTCAAAATTCTTTGCACTATTCTGACTTGAGATTCCAGTCAGAAACTGGCAGCTAGAGGATACTTTCCATGGGTTTTGCTACATCAAAAGTCATGTCAAAAT
The DNA here is from genome assembly GCF_040802235.1 of Manis javanica. Taxonomy (NCBI): domain Eukaryota; kingdom Metazoa; phylum Chordata; class Mammalia; order Pholidota; family Manidae; genus Manis; species Manis javanica. The sequence goes on along the minus strand of NC_133158.1, from coordinate 216,236,428 downwards.
GCTGCCTAAAAATTATATTGTTTCTCTAACTATTACTGTCACCACATCAAAGGAGAAAGACATGCTGGCAATGTGCTTTCATTCACTTCTGAGGATGGCTTGTTCCTAGCGTAACCACTAGTAGTCATAGAAAAATTCAGTGTATTTGTGAATAATAAGCACTACAAGAACATCAGATAGCTGGTATTTGCATTTACTGGTTGCATTGTCCTTACATAGAGGCTGGGCATTCCAATAAAATGAATTCACAGTGGAGATGGAGGCTATTGCAATAGATTGTCTGAGGAAAGAAAAACTGAGACATATAACCAATGAACTTTTACTTTGTGACAATTTGTTTTGTTATGTCCGTTGATCTCAAAACTGCCCAATAAAAAACAGTGTATTTTAATTTTGTTTACAAGGAAATAGAGGCCTTGAGATAATAAATAATGTACTCAGTGTCACCCACCTTGAATATCAGCTTCCTATGTAGAGATTTGACATAAGGAAGCCACCTGACAAAAAGCAGGTAAAGATATTAATTTTCATGATTCAAAAAAAACCTGAAACATATTCACATGCTCTCTCATACCCATGGAATACAAACAGATAAACACACTCATCTCCAAAATGAAATTAACTGAATATAGAAATGAAAACTATGAAGATAACTGGTAGTTTGACCAGGAACACTGTATTTCCTCTAAGTCTTTTGAACTAATGCAAACCTGAAGTCCAAAAAAAAAAAATAAAAGAATACAAAGAAGTCCCTAATTGAATACTTTTCTAAAATTGATATATAATTGACATATAACATTATATTAGTTTCAGGTGCACAACATGATTCAGTATTTGGGTATGTTGCAAAATGATCACCACAATAAGTCAACTTCCATCAGCACAGGTTGTTACAAATTTGTTTTCTGTGATGAGAACTTTTAAGATCTGTCTCTTAGCAACTTTCCAATATACAGCATAGTATTACAGACCGTGCCACTGTGCTGCACATCTCAACCCCAGGACTCAGTTGGTTTATGACTGGAAATTTGTACCGTTTGACTCTGCTCACCCATTTTGCCCAACCCCCAGACCTTTCCTCTGGCAACTCTGATCTGTTCTCTGTGTCTATGTGTGCAAGTTTTTTGTTGTTTTTAGATTCCACATATGAGTGAGATGATATTCTGTTTGTCTTTTTGAACACTGTTTTTTTAAATTGTTGTTTTAAGTGTTTAAACAATATTATAAATGTACTTATTCAAGTCTGTCTTTGCTGCTATTTCTTGTTTTATTGAAAGAAAGAAAGTCATTAAATCCAAAATCTCCCAGTGATAAACCAGTGAGGGAGAAACCGAGATACACATGAATACATTAGCAAGTAGCGTTCTCCAAGGAAGATCATCTTAATTGTACTGCATACAATTGATAACATAGTAATTTGGTGGATTAAGCACAATTTAGCATCAATTGATAAACATTGTGAGAAAGATTAAAACAGTAAGCTTAATTCTTAGTCCTCTAGTCTCATATGATGACTGGATTGAGTTAGATATACTCAGCAGTAAATCTAGCATTATCGATGAAGGCAAGAATGGGAACTTGGATACATGATCCGAAGTAGTTTTCTAGGCTTGAAACGCCACAGACTGGGTACTGATCTGTTTCTTGGCATTTCATTCCGTCGCTGAGCCAGCCTGCAAGGGTCACTTCAGTGTCCCTTCTGTGACTCCTGGGTGTGTCAGGGTGTGGGTGTGTTTACGGGTCATATGAGCAAAATAAGAAATACCTTAAGGAGCACAATTTTAGTCTGTTAGAATTAAAACTTTTAATATTACTGTGCTAATACTTTCATGAACTGATGCTTTCTTTTCATACATTAATTTACTACAAACGTTTTTCTTCATTTCTTACCATGAGGCTATTAGTTCTCTCTTCTTTTTTATCTAGTAATGTCCTGAGCAATGAGTTACCAAAGCATTTTGGTGCTTTCTTTGTAAATATATACTTATTTTCTATCCTTTCCCTTAAATTAGAAGCTCCCTGAGGACTTTCTTGTCATCTTTTCTCCATTACATATGGAATGGATGCAGGGGAAGACACGGTCGCAATGGCCTTAGGAGAAGTATGGTGATTTTTACTGGACAGCCATGACCCTGAGTTAAGTCCTTTGCCTAGGAAGAAGAAATCAGAGATTTTTGTCTATGTACGTCTGAATCCAAATTCCATTCCTGGCATTACGTCACTGCCCTTCCCGCTCTCATTGTACGTAGGTGTGTGTGCGTATGGGGTGGGTGATGTTTATTGGTGCCTTTGTATTTTGACTACTACTTTTTAATTTGCTGTACTGTTCCTATGGAATTGAATACTCAGACTCATACCTGAGGCTGCACAATTATTATGTATATCTTTTCTATTAACTTTTATTAACTTAAATAAGCTAAGAAACAGTTTTTCTAGCTATATAAGGTAAATATCAAGTTTATCTTACAGTGATTTTAATTTTCTTGGTTTTCTCTTATACAAATTAATTTGGAGAAAGAAGTTATGCTATTAAAGAGAGCAAACTCAAAAAAGCCCAGCTTTGTTCTTGGACAGTGGACACATTTGTCCATATCGGACGTGGTCTGAGTATTACTCCAGATCATCTCGGAACAACTGACTTTGCCTTGACCTCAGCCGGTTGTCTTGCTTCCAAGGCAGAGACTGGAGAGAGAGCAGTTTTCTAGCAGTTGTGCAGCCCAGCTCCTGCGCACTGGGACGAGGCAGAGAGGGGCCTGGCTGCGCTGCAGTTGCCGAGAGCCTGCATCGCTGGTGAGTTGCAGCTCCACCAAGTGGACTTTCACAGTGGGTTTCAGAGACATGGTGGACCAAACACATAAATACCTTGTGGTTCTGCCAATAGTCCAGGACTCAGGAGCCTCTTCCTGCTCAGCTGCAAATGCTCGAATGCTCCACAAGGCCTCACACACTGTTCAGCTACTGCCACAGTGATGCTGTGTATCAAACCACCCCAAACTCAGTGTTTTACCACCACTGTTTAATTTTTACTCAAGCATTTGTAGGACAGTCTGGGGGGTCACTGCTCCAGCTGACTCTAGCTGGACTTTGGACTTGACTCTTAGCCACAAACTGGGATCAGGCCTGTTTCCTGTTTGTCTCACTCATGTGGGACCAGCAGGCAAGCCGAGCTGCCGAAGAAGGGCCCAAGGGCCTAAGCGCAGAAGCACGCACAGCGGGCACGTCGAGTCTCTGCCTGCGTCGTGTCTGTTAGTGTCCCAGTGGCCGCTGGATAGCGGGGGGACACGCTTTGCCTCTAACGAGGTGAACCGCAAAGCTGAAAAGAAAAGGGAGTGGTCTGTTATGATGGGAGGAGCTTAAACCATTCCTTCTAGTATTTATTTGACAAATGTAGGATGAGCTTCATTAAATACCTGTTTTTTTTGCTCTTTCTTCCCTCCCTCATATCCCTTCCTCCCTCTCTGTTGCGTCTCTGAAACTGTATCATTAAAACTCTAGCACAATTTTTTTGCATTAGATGCTGTTTTCTAGGGATTATGGACGAGGATGGACGAGGTTTGAGATTACAAACAGCCCTCAGCTGGGATTTGGAGTGGAGTTCAGGACAATATGAGGGCAACACTTACCCCGTTATGACTGATGATGGGGTTTTGAAAATTCCCAGTGGGCAGTAGCTCCTTTAGTGGAATTTTCATTTGTGTTTAATACAGATTAGATGGAAGCAGAAGGCGAACGTGCTGGGGTATCAGGCACCTGCTGCACTTGGAGACAGTGGTCACCACATGTGTTGTGGTTTTCGCGGTGACATTTTAAGCCTTGCAGAAAGACTCTAATAGGTTCATTGTAGCTAATATCCGACCTAAAGCATGTTGTGAAATGTGGGGACTGGCATATAATGTTTGAAGAAAAATCTGATTTGTTTTTCAAGGAGCACTTTAGCTGATTCTGTTGAAAATTATATGCAGAATGTGAATTTATAAAGTTATATTTTCTGTAAAAGACATTAAATGTGCCATCTTATGTCAAAATCAGAACCCTGATAAGGTGGGAAGGTAACTCTAACCTGGAATGGATAAATGAGCAAACTTTTGGACTATATAATAAATGATAATATCGAAACCTCTGGGCAAATGAGCTGAGGAATCTTGAAATCCTAAATGCCATCCATGTCACTGGCCTGTCAAAAGCAGGGAAAGACCTGGCCTGGCAGATGGACAGATTAGGGCAATGTGCTGGTTAGTAATAAATACTGTGAAATTATAGTTGTTCTCAGGGATGGCCAGAAGAGACAACAGTGAGGCATGTTTTCCTGGAGGGCAGACAGTGGTTCGTACTTATATGCTGAGGGAACAGAAACTGCAGCACTTCCTTATCGTTTTTACCATGAGGGGCGGAGGCTAGGATACGAATTCATACTGACTCATGAGGTTTGGCCAGTTTGTCAATGGTCTATAGTGAACGAGACTGACAACTCGGAGGCAAGGAAATCTGAAGGAAATAGATATGGGTAGATCTTGGCAAATGGGCAGAAACACCTGCAAATAGCGTCTAATGGTAATACTCACCAGAAATTACCCATCATACCATACTCAGTATTTCCTTGATCTGAGGGATTTACTTTAGAACCAAGGAGGGGTGGCAGCTGGCTCATGGCTGTGGGAGTCCCTAGTTGTATCACTAACCCCATTACCCAGGAGCATTCAGATGGTTTCAGTGGTGAAATGGCCTTTTGAAAGTTTGGCTACAACCTGTGTGGGATTCAGATACTCTCATATAATTGCTAGCGTGTAGCGTGTGTCCCTGTGGGTGAAGCACCAAGGGTTCGAAGCAGAAACCCCCCGCTTGCTGTGACTCCGTGACAGGCAGTGGGCATGGTTGCTTCTTTCTCCCACGGCTCCGTTTCCTGCTGATTCCGGGAGGGTGGATACTTTCAGAGGCTGATATGGTGGGGTTCCACTGAGACGGAAACTGGGATTTTCTCGTGGCCACTGTGGTCTTTTGCTGGTGGACCAGCAGGCAAAGAGGACGCCTTCTGTACAGGATGGTAATCGGACGTGTTCAACGAGAGTACCTAGGGGTATGGGAGCAGGGTGCCTACGGTCCTAGGGTTTGACTTAACGTCTCTGTTTCTTTAAGGGCCAGTAATAATGTAAAAGATGACATCACTGTGCATAATTGCAAACATAGCTGTGCAATAGAAGGACACTAAAGCCCTGTCCCTCTTGAAGGTGATGCGGAGCCGAGACTAAGGCTGGACATGCAGACACAGGGCACACATTTAAGGAGGCACTCATCTCCAGGGCCGGCTCTGGCAGAATTCTAGTAGATGATTTCTTTGTAAACTGTGCTGTGTAGGGATTTCACTCCCCACACCTTGGTCCAGGCTTTTCCGTTTATCCCGTTGTTCTGACCTCCACTTAGAGCACCCAAAGTGCTGGACGAAGGTGAGGACAAACCTGAGAGGGTGTCATGGAAACCCATTGTCATCCCAGGATCAGCTGTTGTGTCAAGTGCTCTAAGACACTGCAGCCTTCCACCTCTGCCCCTCTTCATGGCAAAGGGAGGGCATGTTGCTGAGATCGGGGCATCAAGGGAGTGAATCACAGTGGAAAAGAAGTGGGCAGGACTCAGCGCACGTTCTGCGCCCTTTTGTCAATCGTGCCTCTTTCCCCTCCAGGATTTGACAACCGTTATTTCCGCGGTTGTCGTACCCGCGCTGCCCGGGCCACCAGGGGTCCCCTGGAGCCCACGTGTGCCTGCACCGAGGAGCCCGGCATGCACACACCAGCGAGGCCGGACCCCCCGGGCTGCGGCTTCTCTGGAGCCCGACGGCATGTGTGCCGACCCACTCCCGAAGTGAGTCGGAACGCTGTGGGGTGGACCCAACTCCTTCGGGGGTGGAGGCGAGAGGGAGGCAGATATAGTTGGTACATCTTCCACGTTACTCCAAAGGGCCGTTCCCAGATGCCGTGACTCCAGAGGTCCTGTCCGAGCACCAGCGAGGCGGAGCGGCCAGTGACGTCATCACATAGCTGAGCACGCTTGGCACCGCATCTCCAGCGCTTGACTTTCTCACTTAGTCCTCACTTCTCCCCTGAGAATCTGCCCTCCACCAACTGACTGGAACATTAACATGAAAGCTTTGGTCTCTAGGTCTTTTATTCTAGGGATCATGAAAAAGATAATATCAGTTATGACCTATTTTCATAACTTCACATTCTCACCATTTGTGCTTCATATAATATTCTTGATAAGTAAGAAATAATAAATCAACACTCTTTGAGGAAAAACGAGCTAATAAGCAAAATAGGACAGCCCTTCCCAGCAGCACATGCTGCTGCTCTACGAATTTCAGTGTTTTACGTTCTACAGACGGAGCCTCCCGCAGGGCACCACAGCTGAAAGCGCGAACACACTGCTAATTGCAGCGTTGCTGCCTCCAGCCAATCAGGAACGACATGATCATAAAGTGTCTGCAGCTAAGCTGCGCTGGGAGACAGTATTTGGCTCCAGAGGAGGTAACTGTTTGTTTATTCCAGGGTGAAGCATTTCCTCCGACACATTTGAAAGAGAATGTTAAAATAATAATAATAATAATAGTAATAACACTTAGTAAGCTAACCTTCTATTTGTACCACATGGATAAGAACATAAAAGGGTAAATTTTCATCTTTTCCCGCACCTGGATTCTGAAAGTAATGAAGCAGTGAGGCAGTTTCTGACACAGTACCTCTCTTGTATAAACTATTAATGGAACTTTCTGGAAACATGGAGAGCCGGCCATTCCACCATCAAAAGAATCCACATTTTGTCACTCAAGTCCAGGAAGAAAAATTAAAAGTTTTAGAAATTAGACTTCAAAGTGCGTAAGTTTTTAATGTTTATAGGAATTTGGTAACATTATAACTGGCATTTTAAAACTATATATTTGTACTCCCAATGATGCATCTCCCACGTCTAGTCTGTTTGTATTCTGAAAGTTTGTATTTAGAACACTATACTCTGTTGCACAACATGATGAGCAAAGACTGAACTCTAAAATCTTAGTGATATTGTCCAGACATACATTGATTATTTATTAAAAATCATGCTAAGTACTTAATGTGACCTATCTCATGGAATTTTGCCAAGGATGCACATCAGACATGGTATCATTATTCCTCTATTGTTTTTAAAGTATCTGAGACATAGAGTTTATGTTACTTACTTTTGCAAATTGAGTAACTGACAGAGCTGTAACTCAATCTCAATGTTATCTGACCTCAGAATTCATATTTTCAGTGAATCAGATTTGAAATAAAATTGTACATAATCACCCTTGCTCCCTAATATCAAAGAACCCTGTATTCTTTCTTTTCCTTTTCTAAGCCATTCTTTGGTCACCTCAAAGCAATTACATGTCTTTACCACCTGAAATGCTTTGCCGGCAAACATTCACATTGCTGGATAGTTGCTCAAGTGTGGATAAAAAAACCAAAAAACCCAAAACCAATCACACACATCTTAGTTGAAGGGCCTGCCTTGAGTAGCCCATCTATACTATGTATCTTTTCCTCTCACTGTCTTATTTTGTTTTCTTATCATTATTACAATTAGATACTGTTATTTGTTTTCTTTATTTTTTTAATCTTGACCATAATATAATGATTACTTTTTTATTCATCACTCACTTCTCATGACCTACAAAAATTCTGATGCTTGGTGAGTCCTTAATGATTATCTATTAAATGAATAAATGCATAGTGTGTTAGAACAAGCTGCTCTTCCAGGTATTCTGAACATCAAACACGAGGCATATAGGCTAATTGGCAACAATGTGTAATTGTTTGTTAGTGTGCAGAGTATGAACTCACTAATTTCAAGTAAATAATGTTCAACTTGGAGTAGTTGAGTTCTCTATAGACTTGCTACCAACGTGACCTTCTCATTCTTTATTTCTTGAAGGAATAGGCCTCCTCTCTCATCCCCGAGAGTCTCATTGGCTTATACGCACATCACCACGACCAGCACACGTATATTCTCCTGAACCAACCTTCTCTACAGTCACAAATTAGTTCTTACTCATCAGATACAGTAGCTCTTCTCCACTCAATGTTCTTTCTCTTTTTTCCAGAGAATAGCAAGCCATGACCCTTTGGTAAATCTTTTTCCCTTCTTTGATCTTGCAGTTTCCTGACTTTCCTGTAATGTCTGTCTGCTTGTTTTCACCAAATGACTCCTTTTCTTCCACACATGCAAGTTCTGTATGAGATCCTATGAATGTCCCCAGTAGGGACATCAAAGACTAAACAAGCTTAATAAGATTAGAAGCCGATCCAGAAGGCGGCTGAGAAGTGTGATGCTTTTTGGCTTCGGAGTCTCCGATCCAGCCACGAAGCCCAGGCCTGCATGAGGCCAGCAAGTTCCCCTCCTTGACGAACCACAGTGAGGACATGGTGGCCAAAGTGGGTGGAGTGAGTCTAGTCAAGCCCCAGCTGAGCATGGTGCTGAGCCTAGTCCTGGCTGAGGCCACGTGAAGATGACGGATGGTGGCCTTGTGTGTAACATCTCATAGCTGCCAGTTTCCTGGTATCACTGCTCAAGAAACATTGGTGGAACACTGAGGCGTATACGTAAGAGCACCATGGGCAAGCCCAGAGCCTGTAGTGAGGTTTAGCTTACTATGCCGTGGTTGTCTTTTACTTCATTGATTTTATCCTTTTAGTCACACTTCATGTAAAACAGTGAGTTCCTACTACAGTTTCTACACTGCAGGTGTTAGGAAGTCACCGATGAAACTAGATGTGAGTGTGGAAGCTAAAGGAGATCAAGAATAAGTGCAGGTGCCAAATTTGGACAAATCGTCATATGTTATCCCATTCATTAAGGTAGGGATTTCAGTAGATACATGGTAGTGTTTGAAAATTTTGCATTTAAAATTTCTCTGTGATACTCCAAGAAATGTATCTCTGATTAGGAAATAGTATGTAAATTACTTCTGGATAGTCATTTACTAAAGTACCAAAAACAGAAAAAAAGGTAATTGAGTGGAAATATATGTATATATATACAGATGTTTTTATACACATGCACATACATATATGGGAGTTTTATTAGATTTTGACTTTCATTTTATGTGAATTTGAATTATTTGGATTTGACATAGTGAAATATAAATATTGCTTCATATTATGGAAAACATTTAAAATATACTTTCGACAAGTAGTGGAGTAAATTATAAACTGTTTTTGCAGACAGTTTGATATACTTAGATAGTAAATAATACCTAGACAGGTTCACAGTAACCAGGATATTTCTTTTTATAATTTTCTAAGAATTGAAACTTTTTCACATTTCTTTTAAAAAAAAATAGTCTCAGTAGAATGCATAATAATAGTAGCACTTGAGTATTCATAGTGTAGTAGCACCAAAAATATGATTAAAAATTGTGCCTAAACACAAAAAACCTCAGTAAATTAAAAATAATTGAAACTGTATCAAGCATCTTTTCAGATGACAATGGGGTGAAACTAGACATTGTTGAACAAATAAAAGAGGAAATAATACATGGAGACAAATGAAAACAGAAATACAACAGATCAAAATATGTGGGATGTAGCAAAAGTGGTTTGAAGAGGGAAATACATAGCAATACAGGTCCGCCTCAAGAAACAAGAATAATCTCTAACAACCTAATAACCTCACAACTGAAGAAAGTAGAAAAAGAAGAACAAACAATGCCCAATATTTCTATCGATGAAGCCAAGAGCTGGATCTTCAAGAAAATAAAATAGACAAACCCCTAGCCAGATATATTAAGGAAAAAAGAGAGAGGAGGACACAAATAAAATCAGAAATGAAAAAGGAGAAGTTAAACCTGACACCACAGAAACTCAAAGAATTATAAGAGAATTTTATGAAAAATTATGTGCCAATAAATTGTGCAACCTAGAAGAAATGGACAAATTCTTAGAAATATATGATCTTCCATGACTGTGCCATGAAGAAACAAAATCTGAACAGACCAATTAACAGTAACAAAATTGAACTGGCACTAAAAATAACCACAACAAACAAAAGTCCAGGACCAGCTGGCTTCACAGCTGAATTCTACCGAACATTTAAAGAAGAACTAACACTCATCCTTCTTAAAGTATTCCAAAAATAGAAGGGTAGGGAATACTTCCATATTCATTCTGTAAGGTCAGCATCACTCTAATACCAAAACCAGGCAAATATACCACACACACAAAAATTACAGACCAATATCTTTGATGAACATAGACACAGAATTCCTCAACAAATTATTAGCAAACTGAATTAAAAAATACATCAAAGGGATCTCCATCATGACCAAGTGAGATTTATTCCAGGTATGCAAAAATGGTACAATATTCATAGATCAATGTGGTACACCATATTAACAAAAGGAAGGATAAAAGCCATATGATCATCTCAATAGATACTGAAAAAGTATCTGACAAAAATTCAACATCCATTCATGATGAAAAGTCTTAACAAAGTGGGTACTGAATAAACATACCTTAACGTAATAAATGCCGTATACAACAAACCCATGGCCAACATCATACTCAATGGGGAAAAGCTGGAAGATTTTCCTTTAAAATCAGGAACAAGGCAAGAATATCCACTCTCACCACTTTTATTCAACATAGTACTGGAGTTCCTAGTCACAGCAATCAGACAAGACACAGAGATAAAAGGCATCCAGATTGGATTGGAAAGGAAGAAGTAAGACTATCGTTACGTGCACATGAAATGATACTATATATAAAAATCCTAAGACTCCACCAAAAAACTATTAGAACTAATAACCGGATTCAGGCAAGTTGCAGGACACAAGATCAATATATAGAAATCTGTTGTATCCTGTATACTAACAATGAACAAACAGAAAGAGAAATCAGGAAATCAATTCCATTTATAATTGCATCAAAAAGACTAAAATAGGAATAAACCTTCTGAGGAGGTGAAAGATATGTAGTGTGAAAACTATAAGCCACTGATGAAAGAAACTGAAAACACAAAAAATGAAAATCTATTCCATGCTGTTGGATAGGAAGAGGTAAAATTGTCAAAATGGCCATCCTTGCCAAAGCAATTTACAGATTTAATGCAATTCCTATCAATACCAATGACATAAAAAAGAAAATCTTGCCATTTGCAATAACGTGAATGGATCTAGAGGGTATTATGCTCAGTGAAATAAGCCAGGCAGAGAAAGTCAAATACCATATGATTTCACTTATTTGTGGAATATAAATAGAAAAGGAAAAGAGAACAAACAAAGCAGCTGTAGACTTTTAGACACGGAGAAGTGGCTGGTGGTTGCCGTGGAGGAGGGGTTGCGGTGAGTGGGTAGAGAGGGTGAGTTGGGCAACTCAACAATGGTAACTAAATCCTGTAGGAGGAGAGAAAATGTATCTCATTTGACCCTCCTCTCTTCTCTTATTAGTAAGCCTTTCTAACTCTACTTCCAAATCACTAAATCAAATTAATATTTTGGAAAAAGACTTCCTATTGGGTGTCCCTGTGCCTTCTTAGGTAATACACTTAAGTATATGTTCTAAGATATTAAATCCTGTTTAACCTCTACTAAAATGCTTCAGAGATCAAAATTAATGTCAAATATTAAATCAAAATCTTTTGGCAAGTATAGAATTTTAATGGAATTGCTTGGTTTCTGAATTAAAGCAGACTTTTAGTCCCTGAAGTGTAGGGCATAACCTTGGCATATTAGCGATACATTCTTTGGCACTCATTAAAAAAGGGCAATCAGGAGCATAAAATGAATGCTATTCATACAAGCTAGTGCCATTAGGTACATAAGTTCGAACACTAATCTTATGATTTCACATATCTAATTGATTTGTCTCTCTGAGGCTTTGACAATAAAAACAAACAAAAAAAGAGGTATCTATCACTTTTACTCATCTTTCTTTCAAAAAATATCCTACCCCGTCTTAACTAATTTTCTCTGAAAATCTTTCAGGACTCCAGAAAAAGTATCTTGCTTAATTTTAGTTCTTTACTTCTCATTTTCCTCCTCATTTTCAGCTTTAAGTAGTAACAAAAGTATTTTTATGTAATAAGAAAGGCATAATAATTTGATCTCTGAAAAATCATTTCCCTGAGATTTAGCATCAAGGAAAAGTAACTGTTCAACTTTTCATTGGGAATTTGAATGTGTATCTCTTCAACCACTAAGATTGACTATTATTTTTTTAAGGGAGAATCACACCTTTTGTAATTTGGAGGGAAGAAAAAAGTTAAATGCTGCTTTCCATACTAAAGGATAAACATTTTTGGAATATCGCAAAGTAAACCATTCATCTTTAATTTAGTTTTAGGGAAAAATTAATTTCTAGTTGAAAAGCAGCTGTCCACTGTTTTGCTAATGGTGGCCCTGCCAATGAGGGATCATGGGATTTCTATTCAGGACTTATGGAACCTTAGGTGATAAATTGACTGCAAGGGCGTGAGGTAAATTCAATATTGTAAGTCATAATATTTTCTGAAATTATTTGTATATTATGTACATTTATACTTGCATTTCTTAGTCTGCCTCAATTCTTACTTGCTTCATACACAGTTAATTATTTATAAGCAACAAAGTGTAAAAATATTAAAAAAACATAAATTAGACATGTTTTACTGCACCCTTCTAACCAAAATGTGATCTAAATAATGTCGCACAGTATTTTATAATGGGCATATTTGAAACTGCATAGTGTAGGAAGTACCTTGTCTCATGCCATTGGCAAATCAATTTGCATATTTATGTTTATGTTTAGATTAATTAATTTTTATCTTGAGTCTAAATTTCGCCGTCACACTTTTAAAAAAGTACTACAGTAATGTTTCCTGGACACAGAGGAAGAGTGGTCAGGGAGAATTAACTTTATGAACCGTCATCAGGAGGTTTGGAACACGATTTTCTTCTAGGCACTATGTTTGTTATCAAGTCTATATATGCTGTTTTCAAAAGAATGATTTGGGGGAATAACTTCTTAAGTAAATTATCAAACCTGATCTGTAAACAGCATAGTCCAGGCACTGTAAGGAATCTAGACTTTGGAAGAAAACGCTTCAAAACCTTGGTTTCATACTTACTAGTGAAAATGAGTATGTGTTTGAGGCTTTGATTCTGAGTCCTTTTGCTTGCACTGTGTGATAATAACTAACGTTTTGTGCTGCTGTGGTGAGTCGCTGAGGTCCCCTGGGTTGATGGTATGAATGGGCTCTTAGTAATTCTTGGCTGCTGGCATGGTGCGTAAAGTCTTGCATTTAAACCTCTGTAATTACTTCAACATTTAAACTTAGATAATTATTTCTCTTATTATTTATGAACATAGTTAATCCTTGAATAACATGAGTTTAAACTGCATGGTCCACTTACATGCCAATTTTTCTCAACAAATACGTTGGAAAGTGTTTTGGAGATTTGTGACTATTCAAAAAAATTTGCAGACAAAATGTGTAGCCTAGAAATACTTTAAAAATCACAACAAAGTTAGTTATGTCATGAATGCATAAAACATATGCAGATTCACATCTGTTTTGCATGTACTAACATAAAATCCACAATAGGCTCTTAGTAGTTAAGTTGTTGGGGAGGCAAAGTACACATGGGTTTTTGACCACAGGGGTCATGGGTCAGAGCCCCTTACCCTCATGTTGTTTAAGGGTCAGCTGTAATTTAATTCTGAATAAAATTGAATTCACAATTCTCACAGGAGAGAGAGCTCTTCCGGATATAGAGTTATGATAATTAAAATGCAATTGAAGCAATGATGATGAATAAATATTTTGATTTTAACTACACATCTAACATAAACCTATTTTACTTATATTTTGATTGGAAAATATAGTAGATGAAATGAAAATTGTGTCAAATATGAATCTATGGCAATAGTGAGTAACTGTGATGGCTGTGTAACCACTACCCGGGCCTACTAGGTCCCTTCTTAAGAAATCCCTGTCCTCTTTCAGACTTTGATAATTATCCCTGACTTACACTGTCCGACTTAGGTTTATTGTGTCTATCTAAAATTTTTATTAGTTTTTATATATTATCTCTTTTGATCTTTTTCAATCCTTTAAGTCTCCTGTTTATTTTAAATAATACATATTTTTATTTTATTTTCCTCTACTGTATATTTTGTCTTTTAAAAATTTACATCATTTACATTAATTTTTTACTTCTATTTGAGAGTTTATTTTACTGTTATTTCATCCAAACTTCTTTAGATGAATACTTAGAGCATTTGATTTTAGCTTTTCTTTCTCTACAATATGATCATTTAAAGCTATATATTTCTTAGTAAATACTTTTCATTAGGATGCCAGAAATTTTCCTACATGGTACTTTTATTAATATTAATTCAAAATATTTTCTAATGTCTTCATTGAATAATAATTTGTTTATGTTTTATGATTATATTGAAATTTCTAAATATATTATAATTTGGAGGATACTGTTTCCTTCATTTCTAATATAAATGCATTTGGCCAGAGAACACACTTCAAAATTGCAATGATTTGGAATTTGTTGAGATTTTCTTTAAACTGTGTATAGTTCAGTATATGTTGAATTTTATAGATAATTCTGTTTAGACTTTATAAAAAGAATGTGTGCCACACACTTTTGAGTGTAGTGTTCTCCGTGTCATGTTTGGTCACTTTTGGCCATGCTTGTTAAGCTTGTTTTGCCAAAATCTTCTATATATCTGTACTATCTATATATATTTTTTCTACTTGTTCTATTAATTAATAGGAGAGATGTGTAAAACTCCCAGATCTATGGGTCTGTGGATTTTGATTTGTGTGTGTGTGTGTGTGTGTGTGTGTGTGTGTGTGTGTATTTACAGAGAGAGATAGGAGAGGAATTTTTATTAAGGGATGTAAAAATTTAAAGTGATTATATCTGTTCCAATAGTAGGGCCTTTCATATATATATAAAATGAAGATGATACATAAATATATACATAATACATTCATAGATAAAGAACACAGTGGCTTCAATCAGTACTTTTTGACTTAACATCTTTTGCTTGATATTAAATAACTAAGTACACATACTTTTAACTAGTTTTTATTGACAATATTTCGACCAGTCCGCACTGTCGTGTCTCTGGCCACGTCTCGCTGCACTTACAGTCGGTACGTGCGACTGGACTTCTTGCTCCTTCCAGGCTGATGGCATGTCTTTATCTGTTAGCATGAGCACTTAGAATTTAACATGACACCAATAGGTCAGGGAATTTGTGCACCATCCATGCCACATGTATGAAAACATAACTTTGGAATAGAGTAAATCTCGCTTTCCCCTCCTGATTACCATTCATAAATTTTAATTGTATTTGGTTTTAGAAAATAACATAATTATTGTTTTATATAGTCACTCATATTTCACTTTGACAATTTTATAAATCAGGAGAAGCAGTGGTTCTCAATCAGGGGGATTCCATCCCCCAGGAAATGTAAAAATGTATGGAGACATTTTCTGTCTTTAACAACGTGGTAGGGGTGCTGCTAACATCCTATGTGTGGAGGCCAGGGAGATTGCCAAACAGCCTAGCAGAGGGCAGCCCCGTGCCACCAAGAATGATCAGGTCCAGATGTAAAGAGAGGTGAAGTTGAGATAACCTGAACTGGGTTATTCTGACATAAACAAAAAGCCACACAATCAAATGTCTGCTTATCACTCAGGCCACATGTCCCTAGACTGGAGTCATCTTTTCTCAGGCTTCCAAACCAAGGAGGTGACTTATTATGTGTGACACTACTGGACGTTGTAGCAGAGAGAAAGATACTTCTCGAGGACCTGGAATTGTACATCAGATATTGGCCTGTGGTGTCGTTTCTGCTCACCACATGTTGCCCAGCGTTGAATAGGCACAGCCTTACTCCGTCAGCAAGAAGAGCTAAATGCCTTCCTGCCCCACATGGAGGGTTTGGGGCGGCAGAAGAGTCCATGCACGGCACCGGTGAGCTCCCACAGCCAGTCCTGTGGCCACCAGATATTGGGCTGTCTCTCCCTCCTTCCTACAGGCAAAATATCATCTCTCATCCCGAGGGAGAGAAAACTAAAAAAATCTAATTCAGCCTCAATATTGTCTCAAACTCCAGGATTTCTGCGTGACTCACAGTATCTCTAAGTAAGGGTTAATTCCTGGTGGTCTTTTCATCATATCTGGGTGTTATTCCCCTGAAACTGGAAAACAGTGATGTAAAAAGATGTTTTGTCCTTAAGAAATACACTAAAACATGTTATTATGGGGCAGGGAAAGGAAAACAAAAATAGACATTGCTATTAGTAGGGATAAAGAAAAACTTAACAATTACTGAACTGCAGCTCTTCTGAAACCTCAAAGCACAAGATTTGCAAGGCCTTCTCCTTTGGATGCGGCTGAGGGCTTTGATCAGGCTGTGATTTCGTCCTTTAGGTGGAGTCCTCAGTCCGTTGCTCTGTGGGCCTGGCCTCTGGGAGTTCCCTCCAGCCCCAGGGTTCTCCTTGGCCACAGGGAAAATCATTGCTTGAAATGTCCCTGCCTGGCCGCTGTGAGGGTTTCTCAGCCTGACCCTTGCCTCTGGCCCGAGAGCTTCCCTTCGTCAGTACAGTTCTCTTAAGGAAACAGTGAATTTTTCCTGCTGTGATTCAAAGCAGAGTCATGTGTCATTTTATTATTGAAACAAAGCTGAATTTTAAGTAGTTTTTATCACTGTAAATGTTATATTAGTTGGGTTTCCTTATTGCTCTCGAGTGAAAATCTAGAAGGAACTGCTGGTCAAACAGTACCTGTGCGTACAGGCGTGCGCCATCTCATTGCGCTTCACAGGCGCTGTGCCTATTACAGACTGAACGTCTGTGGCAGCCCTGTGTCAAGGAAATCTATTGGCGCCATTTTTCCAACAGCATTTGCTCACTTTGTGTCTGTGTGCTAACCCTTGCAATATTTCAGACTTTTTTCTTTTTTACTGTATCTGTCTGGTGGTCTGTGATCAGTGATTAAGACTTGCTGAAACCTCAGGTGATGGTTTTGATCAAGGTGTGCACATTATTTTAGGCATAATGCTATTGCACACTTAATAGCCTGCAGTACTGTGTAAAGATAATTTTATATGCACTGGAAAGTCAAAACATTCACTTAGCTCAGATTATTGTGATATGCCCCTCACCGTGCTGGTCTGGAACCGAACGCATAATGTTCCCAGGTGTGCCTGTAACTTTATCAGGAAACGCTGGGCTCACTATGTTACAAGCCACTGCAGTGTGTCTCTCCACGACCTCGGGCTGCATAGTGTCTGCTGGAAAGACTGCTGTCATTGTCGTCTTTGCTCTTCTATGTTGAAGTGTCAGGTGTCTGGCTGTTTCCTCACTGGTTTCAGCAACCTGGTCATCCTGTGCTTTGGTGGCATTTGCTTTAAAATGTCCTGCGGGTATTTGCTGTGCTTCTTTCTTCCATGTTTTCAGAGTTTACACTGTGCATGGACAGGTTTCTGCCACTGTCTCTGCCTTCCACCATGACCTTGTACTCTGGGCTTATACTCACTTACACACATGTTACACTCACACGGCTACATGTTTGTTTTTTCATTATTTCTCTGCGCTACACTTCGGATAGTTTGTATTGCTAGGTTTCCAGTTCACCAATCTTTTGCCGTCTAACGTTTACTTTGCCTGGTATTTTCAACTCTGGAAGTTCTGTTTCAGTCTTTCTGTAACTTTCATTTTTCCTTTCATCCTGTTTTTGTTTTCCTCCGTTACCTTGAACATGTGGTGCAAGTTCATTTATCGTTGAACATCCTTGTTTGCTAACTCCACCCTCTCTGTTTTCTTGGCCCTGGTGTTATTGGTTGACTTCTCTTCATTATGGGGGCAGTGACCTGCTGCTTTTCATGTCTGGTAGTTTTTAGTTAACATCATGAATTATGTTAACTTACCTTTGGGTTCATCAATTTTATTTTTAGCTCATTCTTACCTGTGATTAAACCCATCCATTAAATTTTTAATGTTGCTTTTGAATTTTTATTTATAAAATATCCAATCATTAGTTTTTAACTATGTGATTTTTGTAATTCCTTTCCAGCTCATCTTTCTTAAAACATTGTAAATATATTGATTTTACAGTTTGTGTTTGATAATCAGTTGAATAGCTATGTGAGTTTTCCTGTGGTCCATTATTTCTATTAGTCTTGCTCATGGAGAAGAGATTCTTTGTATAACTGTTTGCCTTTGCTATGTGCTCTTTTCCTAGAAATAGGATTTTTAATAAAAAGTTAAAGATACTAATTATGGTATATTATTCCAGAGAGATTCTGCGTATCTTCCAGTTTACCAGGTATTGTCTCCTGGGCGTAGCTCTCTTCTGGAACCATGACAAAACCATTCTGAGGCTTAATATTCCCTGAACGACTCGGGTGGTGAGAAGGATGGTCTCTTTCTTTCCACTACAAGGTTACTGCATTTTCAATTCTTTGATGCTCAACTTAAGGATGTAGCCATTCTTGTATATTCCTGTTGAAGGAAAGAGGCTTCCTTTATCCTGACTTACAAGATCATCAGAAGCGTAATTTAAATTTCTTCAGAGTGACAAACACATGCAGGGACACAGCATCCCTCCAGGCTTTTTTACTTCTATGATTTGTGTTTTCCCTTTAGTTTAAGCCTAAAAATACCTGTAGTTGGATTCTTGCATGGTTTTAGGAAGAATTTTCATAAAATATATAAAGTCTCTGGTTTTTATAGCATTTTTTTCTGGAGAAAATATGGTCTGAAATAATTAGCCTATTTTTGTAAACAAGAAATCCACAACTTACTTTTTAAAAAAATTTATTCTTTGTAATGTCTGCCTCTTTGGAATTATCTTAGATTTGGTGAACTTTTTAAACTTTTAATATAAATGAAGTCAAATTGGTAATAATTTCACTTTTAGGGTATAGTGATAAAAAGGAATTATGGCATATATACTTTTATGGAGAAGAGAAATAGAGAATTAACATTTCTTTGAATAGAGAATTTGGCAATAGCCAAGAAGGAGGTTCCACCCCTCTTGAAATTAATATAATCTCTTTAAAAATATTTTTGTTTTGAAATAGGTGATTTTAGGTTGAGTTAGAGACTGTTTCTGAAGTTCCGTATACTGAACCCTACAGCTAATTTTCATGGGATAGAATATTCAGGATCTCCGGAAAGAATTGCACACACCATATATTGCTTAATTGACACAGGACACAGTATTTCTGTTAACAAGAAGTTGACCCCAGGCCACAGTGGTGGTTCAGATACACACAGAACCATCGTGTGTGTAGAGCCAACATCTACAAACAGAAAATCAGAGTGACAGACATTGAGAAAACTGCATCAAGCTGAGCAGCAGAGCCTGGGGTTTTGGAGAGAACACAGACACAGAGGAAGGCATGGTCCCTAACGCCAGTCAGCCTTTGACTTCCTGTGTAACTTTGCTGGGACAAGCTCTTCATCAGGAGGAGAAGGGTCTTTCCTGTTGACAAAAGCATGTGGAGGTTAGCTCCAGCACACGTACAGCCGCAGAGACGTGTGGTGACTGCAGTCAGTTAGACAAGATGATGTGAGCAGTGAACAGCTAAGCTGATGGAGTTAAGACTTACCAGCCTCTGCTGACGTATGAGAACTCCATCAATCCCCCCTGGAAATCCTAAAGGGGGCAGTGACAATTAGGGGATCAGGATAAAGTGATGGGGCATCCTGTTAAGAGCGCAGTTACAGTCCTCCCTTATCTTTGGAGTGTCGCTGTAAATATGAGTTATTTGTATTTATCATTTGGTGAGACCATTGATGATATGGAACAAAATATATTCACCATAATTTTGCCATTCAATAAAGATTTTCTAAAAGGCTTTGGTCAAAATCACATGGACTGTTAATGTTAAAAGAGAGTTCCCTACTAAAACATAAGCTGATATCACTGGACTGAATCTAGCCAATTTACAGAGAATGAAAAGGAAATAAAACAAATGTTAAATAAAGAGAAAAAAATGTAAATGTGAAGTTTCCATATTTGTAGAGTAGGGTCATTGTATTGTTTAATGAGCCCAGTGCCTATACTTATTCCCAGATAATAAGAGAGGTTTTAGAGGCACATTAACTCTTTCAAACCACTAACCACCTAATTTGCAATTAGGGAATATTTCACAAAAGGTATTAACAGGGGTTGTTAAATGTTTTTAGATATTTCTTAAAGTTTGCACTATAAAACTTTATGGAAGAGCAAAAAGCATGGTTTATAGATAATGATTATAACAATGCAAATGAACATAAACTTCATATAAACTTTCAGTGAAAATTGAAACACTCTCAATTTTAGTACATAAACAGAATATGTGTTCTTGAAAAGATATGGGGAACTTTTAGGTTTATGGTATTTCGAGTTAGCAAACATTTCACTTTATGATCAATGTAAGTATAAAACTTCCAGGTTTTATTTTTCTTTCTTCAACTCCACTACATTAAATTCACTACTAAGATTTATTTAGACATCAATGAGAATGCCTGAGATACTATTTCTATAAGGACTGTTTAAATAATTAACACTCAGAGCTTATTCAAGAGATTCCATGTGTTCAATGATGTTAGGCAATCATATTTTCTAAAAACAAAGAATGATATCACACAAAAAAATAAGAGATTTAGCTACCCTTATTGTTTTCCTGGTTTGACCTTTCCATGTTACTGTCATGATCTGTGATTATTTTGAAGGTTAATATATAAGCTAGAAACAACACAAGCTCGCCTTCAGTTTGGGGATGGAGGAAAGGCTATTAAAAGACACACTTGTTTTCAACCAAAAAATTTTGTACAATGCCTACAGTTCTTCTCAGGTTGAACTATACAAGCAATGCATTTTTAAATTTCTTTAAAATGCTGCTTTTGTAATATTCTGTCAGGAGAGCAAAATCACTTCCATTTATTCTAATTTCTCCAGTATGTATTTTGAAATTTTAAGAAAAGCTTGGAATTTATTTAAGCAAATCTACTACCACTTCATATTTGCTGAGACTCCGAAATATAATTTGAATGTGATGGGTTCTCCTCTAAAAGAAAAATATTTTTCTAAGCTGCTCAGATATTTTTGAATAAAATAAACACAGAGCTGTCTTCTGCCCAGTGAACTTAGAGTACTGGGTAACTTCTAGTACCTAGCTCTGTGCTTTGAATATCCGGAAGGCTTATTGTCACTTGATAGGGAAGATAACCCATGTGAATGTGACATGTACGCTGTAGTGGTTAAGAATAGAAGCTCTGCAGTGACAGAGATCAGAGGCTGAACCACTCCCTTTACCCCTTGCTAATTATTCGACTTTAGAAAAATAACATTTCTAAGTCTCAGTCCCTACCCAGAAATGCTAACAATATCTTTGTCTTAAGGTTACTCCCAAGATGAAAATGGAATTCATGCCAATACCGTTTTTGCCTATAGCCTCTAGCACACATTGAGCACTGCGAAATGGTCATTATTTTTATTACAAAATTATCTCAACAAATTTTGTTCACTGGAAACACAGTATTGATTAACATACCATTAAATTATGTAACTTAGAAAAAGTGGTAAGCATTCTTTTTAACATAACAAATTTATTAAATAATTAATAAAAATATGAATGTCCAATTGGGCAGAAAACTAATCATCCTTACATTAAATTTGCTAACTTCAAGACTTAGTCATCAAATTTGAAGCATACTGTACTTTTTTGTATCATTCTTAACAGCTAATTAAATTGACACTCATTCTTATTTCTAGTGTGAAGAGGATTAGTCTGAAACCCTATCATTTTGAGATGAAAATTTTGGACATTAATTCAAATGTGCCCATTCGTATTTTCCAATATGTCTCTATATATTTATTTGTTGTGTGTGACATAGATACATATATATATTGCACATTAACTTTTTTCCCAACAATTGAAGGTTGCATTTTTTTTTTGAGTATAGGAATACTATACTAAAAATATTATTCCTAAATATTATTCCTCTTGCTCAAGTGAAATATGGTGTAACAGGTAAAACTCTAGACATTGAGTTATATGACTTCTTGAGATTTATAGTTAAGCCATCTAGCTATTTGTGCCCCTATTATAAAGTTACAGCCCTGTTCAGCAGATGGCAAAGAGAATGGAACATAAATTGTTCTTCTCATTGCCTTTCCCTGGAATAACCTAGTAACTCCAGCCAGTTTGGCCTCATTGCTCCAGGCACTTCTCTTTAAAACTAACCTTAGTTAATGCACTGGATATATTTCAAGTGATTTTAAAAAAGGTAGAAAATGTTTGGGAATTGGATTTTTAAAACTGTTTAGCTTATTAAAGAAATGAAAAAAAAGGATGAAAGTTAGTGGTATCAAGCCAAGGAAAAGTATTTTGTGACTTGAAATTAATGAGTTTCAGATCACTCACTGTGTGAACATTTTCCAAACATATTTAGCTAATTAGCATAAATTCAAAATTTGGATTGAAAATAATCACCTAAATATTATTCCTTCATTTTAAGGTTGAGGTTTTCATTTAAACAGCATGCTTACCTCTTAAACATACCCAAGTATTGCATATAAAGAAAAACAATACAATCATTATCAATAAACAGTTCAAGTATTTTGAGAGATTATGTGCTAGGCATGGCATTGTGTGTATTACAAGGATTATTTCATTTAATCATTAAAATAACATATGAATGCAGTAACAATATTATCTCACTTTTAACCTATTTTTACATTAGTAAACTTCAATTTTAAGAGCAAATCTAACTTTAACCTACAAGTGAGTGGAAAGCCAGTGTCCATACACCTTGCCCTCCCCCCTCACCAACACGCAGTCTCCCAGGGTGTGGGTGTCCTGCGTTAGAGTGGCACGTGTGTTACAGCTGGTGAGCCTCCACTGACACATGACCATCACAGTAAGTTCGTAGTGTATGTTAGGGGTCGCTCCATGCTGTGGGTTCGGCAAGCGTGTAGTATGTACCCACCCTGGCATCCTCGGGCAGGAGAGTCTCACTGCCGTAGAACTCCTCTGCGCCCCGCACGTTCCTTGCTCCCCCACAGCAGCCCCTGGCAACCCCGGCTCTTCGTCCTGCCCCCACAGCTGTGCCTTTTCCAGGGTGCTGTGTAGTTGGAATGGCACAGTGTGAACCTCTCAGACTGGCTTCTCTTACTTAGTCATCTTCATTTACGGTTCCTCCAGGTCTTTTCATGGCTTTTTAGCTCATTTCTTTTAGGTGCTAAGTAATATCCCACGGTCTAGATGTGTACCACGGCTTGTTTATGTACCTCAGAGGGGCATCCCAATGGGTGCTTCCAAATTTTGGAAATTATGAATAAAGCTTCTGTAAATTTCCATGTGCAGGTGTTTGTGTAGACATGTTTTCCACATGATAAGAGTACATGTATTTAGTTTTATAAGAGACTGACAGACTGTCTCCCAGAGTCCTTGCACCATTCTGCTCTCCCAGCAGCAGTGAGCGAGAGCTCCTGTGGCCCCACGTCCTCTCCAGCACTTGGTGTTGTCTGTGGTTTGGGTTGTGGGCATTCTAACAGGTGTGCAGTAATACTTCATTGCTCTCATGTGCACCTCCCTAATGTCACATGATGTGGAGTGTATTTTCACACACGCCATCTTGTTTGGTGAAGTGTCATTTCTTGTCTTTAAACCATTTTTTAACCAAGTCACTTGTTTCCTTATTGTTGAGTTTTAAGTTTTTTGTATACTTGGATAACATTGTTTTATCAGATATGTCTTCTGTGAATATATTCTCCCCGTCTGTGGCTTTTTTTCTGATTCTTTTGACAGTGTGTTGCACAGAGCAGAAACTTAATTTTAATGGAAGCCTACTTACCAATTATTTCATTCATAGATCATGCCTCCAGTGTTTTGTCTAAAGAGTCATTTGCCATACACAAGGTCATTAGGTTTCCTCTTATGTAATCTTCTAGGAGTTTTATAGTTTGCATATTGCATTTTGGTCTATGATGCATTCTGAGCAATCAATTTTGTGAAGGGTATAAGATTTATGTCTAGATTTTTTTTTCTTTGCATATAGATGCCAGTCATTCCAGCATCATTTGTTGATGAGACATCTTTGCTCCACTGTATTCCCTTTACTCCTTTGTCAAATATGAGGTGATTATACTATGTGGATTAAATTATGTGGACATATTTCTGGACTCTCTGTTTTGTTCCATTAACTTATTTGTCTAATCTTTTGGCACTAGCGCACTGTCTTGATTATTGTAGCTTCATAGTAAGCCTTGAAGTTGGGTAATGTCAGTCTTCCAATTCTGTCATTATTAAGTCAGCTATTCTGAAATTTTTGCCTCTCCATATGAACATTAGAATGGATTTGTTGATATGTACAAAATAATTTGCTGGGATTTGATTGGGGTCGCATGGAATCTGTAGATCAGGTTGGGCACCCGACTCTATTGAGCCTGCCGATTGATGAATATGGAATGACTCTGTTCAGCAGGAAACCGGAGATGAACAGGAGAGGTCAGGGTGCCCGCAGAGGAGGTGAGACTGCAGGTCGCCTCCATCAGCGGGGAAATCCCGAGAAGGAGCACCGAAACCACAGAGACATCGCACGAGCTAAAGGCCACTGGGCATGCCCCCGGGATGCCCTGAAGCAACCTCACCTCATTATAAAGTCATCAAAATAAATTTGCATTGCAGTTTTGCCCCCTTTGGTGGGCAGAGATAATTTTGGGAAAGAGCATGCGCAGTAGAAATTAGGTTACATAATTGCCAGCCTGTGAATCAGCACTTGTTTCATAGCAATACCCCTCCTAAAGACCCCTTGCAAACCCCGTGGAAAGGACCTCTCCCCAAACACTCCAGCCTGGCTGACACCAGGCCGCCCACTCTGTCCAGAGTGCGATGACCTTCCTTGTCTGCTCTCTTGGCTTCGGTTTCGCTCTGACTTCCCTGCGTCGCTGAGCCAAACTCTTTCCTGACAACTTTCCTTTTTTTTAAATAGTTCTTTGATGTCTTTCAGCAAAGTTCTGCCGTTTGCCTTTTATAGATCTTGTACTTACATTGTTAGATTTATACCTATGTATTTTATTTTCTGAGGTGCTCTTTTTTGAATATGTGCGTTGAAAAATGCTATTTTTTTTCCCTCCAAGCACTGCTTTTATTGCATGCCACAGATTTTGATCTTATGTTTTAATTTCATTTATTCGAAGTCTTTATTAATTTATCTTGACATTTATTTTTGGCACGTGTTATTTTGAAATGTGTTGTTTTATCTTCACGTAATTTGGGATTTAACAACTAGCTTTCTATTACCGATTTCTAATGTTCGTATCATTGTCTGAAAGCAGCATTGTATCATTTCTATTCTTTTAAGTTTGTTAAGGTGGTTTTGATGGCACAGAACATGGCCTGTCTTGGTAGATGCTCCATGTGAGCTTGGGAGGGCGTGTGTCGTGCTGCGTTGGGTGAGGGGCTCCGCAGACACCCCCTGCGTCCAGCTTACTGGTAATGCTTCTACATTTGAGTCTGTCCCGATTTTCTGTCTGCTGGGTCTGCCCATTGCTGATAGAGGAGTGCTGAGATTTATAACTGTAATTGTATATTAATCTATTATCCCTGATAGCGTTCTTTACTCTGAAGTCTGCTTTGTCTAAAATGAACAGGAATTTCTCATTTCCCTGGAGTCATGTTGATATGGTGTATCTTTCTCTAGCCATTTAGTTTTAATCTATTTATGTCGTTATATTTCAAAATGGGTTCCTTGTAGCAAATATATAGTTGGTTCTTGCTTTTTATCTCTGATAGTCACTATCTTTTAATTGGCGTATGGGGGCAGAATGCTGTGGCCGCATATTTGTGACTATGCCCCATAAAACCTGTATGTGGAGATCCCAGCCCTCAATGCAATGGCACTAGAAGGTGAGGTCCCTAGGAGGTGATTTGGTTTAGCTGAGGTCATGGGGTTGAAGCCCTTGTGATGGGATTAGTGTCATTGTAAGAGAAAGAGACTAGAACTTATCTTTCTCTCTTCACCATATGAAGATGGAAAAATAAGATGCCTAGTGCAGACAGGGGGTGGGCTCCTACCAGAGCTCAGATTTCCCACTCCCTGGCCTTGGACTGTCAGCCTCCAGAACTGTGAGAAGTGAATGTTTGTTGTTTAAGGCGCCCCGTCTGTGTTCTTTGTTATAACAGCCTGAATGCACTAAGATGGTGTTTAGAACACTGATGTTTAAGGTGGTTATTGATATTTTCGGTTTAATACCCACCACATTTGCTAGTTTTCTGTATGTTGTTCTTTGTTCTGGTTTTGACTTCTACTTTTTCTCTGCCTTTTGTGGTTTTAATTGAATGTTTTATATCATTTCATTTCCTCTCTTTTCTTAGTATACCAATTACACTTGTTTTTTAACTTTTTAGCAGTTGCTCTTGACTTTGCAATGTATCTTTGCAACTCCTAAGATTCCACTTTTGAATACCAGTGCAGCACTTCACAGCAAGTACCTTCTAATAGAATACCTGCCCTCGGTCCCGCCCTCTGCCCCAGGGGTCATTGCCATCCTTCATTGCACTTACGTATGAGCATGCTTGTGGCTATAAACATACATAATCAAGTACATTGTTGCTATTACTGTTTTGAACACTTGTTTTCTTTTTTTTAATTGAAGTATACTTGATATACGATCTTTTATTGGTTTCAAATGTACAGCACAGTGATTCAGCAGTTACCCTGTTATGAAATCCTCACTCCTTACAGTGTGTTCACTGTCTGTCAACATAGAAAGATGTTACAGAAGAGCAGTTACTTTCTCGTGGATCAATTAATAATAAGAAAAATAAAGCTTTTATTTTGCCCCCACTCATTCTGTCTCAGTTGCTCTTTCTTACTTTATGTAGATCTGAGTTTCTCACTTAAATCATTTTCCAGAGAATATCTTCTAACATTACTTGCTGTCAACGATTCCCCCAATTTTTGTTGCTTTGAGGAAGACTTTATTTCTTCTTTACTTTGGAAGGATCATTTCACAGGGTACAGAATTCTCAGTTGCTGCTTTTCTCTCTCAACGCTAAATGTTTCCCTCCACCTCCTTCTTGCCTGCCTGGTTTCTAAGGAGAAATTGGATATAATTTTTGTCTCTGCTCCCCTCTGTATAAGTTATCTTTCCTCTGGTGTCCTTCAAGAGTTAAAAAATTTTTTTACTTTCTGAAATTGAATATGATACACATAGGGCCTTTTTTTTGGTGTATATACTGCTTAGCTTCCTGTGCTCTGGAGTCTGTCTGTAATTTGGGGAATTGTCAGTACTGCCTCAAACAATGCCTCGCTTCCTATCTCTCTCTGGCTTTCCCATAATATGTTTGTTATACCTCTTCAGTTGTCTCACTGTTCTTGGACATCCTGTTCCATTTTATTCAGTCTTTTTTCTCTCTGCCTTTCAGTTTTGGAAGTTTCTACTGTCATATTCTCAGGCTCAGAGATTCTTTGTCCACTCTGCTAAAATGCCCATCAAAGGTATTTTTCATTTCTGTTCCAGTGTTTTACATTACTTTTTAACTCCCTTTTTTAGAACTTCCATCTCTGCCTACATTATCCAACGGCTCTTGTATGTTGTCTACTTTTTCCATTAAATCCCTTAGCATATTAATAATCTTGAAAACAAATTATGGTCTGATAATTCCAATGCTCCTGCTTTCCCTCGTTCTGATATTTGTTCAATCTCTTTAAACTGTTTTTTTTTTTTTTTTTTACCTTCTAGTATACTTTGTAATTTTTTATTAAAAGGGGGACATGGTTTATTGGGTAAAAAGTACTGTGGCAAATAGGAGTTTAGTCATGTAGTGGTAAGGGGTTTGGGGGGGAGAGGAAGCCTTCTATAGTCTTATGATTAGATCTGTCCTTTGGTGAGTCTCTGCTCTGGTCTGGGAACTTCATGGGTACGTCTTATCTCCTTCCAGCCCTTGGGTTAGAGAGGATGACTGGAGTTGGGTATTTTGCTTTCCCCAGATCAGTTAGGCTGTGACAGAACCCTGGCAAGTGAGGTCAAACGCTTGTCCTGCGAGCAGGCCTGTAAAGAGCAGAATGCTCTGATGTGATTCAGAGTGGCTCCTTTTTCCCACCTTATGACAGAGCTTTGGGGGACTTTTCTCTGGTATCACTGGTAGGTGTCCTGGAGGTAAAACAGATAGGGGCTCCCTGTGACTGGGTCCCCTTGGACGTTTTATCTCTCAGCTTTGTCCACACTGAATCTCCAGAGGTTCATCAGTTATTGTTCAGGTTTTTCTACCCTGATGCTAATTGTCTCTGAGATTTAGGCTTTTGGGTTTCCTTCCAGCAAGTTGTGATTCTCTATCTGCCTGTTTATGTCTCCAGTTTGGGGGCAGCACTTTTCCTTGTGACTTAGTTGTCACATGTGAAAAAGAAGAGGTCTGCCACCTCAGTGAGCACCACTGAAGGGACCGGTTCTATTCTCACATTTTCAGTTGAATTGCAAGACTGAAGGTGATTTGGGCTTATTTCATATCTAGAAAAGCTGTTAATCAAGTTTTATAATCATATAGTGACTCAGGTTAGATTGAAGCCAGTAAATTAAGAGGCTTGCCTAAGCCCTATTATGTGTTATGATATCTTCTGCTCCTCACGTTCGTCAGAAACACAGATGTAGAGATTTCGTCTTCCGTATGCCCTCTCTATTGCTTTAAGTTTTGTTTTGTATGCTTTTGTTAATTTTTTAATCTTATGTTCTTCTATGTCAAGTAAATTTGTGATAAGCGTATTATCAAGGAATTTGACAGGCTATGGCTGTTCTGGGTAAAGAGGTACCAGGAGCCGTTGACAGAGGAAAGATGTCAAGAAATGCATTATGCAAGAAACAATTTCTTGAAAAGCTAAATGAAGGATGTGCTAACAGTATGTGTATGAGGGAGTGTTTTGTACTTGAGGAGTGTATTGTAGCATGTGCATAGAAAGTTTGAGTCCTTTTACAATCTAATACTTAGAATGATCAAATTTCATTATTAAATGATCATACTTCTGATTGGTTTCTGTTGCAATTGGATTAAGATCGTATTTTTTGCTTACTACATTTCCTAGAAGAATAGGACTGATTTACACATGTGAACATGACTTTATTGCCTTTCATAGAGCCAAAGAAACCCCACTTTAGTACAAGAAAGTAGAAGTTAGACCATTACTAGCTATATTACATGCACACCAGCTTTGGCTTTTTTGGGTAGTATAGCAGGATAGTTAATTGAGATTTTTTAATTTGGAAAAATGTAAAAATGTGTATTATTTGACAGCCTGCTTCACATTACATGAGTCCCTTCAGTAACACGTGATCAAGGATTACACTAAATAATCCATGCTGATAAACTTTGTTGTCTTCTGTTTTTACAACAAAATTCAACCTATTAATAATTTTCTGGGTTGAATTTTGTGTCCCTGACAATGTGATGACTGGTGTGCCAAACGCAAAGGTGCCACATGGTGTTTTACCTGCGGAGAATCCACATCTGCCCCTTCTGTGGTTAGGACAGATGGCAGATGCGTCCCAGCCCCGGAGGCACCCCAGGGTGGCAGCCTCTGCATGTGACCCTGCGTGCTTCTGCCCCCTGTCAACTGTGTGGCCTTCAGAGTGCATCATGATGCCTGTACAATGAGAGTTTTATTTTATAGCACAGTTTGAAGATTTTCTGTGCCAATTTCACCAACATTGTAGCAGATCGCTGGTAACACGCTACCCATTCATTTACTGTTGGTTACCTTTTAAGGTATTACCATGTAATCTTTTGGTACTTTGCTTTGTGACTGTGAGATGGAAAAGATGGTACAGAACAACAAGAGGCCTCACACTGAACGCTGGACAAGACTTTTCGAGTTCTTCTCCATTCAGTATATTCAGAACAGAAATAAGAGTTATTGTCAGAGCACCTTTTCTATGGGCTGCATAGAGTCTTTCCGTCTTCATTTGGGATATGATTTACCTAATGAACTAATATATAGTCAAG
This sequence comes from Manis javanica, assembly GCF_040802235.1. NCBI lineage: Eukaryota > Metazoa > Chordata > Mammalia > Pholidota > Manidae > Manis > Manis javanica. The sequence continues at coordinate 216,206,422 of NC_133158.1, read as the reverse complement.
ATGTTCCTATGAATGGACCTAATTTTTATTTCCTGAGTTAATTCATGGCTAAGATCAATGCTGTTAGGAGACTGTTTCCTGGTATGTAAGGCTTTACTCTCATAACATAGGGATCTAGGAGATAGACACAAATTGTAATAGAGTGCCGTGTACGGGCTTAGGTCCCCTGGTAATCAGAAATTTTACAAATTAGAGACATTTAGAACACTCTAGCTAGAATTCTCAGCTTCCTCTTGAGCAGTTATCAGTGCCACAGAGTGAAGGCAGGACTGTTTATTTTTCTACACTTTACAACGACTGAAATAAAATCTCCTGCTATTTTTATTCTCACTCATATTTCACAACTTAGCCTTCTAGTCTTCCTATTAATTATGGATATTTTAGACTATTGTTAGCTATGCAGAGAAGTTCCAAGATCCGTCTTAGTACTTCCTTCCCTTTGATTTTCTGGAGTCATAGAGTTTTCTGGCCGTGCTGCCCGTCAAATCGCCTGATTCCCAGGGAGGACCTGGTGTGGGAGGCTTACTTGTGTGCCCATCCTTACACCCCCAAATCAACTTCCTCAGACTTCTCTCACTTTTGGAAAACTAGGTGATAGAAAATGAAAATAAAATCAGAATTTCTGAAGAGCTCAGAGCTTCACGTAGTGAATGGTGCCGCTGCTGGCTGACAATTTCGGTAACAAAATGGAAGGTCAGGATGTGATTGGGTCTTGTCCATATTACGAAACTGTGAAGTAAAACTAGGCCTGACTCCAGGTCTTCATCTTCTAAGGATTCTGACTTGTCATCCAGCATATTAATAGACAGATACTTGATTATATCCTTTCATGCATGTATTACACATTTAAAGAATTTATTAATTTTTCATTATCAAACAGGAGATCCAGTGTGATCCCGCTCTTCTTGTGGCAGGCCACAGGCAAGACTTTACAGGAGAATGACTGCACCCAAATTTATACATCGATTTATACCCTTGGTATAAATACAATTTTCCTTTCTAATCCCTACCCATGGTGATCACTCCACCCTCTAATATCTGTTCATTAGCCCACAAAACACAGACACACTAAAAATGTCCTGAATTGCCAGGCAACACTATAAATAATGCACTCCCACAGTCAATACTTCTAAAGGGAACAAAGTTTTCATTATTAGGTAGCGTACATTGAGCTATGCAGTTTTATGGTACCTGATTTTGGAAGTAATTAAATTGAGGTTCTAGGGAGTGATTTCACAAGACCTGGAATAAGACAAACGTAAAACTATTTCAGTGATTATTTCATATATTAAAGCTCTGATTCAATATTACTTCCACAATGAGCGTTTCTACTTTCATAATGTATTTTGGATTTAGATCAGATTTTAAATATAGATCGAATATCTTAGTTATGCAAACAGGAAAATATTTGACCATAGCTTTTAAATATGTACTACTGAAAGCAGTAATCATAACTTGTGTTGTATCGTTGAGGAACAGTACTAACTTCAGAACTAAGGACGTGCTACGGAATGCAGGTCTCACCTTGACTTCAGTAAGTGTGCTGTGATTCTCATCAAATAATGGCACTCTGGGTTTTAAATCTGTTTTTATCATCCACAAGATCTCATCTGCCAATATTTGATTAGAGGATCTAGCTACCTAAGACAGGTTTTCTTAGTTTGATAGATAATCTAGAATTTTAAAACTATTATTGATTGGAGCTGCATTCAAGTCAAAAAAAAAAGGAGAAAGTGGAAGATAAAAATTGATTACACTTTAACCTGTGACTTCTGCTTTCTGCTGCCTTGAAGCTCACCTGCAGTGTGTGTTCCTGTCTTATCACCACATGCAGATTCTTCTGTACTGACTGAAAAATAAGCTTCAAATGAATGTCACCTTGATGAAATACAAAAAAATCATTTAAAAATAAAGATCCTTTATTCCCTCTCTATCTTGTGTTTTTTTTTTATTGAAATAATATAAACTCCAATAATTAGAAAGGGCACTAGGAGTAATGTGGCTGTGCACCTTGAAGTCTTCTGTTTGTTATTGGATACATATCAAACCAGTAGTTAGAACTGTTCAAATAAACATGACAGCAAAATACAGACTTAAACGTGAAGTTCTCTTAACTGACATGCAGATAGTTCACTGCTTTGCCCTGTGGTTTCAGGGATCCTCCTAACAGAAATGACTAGGATTGAGCACGTACCAAAGGAAGGTGCAGTGAGCCTGGACACAGTAATACACAGTTGAGCTCTGCACACCAAGGATTTTAGTAAAACATAAGCCAAATAAAAGTGTTTATAATACCGCTGTTCCTGAAAATAAAAATTCTGAAATGATATCATAGACATCAGATAAAAATTCAGAACTTACAAAGGTTAATTAATTTAAAATTGACTTACATAAAATTAAATGCACATATTATTAGTGTATATAGGTTGATGAAGTTTGACAAATACATACTTGAGTATAATTGCCAACCCAATAAAGATGTAAATATTTTTGTAATTCCAAAAGCTTCCATCAGGCTTTTTGCAGTCAGTTCTCTCCAGTCGTGGAACCAGGCAACTTCTGAAGTGCTTTCAGTCACCAGATTCATTCCTATTTCTAGAATATAATGAACATGGGAGCATATAACACGTAATCTCTGTATCTGGTTTTGATCACCAGTCTGTGCTCCGGTGAGATTCATCTATGTAAGAGAGTTTGCAGTAGCAGATCTTCCCTTTTTATCTGAGTTCTATCCCATTGTGTGGCTATCACCAAATATATGTTTATTCACTCAGCTATTGATGGACATTTATATTGTTTTCAACTTGGGGCCATCATAAGTAAAACTGCTGTGGATATCCATATACATTTATTGATGTGGATGTTTGTTTTTGTGATATTTGGGTAAAAAACTGGAGTTGAGATTGCCAGGCCAGATAGACATGCATGTTTAAGTGTAATACAAACAGCTCATTCTTTTCCTACATGGTTTTTCCATTTTACTTTCCCAGCAGTAATATATGAGAATTCCTGTTGCTCAACATCAAGAATTGTCAGTCTTTCAATTTTTAGCCATTCTAATGGATGTGTAATGGAATCTCAGTGTGGTTTTAATGGAGTTTTACTGATGATTAATGATATGAGAAACTGCTTGTCCATATGTTAGCAGGCACATTTTCTTTCAAAAATATCTGTTCAAAGCCATCACCAATTTTTGTTGGATTATGCATCTTACTGAGTTGAATTCCATTCCAAAACCTTATGAAAGTAGCCTCTACAGTCCTAAAATGTTACTGTTGAAATTTTACCAGTTAGAGAATATGTAGAAAGACTAATGTGTTGGTGAGAAATCCTGAAGGGAGCAGGTGTTTAGACGGGGGTTGGGGGCAGTTTTATCTTGAGAGGATCGAGCAAAACCGTAGGAGTTAATACAGATGTGCAACCTCCTGTCTCTAGAACTTACACATCGGCCTATTGTCACCGAGAACATCAAGCAAAATTAACCACAAACTAAAGGCTTCAGTGAAATACGGCTGCACAATTCAGCTTGAAATAACCTGCCAGCCATAAGCAGGGTAGAGTGTTGGACAAGTGGACAAGTAGGGACTTCCAGGCTCCAGACGGGCTTATGCTCACTGACTTGAGAGTCCCAGGCTAAGGCAGGAGGGCTCTTGGATGAATCGCAGTGAACCTCCCCTTCTGTTGACCTCCAGACAAAGACCACCAGGAATATGCCTCTAGTCAAACAAATCTGAATTTATTGGCTCCTGGCAGCCAGGGAAAATATACATATGGAACTGTGGCACCGTTCACCAGCACTCCCTGCCACCTACTGTCTTTGTAAAATCAAAACACCACCGAAACTTTGCAAAAAGCCCTAAGGTGGGAGTCATTCTTCCTTTGAGATTGTTGCTTTGCATTTTATGTGGAATAAAAAATTGCAGATTGCTTATTTCAGTCATAGAGGCATCAAAGACGTATATGTAGAAACAGATCATCTATGCAGGTCAGTGTGAACTTGAGCACCTGACTGACCTAGATCCGAGGCTGTGAGAGCCAGCAGTGCCATAACCAGGAGTGGTCTAACCTATTTATAGCATCTCTGTTCAAGGGCATTTGAAAGCCTAGCAGACAGGTTACTATACATTGTGTGGTAACATTTTTAGCATTTCTAGCAAATGTGGGTCTCAGTGGTTTATACACCATAGGCAACTGTGGGGTGTCTTAGTAAAATAATATTATAAAGGAATAAGAGAATAAATTTATAAATGGACTGTGATCAGACCTTATTCAGAAATGGAGGTCTGACTCAGTGTTTCAGAACCCAAAGAAACCAACCCATCATAACCAGCCAAAGTGACCAGTCCAGGAAGCCATCGTACTACAAAGCAGACACAGAGGAAGTCAAAACGCATTCCTAGCAACAACCCAGGAAGCCAAACAAGAACCCCGTTGTAGGAGATCATGGGGGCACGCGGCCACTAGGTGACCTGTGAGCTGGACCCAGGCAATGGGAGGCTCTGCACCCCTCCCCACCCCCCAGCACCCTGCATTCTCACAGTACAAGCTGTTTTAAGGCGCAGCCTTGAGGAGTAAGGTGGTGTTGAGAACAGCTGGACACTCTATGTGACTGAACCTAGTGGAGGCTCTGACAAAATTTCAAGAGTCTGGCAGGTGGGAGCAGAGAGATCTGCTCATCTTTCAGTGGCCGCCCAGGCCAAGCCTGTGTGTGGGTCCCCTTGCTTGTTAAACCTGCCACATACCAACCCGGAGCTCTCTGCCTCCTTCTTGGGTCTCTGCTTGCCCTCCGCCTGGGGCCCGGTTTACAGACCATCACCCAAGTAATAGTTGGCCCCAAATGGCCAGGACTCGTTAATAACTGACAGTTTTCCCAATTTCTGTCCCTGCTTCCTGTTTAAGACCAACTAAACTGAGCCGAGTATACGCCTCTGACCAGCCACACAGGCTGCCCACTGCCCGCGAGCAGCCTGCCGCTCCCACACTGACGGCCTCCATCAGGCTGCATTTGAAGCCTTACGCTTTTGCCCTCTGACCTCTCCCACTCCTCTGGCTGCATTCAGGTCTCTGCCCAAATGCAGGTGGCAGCGCCTGACCCCCTCGCTCTGTCAAGCTCTGAGTAAACAGTCTGCCTGTCTCATCTGATCGGCCCCTGCTGATTTCCACAGCAACTGCAAGGAACCAGTGAAATCTGAGCTTAGGGTGGGCGGTCCGAGGAGGGTCTGAGGAGGGGGCACTCGGGGATCGTGGGAGGGGGCAGCGGTGTCTGTGTTGCGTCTAGAAGGAAGGAGGAAGGAAATGGCTCCGTCTGTAGTCAGGAAAGAAGCCACAGCGACATTAGGCAGCAAAGGGGGCTCCTCGGTCCCTGTTGTGTCTGGACCTGACCCGCACCGAGCTGTGCTGTTTTGCGCCGGCGCGTCGGTCACAGTGGCCTCGTCTGGTGGCGTTCAGTGGTCGTGCGCATCCTGAGTGCCGTGGATCTGACGGCGCCAGGCCAGGCCCGGTGGTCAGAAGTAACCCTCACTCTCTCCAGAGCAGATGGTTTGGGGAAGCGTCCTCCTCCTGAAGCCCTTGCCACCCAATACAGGCCTGGTGCCCAGTTCTCTGCGGCCCAGGGTGTGTCCCTGAGACGAGGAGGGGCGAGCCGAACAGCTCGGACACCATCTGACCTCCCCACCAGGCTTCTCGGTGTTTTTATCATTTCTAATAGAGCTACTACCACCACCACCGCTAATAATAATAATTATTATTATTATGAGCCTACTTTTGTATTTCCCAATACATTTTCATCAATTCTTAGGAATTCTACATAAATTTTGGTGAAAGTTAGAAAAATAGATCTAGAATTTTCTTCTGTTTGTAAATGTTTTCTTTCTTTCCTCCTCCTTTCCCTTCCCTCCCCTCCAACTGCCCTGCCTTCCCTTTCATTTCCTGCCATGTCTGTCTGCTCCAGAGTGATTTATCAGTAATTTGAGAGAAGTTTTATCAGAGATTTATGTAAGATGGTATTTTTTTAAAATATTTATTTATTTATTTATTATTTTTTATTGAAGGGTAGTTGACACACAGTATTACATTAGTGTCAGGTGTACAACACAGTGATTCAACATTTATATACATGATAATTCTAGGTACCAGCTATCACCATACAAAGTTGTTACAATATTTTGACTATATTCCTTATGCTATACATTACATCCCGGTTACTTATTTATTTTACAATTGGAAGTCTGTACTTTTTTTTGTTTGTTTGTTTGTTTTTGTTTTTTTTCGTTTGTTTTTTGAGAGGGCATCTCTCATATTTATTGATCAAATGGTTGTTAACAACAATAAAATTCTGTATAGGGGAGTCAGTGCTCAGTGCACAATCATTAATCCACCCCAAGCCTAATTCTCGTCAGTCTCCGATCTTCTGAAGCATAAGGAACAAGTTCTTACATGGAGAACGAATTCTTACATAGTGAATAAATTCTTACATGGTGAACAGTACAAGGGCAGTCATCACAGAAACTTTCGGTTTTGATCATGCATTATGAACTATAAACAATCAGTTCAAATATGAATATTCGTTTGATTTTTATACTTGATTTATATGTGGATACCACATTTCTCCCTTAATTATTATTATTATTTTTATTTTTAATAAAATGCTGAAGTGGTAGGTAGATGCAAGATAAAGGTAGAAAACATAGTTTATTGTTGTAAGAGAGCAAATGTAGATGATCAGGTGTGTGCCTGTAGACTATGTGCTAATCCAAGCTAGACAAGGGCAATAAAACTAAGATGGTATTTTAGACCTAAACTCTAGGCACTCCTTTCTCCGTATGCTTTGCAAAACCTTAAAAAGATATTGGTAGTTCAGAGCTATTTGGAGAGAGACGAACAAACTGTAGAATAATCAGAAAGCTGAAAGACTGCAGGAACTGGATTAAAAACAAAAAGACAGGGACAGAATAAAATGTTTGGGTTACATTTATTCATCCGTATCCTTTACAGCTCTGTATTACATCGCTACAAGGAACCCTCTCCTCTTTGTGGAAACACCCAAGTCTCTAAGAATAGAAATTAGCAACAGGGGCAGTATGTTTTCAAGAAACAAGTATCATGTTTATATAAAATAATAAGATGCCATAAAACGCCCAGAACTTTTTGTGAACAATCACGAATGATAAGCAACTGAGTGCCAAGCTACAGACCCCCCACCCTTATCTACAGGAGCAGGTGAAGAGCAAGTGGGGCTCCGTCCAGTTTCCTGCTAAACGACCTGCCTTTCCTGAGCACAGGAAGCTAAGCAGACAGCAGGGACGGCGGCGAGAAACAGCCCCGGCTCTTCAGCACTCCTCCTGAGAAGATGCCGGCCCTTGTCAGTGGCCCTGAAAGCAGAATTGAGTAGTTTAGTGCGTATGATGCACATTAGGACCTGTCCCTAGTGAGCATGAATTTGCAAGGAGCCAGTCTGCCCACCCAAGCAAAATGAAGTTTGCACACAGACTTCCGTGACTCCAGAGCAGCAGGACTTCTCTTTAGAGCTACAACATAGCACTTTCCGTTTTGCTCTGGAGACCATTCAATCCTGTCATTCTAAGTTGCTGAGTAAATAGAGTATCTTTAGCAATGTTTTTCCCCACCTGTTGTTTGCAGTTTGTTTATTCCAAGTGTGTACTTTCTGCAGTTATTTGTGAAATAACTTCTTGGTTGCTACACAGCAGTTCTCAGTAGTTATAAATCAATTCCTTAAAGCAATTAATGAAAAATTTTAAGGCAGTTAATCCAGCCTAAGGCCTCGAAACTCACAGGTCACCAGCTGGTTTTATGGGAAGCCAGCTGGCATATACTGATTTTTCTTTTTTCCTTTTTAAAATTTGCAGCATAGATTGTTCAACCAAGGTCTTGCCTTGAAAGACTCAGGACACAGCGTCTTGCTCCAAAAGCCATTGAAATAGAAGTAAGTATAGATATGTATGAAAGTTAAGATAATAAGTTTCATCTGGGGAATAATGTTACATGCTGTACCTGGGAACAATGTCATCTTATGAATACCCCTTTAACCTTTGCCTGCCCCTCTTAATCCATATTTTTAGGTCTCAGAAGAGCCACATTTCAATTCAGAAATTCTCAAACCTGTAAGACCCAATGACATGTTTTAAGACCAAAAGTTTTATACCATCTTTTCGTACAGTAAAATGAAATTCATAGTACAATTTTCTACCAATTTACCTCTTACTTCTTGTCTTGCCTGAGGGTTTCAGCCTCAGGCCAGTTGGCTATGGATTCAGTCAGACTGAGGAATGACAATGGATCGTGCTTGGGGGGAAAGGGTTTATGCCTGGCTTCGTTCTCCCGGGGCAGGGCTGGGCTCTGTGACCAGGTCGGCACCCAGGAGTCTGCAGGCCCATAACCCACCTCTGTCTGTGCCTGCGGAGCGCTGGGCGGAGCCCTTTATACAGTGGCTCCGTCATAGTTCATTGCCTAGGGCGTGGGATCATTAGCCTAGCAGGCCGGTTGTGTCATCAAGTAGTTCAGGGTTGGGTGAGGATCCTGGCCATAGGAATTTCCATTTCCCACACTCCTCTGTTAGAAAATACTGAAAACGATGAAGGCGTGGGGAGCGTTTATTGTCTGTCGAGCACTGTTCCTGGTCTTTGCCGTGTGCTCATGACAACAGCTCCGGTACCATCATCACTACTTCGCAATACAGAAACCAAAGCTCAAGAGCATGAGTGACTCTCCTAAGGTCCCACAGCCAGTGGCAGTGCAGAATTTAAACCCTGGTGAGCCAGCTCTGGAATTCTTGCTCTTAACCAGTAAGAGCTCAGTGCGGGTTCTTAAATGCTTTTTACTTATGTGCAATACAATTAGATTCCAGTCTTAGGTAATCAATTATAAAAAAGCTTCTCCTCCACACAGTTCTGGCAGGGAAAATCCACACTTGTATAGGACGCGGTATAGCTTTGAGTACTTCGTGGTAGGATCCAGGTCAGCTACCTGTCCATGGGATTCACCTGACACCATCCCATCCCATCCCACACCTACTGGAGCTCTGAAGCCAAAAACATGACCAAGAATCTACAAAATGCCCAACAGTGGGAGTAGTTCTCTGTTGATACTAATTCACATTTTATGTGAAAATGGAAGTGTGGGGTAAAAATATCACAAATTTCCCCCTTGTATATGTAGCACTGGGAAGTTTCAGCTCCAGGCAAGTCTACTCTGGATTCACTGAGACCAAATAACAACAGAATGTCATGGGCCAAAGGGTTTATACCCAGCTGTATTCTGGCCATGGCAGGTTGGGTGCTGGAGTCACGTCCACCTCAGGCAAGTCCTCGATCTGTCTGCACCTCTCTGGCTGCCCAGTAGGCTGGTTGCATCAGATCAGGGCCCAGTGAACATCCCGGCCAGGGGAGATTCCATTTCCTTACGATATTATGTAAGCATCAAAAGCCTATTTATAGGACAGGTGATGAGTAGGCGGCAAGTGTGACTTCCGACAAGCCACCGAAGCCACAGGCATGTGAGCGGCATTGCACATGGGCACAGCAGCTGTTGCACATTTTCAAGTGTCTGTGTGCAGGGCCTTGGGGGCCTAGAGGATGGATGGTGTGTGGGCACTAGAGGTGGTTTCTTTCACTGAACAGCACCCCCAGCTTTCCCTCACTGAGTGGTCTCTAGTTCAGACCTGCTTCATCTGAGTTATTTGGGACTCACCCTTCTCCTCCAAGTTCGTCAGCTCTAGACAAAAGGCCTTAGGGATTGATAGGCAATTTAGTATTCTTTCTTATTTTGCATTCATTGAAAGCTTATGATCAAAATGTCTGTATTTGCAACTTCCAAAGAGATTTTTTTAAATTTCATATTTTGCCAGAGATTACTTTTGTCTAAACTCATAAAAATGAAACTGTAATAAAGTCAAGTTTACCATAACATTATTTGTAAATGCATATTTCTCTATGAATTTTTGCTATTCATGACAAAGTATATTGACAGCTCTTGAAATAATTAAGTCACTGCAAAAAGAAGTTAGTGTTTTTAACAGCTTTATGGTGATTTTTAATGTTGGTCAGTATTTTCTCATTCATTTTTTTCTGCCGTTTTTTTCCTATGGTGTTTTGCATTTCTTTTAACAAAACTATTATTTATATATTTGCTTTTAAAATTGGGGGTGGTAATGTCTGAGTTGCTCTTAACACCTTGCAAAACATTCTTCAAAGTCTTCTACTAACCCCAGTCTATCACAGTGTTTGACCTTTGGAAAGAATAGGATTTCTCTCTGGCTTTTGAATTAATTTGGAAATGAGTCTCTGCATTCTCATACCATCAATGAATCACTGAAGAGATACTAGAGGAACGAGAGACTGCATCAAGAATTATTTATGAGTGACTCAAAAGCTCGTAGATACGCAGTTCTAAAGTTTGGAGAAATGAATGTGGCATTTATCAGTAATGTTTTCATGCCAAAGGGACAGAAATCATTGAGTAAAATCCCATTGCAAACATCACTTCTCAGCTGCCATTAGGAAAATGCTGAGCCTCTCATTTCCCAGCTCTAGTCAATTTTAATGATATCCCCAAGATCAGCTTCCTATCAGGAGAGGCTATAGAAAAGGCAGGCGAGGAAGACAGACTCTTCTCGATGGGAAATTATCCTCAGACAAAGAGACACACTGTGAACACAGCAGTTAATAACCCTCAGCTCCACAGTATTTGACTTCGAAGTAGTGATGAGTAGCAGAGCACAGGAATGAAAAATGGGTACCATTATTTCTTCTCAACTTTCCTTTTCCCTTTTAAATAATTTCCTTTTACAATATTTTTAATTGTAAATTACAAAATAATTTTTTTAAATTTACAATACCAGTGGCTTCATAGTTGCTCAGACAGACCTGAGCTACAGCCCAGGAGCACCGGGCTCGGGGACAGGACCCTCAGGCCTGGTGACCGCTCCTCCCGTGGGGAGCGTGTGCCCCTGTGTGACGGCCGGGGCTGTGCCGGGTGGAGTTTTCATCTGTGTTTGTGGGGTTCCCTCATGGGTGGGGCTGGGGGTGAGTGCGGGGTGCTGTAGGTCTTAGCTTCTCACCTTTGTTTCTCGCAGACTAGATTTTCCTTTATATGTTTTACATGTCGGGCTGCTGTGAAGCTTTAATTCAGAGCAGCTGTTGGTAATTTACACCTGTTTTATGCAAAGGTTTGTGGTTGACAATTCTCTGACAGTTCCCGAAAATGGGAATAATAATTCTGAATTTTAAAGAATGAAAACAGAAGAGTACAGTTCGAGAGAAGATGGGTGTGACTGTGTAATGGGGTTCTGGCTCTGCGGTGTGTGTTGGGGGGTGCAGAAGCCTGGGGTGGGCTTTGCTGTGTGATGATGGTGAGGGCTGATGTGAACAGTCTGTCAGTCCACATTCCGCTGCGACTGCTTCTCCCACCAGGCTCTGGACACCCATTTTCAAGATATGGAATATGAGGAACTTAAGTGATTAGGAATTCGCCAGCACATCATCCCAAACCTCACCTCCAGCCCTGCCTTGCCTTCGGCCTTAATGTACTATGTTTCTACCTTGAGACTCAAAATAATACCTATTCCTGTTGCAGCTTCTCTGCCCCACCCCCTCACCCATTTCATTAAAGGGAACTTGATTTTGGTAAGAACCAAGGAAGCATCAGAAATAAAGCAGCTTTGGCCTCAGAGGACAGGATGCAGGGGTACACGTGGTACAGAAGGGACGTAGGCGTGCAGGGATATGCGCGGTGCTAGAAGGAGGGTGGAATGAGCCACTCTAGGCCTTTGTGGCTGCTCAGAAGGCGGCATAGATACAGGAAGAAGCGGGGATCCCGGGAAGGAGAGCAAATGTCAAGATGCTGGCTGTGACACACTGTAGACATTTGTTTTCACTCTTTGCCAAGGATTTCTCCAGTGTAATAACATCTGTGGCTGTACATCTAGTTTTATCCTGTATGTATGTGTGCGGATGTCTCCCTATTGTTCTGCTCCTTCGCCATGACCCCATGTTAGGTGTAAATGATGACTCCGTGGAGTAACTTTTGTAAGTACTTGATAGAAATGTCCCTCACATCCTTGCGCACAGAGAGTGGAGGTATGAGATGGAGATAGGAATGGAGACAGGAAATGAGTGACTTGGACTGTGGAGGAACTAATCTGGCTCCTGACAGCCTAGAGGGGGAGCTTTGGGAAGCAGGAAGGGATTTTGTCAGTGAGAGGAGGTGAAGCAGCTCCTGGGAAATGATACAAAAATACTTTTTACCAAGATTTCAAGTAAGAGGGTCCACCAGCACTCGGGTGAGCCTAGGAACCGCAGACCGAACAGAAGACTGAGCCCTGGGTGTGCTCTGTGACCAGCGCGCTCAGAGAAAACCCCTTTTCCTGTAAGATGCTCGCCCTGTGCTGAGCTTCATAATTTCCCCATAATCCAGAATTGCTCTGCAAGTACAGCCTTCTTGGTTCTGACCCCTTTCTTTCTTTTTTTAATTCATTTTATTATCATTAATCTACAATTACATGAAGAACATTATGGTTACTAGAATCCCCCCTTCACCAAGTCCGCCCCCACAAACCCCATTAGTCACTGTCCATCAGCGTAGTGAGATGCTGTAGACTGACTACTTGTCTTCTCTGTGTTGCACAGCCCATCCCGTGCCCCCCCAACATTAATACATGCTAATCGTAAGGTCCCCTTTCTTTTATCCCACCCTTATCCCTCCCTTCCCACCCATCCTCCCCAGTCCCTTTCCCTTTGGTAACTATTAGTCCATTCTTGGGTTCTGTGATTCTGCTGCTGTTTTGTTCCTTCAGTTTTCCTTTGTTCTTATACTCCACAGATGAGTGAAATCATTTGGTACTTGTCCTTCTCCACCTGGCTTATTTCACTAAGCATAACACCCTGTAGCTCCATCCATGTTGTTGCAAATGGTAGGATTTGTTTTCTTCTTATGGCTGAATAATGTTCCATTGTGTATATGGACCACATCTTCTTTGTCCATTCATCTACTGATGGACACTTAGGTTGCTTCCATTTCTTGGCTATTGTAAATAGTGCTGCGATAAACATAGGGGTGCATATGTCTTTTTCAAACTGGGCTGCTGCATTCTTAGGGTAAATTCCTAGAAGTGGAATTCCTGGGTCAAATGGCATTTCTATTTTGAGCATTTTGAGGAACCTCCATACTGCTTTCCACAATGGTTGAACTAATTTGCATTCCCACCAGCAGTGTAGGAGGGTTCCCCTTTCTCCACAACCTTGCCAACATTTGTTGTTGTTTGTCTTTTGGATGGTGGCCATCCTAACTGGTGTGAGGTGATATCTCATTGTGGTTTTAATTTGCATTTCTCTGATGACAAGTGATGTGGAGCATCTTTTCATGTGTCTGTTGGCCATCTGAATTTCTTCTTTGGAGAACTGTCTGTTCAGCTCCTCTGCCAATTTTTTAATTGGATTATTTAATTTTTGTTTGTTGAGGTGCATGAGCTCTTTATGTATTTTGGATGTCAACCCTTTATCGGAACTGTCATTTATGAATATATTCTCCCATACTGTAGGCATACTGTAGGGTACCTTTTTGTTTTGTTGATGGTGTCCTTTGCTGTACAGAAGCTTTTCAGCTTAATATAGTCCCACTTGTTCATTTTTGCTTTTGTTTCCCTTGCCCAGGGAGATATGTTCATGAAGAAGTCACTCAAGTTTATGTCCATGAGATTTTTACCTATGTTTTTTTCTAAGAGTTTTATGGTTTCATGACTTACATTCAGGTCTTTGATCCATTTTGAAATTACTTTTTTGTATGGGGTTAGACAGTGAACCAGTTTCATTCTCTTACATGTAGCTGTCCAGTTTTGCCAACACCAGCTGTCGAAGAGGCTGTCATTTCCCCATTGTATGTCCATGGCTCCTTTATCGAATATTAATTGAGCATTTATGTTTGGGTAAATATCTGGGGTCTCTATTCTGTTCCACTGGTCTGTGGCTCTGTTCTTGTGCCAGTACCAAATTGTCTTGATTACTGTGGCTTTGTAGTAGAGCTTGAAGTTAGGGAGCAAGATCCCCCCAACTTTATTCTTCCTTCTCAGGATTGCTTTGGCTATTCGGGGTCTTTAGTGTTTCCATATGAATTTTTGAACTATTTGTTCCAGTTCGTTGAAGAATGCTGTTGGTAATTTGATAGGGTTTGTATCAAATCTGTATATTGCTTTGGGCAGGATGGCCATTTTGACGATATTAATTCTTCCTAGCCAGGAGCACGGGATGAGTTTCCATTTGTTAGTGTCCTCTTTAATTTCTCTTAAGAGTGTCTTATAGTTTTCAGGGTATAGGTCTTTCACTTCCTTGGTTAGGTTTGTTCCTAGGTATTTTATTCTTTTTGATGCAATTGTGAATGGAATTGTTTTCCTGATTTCTCTTTGTATTGGCCCGTTGCTGGTGTATAGGAAAGCTACAGATTTCTGTGTGTTAATTTTGTATCCTGCAACTTTGCTGTATTCCGATATCAGTTCTAGTAGTTTCAGAGTGGAGTCTTTAGGGTTTTTTATGTACAATATCATGTCATCTGCAAATAGTGACAGTTTAACTTCTTTACCAATCTGGATTCCTTGTATTTCTTTGTTTTGTCTAATTGCTGTGGCTAGGACCTCCAGTACTATGTTAAATAACAGTGGGGAGAGTGGGCATCCCTGTCTTGTTCCTGATCTCAGAGGAAAAGCTTTCAGCTTCTCACTGTTCAGTATAATGTTGACTGTGGGTTTAGTGTATATGGCCTTTATTACGTGAGGTACTTGCCCTCTATACCCATTTTGCTGAGAGTTTGATCATGAATGGATGTTGAATTTTGTCAAATGCTTTTTCAGCATCTATGGAGATGATCATGTGGTTTTTGTCTTTCTTTTTGTTGATGTGGTGGATGATGTTGATGGATTTTTGAATGTTATACCATCCTTGCATCCCTGGGATGAATCCCACTTGGTTATGGTATATGATCCTTTTGATATATTTTTGAATTCGGTTTGCTAATATTTTGTTGAGTATTTTTGCATCTACATTCATCAGCGATATTGGTCTGTAATTTTCTTTTTTGGTGGGGTCTTTGCCTGGTTTTGGTATTAGGGTGATGTTGGCTTCATAGAATGAGTTTGGGAGTATTCCCTCCTCTTCTATTTTTTTGGAAAAATTTAAGGAGAATGGGTATTATGTCTTTTCTGTATGTCTGATAAAATTCCAAGGTAAATCCATCTGGCCCGGGGGTTGTGTTCTTGGGTGGTTTTTTGATTACTGCTTCAATTTCTTTGCTGGTAATTGGTTTGTTTAGATTTCATGTTTCTTCCTTTCTGACCCCTTTCTTTTAACAAAGACAAATGTTGGTGTTTGACAAAGTGCTTAGAGAAAAT
The DNA here is from genome assembly GCF_040802235.1 of Manis javanica. Lineage (NCBI taxonomy): Eukaryota > Metazoa > Chordata > Mammalia > Pholidota > Manidae > Manis > Manis javanica. The sequence continues at coordinate 216,191,031 of NC_133158.1, read as the reverse complement.
GAAGTGTGCTGATATTTGGGGCAAAGGATGGTGAAAAGTACATTTTCTCTTTGGAGATACATCACCGTAAAGAACACATTTTGCTTAACAAGTAATAACAGTGTGCAAGCAAGCCCTGAACTTCTATCTGAAGTTCTGATTACTTACAGTTTCTAAATTTTTGGCCTTATATGCACCCAAAAATAGTATTCACAAATGCAGTGATACTTAATGAAATAAGAAATTATTCCCTGTAAAGCATCCCTGCATATTTTTTCTTGTGATTATTCTTTAATTAATATATATAGTGGTCATACAAAAATGCAAAGCAAATTAATACTAAGTTCAAAATCTTCAAAAAGACAGCATTTTATGAGTTAAATAAAAACAATATTGGATTATTACTTAAATCATTAAAATTCAGTTATGATTTAGAAGAGTAAAAATAAAAAATCATGATTATATAAGAATAATTTAAAGTCAAAGGATATAAAGGTACCCTAAAATTTGATGAAGTATTTTGCACAATGTTTTAGACTTTTCACTATAATATTTTTATCATAAAAACTAATATGTATATATTTTCTTAATATTTAACAATTATTTATGTTAATGTTATTATTGTTTACTTATTTGTTCAAAGCCAAAACCTAGGAATGATTCTGTCCTTCAAAATATACTTTATTTTGAATGTGTGATCATTTCCCAGGTTTTTCGATCTCCACGCTATAGAGCTTCTCCAATCCAGTCACTCCACCTCTTACCTCATCCATGTGAACATCTGCAAACCCTCCTCAGCATTCTCGAAGCATCTTGGTGTAAACCTCTAGTGCCAGCCTTGTCATATTGTCTGATGTGTTTATGTTTCCCACTCTTTCACGAAGTTATTAGAAACAAAGTTACATTTTAGAAAGCCCATTCCCATCTCAAAAAAACATTTGTCAAAATAATGTTGAAATATCTATTGAATTAAGTGTGAAGACAGAAGGAAAAAAATACCAGGTCAATTGAGTGAGAAACTATTCATTTCTAAAATAAGATTAATTGAAAGGAAGCCTTTGGTTTTCTAGTCTGCCTTCAGTCTTGCTGTAAAAAGCCTTTCCAGATAAATGGGTTTAGAAGGGGTTTCACTGAGGTTGTATATCCTGTTGTTATGAGTTGCTTGGGGTGATAATAAAAGAAAGATGATACTAACTTTATTGGGAAGCAAGAAGAGAAAATATGGTTTTCGTTTTGTGGTTTGTGTGCTTTTAAAAATTCCATCTAGAATCTGGATGGAACCTGATGTAACTATGTATCATCACTGAGAATCTGTAGTAAGTATTGTGCCTTTCAGTACAATTTTTTTCTTCGAATTCGGCTTGCTGTGGGCATGCGATCTTGACACAGGACCTCTCTCAGCTACTATTGTTTTCATCAGCGATTTCAAAAAAAAATTATATTCATGGCCAGACTCTTACGGAGCCGTCTGTCCTCTAGTACCAGGAACCCAGTATATTTCCCCCCATGGGAAGTCAATGCTACGCATGATTTTGAGAATACATTAACTAGACATATCAACTACGGCAGATCATTAACCCTCTGTGTCCAGTTCACAAAAAAATATTAATCTACATAACTAAGTTCTCAAAATGTAAGACACCTGGAATATAGGAAATACCGTTCTCCATTCTTGAGGTACTTTTATTTCCATACTTTTCAAATTTGTCCTAGTTTGAACTTGAACAATGTTCAAATATTGAATGTGTTTCCCAAATCAAACACAGAGAGTTTACGCCTATGTTGCAGGATAGTTGAGCTATTCATGACCTAGACATGTCCTAAAGCCATAAAATTTCTAGAAAAAAAAATTAGTAATAAATCTTTTTTACTCTTAGGTTGGTCAGATATTTCTTAGGCCATAAAATCACTATAAAAGAAAAACAATGATAAATAAATCCAATTAAAATTAATGAGGATTCCTCCTCAAAAGACAGCTAAGAAAATGAAAAGCAGACCACACAGTGGAGGAAAATATTTGCAAAACATTTTGCATCTGATAATGAATAGACATGTAGCCAGAATATATGGTGTATATTTCCAACTCAATAATAAGACAAATGACTCAATATTAAATGGGTAAAAGATCTGAACTTCACTGAAGTAGATAAATGAATGGCTAATAAGCCCATGAAACTTGCTCAGTATCAATAGACATTAAATACAAGTTAAACTAAAATGCACATTAAGTGCAGATTAAAACACAATGAGATGTCGCTGTACACCCATTAGAGTGGCTCAAATGAAAAACCACGGCTCTGGGCAGCAGCACGCGTGCTCCTGTGTCACTGGTGGGGTAAACGAGATGGGACAGCTGATTTGGACAACAGTTTGGTGTGAGTTCCACACTTAAACACAATCACAACTGCTCTCTTCATATTTACCCAAGAGTAAAAAAATTGTGGGCACTGTTTTCAATCATTCACATCCCTGACTGATAGAGATCTTGGGAAAACACATTTAATTATGCAATAATCTTGAATCATTGAGAAAGAGCTGAGAGCTGACATAGAGCAAGTTCAGAAAATTGTGCTCAATTTAGAGTAATGTAGGATACTATTGGAAAAGTTCTAATTCCCCCTTTTTCATAGCAACTAACTCTAAGGCAAGCTGTTGGCAGGGTCGTTTCAAGCAGTGGTTATACAGTTATCTGCAGAGAGAGTTGACACATTTCACTTACATATATTTCGATGAATTATGTTAGCACTTAAAGGAAAATACATTCTGAATAAAGTCCATGAGCAATATACAGATAAATATTTCTATATGTGTGATTTTAAACACTGCATACTTAAAATTGTCTGTATAATGTGATACGTGAGTATGTGTTGGAATATATAAAACAGAAGATGAAGACCAGATTCAGAGCTTGGCATTTTCCCTAAGGTGGCACTTCACGCAGTCTGGGCTCTGATGCCAACAGAAGTGTTTCTGTCATTTACTCGCTATGTAACTTCGGGCAAGTCATTGTATTTAACCTCAGTTTTCTCATTTAAAAATATCATAATAGTACCACAATCCAAGGATTAGTAGAAACAAGTAAGATAATATTTTTAAAGTACTTAGAAGGCTTCTTGGGAGCCAAACGTTCACTAAATATGCCCTAGCATTAGTGGTAGAGGTATCCTGGGACATGCATACACTATTAATGCATGCTGACATATGTGTGGGAATTTATAAAGTCACAAAGCTATGAAGTTCATAAAGTTTACAAAGTTACAGATTTAACAAATGACAGAGTCATTTCAGCTGGCTTTGGAGTCCCCTGTGACATATATTGCCAATTTAAGGAAATTCCCAAACCTGAAAACAGATTTTCACCTTTTATCTTATTCTTAATCCATTATATGAATATACGGAATATGAGATAAGGAACATTCAGAAATATTTTATTTCAGGCATACCTCAGAAATATTACAGTTGTGGTTCCAGACCACAGCAATAAAGAAAATATCACAAATAAGGTGAATAAAAAAAATGCTTTCTTGTTTCCCAGTGCATATAAAAGTTATGTTTGCCCTGTACTGCAGTCTACTGAGTGCACAATGACACCAAGTCTGCAGATGTAGATGGTTTCTTTAAAAGTCACATGCCAAATGCTAGCCAGCGCCCGAGCTTGTAGAGAGCCCAGCGTCTTCCTGCCGGTGGGGGTCCCGCCTCGGTGTCGGCTGCCGTCAGGTGGAGGTGGGGCTTGGCCAAGGCTGGCGGATGGGGGGTGGAAGTTCCTTTTAATGAGACGATGAAGTTGCAGCATAGACCGTCTCTTCCTTTCATGAATGATTTCTCTGTGGCATGTGATGCTGCTTGACAGCTTTTTACCCACAGGAGACACCCTTTTGAAATCAGAGTCAATCCTCTCAACCCCGCCACTGCAGCGTTCGGTCCCATCTCCAGGCTCCACCTCTAGTCCTAGTTCTCTTGATGTTTCCACCACACCCACAGTCATTTCCTCTGCTGACATCTTGAACGCCTCAAAGTCATCCAGGGTGGGTTGGAATCAGCTTCTTCCAAACCCCAGTCAATGTTGATGTTTTGACCTTTCTCCATAAATCACGAATGTTCTTAATGACATCTAGAATGGTGAGTTCTTTCCAGAAGGTTTGTAATTGACTGCCCAGATCCATCAGGGGAATCACTATCTACAGGTTAATTACATTTTTTTCTGAAATAATAAGACTTGAAAGTAGAAATAACTCCTTAATCCGTGGGCTGAAGAATGGATCCTGTGTTACAGGCATGAAAACAGCATTAATCTCAATTGCATGTCTCCACCCGAGCTCTTGGGCGACCAGGGGCATTGTCAATCAACATTCACATTGTGAAGGGACTCTTTCTTTCTGAGCAGTGGGTCTCAGCAATGGGCTTAGAATATTCAGTGAGCCCTGTTGTAAACACGTGTGCTGTCACCAGGCTTTGTTGTTCCATTTACGGAGCACAGGCAGAGGAGCTTCAGCATAATTCTAAAGGGCTCTAGAATTTTCAGGATGGTCAGTGAGCAGTGGGCTTCAGCTTGAAGCCACCAGGTGTGTGGTCCCCTAATGAGAGAGTGAGCCTGTCCTTTGAAGCTCTGAAGCTGGGCATTGACTTCTCCTCTCTAGCTATCAAAGTCCCAATGGCATCTTCTTCCACTAGAGGCTGTTTCATCTACACTGAACCTGTTGTGTAACAGTGCAGCACCTTCATGAATGAGCTCGGCTGGAGCTTCCGGGGCACTTGCTGCAGCGTCTCCCTCAGCACCTGCTGCTCCACCTGCACTTTGCTGTTATGGAGACACCTTCTTTCATTCAACCTCAGGGACAACCATCTGCTGGCTTCAAACTTTTCTTCTGTGGCTTTGTCACCTCTCTCAGCCATCACAAAGTTGAAGTTTAGGACTTGTTCTGGATTAGGCTTTGGCTTAAGGGAATGTTGTGGCTGGTTTGATCTTCCATGCAGACCACTAAACCTTTCTCCATGTCAGCAATAGGCCATTTCACTTTCTTATCACTCATGTGTTCACTAGAGGAACACTTGTAATTTCCTCTAAGCTCTTCTGTTTGCGTCCACGACTTGGCTGACTGTTTGGAGCGGGAGACCTGGCTTCGGCCTAGTTTAGCTCTGGCATGCCGTCCTCACTGAGCTGAATCATTTCTAACTTTTGGCTTAAAGTGACAGACATGCAGCTCTTCCTTTCACTGAAACACCTTCAGGAATTTGTAGCGTTGTTAATTGGCCTGATTCCTCTATTATTGTTTCTCGGGGAACAGGGAGGTGTGAGGAGGAGGAGAGAGATGGGGGGACAGTCAGTTCGTGGAGCACTCAGAGTACACATACTATTTATCAATCAAGTTCACTATCTTATGCAGGCATCATGTGGTGCCTCAGAACAATTACCATAGTAACTTAGAAGATAACTGATCACAGATCACCATAACAAATATAATAATAATGAGAAAGTTTGAAATACTGCAAAAATTAACAAAATGTGACCCAGAGATATGAATTGCGAACATGCTGTTGGGGAAATGATGCTAATAGATGGTTGACACATACCTTCCATTTGCAAAAAACAGTATCTGCAAAGAGCAAGCAGTAAAGCAAAGTACAGTCAAACAAGCTACGCCTGCGTGTAGGTCGGCCTCCGTCTTCCTTGACACAGTTCCCCACATTGCTACGACACTATATGCCTCTACCTAAAAATAATAGATTGTAACTTTATATCAATCCATGTAATCACCCGATCAATGTCTATCCCCTTAGAAAATAATCTCCATAAGTGTAGGTTAATATTACTTGTTCACCACTCTATCTCCAGGGTGTAATTCCATGTCCATTTCAGAGTAGCTCCTTGATAAATAATTGTTGAATGAGTGAAAGAGAATATAGAACAACTATATTCAATCATTTATCCATTTTTTTATGTATTCTACAAGCACTTATGAAGCACTCTTCTTGGCTTTTGGTACTGCTGAGCTCTTGTTGAGCTCCAAGAACAGAGGCTGCCGAGCAAACCAGTCGTTTATTTGGGATCTTGGGGAATTCCAATCCAGGAGACACAGATCCCAGAGACACCAGGGTGTTCCAGGGCGGGAGGGGAAAGGCAGAGGTTACAGAGTCTAAAGCCACAGGCTGCTGAGTTGTTTTGACAAAGATCCTGACTGGCCTAGGCAGAAGTCACTAGCAGTCACCGGTACCGGGCAGGTCCCTCAGTGAGTCCCTAGGCTGGAGTTGGCAGAGGCGAGCCTTGTCCTGAGCAGCGCAGCAGGGTGCAGCCCCCTGTGCGTGGCCCAGTCCCACAGGGCATGCTCCGTGCGGCTGTGGACCTGCCTAAGACCGGCGTCCCCAGCGGCCTCCTTCCTCTACTGCAGGGCCCCTTGACGTCCCCGGATCCACTTCAGTGTTTCTGATCACCGCGCATCAGCGAACAAAATGATGATTCCCTGCCCTAGTGCAGCGCAGTCGGTGTGCTGGGACAGACAATATAAATTAATTTGTGTAAATGAATAAATTGTTTTATAAGAATGGTGAGAGCTGTGACAAAATTAAAACAGGGTAGACACCCAAGTGGACTCGCCTACCAGGGGAGCTGTCATGTCTAGGTTTGAGGGGACCAGCCATCTGGGAAAGAAATCTCAGAACCGTGAGCATAAAGCCAGTTTTAAGCCATGAGAATAAGTGACACCAGCAAAAGGTGAAGGGAGGTAATAGGAACTGAGGACCTGAGACTGAGTCCTGGAACTTCCAAAGGTAAAAGGACAAAAAGATGATAAAAAAAAAACCAGTAAAGAAAACAGGGAAGTCCTGACAAGTTAACTAGTAGCAAAAGGGTGAGTGTGTCCTGGCAGCCAAGCGCAGGCCATGAGTGAACGTGGCTCACGAAGTCGTTACTCCCGGGGACACATCCGGCTTCCGTCAGCTTGAGGCTTTTTTGGAGAATTGCTGTTTTTAGAAGTATGTCTGAGTGACGGCAGACTTACATTGGTTAAGGTTGTTGTCATCTGCTCTGCCCAGGCACATGCAATGATGGGAAGTAGGGCTTTTGTCCTTTATATAATTTAATCTGTGAAAGTAATTGTTTGAACATGTTCATGAATTGGTTTATTTGGTTTTTATTTTGTATATATCAGAAATATTTCACAGTAATGACTATATCATTGTAGCATAATTACAATTTCTCCCTGAATTTTTTGAGATTCATAATCAAATATTTAGAAATACTTAGAATCTACTAACATAATTCAGTGTTTAGCAGAAATAAGAAAGAATGCATTCTAAAGACGGAATTGAGAATAACTGTCACTCTCATGGTTGTAAAGTAACAGGGCCAGGTGAGTCAAAGGTTGTTCAGGTCCATTTGGACCATCACTTATTCCAGGTCCCTGGCAGTTTGGGGGAATCCTGGTGCCAGGCAGCAAGCAGGCAGCCTGTCTAGCCTTTGTCTCCACTGTCCCTTCTTCAGCCCATATTAATCCTCAATCCCGGGTCTGCAGTGTTTTGCTAATGTTATGACAGTACAGGTTGGTCAATTCATTTTTCAAAGTTAACCTCTTTGTCCATCGTTACATTATAAAATGTTATATGGAGCCATTTGATTTCACTTGCTTCCACCTTCTCCTGTGCTAAACAGATGCACATGTTTTTCAAGTGAAATTGTGGCCTTGAAAAATAGATATTTTGATGGATTCTGTGCACACATTTTTAAAGTATGATCAGGTATGATTTACTTTAATGCATTAAAAACATAATCCAAGAATGTGAACTCTGAGCTGTTTTAAATGGAGCAGCGGTAGTAATAAGATAATGAGTGAATGAGTGGCCTACCTCCCAAATGGCTAAATATGAATCATTAGAAAGTGGGTAAGATTTTATTCTTTGTTTCAAAACTATACTTTTATGCGAGCAGTTTTTGAAACTGTTAGCTCAGGATGCTACGACTAGTAGTGTCACTTTCTGTAAGGATGTATGTGTGTATGAAAGTGCTCTTCCGGGGACCTGCCGTGTTTTGCCCCGGCCGCTCCCGAGGGGAGGGCGCTCAGTGTCGCTCCCTGGCCTTAGGGAGAGCACCTGCTTCTCTCCGCACCGAGTCTGCCTGTAATTGTTTGCGCGCTGTGAGCTCTGCAGGATTTTTCTGCCTCTGACCACATCTCAGTGCCTCCAAAGGGCTCTTCTAAGCTCTTGGACATGTCTTCAACCCCCCTCTGATCTGCTCGCCCCTCTCAGCTTGTCAGAAGGCATTTCCCTTGATGCCCCGGAGTTCTGTCCTGTTTGCAGTGATGGTTCTGAAGCTTAGCACTTGGACGTGCTGCCCTGAAAGCAGAATCATGTGTGGGTAGTCGGTGTGTCCCCACGGGCAGGTTTTATGTAATGTAAAAATAAATATGAAGGAAAGGAATAACTATTACTAAATAAAGTTGTAGAAATTATATGTGATAATAAATAAATAATAAATAATAAATGACTTCATTCCTGTTATGCCTCAAAAATTAAAATGAGATTAAAAGTAATTTTTTATTTAAATAGTTTTTTGAGGTAGCCATGTATTTTTAAAGATTAAAATGATTAAAGTTAGAGCTACTACTGTACATCTACATTTTATTGACACAAAAGGAGTGTACACAAATTAAGTCAATTTTTCAGTACAAGATATAAATTGGTTATCAAATTTTTAAGTTTAAACAAAGAATAAAAAGCTTGTGAACAAAAAAATCAAAATTTAAAATGGGTAACTTTATTTCAAATATATAGTACAAAGAAGTAAAGTAATACGACACTCAAAAGATATTGATAAAGTACCACAGATATAATATCATGAATTCCACTTCGTAAGATTTTAATGAAAAATCTTAACTATTTTTTAATCTGTAACAATTCTAAATCCATGTTTATGTAGGATTAGTGAAGTAGCTGAAAAATAAAAATAGGTGAGAAGACCAGGCAAAAATAAAAAGAACAGAAAATAGTACACGTCATGAAGAGGGTCGTCGGGAGGCCTGTTGACCTCGGGGCAGGCCTGTGCAGGGGAGAAGGCTGTGCCTCGGCCTGTGGTGGGAAGGCTGTGGACAGGACGGTGAGAAAAACGGAATATTCTCCTGAGGCATGTGATTCACTATTTATCAGTGAGAATCTGAGCATCAAATCAGAGACCCTGGGAGTGGCAGGGTCTTTCTGAATATCAGCTGTATCCATCCGTGCTCATTCACTGGAATACCTTAGTTAGGGTCTCTCGGGAAAGAAATGGTCTACAATTCGTTACTCTTTCTACTGGAAAGAATTCCCTGGAAAAAAAAGAAAGTTATGGGAGCCAATCTAATCTTGTAAACATGCTAGATAAAAACATTTCATATGTGTTCTAGTTGGTATTTATCTATGGAATGTTTTATCCCAATGCTTTTCTTGTCTACAATTGCCTTTTAAAAATTTAATCTGGAATTTTGAGACATGGCTAACTAGAAAATGTTCCATGACCTATGGAACCATCTGGTATAGTGTGGAGATGTCTCATGATCTAAATCACCCATTCATATCAAAGAAGTGATTGAAAACTTAATCTAGAAACCTCATCCAATGACCTGCGCCAAAGCACACGTGATGGCAGGTAGGAGGGGTTTTCTCCCCGGCCCACGGATGCCTTATATCACCTGTACCATTGAAATCAGGTTGATACTGGGGAAAAAGCCCTGATCCGTACAATTCTGCTCTGATGGTCTGATCCCCTGTGTTATGTCACCTATGAAAATGAAAGAAATAAACTTTAATAATGAAGAAGGAATAAAATAAAGAGCCCATTCAATGAAAAAAAGAAGTCACAAAATTTCACTCATCTCCAAAAAGAAGGCAGTGGGAAGAGTCTAAAAATACCAATTTTAATCATCATGCAGAAATGAATCAAAATTTATAAATTGGAGGGATGATAACTTGTTAACCCTATTTTATTTTACATCAAGAATTTGTATATAAAAGTTTTCTCAAGTAGAATATAAATATTAATTTAATGAATTCAGAACTCTGAGTATATGTTAACTCAAATTGTCATGTATTGAAATTTTTTAGTGTTTATTTTATTATTTCTTTGTGAGTAGACCATTGATAATGGCTTTAATATGTACCTGGGAAGGAAACAACAAAGAATTTTGAAAGTGTGTCTCTTTTTGAAGCAAATACAAATAGATTAATTACAGTGTTTTTAAGCCTGTGGTTTGTTTCTCACATCACACTATGTTACATAGTAATGATTTTCTTTTTGTATTTCTTGCTTTGTTGAAAAATAATGTATGAATTCTTATGTAACATTAAAAATTGTCATATGAATAGAAATAGAGGAAGAACAGAGTGATTTAGCAGCAACCACTATTGTACATTGTTTTTTAAGAAAGCAAATCCTTTTTCAGAAATTATTTGAGCTCTTTACCATAGTATTGGAAAGCTCTTCAGGCAGTTTCTAGACTAACAGTGCTCAAATAAGTGCAGGGACTGTGTCGGAAGGTGTGGTGGTCAGTGCAGGCTCTCAGGTGCGTCCATGTCAGTGCAGGAGGGAGGGGCTCGCTCCCTCAGTATGCATGGGGGGGACGAGCCTCTTCGGTCCTCACCTCTTCTAACCTCTTGTCCCGTCTCTTGGCATGGATGGGTTCTGATCTGCGCCCTGCTCTGTGACAGATGTTTATACATGCTTGTCTCAAATTCATGGAATGAAGAAACTAATTTCTGAGGCATAAAATGGAGTGCTGGGTTTATCAGCCAGTGGGGGAGAGGTTTGCTAGGGGGATAGTTATCTCTTCTGGGGACACCTAGCTAAAGTGACAAGTTGCTTTGGAGGCACTCTGTCCCTTGAGTGGCAACTTCTGGACATTTGTTCTTTTTGGCAAAAAGCCATGGGGTACTTTGGGGGTGGGCAGAGGTGCCCTCTCACATCAGGAGGAGCGACAGAGGCGGTGCAGAAAAGCTGTCTCAGGGAAAGCGTGTTTGTATTCTGTCATTTCTGTCTTCACAATTCATATTCTATCCAGATATCTGGGAGGACATGAAGATAGGAGCATTTTGTTTTGGTTCTTAAATATTGACCAAAAATCTAGTGTATCTTGGAATTTATTTTGATAAATGCATGGCTTCTGCAAAGTTACCTCCTGTGTTAAATCCCGTGATACATATCATCTACTTTTTGCACATTTTGTATTACATTCTCTCCTGGCTCTTGTGGTGGATTCAAAATACTTAATACATTCTGAACTTTTTGTCTTTGAATCTTGCATTTCTTCTTTAACTCATCAACTCTGTTGTTGGAAACTCTTATGTATATATCAGGTGTTTCATAGAAATCCCTAAAATTAAATGAATCTCATCAAAAATCAAGTGTTCCAAACCCAAAATGCATTTCTCCCCTGCAAATGGGAAATGACCTCTTCCTCGAGGAGGCTTGTTTGCAGTGCACGGGGAAGAGGGAGCCGCACGGTGGGGACAGGATCTCACGGAGCTGCACTGTCCGCCGTGCGCAGGGGGTGCTGTGGGTGGCTCGGGCCATTTCGTCAGTTATGTTGCAGGAATCCCTTCAAAGACAACCAAACATATTGAACTTTTACTGTAACTGTCATTTTATTAAGTTATTTCCTTTTAAAAATTGTGTTCTTTTTCTTTTTACTCTAATGTTAAAAGTTTAATTAACACAATGAGCAGCCATTAAATTAAGTATAGACGGAGTCAACCGCCTGAAACAGTTATGTGACATTTTCAGAGCCAATTTCATTTTATGTTTTGTGTTTGCAATTTTGACAGCTTGATTTATATTTTGGGACTACTATAAATCCAATTTAATGACTTGGAGTCATGACACTACTTGGAAGCTGGTGTCACAGGCCCTGCTTTGATCATTTCTGGTTCCCAGAGGACAGCGTCCTTTTCCTCCTGACCTCCCGGGACCGTTCTGCGTGAGCTCTTCCTGCATTCTAAAGCGCGTTTCAGCCCGGGGCGCTGAAGTGACGGTGCTCATGGTGGTTGGACTTTTACGAAGAAGGACAGAAATCAGCTCAGCTATGCAAGGAAAGAAGAGGATCTGAAATGCTACAAACATGACCTGACACAGGCTGCGGTGCACTGAACGGGCGCAGCCCCCTAGGGCGCTGCTGTTCCGCCCTCTCCTACCTGCCGCTGCTGCTCCGCAGGTGACCAGCCACGCGTGAAGCCAGAACAGCTTCTCTCTTGGCCCCAGGATGGTCGTGCCCAGCTTCTGGGATGCACGTCCTCCACATGGACACCTCCAATTCGTTATATGAGGAATTATCTCACGGAAACATAGTATAGATGCAGAGACATTTATTACAGGTGAAAGAGTGAAATACAAAACCCAGATCATCCATGTGAATAATGTTCAAGAATGAGAGAAAAAATTATTTTTGAAAACTTGAGATTAATTAACACATTATTTTCAGGGAAAACTAAAGGGACAAAGACTTAATGGAAAACAAAGATTAGACAAAATTTTTGAAAAAAATGGACACAGACGTAGATTCATAAAATGTTGGGCTATTTTCATAGAAAGATGCCACACAGGTTTTACAATGGCAAAAAAACAGGTATTTTCTAAAGAAAGGTAACTAGATAAGTATCTTTTTTTTAAATCTGGTCACTGGATCATGTTAGTTAAAAAAATAAAATGTGTGGGCTTTGAAAGAAAAGGGTTAGCATCTGATGACCAGTCATGAGCACAGTTAATATTCATAAGTGGTAACAATAGGAAGACATTGGAACATGTACAGATGTACAGAGGCAGGCAGTCTGCATTCCGTGAGCTGTATCTGGAATTCATCTAAGGAAAATATCTGGCCAAGAGAAAAGAAAGTAAAAAAATAAAAGCCTTGAAACTAAATTTATAATTTTTTTAAAAATTAGCATTTGGGAGTAATAGTAAAAAAGACAGGTAGGGAAGATAAATAAAAGTGAACTTATTTTCTCCTAACTCCCTTATTAATGGTAAAAAAAAAACATGTCTTGGGAAAAATATGAATGCACAATATGAAGGTAATTACTAGTAAGTAGGGGATGTACAGGAGAACATTCAACTACAAGAGCCATTGATATAGAAGGAACCTAATGCCCATGGATACAGAAATCAGTCAAAAATGTCTTTCTACTGTATACAATGGAGTATCACTCGGCCACAAAAAAGACTAAAATCTTGCTATTCCTGGCAACACGGATGGACCTAGAGGCTATTATGCTACATGAGATAAGTCAGGCAAAGGAAGGTAAATACCATATGATTTCACTTGTAAGTGAGATCTAAAAAATAAAGCAATAAATAAAATAGACTCACAAATACAGAGAAGAAACCCGTGGTTGCCGTAGGGGTGAGGGAGTGCGGGGAATGGAGCAAAATAGCCAAGGGGGATAAAGAGGCACAGGGATGAGGGCGCAGCATAGGGAATATGGGCAATAATATTGTGATAAATTTGTATGGAGACAGATGGTAACTACACTTATCATGGTGAGCCTTTTGTAATATATATAATTGTCAAATCACCTGAAACTAATATTGTATGTCAATGAATTCTTTAATAATAAATATATAAATAAAAACTCACAAAATAAAGATAAGAGAAGAATATAGTAAGTAAATAAAAAGGAAAATTAATGCTGTGTTAAAACTATTAACTAATCTTTAAGTAAGATCAAAGAAGAAGAAGGGATGGGATTAAGATCCCTGTTTTTAAAGACACAGGATCATCTTCTCAAAGAAGGTGTAATCATTAGGACAGTTCATTCATTCAGAAATTCTTGAAAATACGGTGTGTGATAGGCTGACTGTCGCCCCTCCCTCCTAGATATGCTCACTGTCCAATCGATATGACCTGTAAATATGTTAACCTAGCGCCGCAAAAGTGATGTTACGGAGTTGATTAAGTGGGAGATCGGGAGGTGGGCGTCTTCCCGGATTACCCAGGTGGGCCGGTGTCGCCACATGCGTCCTTCCCAGAGGGAGGCAGAGAGGGGCGCAGGAACATGGCAGCAGAGGCGGGGGTGGGGGCAGGGGGGTGACCGCCAGGCTGGCCTTGAAGGTGCAGCAGAGGACCCCGCGTGAAGGGGGCCGCAGGCCTGGAGGCCCGGGAGGGCGGAGCCGCAGGGCCCCCCGCACGGCCTCCGGGGAAGCAGCCCCACTGACACTTGGATTCGCCCACTGAGTCTGATGCCAGTCTTCCGGCTTCCGGGGCCGTGAGAGAATAAATTGTGAGCAAAAAAATTAATAAATAAGTTGAACGCTGTGCTGATTTGTTGCAGTGATCACAGGACAGAAGACACACGCAGAGTGGGATGTGGCTGGGGACCGAGGGGCACACATTGTGTGCATTTTTAAAAATAAAGGAACAATAACAAAAATTGTTTACTGACTATGCAACTCTGCCGTAATCACCTCGATCCATGTTCTGTTGTTCTCAGTATATTGCTTTCAGATTGTCGAAAATTAGTATTCAGAAGGAAAAATATGGGAGAATATGGTAGCGGTCCTCTGCTGGTTAAGGACTCTATCTGGGTGCTGGGGTCGCGTGTTTACTTGGTAGATCTATGCGTGAATCTCTGCATTCTGTGCATTTTTTCTCTGTGGACGTTATAATTTATTTTATTTTTTTATGATGGAGCTGGGATTCTGGGACGATGGAAAGACAGTAACAGTTTTTTCCCATCTCTCCAGAAAAGCTGACACAGCAAATGCAATACAAAATAGCGACAGATGACTTTTACAGCCAAATCAAGTAAAATTACCCCCCTCTCCCCAGAATTCAACCAGCTGGTTCCAGTCCTGTCGGGGGAAGGAGGCCGCGGAGGATGCCCGGCTGCAGCGAGAGCAGCAGGCGGACCGAGGTCGCCCCTCCAGGGCCCAGGTCGGGCGGGGGCGCTTGCAGAGGGAGGCCTAGGGGGCCGGGGACCCTCCAAGCCGCCCGGCCGAGGCTCCCCCGCAGCAAGGCTCAGCCCCGATGGGGAGGCGCCCCGGGCACCGTCAAGGCCGCGCGGGATCCGGAGAGCGGAGATGCGCCAAGAAGCAGGGCCCGGGGCCCGGGACTGCAGGGGAAGTGAGCCCCCCCACATTGCTCGGCACCCTGCAAAGCCATCAGAAGCGTAACCTCTGGAAAAGAGAATTCAGAAAAACTAATTTCATCCAAAAACAAGAAAAAGGAAAGTATAGATAGGAATGCCATGCAAGTTGTCCTAAGAAATACAGGGAACAGAGTGGCACCCCTGCAGGTGGGCACCCCTGCAGGCGGGCGCCCTGCCAGAGGGACGCGGCCCCAGGACCACCGCCAGAGTGGGCGAGGGGCTCCAGAGGCCGTGAGGACCCCGAAAGGGCGCCGCAGGTGGGGACCAGGCCGGGGCGAGGCCCTGGAACCTGAGAAAGAATCAGACACAAAAAAAATATCTCAGAAGTGGATGCTAGAGTTGAAAGAACACGAAAACGATAGTAACAACAAAATAATGCTTGAGAAAAATAGAAAGTTAAAAATAGGAAAATTTCAAACAACCATAAAAATTGAAGAGAGATAAAGATTTAAGAGGAAAATAGGCAAGATATTGAAAACAGGCAAGGGAAATTAAACAGATAAGAAGAATCCCCAAAAAAGAAAACTGAAGCAAGAAAATAGAATGCATAAAAGAAGTTACAATTTCAAAAAATCTTGAACATAAAAAAAAATCTAAGCTAGATATTGAGGGAAAAAAATGCAGACTCTGCATGATCAATACTGAAAGCATATTCTAGTGAAATTGCTAAGCCTCAAAAAACATTAAAAGAATATGTTTTGGGAACACCTAGATAAAAAGAGCATGTGACTTAAATGGGAAAAAAAGTTGGTTATCATCAGACTTATTGAGAGCCACACTGAGGTTGATCGGACATAGTGGTAGAAGTTGTATGTCCAAAAGTTAAATGGAAAGTGCACTTGGTTTGAATATACAGGTATCATCATACAGATGAAATTTCTATCATTATGAAAATTTGGTAAATCTGGTAGAATAATTTGTAACTTAGTTGATAGAATGAGATATAAATTTACTTATATTTTTTCCATACTTAGTACCTGTAAAATATCAGTTAGGCATTATAAGTTATCCTTGAAATGTGTCGTCTTGATATAAAACTCCTTACATGGAGAAACAGTGAGCAGTCAGACACCAAAGTGCAGCAGGCTTTGCCGCATCACTGCTAGTCCCTGGCCCGTCTGCCTGGGGTGATGCAGGCTGTGATATGTTTTACATAACACAGAAAAAGCAGACTGCTCAATATGTATTAAATAATACAGTATATATTGTTATCAACAGCGCTACAAATAATGAGCCTTTCTTCCAGATACCTCAAGCACTTCATAAATAATGAATTTTTAAGAGCTCTGGGATTAATATATACTGCCAGTACAGTTTAAATGAAGGACCGAGGACATTCACAGAGGTAACATAAGCCTCTCAGAAACATTCATCAGATTAGAGGGAAGGCAGGAGGTGGGACCCAAGGCTCACACCTCTCTGTGCAGATCACGAAAGAATAAGATTTTTTTAATAGTCAAATATAAATTCACATTAGGACACATGCATGTGAGTTAACTAACATCCAGGGAAAACACTAAGGTTGATGAGAGAGAAAAGTAAATAACCTAAGAAAAATTAGTTCCGAATATTATAAAGTTTAAAATAGTGTTATCGGTCGTATAGACAAGTGTGATTTAATATTTTGCCGTTATGGAGTGGAGATATCCTGACATATTGGAGGAGTATAGGAAACAGTTATCAAGTGAGAAGTGATTGGATCCCTAGCAGATATTTTCTCTGGCATCTACCAAAGCATTCAGTTTACATGAAGGAATTACCAAGTCCCTAAAACTCCTGTGTGGTATGTATTCCTACCCAGTCACCAGAGTACAATAAACACAATATGGTAGACCTACATGTGGCCAGGAACATAGATGCTGGAATCAGAACAAATTCTGGTGGTCTAAAAATTCTACTGGTGAACAAAACAGACTGAATTTATAGATCAGACTTTATCTGATAATCTAATAAATCAGTTAATATGAACAGCAACATGCAATTAGTTACCATAGAATTGTTAACCTACAAAATGGAATATATGATTACCTCATATCTGTAGAAACTTTTACAATTACAAAAAGCACTTTAAAATGTATTATTAAATGAATCCAGAAGGCTAGGACTGTACAGTTCTGATCAACAAAAGGGGTGGGTCTCCATTGCCATAGATTAGTTCTTGTAATGAAATAAAACAATCTGCCTAATTACAATACTCAGTACAAATAATTCATTCTGCTGGTATAACGCATTGTTTGCAGTTCCTTGAAAAACTTTTTATTGAATATGAAGAAGAGTAGAAATGCACTGGACAATGCATCCATTAGAGATGCACTGGACAATGCATCCATTAGAGATGCACTGGACAATGCATCCATTAGAGATGCACTGGACAATGCATCCATTAGAGATGCACTGGACAATGCATCCATTAGAGATGCACTGGATAATGCAACATAGTTCTATAAGAAAAGTCTATAACAGGCAATCTCCGATGCTTTGCACTTGGTTTCAACGATCTGAGAGCTTCTCTAAGTATTGAGTCAGTTTTCGTCCACCCAGAAAGGTCCTCAGATGCCCATCCGCCATTTGGTATCTGTGAGAACACACATGCAGAAAGGAATTTGATGCTTTTCCATATACTTTTATCCCAACAAATAGATCATCATATTTGACATTTATACCATTAAAAATAACCCAATTATGTCACAGAATTCATAAAGAGATGAACACTGTCACATACAACTTCTTCTGTAACAACAGCTCACTTTTCTACAAATGATAGGGGGGAGTTAGATAATTACACTAATTTACTTGTATTTTATTAATAACACATATATAGGAATATGAAAGTGTTTACCTAAATTAATCTGTAGATGAATCAAAATTACAGTAACTAGAGAATATGATTTTGAATGCATTTGTTAAAAATATGAAACTAATCACCTGTAATTTTCCCATTAAGATTTTTCATGTGCAGATTATAGCACCGCTGAAATAGAGATGCCAAATACCCGCAATTGAAATAACAGACAGTCCTAGGCTTTCTGTATAATCTCCTTACCCCTGAAATGCCTATGGATCTGAATTAATGTTTTGGTCAGCTCTGCTGGTTTCTGCAAACATACGGCAGCCCTGATTCCATAATGTAGACGATGGGCGATAGAAAACAGAGCCGCAGGAGAACCGTCCTGTTAGATGACCATGAGAGAGAGACCCCCCCCGTCCTCGGTGGGGAGACTTTGATGGCACTGGGGCCTCTCTGACGAGAATTCTTGACAGGGGAGAGCCCTGCTGTTGATTCTCCAGGGACCCCTTTGGAAGGCTCTTCAGCCTCTCCCCACAGAGTGGGTCTGACAGCTGCAGTCTGAACCCTGCTCTCCCCACGATCACAGCGAAAAACAACAGCATGATCTTGAGGCAAACGTGCATACAAAGGATAATGACTTTCGAAGGGGCGACATGTTTTATAATATCTCTTAGTGACTTGTCTCCAATCCGTGTCAGAATAATTTTGACTAAAGCAGAATAGAAATCATTTCTTTTTATGCTTAAAGAAATAGACATGGACTATGTTTGGCTCTGAAATGGTAGTTTGAGAGAAATTGTGAAAGGTACTCAATTCCTTAAGGGACACATTGTGTTTGAAATTCTAACACAGAGATTCTTACTCATCTCTTGTGAAATAAAATAATCCCAAATGACACAGGTAAATTGTCAGTGTTGTCAAATATCAATGAACAATTCACCATCAATCGTCAACATTTTATCTCTTAGGAAGGCTCTGAAAGCTGCCCAAAATATCATTGAATGACCCCAAGGCTACCACAGAAACTTAATGAGATCTTCAGAGTCTTTTGAAATTTTGCTTTTAATGTTTAACATCTTCGTTGTTTTCCTCTTAACCAGATTCTTTTTCAGACTCTTGCGACTCCACTTTAATAATCATCTTTATTATTTGGGACACAGTGGAAATGAAGAAAGCCTTTGTACATGATTTATAAAGTGCATGTTACCATAGCAACCATATTGTAATTCAGAGAACAGCCATCTTTATAAGAAACGTACATATTTATCAGACAACTATAATGAGAAATGACAAAAAGTAGCAATACAGTTTCTTTCTTTTAGTTTATTTTGTATGCTGTGATTCCTTTTTTTATTTACATCATCAAGTAGTCTGTTAATTTTTACACTTTCACTAATAGTGGATTCAGTAGAGCCCTGTCAATTTGTCAGCAGATTCATACAGAAAAATTGGTTCCGTTTTTCTGAAAGACCTCTATAAGGGAGCTTAAATAATTCAACTAAACACAACTCAGTGGAAAAAGATGAAATCTTCAGTGTTTGTTTCTAAGACAATGCCAGTATATTAAAAATTAAGGGATGCTTGACATTGTAAAATTTAAAGTCAGATTATTGATTAAACTACTTTACAGCAGGGGAACGCTGCCGTCTTAGTGAGTGAAGTTGGTAGGACGCTCTCACAAGTGTGCCAGCCAGGCAGCAGGGTTAGTCCGGACAGCTGAGGCTCACCGAGAGGCCCGGAGTGGGGCTGTAGCGGGTATGCCCATGTCATCTGGCGCTGCAGGGCTCTAGGCAGAGCAGTGCCTCAGCTCCTTCGTGAGTGATAGATGATCGCACGCTCATCATATGCTGGGCACGGAACAAGCCTCAGATGAGAAAGCAGGGAAAAGATGGGAGGTCCCTGTCTGCAGGCAGCTTACAGATTGTGGGGGAAGAGCATTAAACAATCATGTGAATATTGCCTGACTAACTTTGTTGTAAGTGACATGAAGAAGAACAGCAGAATGTAACACTGGTGCATCATACCAGGCTCTGAGCAAATGTCATTTTTTCATGTATGTTGATAGAACAAAGAGCAGGAATCTATCATTGGTCATTTCATGGTTTGGGGTAAATAGAAAGGGAATTGATGCTTTTAATTTCAGGCAGCTTTCTCAGTATCTGTTTTAAAAACAGTTACAATTTATCATGAAGTGCTAATTCAAATAATTTTAAATAGATACTTTTTTTGCAGACCACATGACGTCAGGGTCGCGGCTTCTTCTTTGCTTTGTTCCTTAGATCACTTGGAATAACTGTTCCCGAAGATTTATTCATAGTTATTTCTGCGTGCTCAATCATTTGCATACATTTTCACCCTGAAAATGACTTGGAGATGGCAGAACACACCATCTACACCTAGAAAACAGTGGACCACACTGAGAAGGGTAAAAGGGCAGAGCTGTGATTGATCAGGTCCCAGCCCTTCCCCCACCCCAGCCCACAGGTGGGAGGGAGAGGAACAGACTGGGGTGCGGATTGACACTAGGCACTCTGCGCGCATGGCCTGCAGGTCTGCTCTGGGAGCTCAAGTCCACAGTGCTTTGGGCTTTGGCGTTTCACGGGGCTGGACACCTGGAGAGTTGGAGAACTCCGGCTGGCTGAGACTCCTGCCACTTGTGAAGGACAGGCAGGCTCCACCAGTCCCACTGAGATCCAACACACAGGAGGTAGTGGGAAAGACCTGCCAGCAATGGGAGGTGTGCCAGAGGGGCCAGGGTCAAAGGGCAGACCCTTCCCCAGCCCCCCCTCAGCCCAGCTGGTTGGGTAGCTGTGGGAGCCTGATCCAAAATGCTTGATCTTCTTCCCTGGCCACTCAGCCCCCTGGAAGAGCTCCCCTGTGTACATGCCCCACCTGGCCCCCTCAGCTCAGCAGTAGTCTGACTTTGAGGAGTGGCAGAGGGTGGGCTGTACTTTTCTGGCTCTCCCAACCCTCCCTCAGCTTAACTGGGCAGATGCCTGTGGCAGCCAGCTCTGAACTCTCCACCTGCCCCACTGAGTCAACCCCAGGACCCCACGGCAGGCCTGTCCCACTGCACAGCCCAGCAGGGGCCCACCACTGCTGACCAGCAGGCGGGATGGCCCTGCCCACAGTGAGTCCTGGCAGAAGCGCCTCCCTCATGCAAAGGGCACACGGAGGGGAGCTGTGGGGAGCAGCCGTTGCCTGCAGACAGGCAGAAAGGCGGCCGTGCCCACAGCCACCAAGGGCAACTGCAGCTTTATGGCAAAAGAGAACCAGGTACCAGTGAGCCAGGAGTGGTGAGTTCTGGGCACCGCAGGATGCCCGCCTCATAAGGCCATCGCTCTCTGGGTCAGGAGGCAGAGCTTCTGTATCTAGTACAAAGGAAGAAACAGAAATCCAGACAAAATGAGACAGAGCAATATGTTCCAAACAAAAGAACAGGACTAGACACCAGAAAGAGGGCTAAATGTCCCTGAGATCAGCAGTCTTCCTGATAAATCATTCGAAGTAACAGTCGTAAAGATGCTCTTTGAACTGGGGGTCACTGTCTAATGCCATACACGAAAGTAAACTCAAAATGGCTTAAAGACCTAAATATAAGACCTGAAATCATAAAACTCTTAGAAAAAAACATAATGCAAAAAATCTCTTGAACGTAAGCATGAGTGACATTTTTCTGGACACATCTCCCCAGGAAAGAGAAACAAAAGCAGAAATAAACAAGCTGGACTACATCAAACCAAAAAGCTTCTGTACAGCAAAGGACACCATCAACAAAACAAAAAAGGCCTCCTGCAGTGTGGGAGAACATATTCATAAATGACATATCCAACAAAGGGTTTACATCTAAAATACATAAAGAGGTCATATGACTCAACACCAAAAAAAAAAAACCTGCTTAAAAAATGGGCAGAGGATCTGAATAAACATTTTTCCTAAAGAAGATGTGCAGATGGCCAACAGGCACATGAAAAGATGCTCCCCACTGCTAATCATCAGGAAATGCAAATCAAAACCACAATGAGATACACTCACACAATCACATCCAAAAGATAAGAAATAACAAATGCTGGAAAGGATGCAGAGAAATAGAACATCCCTACACTGTTCGTGGTACTGTCAGTTGGTGCAGCCACTGTCAAAAGCAGTATGGAGGTTCCTCAGAAACTAAAAATGGAAATACCGTATGACCACATCTAGGAATTAACCCAAAGAAAACAAAATTTCTCTTTCAAAATTATATGCACCCCTGTGTTTGTTGCCATGTTATTTACAATAGCCAAGTATGGAAGCAACCAAAGTGTCTGTCAATGGGTGAATGGGTAAAGAAGAGGTGGTATGTGTTTACAGTGGAATATTATTCAGCCACAAAAAGAAAGAATCCCTGCCATTTGAAACAACATGCATGGACCTAGAGGGCATTATATTCAGTGAAATAAGCCAGGTTTAGAAAGACAAATACCATATGATTTCACTTATATGTGGATCTAAAAACAAAACAAAATGAACACAACAGCAGTAGATTCATAGACACTGAGAAGTGACTGGTGGTTACCATGGGGGAGGGGCTGGGGAAAGTTGGGTGAAAGACGTGAAGGGGATAAAGAGCCCAAAATTTCTATCAACATATAAATTAGCCACAGGGATAGAAGTGCAGTAGAGAATATAGTCAATATTTGTACATCTCCCTACATTAATAGTAACTACACTAGTTGGGGTGAGCATTTAATAATGTGGATAACTGTCAAATCACTATGTTGTATACTTGAAACCAATATAATATCTTGTATCAACTATGTTAAAAAGAATCAAAAGAAAAAAATATATATAAAAAAATAAAAAGCTGTCTCACTAATGGTCTCTTTTCAAAGATTTGCCGTGTGATATTTAAAGCAACACTCATTAAAAATTTCTGAATAACTAAATTCATGTTCATTGTGGAACATAAGAAATGACAAAAGTAGACTAGTGTACTGACGAGTCTAAAGAGGCATGCGATGAATACGTGTGTGTGTCTGCGTGTAATAAGAGAACCTGGCTCATTTACTCCACATACGGTGATTTGATTTATTGTGGCAGACGTACATTACCAAAAGGCGGAGAGTATTATATTTCTTAAGCAAGGCAAGTAGGTAAGTTCCACAGACATCTGTTTGGCCATGCTCAGTAGAGCCCAGCTGAACGTCACAGGTCAGCACCCAGGGGTCACCCCAGGCTCTCGTACGGCTGAGCCCGCACTGGGGCACTGGACTATTGGGACAACAGCAGGACCTCCCCTTCTGGCAGGAGGTGGGACCAGTTCAGGGGACACCAAGTGTTTTCGGCACTGTATGTGAGAAGGGAAAACTGGATAATACCCCAGCTGTCAGATCCCTCCCTGCTATTATTTTATCTGCAATCACAGGAGGGAAGCATGTCATTTCTCAGAGAGAGGGGAGGTCCTTAATTTTGTCTGGCCAGTGTAATAGTGTAATGAACTAAAGACCAGTAATCACTTAGAAAATATTAGGAAATTTAAAAGGGTAGTTCTGTTGTTTTCAGGCCTATTACTCTACTTCCCGAATTTAAAAATATCCGTATCATTAGGTTTGACATGTAGTCTGTATGAATCAATAGTATGATGAGTTTTGATTTTTTTGAGTTTTTTTGATTTTTGAACGCATTATGAACTATAAACAATCAGGTCAAATATGAATATTCGTTTGATTTTTATACTTGATTTATATGTGGATCCCACATTTCTCCCTTTATTATTATTATTATTATTATTATTATTTTTAATAAAATGCTGAAGTGGTAGGTAAATGCAAGATAAAGGTAGAAAACAGTGCTGTAAGAGGGCAAATGTAGATAATCATCAGACATCTTTTATTTTAGTTAATAAAATAGTTTATTTTGTAAATAAAAATGTTACTGTCAAGGACTTCTGATAAACTGCCCATTTATGAGGAGGCAGGTAACAAGCCCCCCAAACTTAGCCCCAGACTTATTTATTATATATATTATTCTGAAACAAACCTCTCTCTTTCTCATTACACACATACTCTTGAAAAGAGTCTATAACAAAAAAAAGCTGTCAGTGCCTTTGCTCAGAGGATGTGCAGACACACAAGGGCCCCACGGAGAACTGTCTCCCCAGAAAGAAGATAAAAAAATCACCCAAACTTGAAAGAAAACGATCTCAAAAGAATAGGTTCTTATTCTTACAAAGTACAACCCCAGAAAACTGCTGCCATTTGTAGGATTCAGCCCACACTGTCCAGCTGAGAGCATGGAAGAAAGGAATATAAAAATCGTTAGCATTTCCACACATCTAGGACTCTTAAATATTTATAAAAAGAACAAAATAAATAATCCCTGAAATAAATGGAAATGTCAGATACACAGAAATACAACTGCTTATTCATAAAATATTTTATAGCATTTTTTTCATTTTTAATTAAATATGCAAACAACCTTAGTGTAGATTAACATCGTATGCTACTTGGAAGAATGACATAAGCTGGTTCCCAAATAATTTGACATGTGCCAACTTTAAGAACGGGAGGAGGGCAGGAAAGACAGGGAGGTCACAACACAATTAGACGGGGCGGGAGGTACAGCAGATGCAGTCTGAGGGAAGCTTCCTATATAGCCCACATGTGCTGTGATATTTAATAACAATATTATTCCAATAAATTTATCATCAAGGTACAGGAAAGGGAAAGCTAATATTAAGGGACATGATTTGATGTATGTCAATATATTTCAATCAATATATTTCAAGAAAACCATTTTACATAATTCATCTCATGAGATACTTTCTAATTTAAAATGCTAAAAATGTGAAAAACTTTGAGAATAGAAATGAACTATTTAGATTTATTAAATAAATTATTAGGGAAATGCAAATCAAAACCACAGTGAGATATCACTTCACTCCTGTCAGATGGTTATTATCAAAAACATAAGGCATAACAAGTGTTGGTGAGGATACAGAGAAAAGGCAACCCTTGTGCCCTGTTGTTGTGAATGTAAGTTGGTGCAGCCACTGTGGAAGCAGCATGGTGGTGCCTCAAAAAATTTAGAACAGAAGTATTATAAGATCCAGACATTCCACTGCTGGCTATTTATCTGAGGAATATGAAAACATTAATTTGAAAAGATATGTGCACCCCCATGTTGATTGCAGCATTGCTTACAATAGCCAAGATACGAAAGCAATCTAAGTGTCCGTTCGTAGATGAATGGGTAAAGATGTCATCTATATTAAACTAAATGAGTTTTAATCTGCGAGAACAATATTTTATTATTGAAGTTAATTCTATACCTTCTTCAATGCGTATTTTCTTTTTTAACTATCTGCTTTCTTACATGCATAACAATACGAAGATACCTCCAGGAGTCTGAGGCCATATGCATTAAAAATCAAAATATTCTTGCTGGGTTTGTAAAATCTTCAGGTAAATTGGTCTCCAGTTGAAGGGATTTTATAATTAGCTGTTTCCTCAACGATTTAAAGTGATACTTCCAAAGGCTAAGTGACATTTCTTTGGACTCTGGTCTGATTGCACTTGAGGTACCCTGCATCGTTTGTTCACATGACTCATATCCCTCGGGCAGCAGCGCAGGGGAGGTGATGACTGGCAGCCAGCAGGGTCTTCGTCCGAGACAGTGGCACCCTACTCGGGTGTGCATCACGGCTCTGTCACAACTAGGGGACCAAGGAGCAGACAGCTTCAAGAGGGGATCATTGAAGCCTTTGTCATTCTTAAGACAATTCATTAACTAGATTTGCTTTGTGTTGTGTTCCCATTTTGGGCTCCCATACTCAGGAAAGCATATCAATTTCTTACATAGAATCAAACTATTGTCTTAGGTCTGACTTTGAACTTTGTTTTTTAATAGAGATTAAACAATAAGTGTTATTGCCACCCAAAAAGAAAAAAAAAACAGTCTGAGTTATAGGGTCAGGCTATTAACACCTGCTATGTAAATAGATAATGATTTTTCCAAATCGTGTGAAATTTTAATTTTATTAAATATAGTGAAAATATAAAAATTCTATCGTGGAGCTTGAACTCTTTCTTGTTTACTAAATAGTAAGTTTGAGGACTATAAAGTTCCATTTGATGGTCTAACATTTTGAATATGTTAATCCGCAGAAGCCGTGATTCGCCCTGGTCACCTTAAGCAAGTCCTCCCAGGGCGGCCACAGGGCCGCCAGGGCCCAAGAGGGAAGGGCGGCCCCCTTGGGGCTTAGTGCTCTGTGACCCTTATCTCTGAAATGTTGGTAGTTTTGTCATCCCTGTTCTCTCTTGTTTTGTGACTGAAGCTCCGCGGAGCAACAGAAGGGCCCTGGGGTCGAGCTTCGCCTCAGGCTGCCTCAGTGCCCCCTCCTTGCAGAGGACTTTCAGGGGCATGCTCAGCCCTCTCCTAGCTACCCCCTGGGCCTGGCCCTTTCCCCTGACTCTGCACAGCGTCCCTTGGCCTCTGTCACCAGTGGGAATCTGACACAGGCGTGGGAGGGGCGGCCTTGGATGTGAGGTGGCAGTGCCCCCAGCAGCTCAGGGTGGCATGTGCTAGTGGCCGTCACTGCCCAGAGGCTGCCAGAGCCATCGAGCATTCAGTGGGCACCTCGGCAGTGGTGACCCTCTGAGTCACTATGAGCCAGGCATTTAGGACATTTTGAGGTCATTGGCCCTGATGGGTTAGACAGAGGACTAGAGGAAAGAGGGAGAAGCCTGTAATGACCTCTCTGCCCATGGACAGGGCAGTCCCAGGCTGGAGGAGGAGAGGGGAGCTTGTGGGCCACCTGTTCTCAATGGGTTGCTCTCTGCCCCTCACGTCTGTGAAGGTCTACGTCTGCCCTGCGAATATTCCTATGCCCAAGGAGATAATATTAAATAGCAACTCTTTAAACAAATACAGATGTTCCTTGGAAATATTGTGGGTTTGGTTTCAGACCACCACAAGAAAGTGAAAATCACAATAAAGTGCATCAAAGAATTATTTGGTTTCCCAGTTTACACGATACTGTAGTCTGCAAGTGTGCAATAGCAGTATGTCTAAAACAGCAGTGTACACACCTTAATTAAATATTTATTGCTAAAGATGCTGACAGTCATCTGAACTTTCAGAGCCATAGTCTTTGTTCTGGGGAAGGGCCTCACCTGGTGCTGACAACTGCCGGCTGCGGAGGGTGGCGTTTGCCAAGGGCAGGCGTCTCTGGCAGGTTCATACCGATTTCTGTGCAGCAAGCGATGCTGTCTGAGAGCATTTTACTCACAGAATTTTTTCCAAAACTGGAGTCAGTCCTCTCAAACCCTGCCGCTGCTTTATCACCGTTTAGGTGATATTCTCACTCATTAGTTGTCGTTTCAATGGTCTTCATGCATCTTCCAGCAGATTCCATCTCAAGACACCACTTTCCTTGCTTGTCCCTAAGAAGCAGCTTCTCATCCGCTCAAGTTTGATCCTGAGACGCAGCAACTCAGCCACATCCTCAGGCCCCACTTGCACTTCCTGTTCTCCTGCTGTGTCCACCACGTGTGCAGCGACTTCCTCCACTCAAGGCGTGAGCCCCTCCGAGTCACCCATCAGGGTGGGAATCAACTTCTTCCAAACCCCTGTGAATGCTGGTATCTTGACCTCTTCCCATGCATCACGAATGTTCTGAATGGCATCTGGATGCTGAATCCTTTACGGGAAGTTCTCAGTTGACTTTGTCCAGATCCATCAGGGGAATCACTATCTATGGCAGCTGTAGCCTCATTAAATATACTTTTAAGATAATAAGACTCGAAAGTCAAAGCAACTTCTTGATCCGTGGGCTGCAGAATGGATGTAGTTTAGCAGGCA
This sequence comes from Manis javanica, assembly GCF_040802235.1. Classification (NCBI taxonomy): domain Eukaryota; kingdom Metazoa; phylum Chordata; class Mammalia; order Pholidota; family Manidae; genus Manis; species Manis javanica. The sequence goes on along the minus strand of NC_133158.1, from coordinate 216,163,325 downwards.
TGGAAACAGCATTCATCTCATCGCATGTGTCCACCAGAGCTCTTGGGTGACCAGGCACATTGGTCAATGTCAGTATCTGAAAAGAATATTTTTTTTTCTGAACTGTAGGTCTCAACAGTGGGTTTAAAATATTCAGTGAACCCTGTTGTAAACACATGTGCTGTCTTCTAGGTTTTGTTCTATTGATAGAACACAGGCAGAATAGATTTAGCATAATTCTTAAGGACCCTGGGATTTTTAGGATGGTCAGTGAGCAGTGGCTTCAGCTTGAAGCCACCAGCTGTGTGGTCCCCTAATGAGAGAGTGAGCCTGTCCTTTGAAGCTCGGAAGCTGGGCATTGACTTCTCCTCTCTAGCTATCGAAGTCCCAGTGGCATCTTCTTCCACTAGAGGCTGTTTCTTCTACACTGAACCTGTTGTGTTAACAGTGCAGCACCTTCGTGAATGAGCTCGGCTGGAGCTTCCGGGGCACTTGCTGCAGCGTCTCCCGCAGCACCTGCTGCTCCACCTGCACTTTGCTGTTACGGAGACGGGCTTCCTTCCTTCAAGCTCAGGAACCAACCAGCCTCTGCCAGCCTCTCGCTTTCCTCCTGCAGTTTCCTCACCCGTCAGAGCCTGCGGAGAACCGAAGAGAGCCGGCTCTGGTCCGGTCAGGCTTCGGCCTCCGGGGACGTGTGGCTGCGTGTTCTCACCGCACATGTGCTCACGGGAGGGGCGCTTCCCACTTCCCGCAGGAACTTCCCTTTGTGTCCACAACTGGGCTGCTTGGGCCGGAGGCCTGGATTTCAGCCTGCCTCACTGAGCTTGATCATTTCGACTTTTGGTTTTAAGTGAGAGACATACTACTTTTCCTTTCAGCTAAACACTTAGAGGCCAGTGTAGGTTTTTTTCTTTTTTTTTAGTATAGTTTTTAATTGAAGTATCACTGGCATACAATATTATATCGGTTTCAAGTATACAACACAGTGATTCAGTTTTGCCCATGTTACTAAATCCTCACCCCCCTTGTATAGCTACTGTCTGTCGATACAGGAAGGTGTTACAGAGCCATTGACCATGTTCTCTCGCTGTGCTCTCCTCCCTGTGACTAAGTTGTATTGTGAGTGAGATTTTGTGCCTTTTTATCCTCATATAGGGTTTTTAATTGGCCCAATGTCAGTATCGTTGTGTCTGAGGGAATAGGGGGGCCTGAGGACAGGGAGACAGGGAGTGGCTGGCCAGTGGAGTGGCCAGCACACACACACTCATTAGCTTCACCATCTTATGTGGGTGCAGCTTTGGCGCCCCAAAACAGCTACAGTAGTAACATCGAAGATTGCTGATCACAGATCACCACAGCAAATATAATAATAATGAAAAAGTTCAAAATACTGCAGAATCACCAATATGTGGCCCAGAGACGGTAAAGGAGCAAACGCTGTGGGAAATGGTGCTGACAGGCCTGCTCGGGGCGCCGCGCCGCAGGCTCGCGAAAATGCGGTTTCCTGTGAAGCACAGGGAAACAAGCCTCGCCTTTATCACGTCAGAGGAGACAAAGAATGGGAAAAAGTTATGTTTCTTTTAATGGAACAGTTTTTAACAGCACATTTATTTCTCTTTTTGAACAAGAAGCTTGCATTTTCCTTTTGCACTGGACCACGAAAACTATATAGCCAGCCTGTGACCCAGTTTTTATCAACCTAAGAAGAAAGTATATTCCAAACTGGCAGCTATGGATTTGCTGGACCTTACGTGATCCTAAGGGAAAACAAAGCTGTACCATGTACAGCTGGATAATGCATATCCACTTGTATTTGTGATGGGGATAGAAGTGGGTTAAGAGGGGGATTAGAGGAATAAGTAGCGAAGGCAGTTCTGTACTTGTTCCAAAAAAAATGGCAATTCCAACAACTCTAAGCTTTCAAATAGAGGCCTGCATCTAAGCAAGGCGTATGTGCCGAGGAGGTCACTTCATTTGTTTGAAAGTGTCACTTCAGTAGATAGAATCTTCCATCAGAGCCCCCAGGTCCCTCACTAACGTCAGCATCGTGACCTCCCAGTACTAATTCAGTGAGGAACCGTCATAACCTTCCCAAAGACTGCTTCTCCGTCTGTGGAGTGGATTTTTGTAATTCTTCTTTCCATCACGTTTGAATGGGACTGAGAACACACCCCTGTTTCTGTGAGCATCTCTCCTCTGCTCCGCACTCCCGACAGAGGAGGTCTCTGCTCTGGGGTAAACTCTGTCCCTGGAATGATACCTCGGAATTGAGAGGAGCTGCTTCTACAAAACAAATGTGCATAGTAGTGTCCTCATCTAACTACTCTATTAAATAAAGAGGTGTAACATTTGGCTGTGGAATAACAATTTTAATTAGATTGCATGTTTCAAAATCCCAGCTGAATACAATACAGTTTTAGTAGCTCGTTTCTCCTGAGGCAGCAACATCGTTTATCACTCGTGCTGCCATCTGGCACGCCTCAACCGTCATGATCAGCAGTTATGTGGAAATTAAAGCATTCACTGGGTCTCCCTTCAATAATGCTCTGAGGTCAGGGACAATATTGCTAGCAGCAGTGAAGTTGCGTTTTTATTGCACACTTGAGAGGCATCCGTTCGACATATTTTATAGCTTTCTGAGTTAAGTCTAGCCAAGCTTTCCTTATTTGCACTGACCCGACATGGGGGTCGTTCTGTATAATATCTAAGAATCGTACAGATTGTTCCCTCTCTGCTGTGTGCCCAGAAAGCTGCATTCAGCTAAAAGCTAGCCAGCAGCAGTGAAATTCCTCTTTTCATTATATAATATATATAATATGTGACTAACAAGCAAACTACACATGTGCACTGTATAGTTTATCATGTATTTATATTTTTATTATATATTTATACCTATAGCCATTGTCTGTCTGTCTGTCTATCTATCTATCTATCTGTTTTTATTCCCTGTTAAAGAATGCAAAAGCTAAAATATTCCAGCCTTGGGCTAGTTTATGTATCAGTTGTCTCAGGAGCTAATAGTAACCTTTTTTAAACATAAGAGAAAGTTATTTCTTCAACAAACATACTCTTGCAATGTTATTTTGTGACATTTTCAAAGATACCGGGTGTAGTTTGAACTAATATTTGAATTTATGGGAGTGAGAATGTAAGGGAGGTTGGTGATTCACCCTCTGACTGGTTTGTGCTCCCCATGTCCACCGTCACCACACAACACGCACACGCGTGCGCACACTCTCTGCCCACAGCACATACATGCAGCTCACCAGGCCCACCCGGGATACTGGCAGCAGGATGGTTGTCATAACAAATATGGGATCTCCATGGAAACAAAACCCCAATGTTCTTTCTATATAAGAACCAGTAATTTAGAGCAATGACTATGTTGTAGTTTTACAAATTATAATGTTAAGAGAATTTTAGAGAGGAAAGAAGTCTCTTTAAAAATATTGGGGTTGGAATTTGTTTCTATTACAAATGTGCTAATGCTTGTTCTAAAAAAATGACACATACGAAGATTTTCTCCTGTGTTCCTTTAAAATTTTATAGTTTTACATTTTGTATTTAGATCTTTCCACCTTCAAATTTTGTATATGGTTTAAGGTTCTGTTCAAGGTTTTTTATTTGGTTTTGGTTTTCTGGTTTTCTTCTTAATCCCAATTGTTCTAGCACAATTTGTTGAAAATGCTATACTGAATTGAGTAAACTTTGTGATTTTTGTAATTTGCTGAGAATTTTTCTTCATAATTGGTGTCAAATTTTGCCAGATTCTTTTTCCATATTAATTGTTATGATCGCTGATTTTTCTTCTTGACTATTATTTTGGATGATTATGTTGATTTATTTTTGGATATTGAGTAAGCTTTGCACTCTGGGAACAAACTCCACTGAGTCCCTATGTATTTTTCTTCTTTGTAGAATCCTGGGATTGATCTCCTGATGTCTCGCTGAACATTTTCGAAGCTGTGACCATGAAGGACATAGGTGAGCAGTTCTCTTTTTCTTCCCTTGTACTTTATCTGATTTGGTAGCAGGGCAATGCTGCCTTCATAAAATGGGTTGTGAAGTGTGCTGTCTTTTTCTGCTTTTTGGAGGAAATTTTGTAGACTTGGTGATAAGTTTTCTGTAAAAATTTGGCAGAATTCACTAGTGAAGCCATGTGATACTGAATATTTCTTTTATGGAATGAGTTAATTACTAATTCGAACATTTTAATGAATTTAAAAGTACTCAAATTATCTATTTTATTTTCTCTCAAGGGTTGTAGTAGTTTATGGTTTTCAAAAACTTGTCTGATTTCCCTGTGACATCTGGCTGTTGTCTGGGCTGTTGGCAGACAGCAACTAGACCTCATCCCTTCCCGGTCTGCGTGGTCTGGACTGAGAGCCCTTCTTCCATTCCTGATTCTGGTGATTCGTTTATTCTTTATTTTATCTGTATCAACTTAAGTGCTCTTTTCAAAGAACCAGTTTTCAGTTGGATTGATTTTCTCCATTGATTTTCTGCTTTTAATACCATTGATTTCTATTCGTATTTTTGTATTTCTTCATTCTGCTTTCTTTTGATTTATTTTTCCTACCTTATTACAGTGGACATTAGGGCACTGAGTTGAGACCTTGCTTCGTTTCTACTGTTAACATGAAGGGCTCTAATTCTCCCTCTAATCCTGATTCCACTTAGTCCCTCAGATATTGATATGTTGTATTTTAATTAACAATAAATGCAATATAAATATATTTTATTACCTTGAGGCTTCCTTAGACCCATGAATTTTATAAGCATGTTGTTTAATATCCAAAAGTTTGAAGATTTTCCCATTATCTTTCTGTTAATTTATTTTCAGTTTGAGTTTCTTATGGTCGGAGAACATACTGGTATAGTTTCAGTTATTCCAAATTAGCTGAGGTTTATTTGTGTGTCGTTATGTGGTCTGTGTTAGTGAGTGTCCCAGCCAGTCTAGAAAACAATGTACATAATTCTCATGTTCAGTGGAGTGTTTTTAAATGTCACTTGAAATCTACTAGTTAATGATATTTTTTAGTTTTTCTATATCCTTGTTGAATTTTTTGTCTAGTGGTTTTATTAATTTAAGTAAAGGATGTGGAAGTCCCTAACTATAACTATGGATTTGTCTTATTACTTTTCTTTTTTTTTCTTTTAGTCGGTTTTTGCTTCATGTATTTTAAAGTGCTGTAGTTTGGTCCATAATCTTTAAGTTAATAAGTCTCCCGGGTGAATTGGATCATTTATCATCATAAAATGTCCTTCTTTGGTAACTTCACGTGCTCTGAAGTGTCCGTTATCTGATAATGTAACCCTACGGCTTTTTGTTACTGTTTGCGTAGTGTATCTTTTATTTATTTTGTTGTGCTTTTATCTTTAATCAACCTAAAGTCAGGTCCTTGTAGTCATCATATAGTTAAGGCGTGGTTTTGCTGTATTCTGCTGATGTCTGTTTATTGATGTGCTTGCAAACAGTGTCACTTTACATCTTACAAGTCTGCCGTTTCATTACTTCTGTTTCTTTTGTTTCTAAGTCTTCTTTCCTGTCTCTTTGTGGATTAGTTGAACAAGTTTTATTATTCTCTTTGTATCTATAGATAGTGTTGCAGAGTATCCCTTCTTACAGCTTTTAAGTGGTTGTTCTAGGGAATTACAATATACACACATTATTTGTGTCTATCATGGACAGTCAACATTCTGTCACTGTAAGTAGAATGTAAAGACCTTAAGACCATTTAACTCCCACCAGCAGCCCAGCCTGGGAAGAACACCCTCTCATCTCTGCAGGCAGAGGGGCAGGACTTTGCCCACAGGCAGCTCAAAGGTGCCCACCTGTGTCCTGCGGACTGGGTGGGAGCCAGACCTGGGCCAGTGACCTCTGTGGGGAGCAGCCCATGTCAGCGGGGGAGGTGTGCCGTCCTTTTCCATGTCGGGTGTGGGCTGCAGCCGGGTGGCTGGACGTGCTCTGTCCTGCTAGGCCGCCATTTCCTTGTCCAGTCCTTGGGCTAAAATGAGCATTTGCGGGGAGGGCTTTTTTTTTTTTTTTCTGTACTGGCATTTATAAGATGTGGGCTTCTCTAGCACCCAGGCCAGGGTCTATATGAGACAAGAAACAAGACAAAGGAGGTCACCAGCAGGGTGTCTCTTAGGCTTCAAGATCCCTAGGCAGCTGCCTCATTGTCTTCATTGTCCAGAGCCCCCTGGTAGGTAAGTCACATATTTCATATGAAAATTCTGATTGCAGGAGGAATGACATGTGATTCACTCCATTTATCTGGAGCTAGTGTACCATTCATGCCCTGATCTTAATCTTTAAATATTATTTCAAACTTGCAAAAAAAATCAGCATAGTAATTTGAAATTGATAGACAGTTGATACTTTGTCAAATGACAGTAAAATGTAGGCTAATCAAGAGTAGAGCTTTCAAAGCAATTTCTATATGAGAAATTTAAAAATAAAAGTGAAAATAAAACCACTTTTTAAATTAGTGATGATGTGTCTCTAAGAGTGCGACCTGCGAGTGCCGCGGAGCTTCCCTGTATGAGAGCGCCAGCACATGGAGGGGGCAGAGGTGGCACCCTGTGAAAGTATAGGTAACAGACAGCAGCACCGATTGTTTTAAAAACTCAAGCAATTCTGCACCTCTCCAGGAAGACAGGTTTCTTCTCCCTTTTGAGAGTCATTTATGAGTCTGAAAATCAAATGAAAATTAAAATAGTTAATGTCTTTGTCAAAATATGTGATGACAATGTAACCAGATGGCTGGGGGAATTGCCAGTTCAACTAATCTGTGTGGGTACTAAAAAACAAAGCAAAACAGGTTTAGTGAACTAAAATACAACCTTATGGAAAGTGGAAAGAGTATATAAAATGGACTTTGGAAGTACTTTAATGATTATTGCAATATTTTTCCCTTAAGAACTTGTTAAAAAGAAATTAGAGGAATATAATAGTAATTATATTCAGGCATTGTTTAAAGAAGGTTTATGGCCCCTTAAAACTCACCAAAAGCTTCCCGAGTGCTAGTGACTTCACTGTGCTAAGAAGGAATGGAGATATGAAAAGGATTACCATCCGCACACATCACATCAGCTTATAAGTCTGAACCCAGGGAGTCTGGCCTCCACTTATCACTGCCTGCACACTCTCCTCCAGAGGACGATGAGGGCAGAGCTGTTCTAAGACTGCCCAGCAAACAGGGTGATTTCAGCTTCAGATCAGCATCAAATCTGATTTTATGATAAATGCATACTTTGTGTACTAGGTGAAATCACAGGTAGGAATTATGATGTTATAAGAGATTTCAAATCAACAAAATATCTACCATATGCAATAGAATAATCTTACAATACTATATAATTGATGAGAAAAGATATCCATAAATATACTGAATGGTCTGAGAACATCAAGTCGAAAACCTAGCAAGAGGTGGGCTCACTAGCCCAGAAAGAAATAAGCCAGTAATGGCAACATTGAGAAAAACAGAAAATCACTCTCCTTTTTTGTATGTGAGTCAGGTCACACTGCAGTGTTATTGAGTCATCTGTGGATCTCTGTGAAGTCTTAAAAGATGTTTAGAGTTATTAGAACATTTAAATAGTTATGAAGCATCATGCGGAGAGAATGCTTGTTTCTGTGTGTTCTCACTGTCCACAACGTAGAATAAAAGTCAACACCTGAGGCGTTTCCCCCCTTAGACATATGACAAGATAGCAAAACCTCGTTTTATTCTGTGTATCAAATTAGTGGCTTGTGTATATAAAATCAATAAAGGTTTAAAATATGATCATATTGCCATATAATTTAGAATAATGCTGGAATAGAGATACGTAGTTTTAGAGGAAATTGAGTGTATTTGGCAATGTAACACTAGGCTTTCCTGGGAAAGGACTCTGGTTACTATAAATGTCAATTCACTTCACTGGAGGTTTGATCTAGTATTGCATGTGTTACCTAGGCCATATTTTAACAGTGTGTGAATATAACTAACTTGTTATTGATAAAGTGATTAATCTACAAGTATTGTTTATGCAGTATTTGCTGGAATAACATTTATGATTAGGCATCTCTGGGCGTCATCAGCAATCTGCCCCTTGGCTACTGAGTTCATTGATATTATCATTGCCTGTCAAAAATGATCTCGCTGCATATAATACTAGAACGGTTTTTGAAACCACAGTGTTAACAGTGAGCTCCTTTGAGGCGATCAAGGCTTGAGAAAGGCCAGCTGAGCCTGCGAGCTGCCCCTATTGGCACTCTGGGCCGCCCTCGGCCAAGTGCTAGCTGGCAGACCAGCATGGTTGATATCTACACCGTACAATTATTTACAGTACAATTTATGATTGGAAAAGATTAAGGATCTCTGCAGCTTAGTGCCTGAATGTAGCAAAAAAACAAAGCTAGAGAAGCTGAAAACTCAAGGGTTGAGTATTAGGGCAGGAAATGTCGATGGAAATGGGTTCTGAACAGGACAGCTAGAGAGCCAGTTGGAGGCAGAGAGACGGGGGGAGGGTGACGGGGCCGAGGTCGGCACGTGTGCCCCCGGGAACCTCTGCATGCCCGCAGCTTGTCTGGTGTGCAGGGAAATCGGTTTGCTTCAAAGTTTGACGTCATGGAACAGTTTGTGTCATTTTGATAAAACCAGACACTGTAAGAGAAACACAGCTTCCATGTGAGACTTTCGTTAATTTTTTACATGGCAAAATGAGGTAAATCTATGTTTAAGGTTAAAATATGTAATCATTAAAGTTAAAACTAAAATATATATATATATATCCATATATGTATGCACACACACTGAAAAGAAATATTGCCAATTATCAAACTGGACAGTGTGCTTTGCTTTTTTGAGCCTCTATTTCTTCAAAGAACTACAAACTAAGAGCTCAGTAAAAATATTTATGCAGTTGATGAAAATTATGAAATTAGTTTTTTGTGGCTAAATTTTAAACAATGACCTTGTTGAAGGAAATTGCCTTTATTACCATTATCATAATTACATAGCAGTAATATTTTATAAATTTTAATTACTGTGATAAAAAAGCTCTTTAAAATTATGGATGCCTTACGTCTTATTATTTGAATAATAGCAAGCCTTAAAACTACTTCAAATTCTTTATGTACTGATACAATATTCCAAAATATTGCTTTCTTTAAACTTTATTAGCTATTAAAATGCTTGAGACTTAATTACATATGAGCTATAAAAACTGGAAATTCTTATTTTAAGGAGAGGGCATATTTCACATTATCAAGAAACAGCTCAAATCTCTTTTCTGGAAAGAGTTGGTTTCATGCACTTAGAGCAGTGTACTTTTCTTTCTTCTTGCAAGTGCCCAATTCCACAAAAATGGTAACAGTTTATGTATTAAACATCTTTCACCACAAAGCTGCCAGAAGCATTAGATAAAATGTTTTCTATTATTAAATTGATCCAGAAGAGAAAATTCTAGATTGCTGTTACCAAAATATTTAACTGAATGTATCCCTTTTTCACAAACTATGTATCTCTATAATGATGTGCTTATACCCTGTGTAAATGTGAAACTCTAAGAATAAGACATTGCTGAGAAATGTTTTAGGGGACTGTACCATGCCGTACCACATATCAGTGATGCCTTAAAAGTATATAGGTGTCAGTAAAAAGGAAATGAAAAAATAGGACGTTAATCTTTTCACCTCTGTGGCCCTCTTTTAATTATGCCTTTTTCTCTCTCTTATAATCATGCTGACGCTGTTGTACCATAGCAGAAAAACTGTATATTGTAGTGAGGCAGGTTTAATTTGATTTTAAGCTTAAAAAAAGTCTTTGGCTTCCTACTGGTTCAAATTTATTAATGATTAAAAGAATGAAAAAGTTTATCTATGCTTTTAGATATTGTAGGGGTGGGCTAGGAGTTAGCATTTCTACCTGATAAAGTCAATATTCATATATTCAGGAACTTAATAAAGGTCCTAATTGAGAAGCATTTAAGAGCAGACTTTCCATTAGAAAGAATGTTTAGGAGTATTTTTTAACTAAGATATAATTGACATATAACATTGTATTCATTTTTGGTGTATGACAATGATTTTATATGTGTGTTTGTGTATAAATGATTAACAGTAAACTGAGTTGCATCCATCACCACATGTAATGAAAACATTTTTTTCTTGTGATGAGAACTTTTATGCTCTGTTCTCTTAGCAACTTTTAAATATACAACAGAATGTTAATCATAGTCACCATGCTGTCCATCACATCTCCAGGACCTACTCATAACTGGAAGTTGTACCTTCTGACCACTTCTGCCCATTTCGCCCAGCCCCCTGCCCCCTGCCTCTGGTAGCCACCAATCAGTGCTGTTTCTATGATTTTGTTTTTTTTAGATTCCACTTACAAGTGAGGTCATTCATGATTGGATGATCATACGTGACATCGTCATTTATTTGTCTTTCTCTGCGTCTGACTTACTCACTTAGCCTGATGCCCTCAAGGGCCATCATGTCATTGCAAATGCAGGGTTTCCTTCCTTCCTATGGCTGAATAATACTCCACACATGCGTTTTCTGTTCTGTCCATCCACTGACGGACACTGAGGGGGTTCCCGTGTGTTGGGTGACGTAGCAGTGCTGCGTGTATGTTTAGGGGTATCATAGCTGCATGTCCTCCTGGCAGCATGACTCACGTCCAGTCGGGCTGTGGCATTCTCTCTTGCTAAAATGTGCGATAATTTGAGGACAGAGGGAAACATCCACTGAACGCCCCCCGTCCTTGCCCTGAATGGGGTGCACCTGGCGCTGGAGGTGGGCGAGAGCAGCGGTGCCTCCTGGAGGTCAGGGGCTGTGGTCCCACAGAGCCCTGCGGGGGGTGTGGGAAGGCCAACCCTGTTCACACACCGAGAGGGGATTGGGGGCCGACCCTCACCTTCTGCTTAAGACGTCAATAGCATACTGGTAGTTTTTATTTGCTTGTGGGTGTTTGGTCGGTTTCGGGCTTTCTGGTCTCTGCCCCTCCCATGCTGAGGAGTAGGGTCAGTGCCGCGACTTGCCAGCAGGGGGCAGTTTCCGAGGCTGGACGGTCTGTAACTGGGATGTGCGTCTGCAGGCACATCCCTCACTCCCGGGTGAAGATGGGGAAGTAGGATGATTGGGGAAAATAATCTCAACCTGGATTACTGACTGAGTTTGATAATTATCGAGAATGAACTTTATGTTCGGTGTTTAACTGAATATTGTACCAGAGGAAACAGAATGAGAGCCGTTGCCCTTTAGGAAATCTTTCTATTTATGTTTCACAGAAGTGTTTTCCTCTGAATCGCTCACTGCATCTGCAGGTCTGGGTAAGGGGTGTCCCCCGGTGTCCTCCGCCCCCCGCCCCACTGCGGCCTGTTACGGGAGGGGTCTCGGGTGCAGTGGGCAGCCCCTGTCCACAGACTGGGTCCTCTACCAACAAGGTCACTGTTTCCCCCTCTGACTGGAGGAGGCGGACAGCAGGCAGCCTGGCCTGTCCCTGGGAGGAGAGACCTGGGAAGAAGGCCGTGTGTGCTGGGGCAGGAGCTGGGGGTTGTCCCTCTGAAGGGGGAATTTCACGACCCCTGCCTTTGCAGTGTGACGACAGGGCCAGCTGTGGGCGGACAAGCCTCCTGTCCCCGAGGGTGTCTCATCTCATGGAAGGCACTGCGGAGTGAGGTCAGACCTGGGCGTTCTTTAGGTGAAGCCCGACTGTTGGGTTTCAGGGAAGTACTGCTCACGCAGCAAGAAAACCAGCAAACACGAAGATGCGTGCTTGCGTGCAAATGTGTGTGTGTGTACATGTGCCAAATAGGGATAACTGCTTTAAGGGGAAAATTAGTAGTTCAAGACGTACAGGTAATTCCTCATTTTTGACATGGGACTTTACTAGAAACAGGCTTTGAGGTAAGTATTCTGTGCAAATGACAGTAATGAACTGCGCTCACGACAAGCTGGCAAGGGAGGAACGGGGGAGCCATGGCCCAGCGGAACGTGACTGGGGTGGGAGCCGGCGCTCCGCCTCGCTCTGCGGGGAAGTCGGGCGTAAACGCCGCGCTAGGTGTTGCCATACCCAGGCCCGGGCGCTGGGCGTCAGGCCCTCCACTGGCCTGTCTCTGGGGATGGGCCGTCCCGTAACTGCCCTGTGCCCCCAGCTCTTCACACAGAGCTCCTGCAGGGTCCCCAGCATAATCTCCTCTCTGCACCCCACGAACCTGGAGGCTGGGCCCAGGAGGGGCCACTCCGGATCCAGGCCGAGGTGCACGGAACCCCTCCTCCGCCTCGGGGAGTCAGGGCACAGCTGGTAAACGGGAGGCCACAGAGGGGAACCAGGGCCCGGGTCCAGTGAGACCCCACGGTCACCACGACAATGGGCATCACCACCTAGTGGGAGCAAGTCAGGAGGATTTTGAAGGATTTGAGGAGGAAATACTAGATTTGAAATTTTTAGAAGTAAAACTTGCAATACAGCCATGAAAGTGGCTATGGCAATAGATGTCATTACCAGTAATTATTAGAAAAGGGAGAATATGGCCATTAGGTCACCCAGGCTCGTGGCTGGCAGTACCCTGAGGAGGAGCATGGAGGCAGAATCCTCCTCCGCAGCTGCAGAGGCGCGATGACAGAACTTTCAGGATCTTGCTGTAGAACTAGTGGTTCGGAATGTGTCAAAGCAGTCAGAAAGGGACTTAAAGGATCTGCTCTTAGTATATGATATTTGTCTTTTCAGAGACAAAAAATAAGGAAGATTTAGGATTTTGGTCAAACTGACCTATGTATCTTTCTTGTAGAGTTCAACATTTCTCTCTCTATACTGTCCAAAGTTCTCATCTTTTATCCAGTCTCTACCCATTCATAAAGTATCATATTGGAAATGAACCTTTCTTCCTGATTTAATTTGTTGACAGTTCACTAATTATTTGCAAAATAATTCTAAAACAAAGCATTTTCTAGAGTTACCTTAAAAGGTTATGCCAACTTGTCAACAAGGAAGATAGTTTTCTTACAAAGACACATTTCATTTTTAAGAAACATTTTCAGAATAATTTATTTATTTTTAAAAGTCATGGTACTTAACAGATATGTAGAAATAATAAGGTCTCTGATGCCAAGAATTTTGCAACTTAATTTATAAGATTGATGTCTTAAGCCTTTTTTGTTGTGAGCGATGTGTTTAGAAGAACCTTTGTGTTTCTTTTTCCATTCTTGAGGTTTCCTGTGTCTATCTTTGTCATGAAGAAAGACACAATCACTACTGTGCTGTTTCTTAGCATTGACAGAGCAAGTAATCCTGTTTCACAAATGTAAGGATTATGACATGATGTGATCTTAAAATATGAGAAAATTATTTACTGTAACTCCTTTATTTTTAGCTATATCTATTCCAAAAGGAAAAGAAGCAGATAGAAGGGGGTTAAAAACGCATGCATACATACACAAACAGATTTCAGTTTAAAAGTGGAATAGAAGATTACAGAAGCATTGATGACATTTTTAAAATGTCTTATTAGCAAGGTAAAAACAGTAAGATAATGTCTTATAAAGCCAGTCGAATGGGACTGAGAAAGTAAACTAATGCACGGTGGTGAAAGTAAAATGAGGCACGCCTCAAAGTAGACTTCTCATTTTTTATTAAAACTGGTACTTGCTTATGATTACTGCCTAATCCACACATCACTGGTTTTCAGGGTGAACCATCCTTATGAGACCATGTGCTGATTTGTGGGGTGCCTGTTCCCTGACTGCGATTGGCCAGAATCCACTCTGTAGAAAAGAACATCCTTTTTCACGGCAGATGCCCACTAGCATGTTCCCTTTGCAGTGAGGGCCTTTGTGAAGCCTGTGCTTACCTGCTGAAACGTGGATGTAGAGGATTCCGTTACGGCTCTGTGGCCATCAAGAGTGGCCGGGTTTCCTGCATAACTTAACTAACCATTGCACGTATGTGCTCTTAAGTGCTCTTAAGCAGATTATGAGCAATGTATTGATCTTGGGTTTTTCAGGTGCTATTTTTTTTGTTCTTCCCTCAGGGAACAGGTGCAGAAATACCTCCTCTACTCCTTTCTCTGTCCCCCCTCAACTGACTCTTTCTTTTCCTTATTGTATCTACCTTAAACCCTTGCCACATGGCGGTCGAGAATTTTTCTAATTGCTCTTATCACAGAGGTGTCATCTACTTCTATAGAAGTGTATTTTTAAATATTACAAAATCCTTCCTTGGGGACATCTGGTACAGTGCTGCAGTAAGCAGAGACCCTATTATTCATTAAAATGCCATAAAACAGAAAAACAGGAAACATCCACATTGGTGCATTAAACTTATATTATAACTATAACAAAATACACGAAGGACCTGTACAGGCCACACAGCATGGAACCAAGCCGCCTGGTCTCTATCCTGAGCCAAATTCCTGTTGCAGGCTGGGAATAAACAACGGGCCTGGGGAGCTTTATTGACTTAAAAGGACATTGTACCGAAATATGTCAACACCTCGGTAGTGACGACAGCCGCAGCATGGACTCTGTGAGCCAGCCGCCCTGAGCTCACCAAAGGCATGAAGGTGGGCGATGATGAGCCCGCCTTTCCTGGCATAAGTGCCCTTTTCTAGCTCACGGAGAAGCCTGTCTTCCTGGACAAAGGCCTTCGGGTGGTTCCATGCTTCCCTCCGGGTTCCGAGGTCTAACAGCTGGGGGGAGATAAGTCCCATCCTCGCTTCTCCCCTGGGGGCCCGCATTCCAGGGCTGCACACAGCTGCGCTGGCAGGGACGGGCCCCAGGCCGGGCTGCAGGGGTGGTCAGCCCCTGGGGAAGGGCCAGGCCCAAGCTGGCACAGGTGAGGGGAGCCCTGAAGTCCGCAGCCTCCCTGTCTGCCACCCCCATGCAGTCAGTTATCCCCGCCCCAGGCCAACATCGTTCAGGTTTTCTCTCTGCTGACACTTTGTGGACCTACCTACCCTGCTTCCCGCAGCCAGAGATCCTCTAAACACGACTGACTGTGTGCACCCTCTGCTCAGATCTCCCCAATGCCACATCTTCTCCCGCCTGAGACTTAAAGCCAAGGTCTTTCCGCAGCCTCCACACCTCCCAGCCCGGCTTCCATCCCCTCCTGACCCCCTTCCCTGCCGCTCGCCCCCATGTGTGTCCCTCCCCCTCCCCACCCAGGCAAGCCAGGGCCATCAAGCAGGTTCTCGCCTGGGCCTCCGAGCATCTGGGCGTGCTCACCGTCTCAGCGCGAATCGCACCCTCTCTGGGAGACTTTCCCTGAGCCCTGGATTCAAGAGGCACCTGCACAGCCATTCCTCACACTCCTTCTGCCCTCTTTGCCTGGTGCCCCTGATGCGCCACCGTGCTTACCAGGAAGGCAGAGTGTCTGCGCTGCTCCTAACTGTATGCCTAGAGCCTCAAACAGCTTCTGAATATGGCATTTCCCGAATAAGTCTTCATGGTTGAATGATGGCAGAATTCTGCCATAATTTCAGAAATGTTAACTATAGACGGTTTGACTGATTTTCCATAATTATACAGCTGAACTTTTAGGACTAGTTTCTGAAGCCTGCATTTCTTAAAAACTAGCATATGTACCCAATGAAGTGAAAAAAATTTACAAATATTAATTTTTTAGTCCTTAAATGAAGCAGAAGATGAAGTTACTCATTATCCACTTTAAAAAACAAGGAAACCAGCCACTGGACATTAAGTAATATAACCAGTATCATTCAGCTAATCAACAATCTGTTTGAAGCAAGATTCCATGAGATGACACTGCCATGACTTGTTTTGCTGACTGGTTTTAATTTTCTCATAGTCTGTAATACATATACATTACTTTTGGAAGTTTTGTTTTTGAAATCTTGACAAAAATGAAGTAAGCGTGGGCTGACTTCTATCCCCGTTCTAATCACAGATCTTGGAATCTCCCTGATGTGTTTGTAAAAGCTAAACGGTGCTGGGAATTTTGCTCAGTACAGTATATGTAACTCTGTCCTCCTGTTTTGCATCTAAAGTAAGATTTTTTAAAATATTTACACACATTTAGCAGATAACCATGCAGAAGCTGAGGGTGGGCAACATGTGCTGACTAAGATCCAACTCAACGCCCGGACAACTGAACATCAGAGGGTGGGCACTACGCCTCTCGGATTGAATGTGGATTAAATCAGTCATGACATAGCAGTAACTGACCAATAATTTGTAGGCAAAATCTATTTAGAGCCTCATCCAAGGAGTGTGTCAAACAAAATATATTATGCAGCAGAGCTTTATATTATTATTACAGCTTAGGTAGGCAGACTTTTTAGAATTTAGATGTTATAAAAAAATAATGAAGAATGACAGATTTGAAACTGGAAGTGAAATATAACCAATAACATAAAACAGGCAGTTGTCTGTCTCTCTTGATAACTAATAAAAATCCCCACCCTGTAGGATATCTTACACAAATCTTAAAGAAATATGCCAATAAAATATTGGAGTAAAAATTAGATGTAAGCCACAGGAGCAAATTAAGTCATTAATAAAAATTAATTTACAAATCTTATTTTGCTCCAGATTACAGTGAAACTGAAATATTGATATATTGCCAAGCCAAAGATAATCATAAAACCATTAAAATGCATTTTCAAAATACACATTAAACATGTTGACATGTTTATCTGGTTTATTCCAAAAATGTGAATTCTTTAAATTCATAGTAAACTAAATGCACAAATCCATTTATTATAGCATTATTGATAATAAGTTAAAAAAATAACTTAGATGTGACCTGTGACATGCTGCTGATTGGAGCCCTAACCCTGGTCTTCCCTCATCATAAGGCAGCTTCCCCAGCCCCTGACTGTGTGCACAGAGGCAAGATTTTTCAGCCTCTCTTCAGTGCAATTTGCTGTGTGACAGGCACTCTAACAGAATGTGAGCTGGATGACTGCGTGTGCCACATTCACTGGCCTCCAGAGCAGTCGCGTCTTCCTGCCGCTTCTCTTTCCCTCCCAGGGAGTGGGGAGTGCGCCAGCTTGCCCGGGTGGGGGGGCGCTCTTGTGGAACTAAAAAGTTCGGATTCAGGGGTACATCCTAGGTCTCTTTCGGGTGACCTCAGGTTACCACTAGTAAACTAGACGCGGTAAAGATAGGTGAACACAGAAGTCATAAATAAAATGTGTTCAGAAAGTTGGAGAAAATTGAGTGAGAAGCATCATGGTGAATTAGGCTTCCATGGAAAACAAGTGTTTGAAAGAAAAATATTATCAGGGAAACCATATAGCTTAACCACCTGCACCTCAAACCCACACTATTAAAAAATGGTTTTAGAACTTGCAAGACCAAAAGGCAAATGTCCAAGTTAGCGCCTCGGACATGGCGTGAGGAGTCCCCAGCGGAACACTGCCGAGCGGAGAAGGCGTGCGTCACGAACAGGGGGAGCAAGACAGTCCCGCCCAGAGAGGAGAGCCCGGGGCTGTTGCAGGGTGTCCGCAAGGAACTTCGCTGTCTGTGCGGCGACCCCGCTGCCTCTCGCATCCGTGCGCTTCCTGTTCTTCTTTTTAATGAGTGGAAGTCACCGTCTCACTTTTCCTGCCCCCTCTTCACCCACCATGTGTGCATGATAAGCAGATGCTTCTTTTCAGTAAGCGGTGACCCAGGTCATCGGAGCCCGATCTGGCCTCGACAGAGTGTGTGTTCAGCGACCAGAGGCACTGAGCGCTGTGCTGAACGGACTTAAGGGATGGAGCAGGGGTCATTGCCACTGGGGAGGTGTGGGTGTGCTCTGAGTGGAACAAGAAGGGTGCACACAGATGGTCGGTGGTAGAGATGCAGAGTATGGCAAAGGGGTCGTCAGTGTCCCCCCAGATTTGTTCATTCCTTTATCCGTAATGACGGCTTTAGTTCATTCCGTGAGAGGAAATCTAGAGACAGTGTTCTCCAGTCTCCTGCACAACTAAACGCAGCCGTGTAACTAGGACCTTTCAGAGGAAATGCCAGCAGAAGGGCAAGGTCACTTCCTCAGAGGGAGGTCTGTGGCCTCCACTGGTCTTTGCTCCAACCCCATTTCTTCATTCATGGGAAGGAACCAGCTCCAGCCACACGGGTACGTACAGAACCATCGCGGTGGCTGAGAAACCTAAGAACAACCTGGGTCCAGAGGCCATGTGGGCGGAGCTCCCTGCCTGCCCTGTAACTCTGCGGACTTTTAAACTGTGACACAATAGCATTTTCTTTCCCATTTTGCTTTGGTTAGAATAGGGCAGATTTCTCCATTGAGAAATTTCATATGTACATTGAGTTCCGATAATGTTAAAATGGTGGAAGAATGGTTGAATAGGATAAGCTATGTGTCCAATAATAGACATTAAAATGGTAACTATTAAAATTAATAATATACTAAACTTAGGTTATAAAGTACTTATAAAAGTATACATGACTGAATATACAGTGTAAGTGCATACATATAAAAAGACTATATGATTATAAGTAGTATAAAATATATGCAAGTTATTATATCATGTAGTACTCCATTATAGGGTTGATATAATTGGCTTTGTTTTTTCACTTTATTTTACTTTTCAGATAGAAAAAAACAATATTTGTATTAGTTTTCTGTTTGAGTCCTTGATTGTACTGAACACAAATATACCTCTGTTCTGCACTCACACTGTTCCCATCTGTCACCCTGGTCATTCCAGGCCTTGTAATCCTTCAAGGCCACATTGGGGGCCTGGTCGTTTGGTGTGTGTGTGTGTGTGTGTGTGCGTGGTGTGAGACTCCTTCTACTTACTTAGAATCAGATATCCTTTTCCCTTACATATTTACTTCTCCAAACTAAGTCAAAGTTGGTTTGATTTTTGTTTAAATGCTAGCCAAGAGGTTAAAACCTGAAGGTCCTTTCAAATACACTGTTACAGTTCAGAAGGGGTGTGAACGGGAACCGTAAGTACCATCCGGAACCATGAGGGACAAGTACAGAGCTCTTAAGACCTTTAAGTCTTTTTAAAGAAAATGGATAAAGGCACTACTTTATCATTTTGTATTGCATTGTGTGCCCATAAAAAGAGACTTGAACAGTTATAGTTAATAAAATACATTCTTCCTTACTTTAATACACTAAAGACATCTAATTATGTGGCAGAATTATCAAGTCCTAGCTTGTGAGAAACATAAGGTCTATGTAAAGCCTATAAAATTTGAGACAATTTTCCTATGATTATAATTCTGGAGGAAAAAAATGCATCCGTTAATCAGCTAAGGCCTGTGTTTCTACAACTGCTGTTTCTAAAACTAGTGCTTGGAAAAAATATGTCTTCAGATTTACTTGTTCTACACTCAAATTTTTGGAAACAATAGGAAATTTGTATCATTTTATTTTTAGTAGCTCCTATGATAAACTACATTTTATATAATAACTACCTGACTTTGTTTTTTAGTTCATAAGTCATCCTAAAATAAGCAGATGAGTCTGTATCTTCTTGGACACTGGGGAGAGAATGTTTCTTTCACTCTCTGTCTTGTAATTGATGAAGATCAATTTTTTCTCATTTTGCTTCTTGAGCTTATTCACCCCAAAAAATGTGCACAAAAGATAAGAAACCTAAATTTACCATCTCCATGGGAATTATACCCATTTATAATTGTATCAAAACCTTAGCAGGCGAACTCTGTGATTATAATCTATTACTTAAATCCAATTAGGAAAATGAAGAACCGCCATTCATCTAAGGTGGTTCATGCATGAGGCATCAAGGTATTCTCCAGTCCTGCTGCTCACCCCCAAATCCAGGTCCGGGAGTCCCTGTAACCATGTCAGTGTCTGAGGTTGGACCTAGGGATTCATCTGAAACCCATTTTGATGGCCACAAAGCAATGGCCACCAGGTTGGAAGAGGACAGTGGGCTGAGGGTGGGCTAGTGAGTAAAACCCCAGACCTCAAGCTTAGAAAAACTTACTCAATATGTCTTTGCATGTCTTTTTATTTTATTTTATTTATTTTTATTTTTTATTTTTGTTTTTATTTATTTTTATTTTGGTATCATTAATCTACAGTTACATGAAGAACATTATGTTTACTAGGCTCTCCCCTTCACCAAGTCCCCCCCACATATCCCTTCACAGTCACTGTCCATCTGTGTAGTAAGATGCTGTAAAATCACTATTTGTCTTCTCTGTGAGGTGCAGCCCTCCCCGTGCCCCCCACACTATACATGCTAATCATAATGCCCCCTTTCATTTTCCCCACCCTTATCCCTCCCTTCCCTCCCATCATCCCCAGTCCCTTTCCCTTTGGTAACTATTAGTCCATTCTTGGGTACTGTGATTCTGCTGCTGTTTTGTTCCTTCAGTTTTCCTTTGTTCTTATACTCCACAGATGAGTGAAATCATTTGGTACTTGTCTCTCTCCACCTGGCTTATTTCACTGAGCATAATACCCTCTCGCTCCATCCATGCTGTTGCGAATGGTAGGATCTGTTTTTTTCTTATGGCTGAGTAATATTACATTGTGTACATGTACCACATCTTCTTTATCCATTCATCTGCTGATGGGCACTTAGGTTGCTTCCATATCTTGGCTATTGTAAATAGTGCAGCGATAAACATAGGGGTACATCTGTCTTTTTCAAACTGGGCTGCTGCATTCTTAGGGTAAATTCCTAGAAGTGGAATTCCTGGGTCAAATGATATTTCTATTGTGAGCATTTTGAGGAACCTCCATACTGCTTTCTACAATGGTTGAACTAATTTACATTCCCACCAGCAGTGTAGGAGGGTTCCTCTTTTTCTACAACCTCGCCAATATTTGTTGTTGTTTGTTTTTTGGATGGTGGCCATCCTAACTGGTGTGAGGTGATATCTCACTGCGGTTTTAATTTGCATTTCTCTGATGATTAGCGATGTGGAGCATCTTTTCATGTGCCTGTTGGCCATCTGCATTTCTTTAGAGAACTGTCTATTCAGCAACTCTGCTCATTTTTTAATTGGATTATTTGCTTTTTGTTTGTTGAGGTGCATGAGCTCTTTATATATTTTGGATGTCAAGCCTTTATCGGATCTGTCATTTATGAATATATTCTCCCATACTGTAGGGTACCTTTTTGTTCTATTGATGGTGTCCTTTGCTGTACAGAAGCTTTTCAGCTTGATATAGTCCCACTTGTTCATTTTTGCTTTTGTTTCCCTTGCCTGGGGAGATATGTTCATGAAGAAGTCACTCATGTTTATGTCCATGAGATTTTTGCCTATGTTTTTTTCTAAGAGTTTTATGGTTTCATGACTTACATTCAGGTCTTTGATCCATTTCAAATTTACTTTTGTGTATGGGGTTAGACAGTGATCCAGTTTCATTCTCTTACATGTAGCTGTCCAGTTTTGCCAGCACCATCTGTTGAGGAGACTGTCTTCCCATTGTATGTCCATGGCTCCTTTATTGTATATTAATTGGCCATATATGGGTTAATGTCTGGAGTCTCTATTCTGTTCCACTGGTCTGTGGCTCTGTTCTTGTGCCAGTACCAAATTGTCCTGATTACTTTTGCATGTCTTCACATAGACATGAAACTAATAGAAGACAACAGATCGGAGCCTGCTAAGCTTGTGAGGGAATTAACCTTTGAAAGGAAACTCTCAATTTGGACTCAATGTTTTTAAACCGTTTCTGGCACCCTATACATGTACAAGAAAGAAGCAACCTGTGAAAGGTGTAGAACCCCCCAATAAGGGCTTATTTTCCAATGCCCACCTGTTACGTGGTCATGGAGAATTTTGGACAAGGGAAAAACTCCAAAGATGCAAATACAGCAGTGAAGTCAAACAAGGGATTTCCACCCAGACAGCAGAATCAGGGCCCCCAGGGGTCAAATGCGTGAACGTCACCACCAGGAAGGGCTGCCCCCGCTGCTCCTGCCTCTGTGTATTTCATCATGGCTCCCGACTTGTGATGGCCTTTACATTCCTTTCTCAATGGAAAATATTTTGTTTCAGTGATTTCTTATCCTTACTCGAACATCGTATACTGACTTTTCATGGCAGGCAGCTGCTCTAGACCTGATGGACGGGACTGTAAGTTCCATAGACACACTGAATTTCAGCGGGACAGAGATACTTGATAAAGTTTTTGGTTGGTTCCCTTCAGGGAGGGATTCTGTGCTCCGGGGGAAAGGTGTGCATATCCCCAAAGGAACAGTCCATGTTAGAGAATTCTGGTAGCCCTTTGTGATAGAATTTCCGATTTTATGTAAGCATGTATTATCTCCCTAAATACAAATTGTAGTACCAAGACCACTGTACAGTTTAAAGTCACAATGCAACTAAGTTCTAGCCAATAGCTGTAAACAAAAGTGTGTGGAAATTCTAAAGGGGGAAAACCTGCTCTTCGTCCTGCCACCTCGATTGACTTTGGGGTACCTGGATGGCAGATGTAATTACTGGTGATCACGCAGCTATCTTGGGCCATAATGTGCCACATCTAAGAAGGAAAAGCAGTAAAATTAAAGGAGTTTCCTCTATTTATCTTCAACTCCTTTTTTTTATGACAAACAAACATGTCTCATAAGCATTATTTCAGGGTTTGTGGTAACTGGTAACCTAATTGAATTGTATCTAAACTAGTTTGTCTATCCTCATTTTATATATATAGAAATTAAGTTGTAAAATTTTACAGTGTGTAACCATTACATAACTGATGTGGCATTTATAGAAAAGTAATCTAACTTTAGGTACTTGTTTCTTAATCCCCAAACTTTTTTCATTTTTTTATTGAATTATGGTTGTTATAAAATATTATATTTTCAAGTGGACAACACAGTGGTTCAACAGTTGCCCACATTATTAAATCCCCGCCTCTCCAGTGCCGTTAATATCTGTCAACATAGGAAGACGTAAAAGAATAATTGCCTGTATTCTCCATGATGTACAACCATCTCCGTGACCAACTTTTATTATGATTGAGAATTTTGGTGCCCCTTTATCCCCCTCCCCTACGTCCATCCTAACCCCTCCCCCATAGTAACCACCAGTCACTCCACAGTGTTCTGAGTCTAATGCTATTTTGTTCCTTTTGTTTTGTTTTGTTTTTAGATTCTAAAAATAAGTGAAATCATATGGTACTTGTCTCTCTCTCCACTCGGCTTATTTCACTGAGCATAATACTCTCTAGGTCCATCCATGTTGTTGCAAATGGCAGGGTTTATTTTCTCATTCATTCTTTTCATTTCCATTGTGTGTATATACCATCTCTTCTTTATCCATTCATCTATTAATAATTAACTTAAAGAATACATAAAGTGTTACAAAAGGACAGTTTTAAACTATTGTGCCTGGAGAAGTACCTTTGGCAAAAGTTAAAGAAATTCAAAGAAGTTACCACTGTAAACGTGGGATGGCGGCTGCTTCTGTGGAAAGGAGGGTTTATGATTAGAACAGCCACATGGAAGAGCTGCTAAAAAGTTCTGTTTCCTAATGGAGCTGGTTGGGGCAGACACAGGTTTGTATTTCTTCTGGTAATTAATCTAACTAAATACTTATTCATGTAGTTTTCTGAATCTGTATTTTAGTTTAAAATAAATAGCTTAAAAATATTAACACAAGGCATCAAACCGAGTAGAGGACCCCTTTCCTCCTCCATTCCGAAGGCCTGCCCTACTTGGAAAACCTTTGAGGGATCCTGACAGTTGCGCTCAGCAGCACACTGCACAGGCTTTCATGTCTGATAGTTACTGGTTCTTGTTGTGGCTTTGACGGGGCCTAGTTTTCTTTTTATAGCTTGTTTTTTGTATTTTTTTCACACCAAACCAATTGCTTTCCAATGCACTTGCTCTCCTGTCAAACCCACTAATGTAATTAGAGCTGGAATGACTACCAACGTGGCACAGATTTGGAGTCTTAAAGTGAATTGGCAGCGGTGTGTGAGGGAAATGAATACTACCTTCCTAAGGTATTTTGTTTCACATTGGTGTTAATAATTGCTCAAGATAAAAATAATTCAACTCATTGACTCAACTATCCCATCTACTTTCTTGCTTCCCATTGCCAGATTACCCTGATGAGTCATTACGTTAAGGGTAAATATGATTGACAGTATATTAAAACCTTGCTGAGACATAAGGATTAATTTAACCCATAATCTTTCAAATGTAAAAGCTGTTTAGTCAGCTGGAATTAATTCTGCTGGTTCTACTTGTAAACATATTTAGTGCTTATAATAAAAAGATAATTTAAGAAGGTTAAACTTAACTTTACTCTGTATTAATTTTTAAAGCTATCTTTTTTATTTGTAAAAATACCGAATATTTTTCTCTAAGCTTTACATGAGCACACAGAAATTACTTCTGACCTACTTTTAGATGAAAATTTCCTCTGTAAAGAGCATAAATTTCTTTCTGAGCTATACATTTAGATGCCTTAAAATAAAATGATTCCTTTTCTTGGTGTCTGTTTAATGTGTTTACAAATAATCACACACTTCTATTTTTAGAAAGTGCTATCGTGAAATCTCCAGAAATTTAGATAGGCAAGCATCATTTTAAACTGTGAATCGAGTGGTGTATTCGCATGGCTTTGCGTGCACACCACCCTGCTGATGACGTGGGAGGGACCCTGAAGCCAGAGCGGCGCTTCGGCAGCGCCAGGCAGGAACTAGGACGGATCAGTGCACTCACGCTGATGGTGAAGAAGGCCCCAGTGGCCACCGGGCAGCTGATGTACGTGAAAGCATTTACAATTTCATTCCATTAGTTTGATCCAGCTACATTAAAAAAGATGTGCTGGGGAAGCAGTTTAATATTAAAAGGTTCATTTGTCTCCTTCTGGACCAGAAAGTTCCAGCTGCCCAATTTTGCCTCTATTGTGGAAGAAAGTGAGTGAGAAAATTGGTTTGTGGCAGATCAGACTCAAAGAATCTTAGAAATTTATCTGAAATTGAATTGTTCCAGACCTGCTCCTATGACGATACGGACTTTGCCTTCCCGAAAGCCGCTAGGAATTTAGCTCTAAAAATAATGTAACCACACCAGGACGTTAATAGCTGATTAGACCCTAATGAGTAATTCTTTCGCAATTGAAATTATGATCACAGTATGGCCAGAAATACTTCTTCCTCAGGGAATTAATATCAGACAATAAAATGATGAATAAATTGGTCTGCTTTTCCTGTGCCTCAAATCGTCTCTTCCCATGAACCTGCAGCTGGAGCTCTGGAGGTCAGACAGGAACATTCCAGCCTTCGGTCTGTTCTGAGACTTGCTCTGGGTGTTGGTTCCCACTCGCAGTAAGATTTACACCCTGTCACATCCAGAAATTCTGTGTCGTGAAACTGCTCTAGTTCTGTGATTCCAGGCTCCCCCAAGGCTCCCCTAAGGCTCCCTCGAGCCCCACCCTGCCTCCTGTAACCCTCCGCTGGGAGGCCCAGCAGCTCTGTTCAGCCACTGCATCACCGTGCCCGCCTGCTTGCACCCTGTCCACATACACACTTTGCTTTGGGGCAGCCCTGCAGTGGGACCCTGGAACCCAGCCTTTGCTTTCCTGCCCACTGAAGACAAGTAATATTAACCCGAATCTATACCATTTAAACCATCTTCTAGCAAATTAAAGTATAGGTGTGTTTGGAGGGTGAAGGGATGGTTTATGACCCCAAAATACATACCCATTTGATTGAATCAAGAGACATCATCAAAGACCTTAAAAAAATTCTTCAATATGTGTCTTATCCAACCCCCCCAAATATTTCTCTTTTTTTGTCTCTGACACCAAGAACACTGGAGTCCTAACGTTTTTTACAGATGCCTCAGAGATACCTAAACAACAATTTTAAAAAAAAAAGTGAAAATAAATATCGCGGGTTTTTCCCTGCGGGACCGGGGGGCGGGTGCCTGAGACTGGTGCCTGAGGACAGAGAAAATTGCAAGTTTTTTCCCGTTTTTTTTCCCTCTTTTTGGCCAGTGCTTTTTGGAAACCTTAAAGGAACAGGGACACTGGTGCTAGGGAGGCAGAGCAGAAGGACCGGTGAGCGGGTGCCTGGGACTGGCGCCTGAGGACAAAGAATATCGTGTGTTTTTCCCTGCGGGACCGGTGGGCGGGTGCCTGAGACCGGCACCTGAAGACGGAGGAAATCGCGCATTTTTCCCCTTTTTTTTCCCCTTTTTGTGAGTGCTTTTTGGAAGCCTTAAAGGGACAGGGACCCTGGTGCTAGGGAGGCAGAGCAGCAGGACCGGTGAGCGGGTGCCTGGGACTGGCACCTGAGGACAAAGAATATCGTGCGTTTTTCCCTGCAGGACTGGTGGGCGGTGCCTGAGACCGGCACCTGAAGATGGAAGAAATTGCGCATTTTTCCCCTTTTTTTCCCCCTTTTTGGTGAGTGATTTTTGGAAGCCTTGAAGGGACAGGGACCCCAGTGCTAGGGAGGCAGGGCAGCAGGACCACTGAGCGGGTGCCTGGGACTGGCGCCTGAGGACAAAAAAAAAAAAAAAAAAAAAAAAAATCGCGTGTTTTCTCTTTTTTCTTTTTTTTTTTTTTTTTCTGTTCCCTCTCTCATTGTTGCTGTTGTTGTTTTGGTTTGGAGAGTGCTTTTTGGAAGTCTTAAAGGGGCAGGACAGGACACTTAGACCAGAGGCAGGGAATCTGGGGATCTCTGGGCACTCTAACCCCCTGGGCAACAGGGAGCACAGAGGCCCCATACGGAGATGAATAGCCTCCCAGCCGCTCCCCCTCCAACGGGGCTCCACCACTTTGAAGGAGCAGCCCCAGCCAGGCCGCACCCACAGCAACAGGGGAGATAAACCCCATAGCAACTGGGCAGGAAGCAGAAGCCCTGTCTGCACACAGCTGCCCAGCACAAGCCACTAGAGGTCGCTATTCTCCCAGGAGAGGAAGGCCACAAACCAACAAGCAGGGAAGCTCTTCCAGCAGTCACTGGTACCAGCTCTGCAAACTATCTCTATCACCATGAAAAGGCAAAACTACAGGCAGACAAAGATCACAGAGACAACACCTGAGAAGGAGACAGACCTAACCAGTCCTCCTGAAAAAGAATTCAAAATAAAAATCATGAACATGCTGACAGAGATGCAGAGAAAAATGCAAGAGCAATGGGATGAGATGCAGAGAAAAATGCAAGAGCAGTGGGATGAAGTCTGGAGGGAGATCACAGATGTCAGGAAGGAAGTGAAACAATCCCTGGAAGGATTTATAAGCAGAATGGATAAGATGCAAGAGGCCATTGAAGGAATAGAAGCCAGAGAACAGGAACGCATAGAAGCTGACATAGAGAGAGATAAAAGGATCTCCAGGAATCAAACAACACTAAGAGAACTATGTGACCAATCCAAAAGAAATAATATTCGTATTATAGGGATACCAGAAGAAGAAGAAAGAGGAAAAGGGATAGAAAGTGTCTTTGAAGAAATAATTGCTGAAAACTTCCCCAAACTGGGGGAGGAAATAATCGAACAGACCACGGAAATACACAGAACCCCCAACAGAAAGGATCCAAGGAGGACAACACCAAGACACATAGTAATTAAAATGGCAAGGATCAAGGACAAGGAAAGAGTTTTAAAGGCAGCTAGAGAGAAAAAGGTCACCTATAAAGGAAAACCAATCAGGCTAACATCAGACTTCTCGACACAAACCCTACAGGCCAGAAGAGAATGGCATGATATACTTAATGCAATGAAACAGAAGGGCCTTGAACCAAGGATACTGTATCCAGCACAACTATCATTTAAATATGATGGTGGGATTAAACAATTCCCAGACAAGCAAAAGCTGAGGGAATTTGCTTCCCACAAACCACCTCTACGGGGCATCCTACAGGGACTGCTCTAGATGGGAGCACCCCTAAAAAGAGCACAGAACAAAACACACAACATATGAAGAAGGGAGGAGGAGGAATAAGAAGGGAGAGAAGAAAATAATCTCCAGACAGTGTATATAACAGCTCAATAAGTGAGCTAAGTTAGGCAGTAAGATACTAAAGAAGCTAACCTTGAACCTTTGGTAACCATGAATCTAAAGCCTGCAATGGCAATAAGTACATATCTCTCAATAGTCACCCTAAATGTAAATGGACTTAATGCACCAATCAAAAGACACAGAGTAATAGAATGGATATAAAAGCAAGACCCATCTATATGCTGCTTACAAGAAACTCACCTCAAACCCAAAGACAAGCACAGACGAAAAGTCAAGGGATGGAAAAACATATTTCAGGCAAACAACAGTGAGAAGAAAGCAGGGGTTGCAGTACTAATATCAGACAAAATAGACTTCAAAACAAAGAAAGTAACAAGAGATAAAGAAGGACACTACATAATGATAAAGGGCTCAGTCCAACAAGAGGATGTAACCATTCTAAATATATATGCACCCAATACAGGAGCACCAGCATATGTGAAGCAAATACTAACAGAACTAAAGAGGGAAATAGACTGCAATGCATTCATTGTAGGAGACTTCAACACACCACTCACCCCAAGGATAGATCCACCGGGCAGAAAATAAGTAAGGACACAGAGGCACTGAACAACACAGTAGAACAGATGGACCTAATAGACATCTATAGAACTCTACATCCAAAAGCAACAGGATATACATTCTTCTCAAGTGCACATGGAACATTCTCCAGAATAGACCACATACTAGCTCACAAAAAGAGCCTCAGTAAATTCCAAAATATTGAAATTCTACCAACCAATTTTTCAGACCACAAAGGTATAAAAGTAGAAATAAATTCTACAAAGAAAACAAAAAGGCTCACAAACACATGGAGGCTTAACAACATACTACTAAATAATCAATGGATCAATGAACAAATCAAAATAGAGATCAAGGAATATATAGAAACAAATGACAACAACAACACAAAGCCCCAACTTCTGTGGGACGCAGCGAAAGCAGTCTTAAGAGGAAAGTATATAGCAATCCAGGCACACTTGAAGAAGGAAGAACAATCCCAAATGAATAGTCTAACATCACAATTATCAAAACTGGAAAAAGAATAACAAATGAGGCCTAAAGTCAGCAGAAGGAGGGACATAATAAAGATCAGAGAAGAAATAAACAAAATTGAGAAGAATAAAACAATAGCAAAAATCAATGAAACCCAGAGCTGGTTCTTTGAGAAAATAAACAAAATAGATAAGCCTCTAGCCAAAATTATAAAGAGAAAAAGAGAATCAACACAAATCAACATAATCAGAAATGAGAATGGAAAAATCACAACAGACTCCACAGAAATACAAAGAATTATTAAAGACTACTATGAAAACCTATATGCCAACAAGCTGGAAAACCTAGAAGAAATGGACAACTTCCTAGAAAAATACAACCTCCCAAGACTGACCAAGGAAGAAACACAAAAGTTAAACAAACCAATTACGAGCAAAGAAATTGAAACAGTAATCAAAAAACTACCCAAGAACAAAACCCCGGTGCTGGACGGATTTACCTCGGAATTTTATCAGACACACAGAGAAGACATAATACCCATTCTCCTTAAAGTGTTCAAAAAAATAGAAGAAGAGGGAATACTCCCAAACTAATTCTATGAGGCCAACATCACCCTAATACCAAAACCAGGCAAAGACCCCACCAAAAAAGAAAATTACAGACCAATATCCCTGATGAATGTAGATGCAAAAATACTCAACAAAATATTAGCAAACAGAACTCAACAGTTTATCAAAAGGATCATACACCATGACCAAGTGGGGTTCATCCCAGGGATGCAAGGATGGTACAACATTCGAAAATCCATCATCATCCACCACATCAACAAAAAGAAAGACAAAAACCACATGATCATCTCCATAGATGCTGAAAAAGCATTTGACAAAATTCAACATCCATTCATGATAAAAACTCTCATCAAAATGGGAATAGAGGGCACGTACCTCAACATAATAAAGGCCATATATGATAAACCCACCGCCAGCATTATCCTGAACAGCGAGAACCTGAAAGCATTACCTCTGAGATCGGGAACAAGACAGGGATGCCCACTCTCCCCACTGTTATTTAACATAGTACTGGAGGTCCTAGCCACGGCAATCAGACAAAACAAAGAAATACAAGGAATCCAGATTGGTAAAGAAGAAGTTAAACTGTCACTATTTGCAGATGATATGATACTGTACATAAAATACCGTAAAGACTCCACTCCAAAACTACTAGAACTGATATCAGAATACAGCAAATTTGCAGGATACAAAATTAACACACAGAAATCTGTAGCTTTCCTATACACTAACAATGAACCAATAGAAAGAGAAATCAGGAAAACAATTCCATTCACCATTGCATCAAAAAGAATAAAATACCTAGGAATAAACCTAACCAAAGAAGTGAAAGACTTATACTCTGAAAACTACAAGTCACTCTTAAGAGAAATTAAAGGGGACACTAATAAATGGAAACTCATCCCATGCTCTTAGCTAGGAAGAATTAATATCGTCAAAATGGCCATCCTGCCCAAAGCAATGTACAGATTTGATGCAATCCCTCTCAAATTACCAGCAACATTCTTCAATGAATTGGAACAAATAATTCAAAAATTCATATGGAAACACCAAAGACCCCGAATAGCCAAAGCAATCCTGAAAAAGAAGAATAAAGTAGGGGGGATCTCACTCCCCAACTTCAAGCTCTACTACAAAGCCATAGTAATCAAGACAATTTGGTACTGGCACAAGAACAGAGCCACAGACCAGTGGAACAGAATAGAGACTCCAGAAATTAACCCAAACATATATGGTCAATTAATATTTGATAAAGGAGCCAAGGACATACAATGGGGAAATGACAGTCTCTTCAACAGATGGTGCTGGCAAAACTGTACAGCTACATGTAGGATTATGAAACTGGACCATTGTCTAACCCCATACACAAAGGTAAACTCAAAATGGATCAAATACCTGAATGTAAGTCATGAAACCATTAAACTCTTGGAAAAAAACATAGTCAAAA
This sequence comes from Manis javanica, assembly GCF_040802235.1. Taxonomy (NCBI): domain Eukaryota; kingdom Metazoa; phylum Chordata; class Mammalia; order Pholidota; family Manidae; genus Manis; species Manis javanica. The sequence continues at coordinate 216,132,415 of NC_133158.1, read as the reverse complement.
ACCTCTTAGACATAAACATGAGTGACCTCTTCTTGAACATATCTCCCCGGGCAAGGAAAACAACAGCAAAAATGAGCAAGTGGTACTACATTAAGCTGATAAGCTTCTGTACAGCGACAGACACCATCAATAGAACAAAAACAGTATGGGAGAATATATTTGAAAATGACAGATCCGATAAAGGCTTGATGTCCAGAATATATAAAGAGCTCACATGCCTCAACAAACAAAAAACAAATAACCTAATTAAAAAATGGGCAGAGGAACTGAACAGACAGTTCTCCAAAAAAGAAATACAGATGGCCAACAGACACATGAAAAGATGCTCCACATCGCTAATTATCAGAGAAATGCAAATTAAAACTACAATGACGTATCACCTCACACCAGTAAGGATGGCTGCCATCCAAAAGACAAACAAGAACAAATGTTGGCGAGGCTGTGGAGAAAGGGGAACCCTCCTACACTGCTGGTGGGAATGTAAATTAGTTCAACCATTGTGGAAAGCAGTATGGAGGTTCATCAAAATGCTCAAAACAGACCTACCATTTGACCCAGAAATTCCACTACTAGGAATTTACCCAAAGAACGCAGCAATCAAGTTTGAGAAAGACACATGCACCCCTTTGTTTATCGCAGCACTATTTACAATAGCCAAGAATTGGAAGCAACCTAAATGTCCATCGGTAGATGAATGGATAAAGAAGATGTGATACATATACACAATGGAATACTACTCAGCCATAAGAAGTGGAAAAATCCAACCATTTGCAGCAACATGGATGGAGCTGGAGAGTATTATGCTCAGTGAAATAAGCCAAGCGGAGAAAGAGAAATACCAAATGATTTCACTCATCTGAGGAGTATAGGAACAAAGGAAAAACTGAAGAAACAAAACAGCAGTGGAATTACAGAACCCAAAAATGGACTAACAGGTACCAAAGGGAAAGGAACTGGGGAGGATGGGTGGGCAGGGAGGGATAAGGGGGGGGAAGAAGAGGGGGGGTATTAAGATTAGCATGCATGGGGGGAGGGGTAAAGGGGAGGGTGGGCTGCACAACACAGAGAGGACAAGTAGTGACTCTACAACATTTTGTTAAGCTAATGGACAGTAACCGTAATGTGGTTGTTATGGGGGACCTGATACAGGGGAGAGCATAGTAAACATAGTATTCTTCATGTAAGTGTAGATTAAAGATTAAGAAAAAAAAAAGAAAGAAAGAAGGAAAGAAAAGGAGGATTACTCCTTGATAGGACAAAACTATTGGTAAATCAAAGACCAACGCATGCTTTAAATATCCTTAATGTTGATCACTTAAAGGGTGTCAGATGATCAGCTATGGAGGTACTCTTTTCTGATAATATTCCTTTCTCTTAATAAGAAAAAAAAAAAAGCAGTTACTGTGTGCAGACCTCCAATGAGTTCTGCACAGTGGTATAGAGGGCATGTCAAAGTGTGGGCAAAGGGTCTGTTTGTTTCTATGCAGAAGATCAAGGCCTAGCTTGGATACCCAGAAAATGAACTAAGATACGTTATGAGGAGGAGCTTCCGGCATCAGCACTCTCTGGAGGACTCGTGCCAGGGGATGATCATCAAAAAGCCTCCACAGGGATCCGGGCAATGCTGCGGTCGTGGCTGCGTCCACCCCACCGTTTCCTGGACTTGCCATTGGAATGAGGAGGGAGATGTCTAGGCTGGCATGTGCATACAGTGAGACAACGAATTTGACCGGATCTGTACTGTTGAAACTCAACCAGGAGTTGGGAGGGGTGCAAGTTGTAGCGCCCCAAAATCTCATGACTATAGACTATCTACGGTTAAAAGAACATATGGGATGTGAACAGATCCCAGAAATGGGCTGCTTTAATTTGTCTGATTTCTCTCAGACTGTTCAAGTACAGTTGGACAATATCCATCATATCATAGACAAATTTTCACAAATGCCAAGGATGCCTAAATGGTTTTCTTGGCTTCACTGGAGATGGATGGTAATTATAGATTTGCTTTGTTTATGTCACCATATTCCTATTATGTTAATATGTGAGCGCAAATTAGTTGGTAGTTTAAAACCTATACATGCTTAAGGTACTCTACAAGAAGATATGTCAAAGAAATAATCAATCCTCCCATGTTTCCTTCCATATGCTACATCTATAGCTTTAATTCTTCCTTCCTAATTACAACCCTTAAATAGAATTCGTGCCTCATATCGAATTTACCGAGTATCATAATTCCTCTAGGTGGTAAAGATACCTCGAGACAAGTGCTGGGCATAGAAGCCACAGGGCATAAATTTGCAAAGAAGTAAAAAGCTAACCTTTTCAAACAATATGGCTTCTCTCTCACTTACCAACTTTACATTTCCCTGTATGGCCCCGGAAGATGACTGGTTAGCCAGAGACGGGTAAGATTCCTCAAGGGAGGAACAACCTAAGACAGGCACAGTCGCAGGGGGGCCATCAGGTGAGAAATTGGGGATCAACAGAGGTGAGGCTCAGAACCTCACCCCCCCTGCTTTGAGAGAAATCTTCTGCATCCGTGGATGTTTTGTTGCCCTTGTCCAGCTTGGATTAATACTTAGTCTATAGGCACACACCTGATCATCTACATTTACCCTCTTACAGCACTAAACTATGTTTTCTACCTTTATCTTGCATCTACCTACCACTTCAGCATTTTATTAAAAATAAAAATAATAATAATAATAGGAGAAATGTGGGATCAACATATAAATCAAGTACAAAAATCAAACGAATATTCATATTTGACCTGCTTGTTTATAGGTCATAATGCGTGATCAAAACCGAAAGTTTCTGTGATGACTGCCCTTGCACTGTTCACCATGTAAGAACTTATTCACTATGTAAGAATTTGTTCACCATGTAAGAACTTGTTCGTTATGCTTCAGAAGATTGGAGACTGACGAGAGTTAGTCATGAGATGGATTAATGTTTGTACATTGAGCATTGACCCCCCTATACTGAATTTTATTGTTGTTAACAACCATTTGATCAATAAATATGAGAGATGCCCTCTCAAAAAAAAAAAAAGTGAAAATAAGAAGGTATAGCCATAGGTATAAGATATACAAGCAATCAATAGATATAGTTAAGTAGATGAATATTAGGCAAAACTGTAGGCATACATTTGAAGTGGCTAATGTGGTTGATTATACTTTTGGACAATTGTTTTTAAAAGTTATCCCCAAAGTAGAACTGATTATAATGTTGTAAGGGAATTTGAGAAAGTTACAAGAATGATTTGATGCATCTCCTCTACCTTTCCAACAATAAGGTGCCACAAAAAATATTTGCCACCACTTTAGCATAATTTTTCAAATTCCCAAGGAATTCTATAAAGCTGTGTAAATTCGTAATTTTGAGAAACTTACTACACATTTAAAAAATTCCCTCATTCAACAGTAAAAAGTCCCAAAGATATTCAAGAGAAAAAATGTGCCAATAATACTTTATTTAAAGATTTGCAAATATTTTAAATGGCATGTCTGTAAATAAAATTTAGCAAGAAAGCATGACTTCATTCTGAGAAAATGTGTGTGTGTGTTGCACACATGTGGGCTACACTCATATGAGGTGTGTGTGTGTGTGAGAGCTGAGCAGACCTGGAAGAAGAAATTAAGGGAAAAAGGATATGGAATAATTGGAGGTTCCTTTCGCATGTCCAAGTTCTTCCTACTGGCAGAAGGGTGATCCTCATATGGCCACATACATCAGAAAGCCAAGTTGGGCAGTAATGAAGGCTGGAGGCTTCCATAAATTCAAAGCCTAGCAGGTAGTACAGCTCCACAATTTGATACTCAAAAATAACGATCATTTACTTAGTGTGAACTATTATAATACAGTTCATACTGGCAGCATTATAAATCATCTCAATTCCTGTCAATTATAAAATGCAATAAAAAGCACAATTTGTTCTTTATAAGAATGAGAAATTATAAAAGAATCAACATAGGTCAGTTGGTAATATTCTGTTTTGCTGCTTAAACTAAGGAATTGCCAATGCTGAAATAAAACAGGAGAATGATGAGAGAAAGAGATGTAGAGAGTAAAAAAGAAGAAATTGAAGATAGTGAAATCTGAGACCTTTAGGTAAATTACAAAATATGCTAAGAAATATATATGACCAGATATATTTTATATCTGCATTTAAAATATTGTGTGTTTTAGATGTTCATTCTGAAATTGAAGTTTAAAGATTCAATGCCATGGCAGTAACAAATTTCCAGGTTTTTCTTTATCTTTTTCCTGCTGGAAGTTTTCTGATTAATTTGAAGCATTTTTTTGTATGGCAGTGACGTGCCACCCCCACGTGAAGTGAGTACTTTCCTTCTGTCTCTTGTGTCTTTTGACTTTGTTTTGGATGGACCCCAACATACTAAAATCTTTAATATTTATGCAGTCTATTCTTTCTTTCTTTTCCTTTATAAATTATGATTTTCCTGCCTTGCTTAAAAATGACTTTTCAATTCCAAGGATTCTTCTCATATTTTTATTTTTATATTTAGAACATGAACTCATTTGGAAATCATACTAAATAGGTAATAAAATTAAGCTTTATTTTTTCCAAGTAGAAAGCCTATTATGAAAACATTAATTTAAAAACAAATCTTATCACTCAGTTGAAATATCCCATTAATATATATTATATTTCCCATGTTTAACTTACAACTCATATTGTTTAATAACCTACAAAATGGGATTATGATTGATTTTGAATTAAATATTTACAATACATTTAGCAAGGTGTGGAAACATAAATTTGAGCTTTTCCATTCTAGAACAATATAAGCATCTCCATTCTTTCATGTAGGAAAATCTTAACAGCAGTGTTCTGTATAAAATAATGACTTTTCATTTTCCACAAATAAGAAAATTATGCCAACTTGTCTGAGATACACCGTGGATGGTAGTTGTCAAAGATATTTATATTTGAATTGCATTAACTTTATCAAATTTTATCTGTTATCAAATGAAATGTCAGCCTTCCATAACAAAGGCTTAAAACTACAGGCACTAGAGAAAATCAGATTCCATTTCAAATGTGTCTTTCAGTAGAAGTCTACAATTCTTTTCATTATATATTTTGAAGCAGTTGGTCATTATACATTTTCTTCAACAGTGATACTGCATGAATTAAGTTATGGTCAATGTTATCAAATAATGTAATCATCTCAGCTTCTGAATCAGTTATCAGTATGAGCTATTCTTTGTTCTGTGTCCAAATCTGAATTAAAAGTGTAAAGAGTCAAATGTACTTACATAATGTTAAATGGTTGAAAGATAACAAATGTGAAAAATCAGAAAAGTAGAATTAATAGAGCCCAGAATACGACTATTTGACATTTAAGCATCTTTCTCAAGACTTCATCATGAACAGTTTATAGCCTCAACTACAAATGAAATGTCATAGATAATTGGTCATGTACCTTTGACATTTCATCTCAGGTTTGTTGAATCAGCTGTGTAATTTAGAACATTTGAAGCTATTTCATTCAGAGACTGAAATCTCAGGATTAGCCACTTTTAATTGTTTCACATAATGTATATATTTTATTCATTTCTTAAGTATAGTAAAGCAAACCAAATATGACTTTAATATTGAAAAAAATGAAGAAAAATAAGCCATGACTAGAGAAACAGATACAAGTCAATATTGAGACACTTGCTATACAAAGTACAAAGGAAAAAGTATTAATAATAATTACAGAGGTCTGGTCATTTCCTCTTTTAAGCTAATTAAACTTCATATGCCAAATTGAATTTCTGAGGCTTAGGGGAAAACTCCATTCCTGAAGAGCTTTCATTATGTAAAGTACATATAATATTAATTGCTGCTTGTGTTTATGGTCCAGGTTGTAGTGGGATAATGCAACCTTGTACAAAATTTTGAAACATATAACTCTCTTTTATGACTGCACAAAAATAAACCAAATAAAACTAGCTTAATATGAAAACAGAGATATTAATAACATACTAAAATATCTCACATAATCAAAAGCCAAAGGGTTTGGCCTCTGGAAAAATTGGGATCAAGGGGTCGATCACCATCGGAATGATCCCCCTGACTTCCATTCCACTTCTCTCGGAGCACCTGCCTCAGTCTTTCACACGCCAACCAGATTTACTTGTTCCCAGGCATAGATCGGAATATGGCAGTCAGGAGTGCACCTGTTTACATTCTGTTACCTAAAAACGGCAAACATGCTGAGTTGCAATCTTGCTGGAATCCAAGCTGGGAAAGACTCTGATTGGCTCACTTTGCAGAGCGTTCAGGCATGAACCGATTACCCGTGACCCCAGAGCCCTGCCTGTGAGGTGGGAAGCGGGCAGGTGGGTGTATTGCCCAAAATATGAGTGGAAACAATTCTCCAAAAACGGGAAGGAAGATGAACAAGAGTACAATATATTTTCTTCTATTTTTCATTCCTCCTTTGTCCAGGAATAAACTCTCCCATAATTCAGGATTGTCTAATATGGAAATCCAAGGAAGGCAAATTATTATGGTGGATATATTTAAAACAAGAAAACTAAAATAACTTCAATATGCCTAAATTTTCTGATCAGTTGCGCTTCTCTCAGTTTAAGAAACAGTGTAAGAATGTAGGGAGAGGGTCTTGAAATCAATAGCTCAGAGACCTGCTAAATGTAATGGGGGGAATGGAAACCTGAAAAGGTTACAAGTTGAAAGCATTGACCTTAAATATAAAATAAACTGCTGTCTAACCCCATCTAAGTTATTCAGCTACCTATTAATATTTTACCATGTTGTTTACGACCACAGAGCACACATTCTGGATTTTGCTGCATAATTCATCACTGTCTTGTTAGCTATTTGATACTTCCTAGTAGATTTAAAAATATATGTTTCATCTAGCTTTTCAGGTTTCCTCAGAGAGAATGAGAGAGAGAACATGAGGGCATGCACAAAAATGCCTATTTTCCCATTATCAAAATCCTGCTGGTCAGTTGGTGTCAGCACTCATGGTGGCCACACACACTAACGCACATCTTTGTGACTAGAAGGCCCCACAGAACACCTAGGACTTGAAAGGTAAGAAGCGCAGTAAGACGCTCCCTGTCATCTCCGTCAGCACGGCTGAGGAGGAAGGGGTGAGCGTCCAGCACAGACGTGCGTCCCTGCACTGGTCACCCACCTGCATGCGCTCTTCTCTAAGTCTCTCGAGAGTAGCCACGCTTGAAATACCTCTTACAGCCTGTGTTCCAGTCGTGCACACACGCTTCTCCGTGTACACCGCTTCGCGTCACTCGCTCTCTTCTTCCTTGTGAAGAAATTATATTAATCATCTATTGCACCTGAATGACAGTGTCGGTCATTCCGAGCTGACCAGACAGTGAAACTGCTCTCCTCTTGTGTGTCCCACACGTGCAACGTCCTTAGCATTGGCTTTGAGGTTTGACGAAAGAAAGAGAAAAAAAAACCCCTCTTCCTTCCAAATGACCTGAACTGCAGTGAAAGCTCAGCTCAGGACAAACTCTGCCAAACTTAGAAACACACAAGAGGTAGGGAACGAGGTGCCCAGCCCTGGGCCAGGCAGCCTGGGTCTGAGGTCCGGCTGAGCGTCTGTTACTGGTGTGACTGCTGGACGGCCGCTGGGGCCCCCTGGGCTCTGTCTCCCCTGTCACAGTTGGTCCGTGAGCATAACTTTTCCTCCAGCATCACTGTGAAGATAAATGAGTGGATGGAATGTTTAGAGTGTCACACACCGCCTGGGGCAGGGCTAGTGCTCTGTGACTGCTGCCTTCTGGGGGCACCACCATGGCCTGGAGATCCCACGCACCCTGGCACTGGCTGGCAGGCTCCCGGCCCAGGTCCGCCTCAGGAAGAGCTGCATTACCAGAGGCAGGGTCCTCACTGATCCAACTCTTTTCCAGATCCCGTATTATCTGCAGGAAGAGGGTTCTCCCATGTTTTATGTGAAAACATGTTCGAATAATTTCCAAGAAGTTAAGCAATGGTGATATAATTTTAAACAGCCTTGCGTTTCTTTATTCCACTGTTAAACTTTATAAATTACTTTTTCTTCTCTGAAATTTTAGTTAGTTTCCTTTAGGGTCAGGGTTTTACAATTTTGCAGCAATATACTTTAGAAGGTTTATTTTCATTCTTTTATCAGGAACTACACCTGATGGTTCCTTTATTATTTTTATGGATGTGAGCTCTCCTAAATTTTTCTGAGCACACACATTAGAATGCCTTTATGTGTTTTTGTCATCTGTCCTTTTTTGTCACGTCTGTCACCTCTGTTCTGGGGCAGTCTTTCATTCAATGGCACATCAGGTGCTGAGACACTGGCTGGCAGCTCTGAGCGTGCGGCTGTGCTCGCGGCTTGCTCACCTGTGTGGAGTGGGCAGGGCTAGAAATGGAACCAAAGAGGGAGGCCAGCACCCTACTCTCTGCTCTCCTTGGCACCTTCACCCCTCCTGGGGGTGAACTCTGTCATCCTTCCCAGGGTCAGTGCTGGGGTACCGTGCGGTGCAGATCTAGGGGTAAGGAAGGAAACCCCCGTGAATGACTGCAGGTAATCCCTTTGAATTTAGCTCCATGTTTTATTCCTTTTCTGCACAATTATACTTGGCATCCTTAAGTACTGAGACTCTGAATTTCTGCCAGAAAAATCAACTTCTTTCAGAGCCGCCTCATGCTTTAGGACCATTCTGGATACTTCCACTGCCTGGTACATCATTCGCTATTCCGATCAAATGATCATGGTCTGGTAAAACTGAAGCCACTCATGTGGTCATTCTTCTCTTAGTTTTATTCATCATAAGTTTATACCTCTAGTGACTTGCTATGACTTTAGTGGAATTTTAAAAGAGAAAGAAAACAATTGAGTGTGATCAGTCGATTATCTACCCAGATAACCCAGACTATGTGTAGGACGCTTCCATGTGCAGAAGACTTTATAACCTTTAAAGGGCTGGCCGGGCAGCAGCCACAGTAGTTGTTCAATTATGAATCATTAAATACTAAAATCTTAAGCTGTCTTTGATTTTAGTCAAATATGAAATTGACTGAGATGATCTAACAAGCCAGGGGTCCTACTGCACATCATGGGTGGTTTTTCTGCCATCCTGTGTAGTTAGGATATCATTTGAAAGCTATACATTGCACTAATATATGAACATTTTTTGTTCATTACCTATGATGAGACTCAGTGGTTAAATTGGAATCTTGTCTTCATCATATTTTGTGATGTTTCTTAAAATAATATTTCCACAATAATCAATTTAACATGTATCCTCATTTTGTGCTTGAATTGGGTAGTTAATAGGTGGAGTTGTACAGTTAATCCCACTTCATCCCACATTTAAGAAATTTAATACCCAGAAAGACCCAGAATCATTCAAATAAGGAGCAGCAGTGCTGAAGTGCATTCCCTCCCACACTGACCGTGACCATGCTCTCTGAAATGACATCATGTGACTCTCAGATATGTGGGTTGGTCTGGCATAATTGTTAAAAAACCAAATTATGGAAAAATGACTGTTTAGTTACAATTGATTTGTAAGAAATGCATTTCTATTTCTTCTTCTAATATGTCATTAAGAATGCTATTTTCCCTGTCCATAAGAAGTAAGAAATGTCCGTCTATAATGTTCTGAGTGACATTTAAGAATGCCTAATTGCGATGATACAGTGTTTAATGATGGAAAGTACAGTAGTTGTGACCTGCCTGCCCAGTTCTGAACTCCAGCTCCGCCGCTCACTGGTTGGGTAAATTTGGCCAAATTGTCTCCTTTTCTGTGCCTTGCTTTTTTCCCCTAAAATGGGAATAATAATAGTATCTATTCATAGGACTGCTTTGCGTATTTAACCAAAGCGTGTAAAGGTGTGCCCCGCGTCTGGTCCCGGACAGTCAGCCGGCCCCGGCCCTGCCCCCTCCTGTGCCCCTGATGGGCTTTACCTCGGCTCACGCTTCCCCCAGAAAACATGGCCAGTTCTGTTTAGTTCTGTTTCTCTTTAAATCCTATAAATTAGATACTGTTTTTATTAGTTATTTTATTCATACATGATTATGTAGCTTTATACCTACCAGTTTATTCGTTCAACATATTTCATATTTCAGATCATACTGCTGGGACCACCTAGCTTCTTCCAAGAATGTGTTCTTAAAAATTGCCTACATGAAAATGTGTTGGTTAAAAACACTCTGATTCAAATTTAACTGAAGATGTTTGTTTCTGTTTTGCTTTTGTTCCTGTGGGAAAACTGTGTTACGTATACAACCTCGGTTGCATTTTGATGATGTCATTCACCTTCCTCAGGTTTTCCATTTGCTAAGATACCTGATTTGTTTTTTCCTCTGTCAAGTTTTAAAGTAGTTTCTTTGTCTTTGACATCTTACGGTTACTATAACATACACTAATACAGTGTATTCATTTTCTATTGATACATAGCAAATCACCACAAACTTAGCTTAAAATAACACAAATTGATAATCTCCCAGGTTCTGTGAATCAGAAGTCCAAGCACCTCTCACTAGGTTTTGTGCGCAGCCTCATCACTAAACAAGTCCCGACGTTGCCCGAGCGAGTTCCCCTCTGGGGCTCTGGGGAAGGGCTTGTTCACAGCTCCTTGGGGTTGTTGGCAGAGTCCAGTTCCTCGGGGTTGCAGGACTGAGGTGCCGTTTCCCTGCTGGTTGCTGTCTGGCAGCTTCTTTAGCTGCTGAAGTGCCCCGTGTTCATCAGCAACCCCCGCCCCCTGGTCATCAAAGCCAGCGATGGAGGATCTTCTGCTCTTCCAATTCCTCTCACTTTTTGAATCTCTTTTTGCCAGGAAGAATCCGGCCCCTATTGTGGGCTTACCTGATCAGGTTAAACTCACCTGGATTATCACCTTACTTTAAGATCGGCTAAATTGGAACCTCAGTCACTTCTGCAAAGTCCCTGAGCAGGGGGAGTGCACCACGCGGGGGAGCAGGCCCTCCGTCTGGGGCTCCGTTTGCTTTGCAGAGCGGGAACCTGTCAGCCGTTACCTCTGCGTGTGTCCCCATCCCCGTCAGCCTGGGTTCCTCTTGGGATTCAGCTGGATATACATGACATCAAACCATTGTATGATTTCAATGACTCTTAATCTCATAGTTTCCCTGCAATGATGTTGTAATGATATTAACACAATTCCAGTTATCTCTGTGAGAATTGTTTAATTGATATAAATGGCTAAAAAGATCAAAGAAAATGAGAATCATGACTTGACTGCAGATCCCAAATACAGACCACTTCCCTGACCCTCCCCGGGGGAAACACCCTTCGCTGTCCCCTGCAGGGGGAGCACCTCGCGGGGACCTCCTCCTGGTTTCACCCCTGAGAACCTTTTCTGTGTCTTACGGAATAGCATGTGTGTCATTACAAATTAGTATGATACCTGTTTTCATGTTTATTTGAAAATGATTTCTCTCTAAAAAGACATGTTCCATTCTCATCGTATGACACGATGACCGCAGTGTTCCCGCACCACACGCAGGCCTGGTGCCCCGGCCACAGGCTGATCCAAGCCTCTCGGGACTAGTGGCCACACCGAACGGCAGCAGTTACGTTCCGAGTGATTCTCAGCTCATTCTTCCAGGTCAACAATTCTCTCTTCCACTATACTTAATATGCTATTTTAACTATTAATTTAATTTTTTGTTTTAATATGTAAAGTTTTAGTTCCTAAGAGAAAGTTATGCTCTTCTTTGCATTGCCCTGAACATCTGGATGGTCTTGTTCTTGCTAATTTTGGTGGTTACCATCTTTTTGCTCCATAAATATTGAAGTACACTTATTTTAAATATATTTTATATATTCCAGATATAAATGTCTTTGGATTTTCAATACCTGTATTTCTTCCATGATTCTCATTCATAATGACTTGGTTGCTTGTGTATTGGGTAATTTTTAATCGTTGGTTCACATTTACCAGTTTTTAATCAGTGAGAGTCTGTGAGGCTCATTTCCCACAAGCTAGAAGAAAAGCTTCGGTTGGGAAGTCAGAAGACGCGTTGCCCTGAGGCCCTTCAGCCCCCAGCAGGCATCCTTGGACTGAAGGGGGAGACTCAGGCTAGGTTCCTTCCCTTGCTTCTGGTCGGGGGCTCCTGGACAGCTGGGGGGCTGATAAGAGCACCCGCCCCCAGTAACCGTGGTCTGCTAGTCTCTCCTTCCTCCCGACCAGTATCTCCTTGCTCACACTTCCATCTACTTTGGGGAGCACTGGGTGGATAGCTCCAATACTTGTATTTATTCCTGTGCACATACTAGGCATTAAAATATATTTTATTTACACCAAGTTGTACTTAGTATTACATCCCGCTGAAAAAATGCTTCCTCTGTACTCCCAAGTAAGGGTTTGCTAAGATGTTTATCGAGTATAGAGATTAACATAAAAAATTACAGTACTCTATAATTGACTGTGGTTCTATGGTGTAGATTTCCATAATATTCTGAATATCCCGTGTCTCTTCGGAAAAACAAAAACAAAAAAGCAATACAGGTATAGTAGGGGCGGTGTAGGAAATCAGGGGAGATCGGAGATTCACCCAGTGTCTCTTGAGGCCAGATTGGTGAGGCCAGGATTCCTGGGTCTGCCTGTCTAAGGAAGCCTGCTAAGCACAGCTGGGCAAGGGCGGCCTTCCCCGCAGACTGCCCAGTGCCCCTAGGGCTGCCCTTTGGTCTGTGGATCGGGCCCTCCCCTGGGGCACAGCAGCTGGTGTAATCCTGTGTCTGCGTGACAGCTGGTGCCAGGAGGCGGCTGGGGAGTCCTGCTGGCCAGTGGTCCTGACTGTCCCGCGAGGACACAGCAGCCCAGGCTGGCACAGAGACCACAGGGGCTGGTGTGGAGGGACCATCAGTGACACCTTCCCCTCTAGGTTCTCACTTGGGCAGCATAATCCCCACCCTTACCCTTCTGTCATCCAAAGAAAGGCCGGCAGGATTCATTTAGGACTGCGATTAAATTTAGGACGTAGAGGAAGAGGAGAATAAGGGAAGAAAAGAGAAGGGAGGCCCCAAGAAGGTGATTTTGAACCAAACAATGACTGTTCAATAATCTGAGTCAGGCTAGAAAAAAAGAAAATACAAAGAATTGGCCTCACTTTTCTGATTATTTTAAATTTACTTTTTTTTTACCACTGGCAAGAAAATATAGCTCTTTTTATCAAAGAAAAATGCTGTGGTGACTAAAATAAAGCAGGTTTATGATTTCATACATAGCTGGTTGTCAAGTGCCCAGTTCATATCCTCTATTTGAGAATGTAATTTAATATAAAAATGTATCACTCAATTTGTAATATGGACAGCAAAGACTTGTTCCATAGAAACCTCATTGCCAGGAACCTCAGAGTTTCATATAAGCTGATTTCTTATAAAGATCAGCTAACACTGCTTAAGTGTCCTGTGTTAGAATCATATATAAATCAAGCAACACAGAGCAACAACATGTAATGCAATACATTTCTCTATCTGAGAAGCAATTTTCCTGATAAAATTGCTGAGCTTCATTTCTAACCATAGATTTAACTCAGGTAGTCTAAAACTATAGAATGTCAAAAAGCTGTTGATTCTCCAGAGAAGAGGGTCTCATCTTATTAAGCAGTGCAACTGTGACAGCATGCAGGATATTTCTCAATTAATTTTCTTTTCTCAGAAGGTATTCTACACGTTGGGGAACATTATATGCTCAAAGATTTCTCAATAGCACTACTGAAAATTGATTTATGACAGACAGAATCAGGATCACAAGGCCCCCAAACAGCCTCCGGAAAGAATGATTTTTCAAGATCAAATAAAAGTAGGACAATTCAAAAAATTCTTCAGGGAACACCCTGTGCATTCAGCAATGTCTCTGGGGGCTTAGTAGGCTAAAAATACAATCTATTTCCTTTAGAAGAGATTAGAAAGTTGCCACTTACATCACAATTTGAAATACAATATATTAGAAAGGTTTGACATTGTTTAACATTATTTAGATACCATGTACATATACTATGGAAAACTTATATTGCAACTTGTACTAAACTTCAATGAGAGGGAAAAATTCTCCATAATAGAATGAATAGAATGGTAAAAAGTTAGAGTGAAACAGGCTTTTGGTGGAAGGAGAAAGTTAACTTCATTATTTCTTTATAGTTTTTAAATTGTGCTTATTGAAGACAGTGAACTAGTTCGCACCCAGGCCTGTAGCCTTTACCTAATATAGTTAAAGTGGTTATCTCACATGGTGTGGCGACAGTGTAGTTTGCCAGCACTTTTTCATCATACATAGCTTCAGCTCAGTACTGGGGCCTACGCATTATTTTATCTGGCAGATAACACCCCCAAGCTATAAACAATCTATGGCAACACAGCCCATATGATTCCAGTACTTTGTTCCTCAAATTCGCAGTTTATGAACTCTACTCTTTCTTTGACTTACTTTAGATGCAGAATGATAGATTATACAATATTTAATCAATGTTCTTATAAACTTAAAGTGTGGTGTCTTCCAGAAATTTAAGGAAGAAAATTTCAAAGGTTGTTATTATTGTAGTGATTCCAGAAGAGGAATTGAAAATAGAAGTCAAATAATCACAACATTGTTTTCAGATGAAATCATGCCCCGTGCGTACATTCTCAGCTATAAGAGCCCTTCCATTTATCTGGTTTATATAATAAAGCAAAGTGGAAACTGCAGGGTGACCACTTAACCTCGTACTTAAAGAAAATATGCCTTTTTATTTAAAATTCACTTGTAGTTATAAACCTCACAATAAATAAAATGACAGAACCAAATGGTCTCACTAGCAGATTCTTGGAAATATTTAAGGACTAGAAAATTCCAGCTTTGCATAAAATCTGTGAGAAAATAAAGCAGGGAAGGCATTTCCATCTCATTTTTAAAGGTCAGAATTTCCCAGAAAAGAAGAAAAATATACTACAAGAAATAAAATCACCAAACCAATATCCATCATGTTCAAAGACACAAGAAATCTCTTGTGAACACATGAAATTACCCTTTAAAATAAGTTAACTTGATGATCCATATAACAAATGCTTTGTTACAGCTGAATGTTGGCTTTAAACAAACTTCCACTGCAGTGTGGCGAGTGAACATGTGCCTGTTGTTACAAACCTAAAAATACACCCAAATATGGATGTAGCAATGATCTAACTAACAGATTGCAAATATTTACAAGCAAAAATTAATCTGGCTTCGCAGTTTGAATTGCAGTTTACAAACACCAGTACAGATAAGCAGGCACGCCGCTGTGCATAGGCGCTCATGCAGTGTTGTCCTTTATGGTGTCCTGCTACAGCCTTGCACAAAAGTGGTCCGGAGACAGGCCGACATTCACCACCAGGCCCACCAGGATTGCATAAAACAACACAATGTTTAAAGATACAACATTTTGAAATTACCAAATGTGAACATTTGGTGTGATGCACACCATCATGTCACTGCCCGGAGTCTGCAGCACATGCTTTTCTTGGCGAGGTACAACTTTGCTCTCTTTCTTACACACCTCAGGCATTCTACATTCTTACTATAACCACTTCTTTTCAAGATAACTTCATTAGTTTTTGGGAAAAAAAGCCAAAATAAGTAAATGTCCTCTGAAGGGTTTTGAAGATTCAGGATAACACTGCTTCTGATCCCTCCACCCCCAGTCACCACCTGTGCACAAAGTTTTAGTATACTTATTAATCTTCTGTCTGTAAGCACCATTCTAATACTGCAAAGAAGAAGAAAAAGTGAAAATAACACTACTTTATTTAATTTGGCTGACTTCAGCATTGTTACTCGTTCCTGTAGTTTACTATCGTTTCGCGATGAAATGCCGCTGAGGTCCCCAGGCTTTGCCCCTCACGGTGTGGGGTGTGGGGCAGAGCACAGAACTCCCGGGGTAAGCTGGACGGTCAGCACTTCACTGTGGCCATCGCGGGTTTGCTAGTAGAGGCCCCACGGAGCCCTGGTGGTGAGGCACAGGGCGTACGCTGCTTCGGGGAGGGAAGATCGCCCTTCTCACTTCTCAGGTCCACTCCGTCCTTTGCTCTGCTCTGTCCTGTGTCCCAGGAAGCCGACGTCTGCTGCCGCCCCATCCGGGCTTCACTGCATGAGGCTTTTCATCAAGTCTGGCCAATGCAAAGCCGTGCTGAGGGATCAGAGAAGGTTTCATTTCTTGACTGTGGGTGTGACTCTTGTCGTCCTCGCCCCTCAGATGAAGCTCTCTCCAGATTCTTCTAACAGCTTGTAACAGTTCCTCTGTCGCTAGACTCTGGGCATTTCACCAGTATTTGCTGTTTCCCTTAACTCTATTCACACATCTGGAAATAGTCATTTCATTAACCTTTAAAAAAAATTCACTTCTTGAAATGTGCTGTTTCAACTTGAAATCCTTAACGATAGAGTAATTGGTACCAGAAGTGACTCCAGGAGCAATACCCTGGATCTGACATTCTGGCGATGGGCTATTCACATACGCGTTGGGTGCACATATGCCTCCCTAATCAGGGTAGTGTGTAGTCAGCCTCATCACAGATGCTCCGCGGGGACAGATCCGAGAGCAGGTAGGGAGAGGTGTCGGGACAGCAAGTGACTTGTGGAACCCGGCAGTTACGGTCGCTGCATGGTAGGCTGGCCGCTTCCAGGGCCCTAGATGGAATTCTCAAAATGCACAAGTAACAGTCACCAGCTTCGAGTCACCGACATGGGCAGATGGAATATCGGCAATCCTCAGTTGTGTTTTTAAAGAAATGCACATTCTTAGACCTAGCCCAGTGCCTGTTTTGAGTTTTACAGTTAGAGCATCAATTGAATGCACCACCTCAATTGGCCTCTTCTACTAAGAGACACACTCACAGCAGCAAACAGGACACATTTGATGACAAGGAAAAGAGACTGAAAATGTTGAGCCTTCGAGTCCCCAGGAGCTTCCCTGACAATAGTAGCATCAGCTGCCATGAACATTCTTTGTCTCGCCTGAGTACTACCGGCACCCTCCCTGGGCATGGCGGCACCCTCTCAGGTCTCCCCAGGACATGCCGCTACCATCTCTCCTCTCCAAGTCCCTCATGAATGTCAGACACAAGTGTTGCTCATACCAAGAAGGCTTATTCTGGGAGGAGGTAGCTGTTTCTATCAAAGGAACTGCTATAGTGTGACAATCTGTGGCACACAGTTCATGGGCAGCGTGTACGGATGGATCTTCAAGAGCCTTAACCCAGGAAGAACATGAAGCCATGAGGACTGGACCCAGCGGGATTCACAGACATGACTGTACTCTCAGGACACAGGCTCAGTGTGGGTCAGCCTGCAAACCGAGTGCTGGCATTGTGATGGCTGATTAGAGCCTGAACTCAGCTGGCCTGCAATTAATCAAGTAAACATTCTCCAAATTGCTTACACAATTGGAGAAAGTATGCAAAGGCTCAGAAAGGTGAGAATGCTGAGTCGCTCCATTGTCTGCAAACTGCTCAGACACCATGTACTGTACTAACCCAAGGGTACTCAACTTACCAGGGCATTAGGAGTCAGGGAGCCGTAGTCAACAGGAGGAGGCCAAAATGTGTTTATTTCTTGATCCGTCTGGTCACACTGGTGTGCTCATCTACTGATGATTCAACAAGGTGTTCACTTATGATTTGTGAATTTATCTACTGAAATGCTATAGGTTTATAAAGAGAAGTTTTTAAATGTATTCATGAAGGGAGCACACACGTTCTTGAAATAATGACTCAATGATTTTCCTCTGCCTGCCTGTGAGACTTGTGGCAGGAGCCTCGGTGGGACAGGACTCCCTGGTACCCGTGGGGATACTGAGATCCCGACAGAACTGAATCTGACACAGTCGGCACGGGGTGCCACGGCAACACGGGGTGACCAGACTGCCCTGGAAGGCCGTGGTCCGCGGCTGCTTGACGACAGGTTCCCTCTGAGGTAAACGGCTGGCAGCCTTCTCTGGGGCTATCTGGTCTGTGTACCTCGAAAACATCTAGTCTGTTAGAGAAGCTCAAATTGAGTTTGGTATGATTTTCAGCCAATAATAATGTAAACGCACTAGGAACAGACCTCACAGCTCACCCCGGAGGACGAGGACAAGGAAATACTCAGATCTTCCAAGGGTTATTTGATACCATCAGTGAAATCCACAAGTACTGGGGACACAAACCACCAATGAGATCAGAGCTGGTGCTCATAGGGGGGTCAGATTACATGCAAAGGCTCAGCCTGAGCCCACATCATGCAGAGTCTAGTTTGCATGCAAATCTAGGGGTCATTTCCTCAAGCCCAGAATATGCAGTAAGAATAGAGGGGTCACTCGCATGATCTGTGCATTTGTTCTGTGATGCGAAGTGAGATGTATTATTGCAGCCAGACCTTGGTGGGAGCCCATGAGGGACTTAATACTGAACCTGTGGGGAACTACAAATATTAGTACCTCTATCAAAGGTTTTAAAAATACAGGGGTGTTAATGCCTATGGAATCCCCATTTAACCCAGTCAATTTGGCATTGAGGAATGACTGTGAATTATTATTTGCTTTAATAGTTGGTGATGCTAATTGAAGTGGTAGTTCCTTGGGGTCATAAATAGAGCAAGTCACTGTGCCCAGGGCATTCAGCTATTTCCCTAGCAATTGCTTCCTCTCATATCTCCTTCAGAAAAGGAAAGTACCCTCTTCATGTAGTAAGTGCAACATTACACCACTACCAACCTACATGAAAATTATGTTAACTCCCTGTTTCTATTAAAAATAGAGTTCCTGAGACTTTGATTTTCCTCACAGAATGTCATCCTGGTTGACTCTCTATACAATGAAGGACATTTTATGGAACATTAGTCTGTTTAAAGATACCATGTTGATGAACAACTAAAAACATCATAAACATTCTACATTCCGTGATGAGAAACACATGCCCCAGAAGTTGGGGGAAAAATCATACCAATTCAGGAACTCACCACATCTATGAAGTTTCCCAGGTTCAGGTATTTGAAACTCCCTGGCATGTGTACTCTAAAATTAAAAAAAGTGAAGCAATGTGCAAGAATCACTAGTAGTAAATACAGAGCTTGTTATATGTCTTTGGATTTTGTTGGCACCATCCATCACGCCTGGGGTAGTGCCCAAGCCTGTGTGCCAGCTGTAAGGCAGCCACATTGCAGTGGGGCCTGGAGTTCAGGAAACGCTCTTCAGCAGGTAGAAATGGGTGTAAGTTGCCCAGTTACTTTAATAGCCTTGGCCTCAAAGATAGTGACAGTGCTGGTGACAGGGCTGTTGTGGAGTCTCTGGCCAGCCCAGAGACTTGAAGCACAGTTCAGATCTGAGGGCTCTGGCCTAGTGTCATGACTTCCTTTACCAGGGGCTCTTCTCTCTCGGGGAGCGGATCACAGTTGTTGGAACCTTTTAGGCCGAATGCCCACCATAGGATGACAAATGTCTATGCAAACTTAATAGATGCCACAGATTGTGATCAGATCCACTGCATCATAAAGCTGAACATGTGTAGCAGCATGATGCTATCAATGGATATGGTATACCACGACCGGGCCTGAGCAGCTGCAGGAGGCATTCTAAATTGTAATCTGAAGGCATAGGTAAACTGCATGAGCCCTTGGTGTCTGCTCCTGTGTCTTAGATGTCTCTCCCTTATTTCACATCTGTAGCCACATATGAATTTTCTGTAGCCAGTTAACAAAATCAGATCAAGTTCAGACCTGGTTTATATAAAAATCATGTGCTTACATCTGTGAAGGTGTATTTCTAGACTGTTTATTCTATTCCAAAATTTAAAAACTTGTGTGTATCAAAGGATATTTTTAACAGCTAAAAGGCAAACCATAGAATGGGAGAAAATATTTCTAAATAACAAATATGATAAAGGATTCATATTTAGAATATTTTTAAAAATCCTAAAACTCATCAATAAGAGAACAGCCCAGTTTAATAATAGGCAAAGGACTTGAATGTGTATTTTTCCACCGAAGACATGCTAATGGCCAAGAAGGACATGAAAAGATGCTCATATCAGTAAGGAAATGCAAGCCCAAAGCACGGGGAGGTAGCACTTCACACTCATCACCATGACTACTGGAAAAACAAACACACGAAAGTGACACAAAGCACTTGGTGTTCTGTGGTGAGGATGCTGAGAAATTGGAACCTTGTGTATTCCCGGCAGGAATGTAAAATGATACAGTGCAGTGGAAAACAGCAATGGAATTCCTCAAATAATTAAGCATAATTACCATATGACCTAGCAATTTCTGGGTATATATACAAAAGAACTGAAAAAAGCAATTTGAATAGATAATTTCACAGCAGCATTATTTACAATAGTCAAAAAGTAGAAACAACTCAAATGCCCATTGAGGGATGAATGGATAAACACAAGCGGCATGTATGCATGTTATATATAAACAGACAAATGTGTAATGGAATATTATTCAGCTTTACAAGGAATGAAATTCTAATATATGGATGACCTTTGGAGACATTATGCTAAGTGAAATAAGCCAGGCAGAAAAGGATAATATGGCAGGATTCCTCTTCTATGGGGCACCTGAAATAGCCAAATCCACTGAGACAGACTTAGAAAAGTGGCGACAGGGCCTGGGGGCACAGGAGAATGGGCTTCACTGCTTGATGGGTGCAGAGTTTCAGTTGGGATGATGAAAAAGTTCTAGAGATGGATGGTGGTGATAACTGCACAGCAATGTGAGTGTTCTTAATGCCACTAACCTGTTCATTTAAATGGTTAAAATGGTAAATTTTAACTGTTAAAAATATCCTTTGATTCACAAAAGTTTTTAAATTTTGAAATAGAATAAACAGTCTAGAAATAGACCTTCACATATCTGAGCACATGATTTTCAGCAAGGGTACAAAGACATTCAATGGAGAAAATAGAGTGTTTTCAACAAATGGTGCTGGGAAAATTGGATAGCCATAGACCAAAGAATGAAGATGAACTTAGATATTATCTAGCACCATATATAAAGTTGAACTCAAAATGGATCGAAGACCTAAACCTAATAGCTAAAACTGTAAAACTCTAAGAAGACAATGTAAGGAGAGCCTCACGACGCGGGCGTGGCAGTCAGTTTGGGATAGGACCCCAAAGTCACAGACGAGACAGGAAAAAACAACAACCTAAATGCCATCTCTTTCATTTCAATCTGTGCCTCCGTGATCAAACTGAACTCCTTGTACACAATGCAGTGCTGGGTCCTGCATTTTCTTTACCCACCCATAGAGAGAAGTACATTTTATTTGGTGTTTATTAAAATAAGTAAAAAATGAAGCTCTGTTCTCTGAAAGATAGTGTCGAGAGAATGACTGCATATTGCAGCAGAGAGCCATGTAGAAGCGAAGGTGTTAAAAATTTCTTCTAAGGAAATTGTTTTTGAGCTTCAGTTGCTATAACAACTTCCTTTACCTCAAGTAATGTTGAACTAGATATGAATAGCGTATGTTTCATATAGGCACTGAATTCATAACCACTGACACTCAAAATAAAATATTAAGGAAAAAGTATACTATAGAGAATCTTATGGTTTGAAGGACAAACTTTAACTGTAGTAATTAACTACAAGTATAAGTTAATTCACATTTTCTTTCATAAATAATGTTCCTTCTGTTCAACATACGAACAAGTTCATTGTCTTGACCCATTCTTGAAAGTAGTTTTAAAAAGTACAGCAGGTAATGGTTTCTTTTATGTATTACAGAATATATTTTTCTGTGGTAGAAGTACATGGTCCCTTTGCTTTATTTGAGTCGGTTCGTTTTGGAGTACAATAGGATCTTCCACAGTTCCTATTTCTGTTCTATGTGAGATTAGTTTTAAAATATGTATTATAATTGGAAGAATCATTCATCCAAATGCTTTAAAAATGATACCTAACCACTGACCAGAAAAGGGTAATGGAATGAAGACACCTCAGTAATCCCCCAAGTGTTGGCATCTCCCACCCTTTCCTCAGACCAGCCAATCAAGAATACGTGACAAATGGAGTAACTGAGAGTGCCAGGGTTGATTCATATAGTAATAAATCAGAACTCATTTTGTTGTTAAGGTTGTAAGTGGAGGTTCTGTTTCCTTCCTTAACGATGTAGACTGTTTGTGCACCTTGATGTGTGCACACCTCACTCTTCACAACAATGTTCCATACCATAGAATTAAACTTGTGTTATTCTTAGCACCTAAGGACTTCTTAGCAGGTGATGACACATTTGATTATATTTTGCCTAACAAATACTTTAACATTACAAAGTACCCATGAGAAGCTTTCTGACCAACAAATTTACTGAATTGTATGAACATTCCACTAGGAGTACCAAATACAGGTTTTGAGGGATCTCTTTTATACATTGGGATTTTAGGGGTTAATAAATAATACTCATTTCATTCTTCTGGAAATTCAGAGTCAGTAGATAAGACACAGACAAAAAAAAAAAAAACATCAGCTTGAAATATTGCGTGTGGTCACTGAGGCCCGTGGTGCTGGCGTGGCATCTCAGTCCCCGGGCGTCAAGGGAAGGTTTGCTGCTTCTCGGCCAACACACATGTTACGTGAATCTTCCTTAAAACGTCTAGAGAAAACATGGGAAGAGGAATGAAGCCCACGTGACTAAAGGTTTATAGGTTTCTTTCTCCTGCATAAAAATGGGGACGAATGAATAGCACCCACCGATCAGATGACTCTTTTTTTCCCTGAGAGGAGAAGTGAAGAAGGCCTGGATCACCCGAAGTGAGTCAGAAGTCAGGAAAGCTGTTTTCGTGGCAGATCCCAGCACAGACAGAGACACGAGGCCAGAGGACCACCCCGCACATGGAGAGCGCCTCCCATCATGCAGGCCATCATTATTTGCTCATTGTTTAATTATTTAATGATTCCTAGTGTCTCATTTTAAAACTATATTTTCTGTTCTTTGAATGTCTAAAGTTACTAAAAATGATGCAAAATTATTAGCATGAAGAACAAAGTTGATTTTTTCCATTTATAACTAGTAATGAACTTCAGTCACAGAACTCCTTTAACCTTTATATTGTCATAGCACTAATGTAAGTGCTGAAGTAAATTATATTCTGACACCCACATCATTTTATCAACACTCAACAGTACATGTAATCAGAATAAACTCTAAAACCTTGTAAACTCTAAAGCCATTTCTCTATTTCTGCACTTAAAAGTAAGTGCAAAGCAAAGCACTTTTTTTTTGCCCACTGAGTCATCTTAAGTAAAAGGAGGATTTCCCTCCATAACGCTCACCTACAGTGTTCCTTTATGTGCTACATTTAGAAGTTACAAAATAGAAAAGCAGAACAAAACCTATCGCTCGGCAAAGTCTCTTCCTTTGTGCGCCTGTGGACTTGCCCCCCCATAAACCAACGATCTAGAAAGGCCAGGCCAGTGGTAATAAGTACTTATGGGCAAAGCTATTCTCAATTCCCAAATTGAACTGAGCTGAGGCAGAAAATTTAGTTTCCCTTCTGAGAAGTCATGATTTCTATCAGCACCTCAGGGAGTGAAGAAAGCTTCAAGCTACTCCTATTTGAGACTTTGCTTGTTTAAAACTCATTAAATCCGTGACATGCTCTCTTCTTATATATGCGTTAAAAGACAGCAAGAGAGCTGAGAGGGGTTCCCTGAGGTCCCCTGCAGTACTCCCATCATATCTCACGTGCTTCATATACAAATATAAATTGTTTTTATCCCTTTATCTGATTTTTAAAATTTGTCATAGTGTACTAATCCAGGTCAAACTGAATCCATTTGTCAAGTCATAAGTTTTTAAACAATTTATCAAATCTTAAATTCAAAACAAACTATGACTATTCTTTCTCTTATAAACAATTTGTGATTTTTGACAAATGATCATTTGCTGTGTGTAGTAGATTTCTACCAAAATTTGCCCTTTTGTTCATCCTTCAGTTTTGTACTAGACATGTTCATTTCTGCATGTGTGTGTGTGTGGGGGGTGTGTGTGTGTGTGATATATGCTTATGGATTGAACCACAGCAGAGAAGTACCTGTCATATATTTTTTTCTTTGCTTCTTCATAAGGATCACTTTATAAATCATTTAAGAATTCACTATTAATTTTGAAAGATGCTGATGTTAAATGTTGCTCAGGAATAAAGCAAAGTTAATGGCTATTTGTTCTATTATTTATACTCAGAAATATTCCCACTAGCGTACCAAGGGAGAATGATTAATAATGAAGTACACTGAATATTTTGAACTCCTTATAGAACCCATTTGAATTTTGAATAGTTTTACATGAACATTTCATAATAGGATACTGAAAATCATTACAAAAGTGAATTATATAAAATATTTCATTACTGAAAGAAAACAAGATAGCTAAATAGTTTTTCCAATAAAAGAGCTCTAATTTATAGTATAGATGGCAAAATAGAGGAAAATATTTCTTTTCAATAAATCACTCTAAAACACTCAAAGGAACAGTAACAAAACTCTTAACTAGTACAGACTCCCTGCCTGAATTTTTTCCACTAAAGATAGTTTGTTTTTCTAATGAGTAAAAGGACTGAAGGCTTTACCTTTCATTTGTCTCAAATGGAACTTCTTCTTTATATGCTTTACTTCCCTCTGGTGTCCAGGGCAATGACATTAGCAGGTAAGAAATATGCATATTAGGAAACTAAGTATCTTACACAAGTACTATTTCTAGGTGCTTAAAACAGGACTAAATATTAAATTGTGTTACCTAGGCACTCTGATCCAATATTGACATTAAGTACAGAAGGAGTGGAGCTAAGAAACAAATATGATTTCCTGAATTTCCTTCTTCACTGGATATAAAAGAATATCACTTGTAGTGTCTGCACACCTGGGTTTTGCTTTACTCAGAAATGGCATTTTGCTTACTTTTATGTTCTGGTCACTTTTACATTTATTATCTGTCATTTAGTATCAATCCTAAATAAACAGGCTAAACTCACAATTAAAGACTCTAGCAAAAGAACAAATGAAACCCAAAGTTAGTAGACAGAGGGTCATAATAAAGATCAGAGCAGAAAAAAATGAAATAGAGAAGAATAAAAGAATAGGAAAAAAGTCAGTGAAACCAAGAGATGGTTCTTTGAGAAAATAAATAAAATAGAAAAACTCATAGCCAGACTTAGGAAGAAGAAAAGAGAGAGTACACAAACAAAATCAGAAACAAAAAAGGAATAGTCACTACTGACACCACAGAAATACAAGGCATTATTAGAGAATTCATTGAAAAATTATATACCAATAAATTGGACAACCTAGAAGAATGGACAAATTCCTAGAAAAATGCAACCTTCCAAGACTGACCCAGGAACAAAAAGAAAATCTGAACAGACCAATAACCAATAATGACATTGAGTTGGTAATAAAACAACTCACAAAAAACAAAAGTGCAGGACCAGACAGCCTCACAGCTGAATTCTACCAAACACTTAAAGAAGAGCTAATACCCATCCTTCTCAAAATAGAAGAGAATACTTCCAAACTTATTCTATGATGCCAACATCATTCTAATACCAAAACCAGAAAATGACACTATTAAAAAAGGAAATTACATAAAGATCTGCAGGAGGGGCGGAGCCAGGATGGCGGCGTGAGTAGAGCAGTGGAAATCTCCTCCCAAAAACACATAGAGCTATGAAAATATAACAAAGAAAAATCTTCCTAAAATAGAGACCACAGGACACAGGACAACATCCAGACCACATCCACACCTGCAAGGAACCAGCGCCTTGCGAAGGGGGTAAGATACAAGCCCCGGCCCGGCGGGACCCGAGCGCCCCTCCCCCCGGCTCCCGGCGGGTGGAGAGAAACCGGAGCGGTTTTTTTTTTTTTCTTGGCGAGCGCTTTTTGGAAGCCTTAGAGGGACGGGCCCCCGTTGCTGGGGAGGCAGGGTGGCGGGACCGGTGAGCAGGTGCCTGGGAACGGCGCCGGAGGACAAAGAATATCCCGCGTTTCTCCCTGCGGGACCGGTGGTCGGGTGCCTGAGACCAGTGCCTGAGGACGGAGGAGGTCGCGTGTTTTTCCTTTTTTTTTTTTCTCTCTTTTTGGCGAGCGCTTTTTGGAAGCCTTGAAGGGACGGGGACCCCAGTGCTAGGGAGGCAGGGTGGCGGGACTGGTGAGTGGGTGCCTGGGACCGGCGCCTGAGGACAAAGAATATCCCACGTTTTTCCCTGCGGGACCGGTGGGCGGGTGCCTGAGACCGGCACTTGAGGACAGAGGAAATCGCGCATTTTTCCCCTTTTTTTTTTCCTTTTCTGCGAGTGCTTTTTGGAAGCCTAAAAGGGACAGGGACCCCGGTGCTAGGGAGGCAGGGCGGCAGGACTGGTGAGCGGGTGCCTGGGACCGGCACCTGAGGACAAAGAATATCCCGCGTTTTTCCCTGTGGGACCGGTGGGTGGGTGCCTGAGACCGGCACCTGAGGACGGAAGAAATCGCGTGTTTTTAATCCTTTTTTTCTCTCTTTTTGGCGAGTGCTTTTTGGAAGCCTTGAAGGGACAGGGCCCCCGGTGCTAGGGAGGCAGGGCGGCGGGACTGGTGAGCGGGTGCCTGGGACCAGTGCCTGAGGACAAAGAATATCGAGCGTTGCTTCCCTGCGGGACCGGTGGGTGGGTGCTTTTTGGAAACCTTGAAAGGACAGGGACCCTGGTGCTAGGGAGACAGGGCAGCAGGACCAGTGAGCGGGTGCCTGGGACCGGTAACTGAGGAAAAAAAAAAAAAATCGCTTGTTTTTTCCTTTTTTTTTTTTTTCTCTTTCTTTCTGTTCCCTCTCTCATTGTTGCTGTTGTTGTTTTGGTTTGGAGAGTGCTTTTTGGAAGTCTAAAGGGGCAGGACAGGTCACTTAGACCAGAGGCAGGGAATCTGGGGATCTCTGGGCACTCTAACCCCCTGGGCAGCAGGGAGCACAGAGGCCCCTTACGGAGATAAATAGCCTCCTGGCCGCTCCCCATCCAACGGGGCTCCACCATTTTGGAGGAACAGCCTCAGCAAGGCCAAGCCCACAGCAACAGCGGAGATAAACCCCAAAGCAACTGGGCGGGAAACAGAAGCCCTGTCTGTGCACAGCTGCCCAGCACAAGCAACTAGAGGTTGCTAGTCTCCCAGGAAAAGGCTACAAACCAACAAGAAGGGAAGCTCTTCCAGCAGTCACTTGTACCAGCTCTGCAAACTATCTCTATCACCATGAAAAGGCAAAACTACAGGCAGACAAAGATCACAGAGACAACACCTGAGAAGGAGACAGACATAACTAGTCCTCCTGAAAAAGAATTCAAAATAAAAATCATGAACATGCTGACAGAGATGCAGAGAAAAATGCAAGAGCAATGGGATGAGATGCAGAGAAAAATGCAAGAGCAGTGGGATGAGATGCAGAGAAAAATGCAAGAGCAGTGGGATGAAGTCCGGAAGGAGATCACAGATGTCAGGAAAGAGATCACAGAAGTGAAACAATCCCTGGAAGGATTTATAAGCAGAATGGATAAGATGCAAGAGGCCATTGAAGGAATAGAAGCCAGAGAACAGGAACGTATAGAAGCTGACATAGAGAGAGATAAAAGGATCTCCAGGAATGAAACAACACTAAGAGAAATATGTGACCAATACAAAAAGAAAAACATTCGTATTATAGGGATACCAGAAGAGGAAGAAAGAGGAAAAGGGATAGAAAGTGTCTTTGAAGAAATAATTGCTGAAAACTTCCCCAAACTGGGGGAGGAAATAATCGAACAGACCATGGAATTACACAGAACTCCCAACAGAAAGGATCCAAGGAGGACAACACCAAGACACATAATAATTAAAATGGCAAGGATCAAGGACAAGGAAAGAGTTTTAAAGGCAGCTAGAGAGAAAAAGGTCACCTATAAAGGAAAACCAATCAGGCTAACATCAGACTTCTCAACAGAAACCCTACAGGCCAGAAGAGAATGGCATGATATACTTAATGCAATGAAACAGAAGGGCCTTGAACCAAGGATACTGTATCCAGCACGACTATCATTTAAATATGATGGTGGGATTAAACAATTCCCAGACAAGCAAAAGCTGAGGGAATTTGCTTCCCACAAACCACCTCTACAGGGCATCCTACAGGGACTGCTCTAGATGGGAGCACCCCTAAAAAGAGCACAGAACAAAACACACAACATATGAAGAATGGAGGAGGAGGAATAAGAAGGGAGAGAAGAAAATAATCTCCAGACAGTGTATATAACAGCTCAATAAGCGAGCTAAGTTAGGCAGTAAGATACTAAAGAAGCTAACCTTGAACCTTTGGTAACCACGAATCTAAAGCCTGCAATGGCAATAAGTACATATCTCTCACTAGTCACCCTAAATGTAAATGGACTTAATGCACCAATCAAAAGACATAGAGTAATAGAATGGATAAAAAAGCAAGACCCATCTATATGCTGCTTACAAGAAACTCACCTTAAACCCAAAGATAAGCATAGACTAAAAGTCAAGGGATGGAAAAACATATTTCAGGCAAACAACAGTGAGAAGAAAGCAGGGGTTGCAGTACTAATATCAGACAAAATAGACTTCAAAACAAAGAAAGTAACAAGAGATAAAGAAGGACACTACATAATGATAAAGGGCTCAGTCCAACAAGAGGATATAACCATTCTAAATATATATGCACCCAATACAGGAGCACCAGCATATGTGAAGCAAATACTAACTGAACTAAAGAGGGAAATAGACTGCAATGCATTCATTGTAGGAGACTTCAACACACCACTCACCCCAAAGGATAGATCCACCGGGCAGAAAATAAGTAAAGACACACAGGCACTGAACAACACACTAGAACAGATGGACCTAATAGACATCTATAGAACTCTACATCCAAAAGCGACAGGATATACATTCTTCTCAAGTGCACATGGAACATTCTCCAGAATAGACCACATACTAGCTCACAAAAAGAGCCTCAGTAAATTCCAAAATATTGAAATTCTACCAACCAATTTTTCAGACCACAAAGGTATGAAAGTAGAAATAAATTCTACAAAGAAAACAAAAAGGCTCACAAACACATGGAGGCTTAACAACATGCTACTAAATAATCAATGGATCAATGAACAAATCAAAATAGAGATCAAGGAATATATAGAAACAAATGACAACAACAACACTAAGCCCCAACTTCTGTGGGATGCAGCGAAAGCAGTCTTAAGAGGAAAGTATATAGCAATCCAGGCACACTTGAAGAAGGAAGAACAATCCCAAATGAATAGTCTAACATCACAATTATTAAAACTGGAAAAAGAAGAACAAATGAGGCCTAAAGTCAGCAGAAGGAGGGACATAATAAAGATCAGAGAAGAAATAAACAAAATTGAGAAGAATAAAACAATAGCAAAAATCAACGAAACCAAGAGCTGGTTCTTTGAGAAAATAAACAAAATAGATAAGCCTCTAGCCCAACTTATTAAGAGAAAAAGAGAGTCAACACAAATCAACATAATCAGAAATGAGAATGGAAAAATCACGACAGACTCCACAGAAATACAAAGAATTATTAAAGACTACTATGAAAACCTATATGCCAACAAGCTGGAAAACCTAGAAGAAATGGACAACTTCCTAGAAAAATACAACCTCCCAAGACTGACCAAGGAAGAAACACAAAAGTTAAACAAACCAATTACAAGCAAAGAAATTGAAACAGTAATAAAAAAACTACCCAAGAACAAAACCCCGGGGCCGGACGGATTTACCTCGGAATTTTATCAGACACACAGAGAAGACATAATACCCATTCTCCTTAAAGTGTTCCACAAAATAGAAGAAGAGGGAATACTCCCAAACTCATTCTATGAAGCCAACATCACCCTAATACCAAAACCAGGAAAAGACCCCACCAAAAAAGAAAATTACAGACCAATATCCCTGATGAATGTAGATGCAAAAATACTCAATAAAATATTAGCAAACAGAATTCAACAGTATATCAAAAGGATCATACACCATGACCAAGTGGGGTTCTTCCCAGGGATGCAAGGATGGTACAACATTCGAAAATCCATCAACATCATCCACCACATCAACAAAAAGAAAGACAAAAACCACATGATCATCTCCATAGATGCTGAAAAAGCATTTGACAAAATTCAACATCCATTCATGATAAAAACTCTCAGCAAAATGGGAATAGAGGGCAAGTACCTCAACATAATAAAGGCCATATATGATAAACCCACAGCCAGCATTATACTGAACAGCGAGAAGCTGAAAGCATTTCCACTGAGATCGGGAACCAGACAGGGATGCCCACTCTCCCCACTGTTATTTAACATAGTACTGGAGGTCCTAGCCACGGCAATCAGACAAAACAAAGAAATACAAGGAATCCAGATTGGTAAAGAAGAAGTTAAACTCTCACTATTTGCAGATGATATGATACTGTACATAAAAAACCCTAAAGACTCCACTCCAAAACTACTAGAACTGATATCGGAATACAGCAAAGTTGCAGGATACAAAATTAACACACAGAAATCTGTAGCTTTCCTATACACTAACAACGAATCAATAGAAAGAGAAATCAGGAAAACAATTCCATTCACCATTGCATCAAAAAGAATAAAATACCTAGGAATAAACCTAACCAAAGAAGTGAAAGACTTATACTCTGAAAACTACAAGTCACTCTTAAGAGAAATTAAAGGGGACACTAATAAATGGAAACTCATCCCATGCTCATGGCTAGGAAGAATTAATATCGTCAAAATGGCCATCCTGCCCAAAGCAATATACAGATTTGATGCAATCCCTCTCAAATTACCAGCAACATTCTTCAATGAATTGGAACAAATAATTCAAAAATTCATATGGAAACACCAAAGACCCCGAATAGCCAAAGCAATCCTGAAAAAGAAGAATAAAGTAGGGGGGATCTCACTCCCCAACTTCAAGCTCTACTACAAAGCCATAGTAATCAAGACAATTTGGTACTGGCACAAGAACAGAGCCACAGACCAGTGGAACAGATTAGAGACCCCAGAAATTAACCCAAACATATATGGTCAATTAATATTTGATAAAGGAGCCATGGACATACAATGGCAAAATGACAGTCTCTTCAACAGATGGTGCTGGCAAAACTGGACAGCTACATGTAGGAGAATGAAACTGGACCATTGTCTAACCCCATATACAAAGGTAAACTCAAAATGGATCAAAGACCTAAATGTAAGTCATGAAACCATTAAACTCTTGGAAAAAAACATAGGCAAAAACCTCTTAGACATAAACATGAGTGATCTCTTCTTGAACATATCTCCCCGGGCAAGGAAAACAACAGCAAAAATGAGCAAGTGGGACTACGTTAAGCTGAAAAGCTTCTGTACAGCGAAAGACACCATCAATAGAACAAAAAGGAACCCTACAGTATGGGAGAATATATTTGAAAATGACAGATCCGATAAAGGCTTGACGTCCAGAATATATAAAGAGCTCACACGCCTCAACAAACAAAAAACAAATAACCCAATTAAAAAATGGGCAGAGGAACTGAACAGACAGTTCTCCAAAAAAGAAATACAGATGGCCAAGAGACACATGAAAAGATGCTCCACATCGCTAATTATCAGAGAAATGCAAATTAAAACTACAATGACGTATCACCTCACACCAGTAAGGATGGCTGCCATCCAAAAGACAAACAACAACAAATGTTGGCGAGGCTGTGGAGAAAGGGGAACCCTCCTACACTGCTGGTGGGAATGTAAATTAGTTCAACCATTGTGGAAAGCAGTATGGAGGTGCATCAAAATGCTCAAAACAGACCTACCATTTGACCCAGGAATTCCACTCCTAGGAATTTACCCTAAGAACGCAGCAATCAAGTTTGAGAAAGACAGATGCACTCCTATGTTTATCGCAGCACTATTTACAATAGCCAAGAATTGGAAGCAACCTAAATGTCCATCGGTAGATGAATGGATAAAGAAGATGTGGTACATATACACAATGGAATACTACTCAGCCATAAGAAGTGGAAAAATCCAACCATTTGCAGCAACATGGATGGAGCTGGAGAGTATTATGCTCAGTGAAATAAGCCAAGCGGAGAAAGAGAAATACCAAATGATGTCACTCATCTGAGGAGTATAGGAACAGAGGAAAAACTGAAGGAAAAAAACAGCAGTGGAATTACAGAACCCAAAAATGGACTAACAGGTACCAAAGGGAAAGGAACTGGGAGGATGGGTGGGCAGGGAGGGATAAGGGGGGGGGAAGAAGAAGGGGGGTATTAAGATTAGCATGCATGGGGGGGAGGGAACAAGGGGAGGGTGGGCTGCACAACACAGAGAGGACAAGTAGTGACTCTACAACATTTTGCTAAGCTGATGGACAGTAACCGTAATGTGGTTGTTAGGGGGGACCTGATATAGGGGAGAGCATAGTTAACATAGTATTCTTCATGTAAGTGTAGATTAAAAATTAAAAAAAAAAAAAAAAAAAGAAAGAAAGAAAGAAAGAAAAGGGGGATTACTCCTTAACAGGATAAAACTATTGGTAAATCAAAGATCAACGCATGCTTTAAATATCCTTAATGTTGATCACTTAAAGGGTGTCAGATGATCAGCTATGGAGGTACTCTTTTCTGATAATATTCCTTTCTCTTAATTTAAAAAAAAAAAAAAAAAAAGCAGTTACTGTGTGCTGACCTCCAATGAGTTCTGCACAGTGGTATAGAGGGCATGTCAAAGTGTGGGCAAAGGGTCTCTTTGTTTCTATGCAGAAGATCAAGGCCTAGCTTGGATACCCAGAAAATGAACTAAGATACGATATGAGGAGGAGCTTCCGGCATCAGCACTCTCTGGAGGACTTGTGCCGGGGGATGATCATCAAAAAGCCTCCACAGGGATCCGGACGATGCTGCGGTTGTGGCTGCATCCAGCTCACCGTCTCCTGGACTTGCCATAAGAATGAGGAGGGAGATGTCTAGGCTGGCATGTGCATACAGTGAGACAACGAATTTGACCGGATCTGTACTGTTGGAACTCAACCAGGAGTTGGGAGGGGTGCAAGTTGTAGCACCCCAAAATCTCATGACTATAGACTATCTATGGTTAAAAGAACATATGGGATGTGAACAGATCCCAGAAATGGGCTGCTTTAATTTGTCTGATGGTTCAAGTACAGTTGTACAATATCCATCATATCATAGATAAATTTTCACAAATGCCTAGGGTGCCTAACTGGTTTTCTTGGCTTCACTGGAGATGGATGGTAATTATAGATTTGCTTTGTTTATGTCACCGTATTCCTATTATGTTAATATGTGTGTGCAAATTAGTTAGTAGTTTAAAGCCTATACATACTTAAGGTACTATACAAGAAGATATGTCAAAGAAATAATCAATCCTCCCAAGTTTCCTTCATATGCTACATCTATAGCTTTTCTTCTTCCTTCCTAATTACAACCCTTAAATAGAATTCGTGCCTCAGATCGAATTTACCGAGTATCATAATTCCTCCAGGTGGTAAAGATACCTCGAGACAAGTGCTGAGCATAGAAGCCACAGGGCATAAATCTGCAAAGAAGTAAAAAGCTAACCTTTGCAAACAATATGGCTTCTCTCTCACTTACCAACTTTACATTTCCCTGTATGGCCCCGGAAGATGACTGGTTAGCCAGAGACGGGTAAGATTCCTCAAGGGAGGAACAACCTAAGACAGGCACAGTCGCAGGGGGGCCATCAGGTGAGAATTTGGGGATCAACAGAGGTGAGGCTCAGAACCTCACCCCCCCTGCTTTGAGAGAAATCTTCTGCATCCGTGGATGTTTTGCTGCCCTTGTCTAGCCTGGATTAATACTTAGTCCATAGGCACACACCTGATCATCTGATCATCTACATTTGCCTTCTTACAGCACTAAACTATGTTTTCTACCTTTATCTTGCATCTACCTACCACTTCAGCATTTTATTAAAAATAAAAATAATAATAATAATAGGAGAAATGTGGGATCAACATATAAATCAAGTACAAAAATCAAACGAATATTCATATTTGACCTGATTTTTTATAGGTCATATTGCATGATCAAAACCGAAAGTTTCTGTGATGACTGCCCTTGTACTGTTCACCATGTAAGAATTTATTCACTATGTAAGAATTCGTTCACCATGTAAGAACTTGTTCGTTATGCTTCAGAAGATTGGAGACTGACGAGAATTAGGCTTGAGATGGATTAATGATTGTGCATTGAGCACTGACCCCCCTATACAGAATTTTATTGTTGTTAACAACCATTTGATCAATAAATATGAGAGATGCCCTCTCAAAAAAAAAAAAAAAAAAAAAAAAGGAAATTACAGACCAATATCCCCGATGAATATAGATAAATCCTCAACAAAATATTAGCAAATCAAACTTAAAAATTGATCAAAAGGATCATAATGACTAAGTGGGATTTATTCCAAGGATGCGATTTTGATACAAAATCCATACATCAATCAGTGTGATACACCACATCAAAAAAAAGAACAGAAATCACATGATTATCTCAATAGACGCTTGAAAAAAGCATTTGACAAAATTGGATACAGAGGGACCATACGTTAACATAATAAAGGCCATATATGACAAACCCGCAGCCAACATACTCAAAGCTGAAAACTTCTCTAAGATCAGGGAGAAGACAAGGATGCCCACTCTCACCGCTTTTATTCAACATATACAAGATGAAGAGATAAAAGGCATCCAGATTGGCAAGGAAGAAGTAAAACTGTCACTATTTGTAGATCACATTATATGATAGAAAACCCTAAAGACTCCACCAAAAAAATATTAGAACTAATAATTCAATTCAGCAAAGTTGCAGGATACAAAATTAATACACAGAAATCTATTGCATTCCTCTATACTACCAAGAACTAGCAGAAAGAGAAATCAGGAAAACAATTCCATAACAATTGCATCAAAAAAAAAAAAACCTAGGAATAAACCTAACCAAGGAGATGAAAGACCTGTATTCTGAAAACTAGGGGACACTCATGAGAGAAATTAAAGAAGACAAATAAGTGGAAAGTTATCCCATGCTCATGGATAGGAAGAATTAGTATTGTCTAAAGGGCCATCCTGCCCAAAGCAGTTTACAGATTCACTACAATCCCTATCACAATTTTTTTTTCAATGAATTCGAGCAAATAATCCTTAATATCATATGGAACCACAGAAGACCCTAAATAGCCAAAACAATTCCGAAAAAAAAAAAGAATAAAGGTGGGGGTATTACACTCCATGACTTAAAGTTATACTACACAGCTACAATAATCACAACAGTATGGTAGTGGCACAAGAAGTGACCTGTAGAGCAGTGGAACAGAATAGAGAGAGAAGAGAAATAAACTCATACATATATGGTCAATTAATATAACATAAAGGAACCATGAATAAACAATGGGGAAAGGACTGTCTTTAAGAAGGATGGGTGTTATCTCGTCATAAAATGTTAGGATAGAATTCACCCGTGAAGCCATCTGTTCCTGGACTTTTGTTTGTTGGGAGTTTTTTTTTATTACCAGCTCAGGTTCTTTACTACTAATTGGTGTGTTCAGTTGTTCTGTTTCTCCCTGGGTCATTTTTGGAAGATTGTGCCTTTCTATGAATTTGTCCATTTCTTCTTGGTTGTTCAATTTATTGGCATATAACTTTTTCATAGAATTTATTTAAATTCTTTAAATTTCTCTGATGTTGGTTGTAACTCCTTTTTCACTTTTGATTTTATTTATTTGCATCCTCTTTCTTCTTAATAAGTCTGGCTAAGGGCTTGTTTGTTTATCCTCTCAAAGAACCAGCTCCTTGTTACATTGATTTTTTTCCCACTGTTTTCTTTGTTTCTATATTTATTTACACTCTAATCTTTATTGTATCCCTCCTTCTACTAACTTTGTGCTTTGTTCTGCTTTTTCTAGTTCCTGTGGTTGTGAGTTTAGATTGTTTATTTGGGATTATTCTTATTTCTTGAGGCAGGCCTGTATTGCTATGTACTTCCTCTTAGAACTGCTTTTGCTGCATCCCACATATTTTGAACAATCGTGCTTCTGTTTTCATTCATCTTCATGTATTATTTGATTTCTTCTGTGATCTGTTCATTGATCCACTGATTATTTAGAAGCATGTTTTTTAGCCTCCACATGTTTGTGTTTTTTCCTGTTTTTTTTTCTTGTAATTGATTTCTTGTTTCATATCATTGTGGTCTAGAGGATGCTTGATACAATTTCAATCTTAAATTTGTTGTTTGTTTGTGTTGTGATACATGATCTACTCTTGAGAATGCATCATGTTTACTTGAGAAAAATGTGTATTGTATTGCTGTGGGATAGAATGTTTTGTATATATACATTAAGTCCATCTGTTCTAATGTGTCATTCAGTGCCTTGTTTCCTTAGTTATTTTCTGTCTGGATCACCTGTCCATTGATGTAGTGTGGTATCAGATGATTCTTTTGCAGTCTCTGTCTCCCTTTAACACTGATCTGACTGGTTAAACCACAAGTGTGGAGCCCTGGCTGCTTGTTACCTGGGTCTCTTCTTAGGGTTGGGTTGTAGCAAGTAACCTTGAGAGATGAGGTGATAGCCTTCTTCAGGGAGAAGAATAGGTATGCTTACCATTTACTCTAAAGCAGTGAGTTCCCTGAACCCACCCACCATGTGCACAGCACCTGTCTGAGCCACGTTGCCCACCTCCCCTCCACCCCAGGAAATGGGACAGAGGCAGACACAGCATCACGCAGCTTGCTGGGCTACATTACTAAGTCCTGTGTCTCTGACACAAAGGCTGCGTGTCCTTTGACAGCATACATGAATTAGCAGACTAACTTATTAGCAATGTAAAATCAAACTTCAGACTCAGTAGCTAATATCTCCAATATTATTGTAGTCTGAATACTGATTGTAGTCAAGAACATTTCATTTTACTAAATTTTGTGAGAATGCCCCACTGAATATAATTTTAGCTCCTACGTTGATACTACACACAAATTAATCATATGATGGA
The DNA here is from genome assembly GCF_040802235.1 of Manis javanica. Taxonomy (NCBI): domain Eukaryota; kingdom Metazoa; phylum Chordata; class Mammalia; order Pholidota; family Manidae; genus Manis; species Manis javanica. Next base: position 216,095,373 of record NC_133158.1, on the reverse strand, counting down.
ATTATTCATTATCCATTTTCTTGAGTGTTTTTACTATGAATGTGTATTGAATTTTGCCAATTGCCTTTTCAGCACCTATGGTATTAATAATAAATTCCATTAAATTAAACTGATTAATACAATAAGTTATATTAAAATATTCCAATATTGAAACATTCTAACATTCCTGAAATAAACCCCACTTAGTGGGATGCATTATTTTCAAAACTGCTCTTGGATTCTGTTTGCTAATACTTTGTTTAAGATTATTGCAATGAACACATTCATGAGGGACATTGGTCTTAAGTTTTATTTCTGGCACAATCTTCATCAGGCTTCAGTATCTTTGATGATAGAGAATAATCACTTCTTAAGATGCAAAGAAAGTGTTTTGTGTCCTTTACAGATTATAGTGACTAAAAGCAGATAGTATTTAGGGAGCAAATTGTGATGGAAATGATAACGAGAGTTTGAAATACATTAATTATAACTGCAGTGTTGTATCCCAGCTTAGGATTTTTGTTACAAAGGCCAGATCTCTCCTTGTAATTGTTGGAAGAGAGTACTTTCTAAAGCTACTTTCTGAGGTTACCCTCAGAGGATAGATATTAACAAGGTTACCGGGGAGGACTGATTTCACTGCAGGATCTAAGAGACTGGAGCAATTCTGGAGTTGTGCTCCAAAGACGCAAAGTGGAAGACAGAGAGCAGAACACTTGAAATTGAGTCTGATGTGGTTTTTGGTAATGACATGACTCTACAGCAAATGTGGAAGTGGGCTAAAGAGATGAGTCAGGGAGAAGGATAGGACAGTAATGGAAAGGAAGTCAAGAAGGTCAGAGGTTAGAATCCTGGAAGGACTAGCAAAATTTCATTGGAGTGGCAAAATGGTTTGGGAGCATTTGCATCTTGGTTTTAAGTAGTATGGATTCCTACCTCAAGCACTCATTTTTATTTTCAGCCCAGAAGGATGATTCTTTCAAAGTGTATTATTCTAGAAGAAGTCTATAAGAAGTAAACCAATGGTTCTTCCCACTGGATTTCCTATCTTGAATGAGGAGAAATCATGTGTATTGGTTAAAATCATCTGATATCTTACTGAATCACTGCCTCAGAGGATAGACATTAACAAGTCTAAAGCTTAACACATAATTCTGATGACCAAAATGTTATGGATATTGTGGTATTTAGTACAGTGTCCTGTGGATATAGAGCAAGGAAAATATCTGATACTCATTAGTGTAAGATTCATGTAATTGTGGCACTAGCAAAATGACAATTCACCCTTAAGAGAAATATTTATCACATGATTTGTGTTTTCAGATACAAAGTAGTTTTTTTAAACAGAATCTCACCATTTCAATTTTCAGTCTAGATACATACATATCTTTAGGTAACTTAATTCTGGTAATTGTATTTGCAGGGAAAGAGAAAGATCTGATCATTATAAATGGGGAACTATATCATTTCATCTTTAATATATGTTTGACTATTATTTTTGAATAGCAGTGTTTATAAAAATGTTATCTGGTATTTGATTGTGAACAACTAGTATTTCAGAATAATTCTATACAAATTTGCTTTAACTTCTTAAAATTTATTGTGCTTCTCTATTTTATATCCTACTTTCATAAATGGATATATTTCTGGAATACCTAGATTATTCTGTTATTGAAAAGAATGAGCATTCCACAAAGAAGATAATTCAGAAGAAACTATTAATATTTTTGTGTATATTTTAAGCATATCCTATATGGGTACAAGTTTGGTCAATGTATATTTACTTTGTATGTCTAACACCCTTTCCCTATTTTTATGATATTATGGCTTTTTGTCTTGGCCTGGATAATAGGGTGGACATGAAGCTAAAACTGTAATGCTTATAATATTTTACCTTCCTTCCTAAGGTGATTAACAATGTGATTAACAATATACATGGTCTCTTCTATCTGTCTATCTTTGGAGAGATAAATCTTTTCTGAGAGAAACCTATTTTCTGTAATAACAGAATCTTGAAGGTAATAAAGATCTGAAATCTTGAAGAAAGAGTGTTAATATAGGCATGAAAAAATCAATATGCTTTTCCAGTTCGGAGTCCCTGTGGCATACTGTTTTCATCAGCATTGTGCTGCATTAACACATCTTGAGAAAAGATTCTGCAGCCTTTCAGAGCGCCTAGGCCTCGTGTTTGTGCCTGCAGCCTGCCCCTCCCCCTGTGCGGCCTGCCCCTCCCCCTGTGCGGCCTGCCCCTTCCCTTGTGCAGCCTGCCTCCCCCTCTTGCGTTGCCTGCCCCTCCCCCTGTGCGGCCTGCTCCTCCCTCTGTGCGCTGCCTGCCCCTCCCCCTGTTGCGTGGCCTGCCCCTCCCCCTTTGTGGCCTGCCCCTCCTCCTGTGCGGCCTGCTCCTCCCTCTGTGCGCTGCCTGCCCCTCCCCCTGTTGCGTGGCCTGCCCCTCCTCCTGTGCGGCCTGCCCCCCCCCTTTGTGGCCTGCCCCTCCTCCTGTGCGGCCTGCCCCTCCCCCTTTGTGGCCTGCCCCTCCCCCTGTGCGGCCTGCTCCTCCCCCTTTGTGGCTTGCCCCTCCCCCTGTGCGGCCTGCTCCTCCCACTGTGCGCTGCCTGCCCCTCCCCCTGTGCGGCCTGCCCCTCCCCCTGTGCAGCCTGCTCCTCCCACTGTGCGCTGCCTGCCCCTCCCCCTGTGTGGCCTGCTCCTCCCCCTGTGCGGCCTGCTCCTCCCTCTGTGCGCTGCCTGCCCCTCCCCCTGTGCGGCCTGCCCCTCCTCCTGTGCGGCCTGCCCCTCCCCCTTTGTGGCCTGCCCCTCCCCCTGTGCGGCCTGCTCCTCCCCCTTTGTGGCTTGCCCCTCCCCCTGTGCAGCCTGCTCCTCCCACTGTGCGCTGCCTGCCCCTCCCCCTGTGTGGCCTGCTCCTCCCCCTGTGCGGCCTGCTCCTCCCTCTGTGCGCTGCCTGCCCCTCCCCCTGTTGCGTGGCCTGCCCCTCCCCCTTTGTGGCCTGCCCCTCCTCCTGTGCGGCCTGCTCCTCCCTCTGTGCGCTGCCTGCCCCTCCCCCTGTTGCGTGGCCTGCCCCTCCCCCTGTGCGGCCTGCTCCTCCCCCTTTGTGGCCTGCCCCTCCTCCTGTGCGGCCTGCCCCTCCCCCTTTCGGGCCTGCCCCTCCCCCTGCGCGGGCTCCCCCTCCCCCTTTGTGGCCTGCCCCTCCCCCTGTGCGGCCTGCTCCTCCCCCTTTGTGGCCTGCCCCTCCCCCTGTGCAGCCTGCTCCTCCCTCTGTGCGCTGCCTGCCCCTCCTCCCGTGCAGCCTGCCCCTCCCCCCGTGCAGCCTGCTCCTCCCTCTGTGCACTGCCTGCCTCTCCCCCTGTGTGCTGCCTGCCCCTCCCCCTGTGTGCTGCCTGCGCTCCCCTGTGGGGCCTGCCCCTCCCCCTGTGCGGGCTGCCCCTCCCTCTATGTGCTGCCTGCACCCTCCCCGGAGAGAACAGGCCCTGAAGCAGGCCTTGGGCCAGTCTGCCCAGCAGCGCACGGCTCTTGCCATCAGGAGGAGCGGTCAGTGTGTTCTGTCCTTGCCCCAGAGAGAAGAGGTGTTAAAACTGACCTTTGGGTGTGCACAGTGGCATTTAGATTATTATAGTAAAATTAAAGTGAACTATAATTTCAGATGTACTATGGGACCCTGACCTTTTTCTTTATTAGTAGTATAATATTTTCAGAAAGGAAAAATAATACCTGTCTCAAGCTTGTAAATGACTGCCCAATATGAGATGCCAGTTGCTGGCTCATTCCCTTTTCACCTACGAGTACCGCTTGTAACAGTCTTTTATTGACCTAATGGAAAGAACAGATGCAACTACACCAAATAGCTGTGTGCCATTCCATGTACCTTATGAAACTGGAATGAAGGAACATCACAGTGGTGCATCTAATACCTAAAATACTGCCTACTACGTAGAAAGTATCTGCTCTTTTCAATCAATTAAGACACATTTGTCCAAGCACAATCACACAAAATTCATAGGTTCCTGCTTGAGTAGTTTGCAAAGCTCCACAGGATTCTGTATCTGCCGTCCAGGAACCCGTCGCTGTGTTGAAGGAAGCCTGCGCATTGCCGTAGCGTGTGAGTTCTGGAAGGTGAGCCCAGTGCTGGGGGCCGGTCTTCCTAGCAGAGGATGTGTCGGTTACAAGTGGAAGGGTGCTGCCCGTGCCCTTTGCTGCCCAGCTCCCAGAGACTCTGCTGCTGCGCAGAACCAACCCCGTGGCGCTCCATCCTGCGACCAGGTTCAGACTTGCCTCGTGGGCTTTACATCTGCTGCCCCTGATCTGTTGTGTTTGTGCAGGGGTGACAGGAGCCCAAAAAATGATACTTCTCTGAAGTCTTCAAGTTATGACACTACTGGGAAAATGTAAATATAAAGGAATAAGAGGAAAAACTTGTACATTTATTTATTTATGTCTGTTCCATCTAGTACAGGAGAATGCAGCATTTACTGGCACAGGCCTCCCGAGAGAGTCAGGGCTCTGTCATTCCGGGCACAGAACAGGGCAGACGGATGCCCTCCATACACAGGCAAGCAGCCGAGAGGGCGAGGGGGCGACTGCCATGGCAACCCTGCATGCCCGCCGCTCCCTTCACGGCCCGACTGGACGGAAGGAGAAGCTGGAGCGCAGAACGGGTGGGGTGCAAGGCTAGACGAGCCCCTCCCGGGAGGGAATGGGCGCCACGGGGGCCTCCTGCTCATCCCGGGCGGCTTCTCCCCGCTCCCCGATCCGGCCCTCTCCTCCCCCGGGGGTTTCCCGGGGGCGCCCACCCTCAGGCCCGTACCCCCACCTGTATCCGCTCACGGTTCCTGGGGGATGGCTCCTGTAGTTGGTTTTCCACCACGGGTTTTGGATTCATTTTTTTTAATGATGACGTGGTAACACAATTTGAATTTCCCATGGAAATCTTTAATTAAGCACGTCCGGGTTGACCGTAACATTTGTTCCTACATATTTTGTCTCACTCTCCTTTTACTGCTCTTTCCCCTGATCCTAGCTTTCACCACCCCAATCAGAAATCTGAATAATGCTTGAGAGTTCCTTTGTCTCATAGAATGTGTGTTAAGCCATGTGCTACTGATTTTAAATGTTACAATATTGCTAGTTATTCCTCTCCTTCCATCCCTGCTACTTAAGGCATTTGCCATTTTGTATCTGATTTACGGCAGTGACCTCCCATCTCCCTGCACGTCAGCCCTTCCGTCTCACTGGAGCAGAGCAACAAATAAAACCAAAGCGCAGCCATTTCACTTACCTTCTTGGCATGTTTCCTCCCTGTGACACAGTGTAGAACCCAAGTGGCGGTATATGTAACCGCTGCCCAAAATCTGGTCCCCTTTTTTCCTATTTTCTTGTTAGTCTTCTTCCTATTTTTGAGTCGGGATGGTTTTAGGTGAACAAAAGTCTCTCTAACTGTAATTTAATTTAATGTTAAGCTAGTCCTTATTTGACAAAGCAGGTGAGCCAGTTGCAGAGTGACGTCAGGGCCGCCTGAGTCTGTTCCTGTGACGATTGGGAAGGCCACGGGTGCTTCTCACATTCTGCTCTGAGCCACCTCCAAAAGTTGGCTTGTCCCCTCAGGCTGCTACCCGTCAGGGTCCTCAGGTGGCTCTGGCATCACGTGAGGGCATCATGAACAGTGTCAGGAGCAGAAGTCACTCTTTGCCAGAACAGCCACAAATTAGAAAATGTGTTTCCCATTATGAATTGCCCACTATCTAGTCCCTTTTGTGCAATGAAATTTAACTTCCTGAGCATCATTTTTTGCTATTAAATAAACTGGTTAGACTGAATAATCTCTAAATTGTATTCCAGGCTTAAGGTTTTGGAAAAGTCTTCAGCTAAGAGGCTCTGAAATTCCTGCCAATGCACAGTAGTGAAGGAACTGAAGCCAAATAAAACAACCGCTGAATCCAGGGGGACCAAAACATGCTTTCTCACTTATTTCCTTACAGAACCAGAGAATGACCACATTTGAAGGGAATTCAAAGTTTACCCAGCATGTCTGTCAGGAGTTTGAACCTTAACTACCACATCCCTGATAAGAAGTCATTCGTTTGTTCTACGAATGCCTAAACTTCTACTGATCAGGAACTCAAATATCTTCTGAATAATGTGAATCTCACTGCTGCTAGTTTCCATCTGTTTCACTTCTTCTACAAACATTCTTTCACAAGAATAGTCCGTGAATATTTCCAAAATTTAAAAAATAGCCATCAGGCCGTTCAAGAGATTTCTCTTTCCAAGTTAAATCCCTCCCTGCTCCTTTAAGCATTGTTCATATAAAATAATTTTATATTTTTAGAAATGCAGTTGGTTTTTGAAGTTCAGTTTATTTAGATGTTTCTTAGAATATGAACAGAACTTTCTGGTTTATAATTTAAGTCAGTCCACCATCCACCATCCATCTGTGTTTCCATCTATACACTCATCTACCCATCAATTTGTTTCTCTGCTTCTTGTAATTGTTCAACAAAGACCCTCCGATCTGTTGTTTTACCAATGAATCGATCCACCAGAGGACAGAGCGGAAGTTCCGACTCCTTTGTTATTTTCCATATTCTGAACAGTAATTCCTAGGGTGGTATTTCAATTAATGTACACAGAAAATATATACAGAGACTGAGTGTTAAGTGCATTGCTCATTGGTCACTTTTATCTAATGATCCAGATCTCACTATTCAACTTGTTATAGATTTAGAAAGAAAGAATTACATACACTCACGATCCTCACGTGTCACCTAACGTCTGAGCGCATATTGTGGTATATCTCATTCAAGTACTTCTGCTGTGGATATGACTGAATAAATTTGATTCTATAACTTGTATAAAATTATACTGGCTTCTTAAGTATATTACCTTAAAAGATAAGTTTTTTATCTTAAAATATGCTCATTTTAAAAGCTATTATTTATTGCAAATTTACAGTGTCTTATCCTCCTAAGAAGTGAGCTTTTCCTCCAGTGCCCCATGGACTCTGTGGAGCAGGTCAGGCATGTCATGTAGTCGTGGCCAGGAGCCCAGAGTCTGGAGCCAGGCGCCACCCTTCCCCTCTCAAGCTGTGTGACCCGGGCCAGGTGTGGACATCTCTGCACCTCGGTGTCTTCACAGGCACATAGAAAGATACTTGCTTCAAGTGGTTCTACAAAGATTAGGTTCTTAATATTCGTAAAGCCAGACATACAACTAGCTTTATTAAAGATCTGTGAAATAAAATAAATGCTTTCAAGATTGCACAGCTAAGAAGTAATGGAGCTAGAATTCAATCAAGGCTAAGTTATTTTCAAAATATCAAAATACAGATAAATACAGATAACTATGAGGAAAGATTTTAAAACAAACAAAATTCCATTAACCAGAATAACTGGATTTAGCAGTATGGTGAGTTCTGTCATGGCTTCATTTGCAAATACAGATCATGCTTCTTAAAATCTATTTAACTCTGAAATCTTAGTATTTTGCTACATTTACATTTTACAGGCTTTTACTTTTTTCCTCTATTATTTCTCCATTGAGGGTAGATATCTCATGTCAGTTCCTCCAACACAGTTTTCCACCCATTAGCTTAGTGTGATCGGCTGTTCTGATCATCATCTCAAATACCAGGTTAAGTTGCCAGCTCCTAGCCAAGCTCCGAGATAAACTGTCTTCCATCAATGTAATCCAAGTCCTGAAGTGAGATAACCTCAGCCGCTGTTATTTCCTCCACCCGGAACGTAGATATGCATGGAATCTCTGCTCGCTGTAGTGCACTGCAGGCGGGCCCCTCACTGTCTCAGCATCACCCACATCTCTTTGTCGGTAGCCACCGCATGCCTCCGACAGCATCGCAAAAAGGCCTTTTTCTCCTGAGCATGAGTTATTGCTGCAGTGCCTGGCACTTAGAAGGCAGTAATATTGTCAAACGATGAATAAGAGTTTAATTCTCAAAATGGCTAGGGAAACATTTTTTAAAAATCACTGATCAGGGCAGGGCGGCTGCGTAAGCGGAAGGTAGGATTGTGGCTTGGTTCTCTGCCCATTCGGCTGCACTGCCCGACTCACTTGCAGGAAGCTGGGCACGTCATTTTTCAGGAATGGCCATAATATGGTGGTGTCCAGATTGCTCTTCCTATTAAAATTAACATTGACTTAAAATTAACAGAAGTTCCGCACAGCTCTGATGCTAGAGTTTTTTCTAAGTTTTAGCTTTCCTTATCATTATGAGTTTTGAACATTTGACATCTTTGTGGGTATTTCAGTGGGGAGTTTGGAGAAGCTGCCCAGCTGTGCCCAGTATGGGCGATTCTGATGGAACGTTTAGAGGTTTTATTTGGGCCAAAGTAACATGTTCTCTTAGAATAATACTCATGTCAGCTCATTTTGATGGGTAAGTGTACAATGCATGCAAAGGTCAATCTATAATAATAGGTTAGATATTTCATTGATATCTTGGGGGGAAATTTCTTCAAGATCCAGAAAAAAATCAGAGTCCAATAGTTGGGAGAATAATAATGTAGGTTCTGGTAGTAGAATGCGGGAACCAGCACTTTTGAATTATGCTTAATTTTTTACATTCATTTGACAAAATCAAAACGAAAGTGACAAAAAACACTTAAATACAGGTGTTAGAAAACACACAGGTAAAGTTAAAGGCCGTCGTCCTCCACACGCCCTGTGGGGCGTCCTGCCAGCTGGCGGGGCCCTATCCCTGCTGGCGGGGCGGGGTGGCCGTGGCAGCGCGCGGGCCGCAGGTCCTCCCCTCCGACGCTCGCGCGGGGCTTTCTCATCGCTCTCAAGGCTGCGCCACGGGGGCTGGGTCTTCGTGCAGCCGCGTTAGCACTGCCCACCCGGGAGCTGATGGTCCGCCGGCTGGATCCACAACACACCGGGATCGGATCCAAGTGAAGTCACAACTGTGGGGTGTGCCCAACACTGGCGCTTCACAGGCTTGATGAAAATGTACTTGAAATCTTTCCTCGCATTATCCAAATACCCACAAGCAGAGACATTTTGTTTGGAACACTTGGAAGGAAAGGTATCCAGTATCTTTAAAAAATCAACTTAGACATTTCAAATTATCTTCAGTGTAAGCTTATGTTCATCTACCTTAGTATAAACATGCTTGAAGTTGGATGCATTTTCTCTTCTAGTTTTTACCATCCAGTGCAATTTATCCCCATCCTTTTTATTTTTTTTATGAAAGAAAATGTTACTGTCTATTTTTTCAGCTTTATTGAGGTGTAATGGACAGATGAAGACTCTATACCTTTCAGGTGTACAATGTGAGGGTTTGATACGTGTATACATTGTGAAATGATTACCACAATCAAGTTAATTAACATACCTCTTGCCTCACATAGTTGTGTGTGTGTGTGTGTGTGTGTGTGTGATAAGAACACTTGAAATCTACCGTCTTAGAAACTTCTATGCATGCAATGCAGTGTTACCATCTATAGTCACCGTGCTGACATGTCTCTCCAAAACTCACCCTATAACTGAGAGTCTGTGCCCTGTGAGCGTTGTCTCCCCCGTGCCCCCGCCCTGCGGCCCCCGCCGACCACCATTCTTCTGCTACTGTGAGTTCATCGTTTTAGATTCACATGTAAGTGAAAGCATGTAGCATTTGTCTTTCTGTGTCTGGCTTATGTCACATAGCATAATAACCTCAAGTTCCATCTATGTCATTGCAAATGACAGGATTTCCTCCTCTTTAATGCTGAGAAATATGCCATGTTCTGTTCACTCTTTCTGCCTGTCTTACTGACCAGAGACACAACCATGTGGCTACCCATTATTCACCAAAATTAAGCCCAGTGTTGGATTATCAGTGTGCCTTTATCAGGTGACATTAGGACAAAATCAGAAAATATTAGGTAATAAACTTGGTAAATATGAGATTTAAAGGGGGTATAAAATACGCGTATAGAGAGATAGGCATAAGCAGCTGCTGTAAGAGTTGAAGACTGGGATTCTTCATCACGCCTGTGTAATTTTCCTGCTTGTAAGTTTTAAAATTACTTCATCCTTGCATTTGTACTGTCCTCATGCAAAAGTTTTCAAACTGTTTGGGAAACAGACACATAAACCTCCTAGAGGGGGTCCCGGAGCCCCCACAGAAGCTGCTGTGAGCTAGGGGACCCTCCTTGTGCTTCACCCACTTTTTTTATTGAAGTACTGTTGATGCACAGTCAGACTGGCTTCAAATGTATAACAGGGTGATTCAGCATTTACCCCTGTCATTAAATCCTCACCCCCTCTAGCCTGGCCCACTCTCTGTTGGCACAGGAAGGTGTACAGAGCCACCGACCACGTGCTTTGCCCAGTGCTAAGTTGATGACCATTTTGAAAATTCTACTTTAAAGAAAAGAATTGGAAGTAACAGTCTTTTTGTGATGTCTATGCACTTACAGCAAATTAGATTTAACCAACTGCTTAATCCTTACCACGCATTAAAATGAATAGACGCATTACTGATTTATGAGAATGAAATTGAAGTGTGCAGGGAGGAGTGTATCTGTGTGAATCTTTGTTTCCACACGTTGAGGCGATCTCCTTTAGTGAGCTCGAGAACACGAGAAGTACAAGCTGCGAACTGTTTGGGGTTCCATGTAGTCGGCTCCCACTGGTCTGTGGAATCTTCTTGGGATCATGGATCCCTTTGCGAATCTCAAAATGTATGGCTTGTATTCCATCAAAGAAAGGAATATCGAACAATTTTATATATAGTTTCAGAGGTTCGTAGCCCGGGAAGCTCATCCATGTTTCCTGAGTCTGCTGATCCCAGATTAAAATGCCTTGTAACTGAGCAAATTTACAGAAAATAAGTCAGAATATTTTCTTCATGTCAGTACTCCAAGCTTGCAGCTCTGCCTGAGTCTAAGTCCCTGATACTCGTCTTACAAATGTGTCCCTGGGTCCCACTCATTAACAGGCAAAAACTATGGACAAATATTTTGACTATTTATTACCCAGTTGACCACAGAGTTGGTCAAATATGTTGGCTTTTTATTTCTAGGGGTTTCTTCAAATTCTGCTGATCAGCACACAGCACCCTATTCCTGCCCCTACCGGAAGGTCATGTTGATGTCATATCCTGTCCTCATTGCCAGAACTGTTTGGATTTTACCCTATTCAGTAAGTTTGGCAATACAAAGTAGGACTAGAAGCAGGTGAACTCCTAACAAAATAGCCAGATAAGCCAGTAAGTTTGTCTGACACGCTCCGTCAGTGTTGACAGAGGACACAGACTTTCGGCTCAAACGCAGTAGATTGTCACTCATAGAAAAAGAGTGGTAGAAACATCAGTGTGATCTCACTCGTTCCTTGTGCCCCATTCCCACAGCGTGAGTCCACCCCAGGGGAAGGACCTGAGCTCACGGATCCACTGGTATACATTCCCTGAATACCATGTGATTCCCATCACACAGTGAACCAACATTTTGTAAGTGACCAATGCATTATGTTACACAATCATGCATGATGTTAAAAAAATCTCAAAATGCAAAATAGATCAATGCATTTTAAAGTAACAGGGTATAAAAGATTCATTTACGTGTTTTCAGATTACACATTCCAACGAAACTTTTAAGTAGTTACCACTTGCCCAGTTTTGGTAGAGCATCAAAGATTACAGCCATAATTACATAATTATCTGATAAAAGTATCAAAATATTCCATTCTTTTCCAGCTACCTGTGTGTGCGGGAAATTTTTAAAAGACCTAAATAAATGGAAAAAAAATACTATTTTCTGGATTGGAAGACCAAATATTCTTGAGATAGAAATTCTTCCCCAGATTCATACATACATTTACTACAATTTCATTCAAAATTGTTATTGAGATTTTTAAATAGAAATTGACAATCTAAGTCTAGCTTTTCATGATAATACAAATGATCCAGGAGAGTCAAAAAATTTTTGAGTAAAGAAAAAAATGTAGAGAATTTACACTATCATAAAGATGTACTATAAAAATGACTAATTAAGCCATTATGGTATTGGCATAACAATAGATATATAATAAATCTAAAATAAAAAGGAGACCATAAATAATTTGATAGTCAATTGTTTTTTAACAAATGCACCAAGTTAATCTTATGGGAAAATAATAGCCTCTTTCAAAAAATGGGTAAAATAGTACAACTGTTCTGAAAAACATTTTGGCAGATGTTTCATATAAAAATGTAAGCATCTACACTGAAGATCCATTAGCCATACATTAAATATACTAACCATATGACCCACAAATCCTAAGTACTTATGTGAAAGACATGAAAACTTGTATCATAAGGACATAAATGTAAATATTCCTATCTTTTTTTGTATTGGCCCCAAACTAGAAACTCCCCAACTGTCAAGAGGTGAGCAGATAAGCCAGTTGGGGTACAGACAGCAGCATACTCCTCACCCACAAAAAGCAAAAAAATTACTGTTTTAAGCAAAAACAAGGATAAATCTCAAAACCATAAATAAATATTAAGTTAAGGAGACCAAACCAAAGGGTGCACAGTCAGTAACTGTTTCAAGTGAAATTTTAGAAATGGCAGCAATTGTCTGATGTTGGGGTTGAGTAGGTGGTTTGGTGGAAATGACAAATATGAATAAGGAAACTTTTTAGATTGGAGGGACTGCAGTTTAGATTGTGATGGTTGTTATATGACATTATGGACTGAATACTCCCAAAATTCACATGTTGGAGCCAGAAACCCAGGGGTGACTGTATTTGGAGATAGGGTCTTTAAAGCAGTAATCAAGGTTAAATGAGGTCATGGCAGGGGAGGCCTAACCCAATAGGACCGGTGTCCTTGTGTAAAGAGGAAGAGACTCTGGGGGTGCACATGGAGAGAAAGGCAACGTAAGGACAGACGGAAGCTGGCCTTCTGCAAACCAGAGAGAGGCCTCAGCAGAGACCTGCCCGCTGGCCCCTCGGCCTGGGACTTCCGCCTCCTGAGCTGCTATGGCCCCCGGTGTGTGGGATCACTTCCCTAGTAGACTGGTGCAGATGGGCTTATGCATCTGCCCAAACTCATCAAATCGTACATTTAAGATGGTAAGATTTTAATGAATGCACATTATGCTTTAATAAAGTTGATTTATGAAGTTTATTTAAGGTACTGTAAAAGGAGACTGAGGCTGAACACTTGATACATTAGTCAGCATTCCCTAAATAGCAAACAGAACATTTGCTCCATTTAGGATTTCCACAGGACACTATAAATTCTACAAAAGATCTAGTGGGCTCACAGTGGCTTAAACAGCGCATATCCAGAACGGGAGAGTGAGCGTGGCAAGGACATCAGGGTTCAGGCGGGCTTACTGGCAGCTTTGCAGTCAGTATTTCCCTATCGCTATGGAAGGGGAAAATCCCAGATGCCACTGCCAGCAAAGGTATGTGCCTTGCATGAATACAACACACCCCCTGAGGGGCCCCTGAATTAATGGAGAGAAATTAGAGGAAGGTGGAAGTCTTGCAGGGTGGGTGCAGTTAGAGCCAGAAAAATACAGATTTGACTTATCATCATTATTGTGACCTGATCTATGTCCTCAAGTAATCAGGTGTCGAGGTAAATAAGCCATCACAAAAGCAGAGCTAGAGCTGGATGGGGCTGGTGCCCGCATCTGTGTTGTGGTGACGTAGACGGAGATGTGGGATGAACACGCCTACTAGGTACATAGGTTCAGAGAAAAGAGAGACACACAAAGTTACTTAAACATGTGGGTAGGACTGTAAATCTATACATTTATATCGTAAGTGTATAAATATAAAAAGAGCTCCCATTGATCATTTTGGGGGCAGGTTGTGAGTTATTTTTTAGCTAAACATTCATGCTATACGCAGGTTAACTTAGAACACAAATTAGCACATTCGGTAGGTTCTCATGGAAAACTTCAAAATTTTAAAAATACAATATGAACTAAAAACCATGTTATTCCCCTTAATGAGCCAACTTAATTGAATATATAAGGAGGAATTTTTTTTAAACTTGTGTGTTTATTTTAAGATTCTTTTCTTTGATTTTCCAAAACTAGGCCATAAAAACCTAGTTACTGAATGTAAAAAGTGGAGCTTCTATCAATTATGTAGATCTTTTTCAATCTGTTCTCTTCTAACTCTATCTGGTCTCCTCCGCAGTGTTATAATACATTTGAAATGGTCACACCTGGGCCATAGTACCCACTTTCCACCCCAATGTCGCTGATAAGCCAAATGGCCAACTGTTGAGAGCTCATATGCTAATACACTGCACCGGAGGCCCACAGAATATTCTGTGATTTGAGGTTCGAGAACTGGCAGACAGCAGTCTTGGACGAGTGTGATTGCAAATTTAGTGTGAGAAAGCAAGAGATGCCGATTGGTGACATGCGTTCCCCTCTTCTTAAATTTAACTCTTTGATTTAACCAATGAATTTAACAGGATGTTATTTTAGCTATAAGAAAAGTTAAAAGAATGTTAATTCTTTTACATTCAAACAATGAAATACTTCAAATGTAATTTTCTAAGCTACTTTGGGCAAAAATTTGTTTTGAGAAAAATATTAAGGTTTAAGGTAATTTGTGAGATGGTACCTTACCTAAAATATAGTGAGGATTATTATTTGTAAAACATTCCTAAAACATCTTAATATATTTTTATATTGGAGGAAACTTCTCTGTTGCATTTTATAAACAAATGTAATGACTGTGCCGGAGAAACCTGAACCAAAGATGCCGCGCACGCCGCACCACCCTCGGTCTGCAAGGCCGGGTCTGGTTCACAGAGGACAAAACTGCTGAAAGGCCATTAAAGAGCCTTTGGAAAAGGGAATCATCTTTTCTTTAAAATGTAACAGTCATTTAAGAAAAGGTGGTTTCATCCTGTACCCTGTGAATTCCACACTGTCCAAATTGTTTTAATTAGAGTGTTATTCTTTGCTCATCTTTGGACAATGGTTTTATTACACAAATTCTTATTTTTCTTAAAAGTAATTTTTCAAAATTTATTCTTTCATGTGGCAGAACAAGTCAGTATTAGAAAGAACATCTCGACCAGGCCAGGTGCGCTGCCTCACGGTGCCCTGGGGGCTCCTGTCTGTGCTTTCCGGGGCTCCCCCCAGGACTTCTTGAACCACTGGTCTGCCTTTTACCAAATGCTTTTTTAATTTGGAAGAACAAATCCCACTGTTACATGTCCTTCTGTGTAGGTATAATCAGACTGACAAGCTCTACAAAGGATAATATTTATAAATCTGATTGTATTTTAATACACATAATTATGTTTTTATATTCCTAAGGTATTCGTAACTACCAACTAGACAAAGTAGAAGAAATTAGGGGGCTGCAAATACTGTAGACATTGACATGTGAAGATTCTGAAGCAGCCGCCAGCCATTAGCAGTACAGGGAGAGAAGGCAGGTGTGAAGGTTTTCATCTAAAGGAACTAAGGGAAATGAAGTTAAGGGAATTTTATGGAACGGACACAGTGGCTTCTGTCTAGAAATTAAAGCTTAAAAGGAAATTAATAGAAGATTTTAAAACAACAGATGGAAGACAATGAAAGGTGAAGATATTGAGCTATTAGTTTTTATTTTACAGCAGAGAAACAATAAATATTTCTGTAGGTTGATAAGTTCACGTATGTATGTATATTATTTACGGCTGTGGCATTAACCATATGTAGGAATATAAGTGGAAATATTTAGACATAGAGAGCTCTGAGAGTGAGGCTGATAGTTGCCAGTGAGGTTTTAAGAAAGAAATATGTTTCACCTGTAACTCTGATACCTATTAAAATTTGTTAATGTTTTACATTATTAAAATAATAATATTAGAAATATCTCTTAAAATAAGATTAGGTATTTCCCTAGAGTATCACACAGCATTCTTCTTTCTGTCTTCTAGGAAAATAAGTATCTTCCAAGAAATCTTATATATTTTTCCAGTACAACTTGTTGGAGAGAAGGTACTCTTAACCTTATCCATAGTAGTATCAGCAGTTAGGATACTAGCTTTTGGTCATCAAAAATAAATCATTCTCTGCTCATTGTAGTTCATGTGTAAAATTGAAGTGTTTTGGAAGGAAATCCCACAAAATAAATCTTTATCGAGTCATCATTTTGTAGATAGAAAAATTTCACTAGTTTCTTCTCCTTAAGCCTCAAGCAAACACATTTTGAAAGTAGGATTCCAAGGAATATTCATAATGGTACAATTTTCATTGATTTTCAAGAATATTTGAATTTTTATGTAGGTAATAATTTTAACCATTGTTTATCTATTTCCATAAACAAACATTATTTATTTATAATTTATACAGTTTTGCTGAGTTTTTTATGAAAGTCACTGAAAATGTCCATGTTTCATATAAATGTCTATACTTATGTATTTTATAAAGTTTATACCTTTATGTTGAATGATAGACTGGAACAATTTTCAACTACTTTCATCCACTTAGTAATCTATAAAGATGTTCTCAAGTACTTCCCCAATCAATTTTAACATGTTCAATATTTGATTAGGTTCCTTAGGTGATGCTACATTTTCATTAAAAGATCGTATGGATATTATTATATTTTATTCAGTCTTATTTAGTGTTCCATGTTGCAAAATCAGCAATTCAGATGAGGAATAGAAAAGGATCACTTAAATTTGCAATTAATTTGTATTTGTTGATTGATCTGATAAAGGTACAGTATGATTTTCTGTTATAATGAAAGTATAACAAGTCTCTGTGAAACAAAAATAAATTTTCCTTTGCAGCAGGAACTACTTTTATTTTACATAACAAACATTCCTTTAACTTGAATAAGTAATAGTAAAAATGAGCCTGGTATCTGGAAATTACTACTTAGCTTATTGCTCTTTTATGTGCCTGTGTTTTTTCCTGACTGAAACATAGTTTAATTGCTCTATAAACTTTAGAGGGTTTAAAAAATTGCCATAAAATCAAATGAGATAAAAATGTCTGCTAAGTAAAGTATCATTTCATTGCACTATTTTTTTTGTTTTGCTTTATTTTTTGAGAGGTGAAATAAAAGGGTTAGAGCCATTAAAGTTTTATAGCAACTCAAATTCAAGTTGACACAGTGTTTTTCTAGAAGTTTTTAAAAATTCCCTAACTCAGTAAAATGTGAATCAAAATTAAGAAAACAGAGCCATAAGAAAACTGAGAAGTAGCAAAAAATTGGGATTAATTCCAGCCTTCACAACTGCAGCAATTGCTGTTTCTCTTCAATCCTCAGTCCTGGTCTTAGTGGTTCTTTGTCCTCTTCTACCTTGTAACATAGGATGGAAGCTGTCACATCCTTTCATGTGACAGCCAAACAAATTGCCTCATGAACAATTTATAAATTTATAAATTCTATAATTATGCATCTTATGTGGTGGTACTTTGAATCCACTCTGTGTTTGAAACCCCATATGTATTTGACAACTCACCTACCCGATGACTAGAATTCCTGCTTAAGAAATAAAAACTCCACTCGTTGTCAGTGGTCAATCAGTGGTCTATTATCAGTTTCACCATTACGTAAGAAAATAAGAGCAAAAATAAACTATTTGACTTTTACTGTACAGAGAACTAATTTGCAAAGTTTACAAAGGATAAAGCAGACAAATGTTGCCACCCATCACGTTCTTTTCCCTTCTTCCTTATTTCACCAAACAGTAATCCTTTGTAGCCACTCATCTTCCTTTGTGTGTCCACATGGTTCAGAGGAAGCTGACCTCATATCTTTCCTTGGAAGGCAGACCTGAGATTATCTGAACAAATCTTGTTGATCTTATACCCTTGCTGAAAATGGCCCAGGCCTGGGTTTATCACAAGTAGGGCTGATGAAGTACATGTGGATGTCTGCTGGCAAGCCTGTAGAGAAGCCTCTTGTTTTAGACATTGGTGTTTTTCCTGTTTCTAGCTCCTTTCTGGTGATGTTTAGTCTAGACCTGCTGCATGCATATTCATATTCTTGGATGAGCAAGCCTAATAGAAAGCTTACACACTGAGGATCGCAACACCAGAAAGATATAAAGAGTTTGGGTCCTTGACATCACGTAACTACTCTGTCACTGAAGTCTGCAGCCACCTTACTTCCGGGCTTCTTGTCCCATGTGACAGCACATATCCTCACTGCTTATTCTGATACGTAGGTTGGTTAATCATGACACCAGGTGTAGCTTGTAATATCTCCAGGACATGCCTTGTGTTGGGCATTTTGTTCTCATTAACAGAAGTCTGTATTTAAAGGAAACATTTTGTCAGAATCGAATGCACTTGGGATTTACCAGAGCCTGACAGACCAATTCCAGCACCCAGTAGTCTTTCTGTCTCACCTAAGAAATGAGAAAAAAAAAGCTGGAAGCACCTGTGAAGGTCACAGTGAGGAGCTTGTTAATGCTGTGGACCCAGACTACATGAGCAGTGAGACAGCATGACCCCCAGATTGGAGATGCCACAT
This sequence comes from Manis javanica, assembly GCF_040802235.1. Lineage (NCBI taxonomy): Eukaryota > Metazoa > Chordata > Mammalia > Pholidota > Manidae > Manis > Manis javanica. The sequence continues at coordinate 216,076,950 of NC_133158.1, read as the reverse complement.
GCCCCCACACTTGGCATCCTGCACCAATAGGCCTGTAACATTCCAGCAGCCCCCCGCCCCACCTAAGTGAAGGCCTTTCCCTACCAAAGTCAGTCATAAAATCTGCAAGAGTGGCTGCTTCGTCAAGTACCCATTCTTGCCCCTGCTCTTCCAGTACCACTGGAAGTCCTATCCAGAGCCATCAGGAAAGAAAAAACAAAAAAAAGGGCATCAGAATTGGAAAGGAATAAGTAAAATTGTCTAATTTCACAGATGACATGATCTTATATATATATATATATAGAAAATCCCAAAGACCACCAAAAACTTAGAAAAGTCAATGAATTCAATAAAGTTTCAGGATACAAATTAACATACAGAAATCACAGAAATTTCTATACACTAACAATGAAATATCTAAATAAGTAATCCCTTCTATAATAGTATAAAAACAACAAAGTACTTAGGAATAAATTTAATCAAGGAAGTGAAAGATCTGTGCACTGAAAACTATAAGACATTGATGAAAGAAATTGAAGGAAACACAAATAAATGGGAAGTATCTCATGTTCATGGATCAGAAGAGTTAATATTGTTAAAATATCCAAACTCCCCAGGGCCATCTCTTAGTTCAATGCACTGTATCAAAATTGCAATGGCAATTTTCACAAAAATAGAAAAAAACAGTCCTAAAATTTGTATGGAACCACAAGAGACCCCAAAAGCCAAAGCAATTTTGAGAAATAAAGCTGGAGGCATCACACTTCCTGATTTCAAACTACATTACAAAGCTGAAGTAATAAAAACAGTATGATACTGGCATAAAATAGACATGTAGGCCAATGGAACAGAATGGAAAAATAAAACCATGCATATATTTGACCAATAAGGAGTTTACAAGGGACCAAGAATACTTAGTAGGAAAAGGTTAATCTCTTCAATAAATGGGATTAGGAAAACTGGATATGCACTTACAAAAGAATGAAATTGGACCCTAATCTTACAACACTCACAAAAATGAACTTGAAAGGAATTAAGGGCTAAGACTTGAAACCCTAAAGCTTCCAGAAGAAAACAGAAAAAAAGTTTTTTGGCACTGGTTTAGCAATAATTTTTGAGTATAATGCCAAAAACACAAGCAACGGAAGCAAAAATAAGTAAGTGACCTACACCAAACTGAAAAGCTTCTCTACAGCAAAAGAATCGATACAATGAAAAGCAGCAATGGAGTGGAGAAAATATTTGCAAACCATACGTTCAGTAAAGGGTTAACATTCAAAATATAAGGAGGTGTATATATACATGTAATATGTGTAATATATTTATTTGTTAAATATATATATAATTTATTAATATATATGTAAAATATATAAAGTAATATATGTGATATACATAATATATTCATTTATTAAATAATATAACATATATTTAACTCAAGCAAAAGAGCAAACAATCTTATTAAAAAGTGAACAGAATAACTGAGCAGATGTTTTTCCGAAGAAGACATACAAACGGCCAACAGGTACATGAAAAAGTGCTCAACATCACCAATCATCGGGAAATGCAAATCAAATACTCTATGGTTTCACTTATACATGGAATCTAAAACAGTCAGTCTCATAGCAACAGAAAGTAGAGTGATGGTTGACAGGGGCTGAGGGCCGGAGGAAATAGGGAGATGTTTGTCAAAGTGCACAAAGTTCTAGATATAAGACAAATGGGTTCTGGGAATCTACTGCACAGCATGGTTAATAATACCTTATTGTATACTGAAAGTTGCTGAAAAAGTAGACCTTAAATTTTCTCATCAAACATGAACAAATTAAAAGGTAATTACGTAAGGAGATGGATGTGTTAATTAAGCTAACTTTGGCAGTCATTTCACAATGTATACGTGTATTGAATCATCCTGTTATACGCCTTAATCATATACAATGCTCTACTTCAATTATATCTCAATAAAAAACTACTCTGTAAGCTGCTTTACATTACTTAGACAATTGGATTTATTGGTTTTGCTTATAATCACTTTATTACCAGGAATAAATTATAATCAATCATTGGATGATTTTCATAGTTTGTCTTAGAATAATATTAATTACAAATTGTCCTATAATTTGTCTTACAGTATTATTTGAGGTTCCACTTTTTCTAAAAGATATTTATTTTCAAAGATAAATGAATCATTTTTACATGTTCACGTCACATTAGCTGGTCAGTCTTTTTTGTAGATGGGACTGCACAGGATGTCTTTAAAGTACTCTCACTCTTTAAAGTAGATAAAAAAATCTCAGGATAGTGTAAAAACACTAATATCTGCTCTTACACAGAAGGGACACCATACAATAGAAAAATGTGTGATGGTAGAGATTGGAGGCAATTTTCAGCATGTAGGGTGTGTCTAGATAATATCTGATGGAGACACACCATGGAGTACTTTGCAAGAATTAGAAACATTAGATTGGAAGTATACACAACAGTGTATATCTTCTAGACTTAGTGCTGAATGTACAAAAATTAAGAAACAAAAAGAGATATGTAATGCAATACCAATTGTGATACCTAAAAATACAAGCTAACATGGTAATTTCACTCCTAGGTATTTATCCAAAGAAATGAAAGCACATATCTACATGAAGAGTTGTAGAAAACATTGATAGCAGTAGCATTCATAATATTCCCAAACTGGGAAAACTAAAAATATTCAACACTTAAAGGGATAAAAAAAAAATTTAGATACTTACTATGGGCTATTACTTAACAAAAAAAGGAATAATCTACATATATGTAAAGCCATGAATAAATCTCAAAATAGAACACATATGAACTAAAAGGAGTCATACTCCACGTAGTATATACTGAATTATCCCATTTACATGAAATTCTAGAATAGGCAAATCTAACCAATAGTGACAGAAAACAAATCATTGTTGTCTAAGGCCTGAGGGTTAGAGGGAAGATTAATTACAAAGGGCATGAGAAAACTTTTTGAAGGGGTGGAAAAGTCCTATATTTTGATTGTGGTGACGGTCCCCTGGGCATATGTGTCACAGTTCACTATTTTGAAATGTGGATATACTTATTGTAGGTAAATGATCTGATTAAAATTGATAAATGTAAAAAAGAGAAAAACCAATGAAACCTAGAGCTAATTCTCTAGAAGTATCAATAAAATAATAAAATGAATAAAACTCTATCCAGGTTAATCAGAGGGAGAGAACACAAATGTCAAACATAAGACATTAAGGAGGGACCTCTACAAATGCCATGGATATTAAAAGAACACTAAACAATTACGAACAACTCTGTGCTCTGAAACTTCTTTCCACTTGTTCCTATTGTCCATGTCTCAGCTTAAATGTCCTTCTTTTTAGGAGGCTCCCCTTGACTCCTAGACCAGGTGAACTCCCTGTCCTGTATGTGTTCAGTACCCTGTGGCCCCTTCCAAGCATGTGACGCTTCATGGTTCTCAAAAGCACATTGTGTCAACACGTGGTACATTGTGTGGTGGTCCAAGATGGCTGGGGGGCCGTGTAACCCTAAGGAGGCACGAATGTCAGTGCCTGGAAGCCTGTGGTGACAGATGTAAATAAAAGGAATCAATTCTTTAAGGAAATGATTCCACTAAGAATTCTCAGTATTCATACATAGCCTATAAATTATTGTTTGATATACTTACTGCATCTTATTTTGGTTCAGTTTTTATAAAAGCCGAATGTAATGTGCTGGCAGAGTATTCCTCCAACATTTCACGTAGTCCTGTACGCTCTGGTAAACACCTAAACTATTCCATAAAAGTAATTTCCTGAGAAATATGTATGAAAACAGTCTAATTAATGCATTTTATGTAGCTTAGTAGAGAATGAAAGGTGAGAAAGCCCTTTATGTTTTTTCCTCAATTTATTTTCTAAATTCCTGGCATTATAGAAAATACTGGGCCAGAATTTAGTTCTACAAATCCTAAATCGTTTAACCACAAGGGATAGCATAGTTCAATAAATATCTGTATCCCTTAGCCCGTCTGTGGCCCCTAGCAGTATGCCTAATGAATTGTCCTTCAAATAAGCAAACTATATAATACTTTAATTTAGCTAAACATTATACTAAGGAAGTATTTATTGAATCCCCTGGGCTCTAAATTCTTGAAAAAATTACATTTTTACATTTTTAATTATAACATGCTGTGATTTAAATTGTAATATAAAATTTATCTACTTGGTTTTATCTTCGTTAAGCAGTGAACTAGAATTTGCTATAAGAGTAAATTAAATTACATTAAACAAGTGGGAAATATGGTTGAATTGTCTCATAATTTTAATTTTTTAGTTTCCATTCTGTGCCAGCTGTTTGTTCTTATTAAGATGCTCTATATGATCATGCGGACAGCTAAGTAAAATTTAAATTCAAACGATGCCCCAGTCACGAATTGTGAAGCTCATCATTTAAACACTCCCAATGGTTCTAAAAGTCCTATGTTGAAAATGCAGAATCGTGTTCTGAATTAGATACCTAATGATTTGAGCCACAATGGAGGTTTTCAGTTTTAGATGGAGAATTTTAAACTTTCTGAATTATCTTCCAAATTCATTAGATTCCCTAAATATTTGTAAATGTTCTAAAAAAACGTTTCCATTTGTATTAGTCAAACTCAAAACAGCAAGTAACATTATTTAGAAAATAATAAAACTAAACTTTGTGAATAAAAATATTGTGGAAATAGTGAAGAGAACGAGTTAAAACTATAGACAAATTCAGCCATGGAGGCAGCAGCCGTAAAGGGGACACAGGCTTTGTTCTGATAAAGGTCATTTACCACAGACAATAAATAAGGAAAACAATGTAAATTTGAATAGTAATAAATACCCTGAAGAAGGTAAAAGTAGATAATGGGTGGAGGTGACCTATAAGCTGAGACCAAAGGTAATAAATGCCGAGGTAACATTTGGGGAAAGAGTCCTTCAGACAGACGGGACGGGGGTCCTGAGGTAGGACAGAGACACGTGTGGTTTGAACAGTGAGCCTGGGGGGACTTAAGTAGGAGATGACTTCCAAAGTTCATGCAGGGATCAGATATTTTGATCAAAAATGATAGGATTATACTCGAAGTACTCTGCTGAGCCATTATATTATGGTATCATGATCTGGTTTACATGTTGAAGTGATGTTTCTTGCAGCGGCCTGGAAAATGGCTTACAGGGGGGAGCAAACGTGGGTGCAGACCGGCGAGCTGGGCAGTGATTTCAGGAGCCTGAGGAGGGCGGGGGGCAGCAGGGGAAGTGGGCGGACGGCACAAAGCGTGATTTCATATGACTGATCAGAAAACACAATGAGTATCTCCAAATAGAACGTCATATATTAAAATTCTGAAATATCAAATGTCAAGTTGATGGAATCCAGTTAACTTCAAGAATCGAAAGCTTTTGAACATGCTATCTTTTCACATAAGAGAAGTTTAAATCATATGTATAGTTTCTACCTTCTCTTCTTTGAAATGCCAATGAATTATCTGATGTTCTTGGCATATAATAACATCCATGACAAGACAATTGTGCACATTAAATAAACCCAATTTTAGTATATAAAGCAATGTGTTTTTTTTGCATACGTGAAGGGATGATTCAATGACTCTTGTTCTGTCTGCAGATGAAACACACCAACAGGAAGGTATCATCATGGGAAACACAGTTTAAGGGACAAAAAGAAAGATGTGATGGAGCTTGCCTCTGGCTGACGCTCGTGCTGACTGTCGCTGTGACTGAGCATGCGGCTCCCTTAAATCCACAGGGGAAAGACATTTTTATGAAGTCTATTGCTCAGATATGTTTGGGCTGCAATGGGAGATCAGGTGACATCACTATGCATACTGTGACTTCAATTGCTACAAACTTATCAGGCTATTTTTAAGACCAAAGTGATTTCTCTCATTGAAAGGAAGACATTAGAAACAAAAGCCGTTAAGTGATTTTGCACAGGTCACAACCCAAGTTAATTGGATATTTGGTAATAGAACCACAACAACTGATCCTTGAAATAGATCACCAGAAGATCATGTTCTCTTTGAAAATAAAGCAAATAATTCTTCAAATGACCTATATTATTAGGTCTCTTACTAGATTTTGTCTTTGTTTTTAATAAACTTTATAGAGGTGTACTTTACATGCAATAAAATAAGCTCAGTTTAGTTGGGCAGACCAATGAGTTTCCAGAAATATTATCGCCACAATCATGAAACGATTCCATCATCCCCAAAAAGCTCCTGTTATGTCTGCAATCAATTCTTTCCCACCATCAGCCTTAGACAACCACTTTCTATAAATATAGATTCGTTATGTCTTTTCTCATTCGTTACGTCTTTTCTCAAGTGTCATATACAAGGAACTCTGGATTGTGAACTCTTTTTTTTTTTTTTCTGGCTTCTTTTACTCCGTATATTGCCTTTGGTCTTCATTCAGTCATGGTGCTGTGCCTATGACTCCCTCTTTACTGCTGACTAGTTTTCCCACATACTGATACACCACCTGTTGTTGGGCATTGGAGTTATTGCCATGTTTATTGGTTTCATCAATAGTGTTGCAAAGAACAGTCATCTACAAGTCTTTGATGAACATATGTTGTTATGTTTTCTTGGATAAATACTTGGTAGTAAGGTTGCTGCATTATATTCCCAATTTATATTTAACTTTGTAAGAAACTGTCAACTTGTTACACAATGATACAGTCCTGACAAAAATCTATGAAAATTTCTATCCCTGTACATCTTTGCCAATGTTCGGTATTGCCGGTCTTCTTCTCTTTGGCCATCGCAGTTGTTACATAGTTGTTGTGCACATTGGTGTTTGCATTTCCCTGATGGCACAGTTTCTTTGTGTCAGCTTGTTGGCCGTTTGTATGTCTTTCTGTAAAGTGTCTGTTAAAATATTATTTCTACCTCTGACTTTCTCTTCTTCATATTGAATTGTAAGGGTTATTTGTGTAGTCTTGATACAAATCCTTTTTCAGATACATTGATTGTGGGTATTTTTTTCTAATCTCTGGCTTGTCTTCAATTTTTTTGTCATAGTCTTTTAAAGAGAAGTTTGTAATGAAAAAAGTCCAAACAAAATCATTTTGATTGAATGGTTCACTTTATGATATCGTTGTCTAACCTTATCTAGGAAATTTTTGTTAATTCAAAGTTCAAAACTTTTCTCCCATAATCTTCTAGAAATTTAAAATTTTTGTCTCTGTATTTAGGTGTATGATCCATTTCATGGAAATCTTGAATATGGTTTGAGAGAAGGATAGAGGTTCATTTTTATAATGATACATATATGTTATAGTACTCTGTTGAAATATCATTCACCTAATAAATTATCTTAGCACTCTTGTATACTTTTTGAAACTTTTTTGAAAATCAGTCAACCATGTATGTGTGGGTTTATTTCTAGACTCTATCCTGTCACAAGACTCTGTTTATTTCTGGATTTCCTATTCTGTCTATCATTATATCAATTCCAAACTATACTTATCACTGTTACTTTATAGCATATCTTGAAAATAATGCAATGTATGTCCTCCAACTTAATTTTTCAACATTGATAAATTTATGCTTTTCAAGTTCCATTACATGATCATATGTATTTTTAAACCAGCTTCTTTATTCTGTAAAATCTTCCTTTTTTGGATTGGAACTGGGATTGCCTTGACTCTATAGATCAGTTAGAAGAGAACTGGTGACTTTTCACATGGAGTCTTCCAGTCCATGAACACTGCCTCTCTCTCAAGTTTCTAGGTGTGCTTGAATTTCTCTTTTATTTCTTTCAGCAAAATTTTGCAGTTTTAAATGCATTGGTATGGTGAATATTTTTTTAAATTTATCCTCAAGAACTTCACGTTTTTTGATGCCACTGTAGAAGGTTTTCTTAAAATTTTCGGCTTTGCGTGTTGAGTCTGTCGTGCGTCTGTGTTGAACCTGCTTCCAAGTTCTAGTGGCCTTCATGCAAATTCGTTAGAATTCCTATGCATATGATTATGGACAAATTTACCTCCTCTTTTCCACTCCTTACATATTTCATTTCTTTCCAAGACTCACTGTACTGCCTAGGACCTCCAGGACACTGTTGAACAGGAAGGGAGAAAGCAAACATCCCTGCTTCTTTCTTGATCTTACGAGGAAAGCGTCCAGTCCACCTCCAAGCCTGCTGGCAGCTGTAGGACTGCCCCGCGTGTCCCACTGCACCCGAGACATTTCCACCTGTTATCAGTATGCTGAGATGATTATTATTGAGTTTGAATTTTCTGAAATTACAATCTGCATTTATTCAGGCTGACATATGCTTTTACTTCTATTTTGTGTTAATATATGGTGAATAAACCATACTTTCTTTCAATCCTATGACCAACCACATGGGTCATAACGTATTATTTTTTCCTAAATTGTTGTAATTTATTTGTTAATATGTTTTAAGGAAATATGTATCTTGATTCAGCAGAAATATTTTTAGGTGGTTTAAGTTCATTTAATGTGTTCATCAGGTTTTGTCATTAATTAACACTGGATGCAAAAAAAAAAAAGAACTTTGGAAATGTTCTACCTTAATGTATTTTCTGCAAGAGTTTATGTAAGATTGATATAATTTATTCCTTTAAAGTTTGATCAAATGACATTCCACCAAAAAAATTATCTGCACCTGGCCAGTACAGTAAGTTTTTAATTCTTTAGTTAACTTCTTTAATTGACAGAGAGTTTGTCAAGTTTCCAGTTTCTTCTGATTCTCTTTTGGCAATATTTCATCCTATTATTAATTATCTATTTCACCTAAATTGTGAATTTTATTGGAAAAAAAAGTTCATGGTACTCCTTTATGATCTTTTCAGTGCCTGTACAAGCTTTACTAATGCCTTCTCTTTCATTTTTGATATTTATAATTTGTGATTTCTCTCTTATTTTTATGGTCAGTTTAGCTAATGGATAATCAGTTTTATTATTCAAAGCACAAATTCTCATTTTTCTTCACTTGTCTCTATTATGTAGCCAATCTCTATTTTATTGATATATACCTTTATCTGTGTTGTTTTCCTCTTTCTTTTTATTTTGGTTTGATTTGCTCTTGTTTTTCCAAGTTATTAAAGTAGAAATTGGATAATTAATTTTTATACCTTTTGCCATTTTTAATGCAAGCATTTAAAGCTATCATGTTCCCTGTAATCACTGATTTAACTACATCTCATATATTTTATATTTCCACTTATCTCAAAATATTTTCTGATTTCTCTGGTGATCTATTTTTTGAAACAGTTTATTTAGAACTATGCTAAAGGTCACCAGTATTGTTTTTCTCTCCTCCAGTTGTCTTTTCTTTCCTGATTTCAAATTTGATTACACTGGTTCAATGAACATCCTCTATGTGATTATTGAGGCTTCTCCTTCCCCAACTCCCTGCCAAAGACTGGCCTGTCTTGCGAGCTGTCCGTGTGCACAGGACAGGATGTAACACATGCTTGCTGCTGTTGAACGGTTTTATAGAAGTCAGTGAGTCTGCTTGTAGTGTCATTCAAGTCATCTAGATAATTTCTGGTTTTGTCTACTTCTTTTATTAATTCCTAAAAGAGCTGTTATCATCTCTAAGCATAATTCTAGAATTGTTATTTCTTCTTCTTTATTTGTAATTTTTTTTCTTTTATGTATTTTGGAGATGTGTTATAGATATTTGCATGCTTAGGATTGCAAGTCTTCATCACTATGAAATACCCCTTCTAATATTGCTTGTTCTGAAATTTAGTATGGCTGATACTGACAATGCCACTAATTTTATGATTAATATATGCATATATATATATACACTTACGGTTTTCTTTACAACAAAGCTATATCTCATACTTAAGGTAAATTTCTTAGAAACAACATGCAATTGATACTGCTTTCTTTAATTCAGTTTAATAATCCCTTTTTATTAGCATGTTCAAATCATTGATATTTATATTTTGGGTCTGAAATCTACCTTCTTGCTCTTTATTTTCTTCCTGTTCTTTGTTCTTTTTTCTTTCCTGCCTTCTTGTGTATTATTTGGTATTTCTTAGGATTACATTTTATCTTCATGATATTTTTGAAGCGGCCCTGCTGTAATGCGCATTATATATTATGTATCACCTTACATTCACATTGTATTGCACATATATACATATATACATATAAAAAAACATATATACACATCATTTTTCTCTTTATTTCCCGCTTGTGTCATAGTGCCTGTTCTAGAACTTTATATAAATGGAATCAAATCCAGACTGGTGATTGATTCTCAAATATTCCAAACTCTGGAATCAGTAATCACAGGAAGGTATCAAAAGGAGGTTCATCTATGTTGGCAATGTTTTAGTTTAAAATTTATTTTATGAATACATGGCATTCTTTCTCTTTTATTCATTATGCCTTTTATATCTGAAATGCTGAGTCACAGTTAAAATACCAGTAAAGTATAATTCAAGGTCAACACCATATTTTGTCTGCCAGCCATCGTTGCTTGAATAGGGGCCCCCCCAGGGCCTCCCTGGGGGCTCGATTCGCATCAGTGCCCGCTCTACTTTTGGGAAATAACATCAGAGACAAATGAGTACTTTTGCCTAATTTGAACACTGCTAAGATTAAAGGGACGACACTCTAAAGGAATGTAGACATTCCCTCTAAAGCAGAACGCCGGAGCCCGAGTGGGAGGTGAGAAGACAGCTGATGTGAGGCATGGTGCCTTGCTGCAGAGACTCCTGCCTTGATGCAGGCCTCGGGCCGGGCCCCTGGAGGAGTGCTCACACCCCTGGCTGGACTGGGAGCTGGCCGGGTCAGCCCAGTGAGCCCCCGTCTTAAGATAGATAAGTTGCAATTACCGAATTAATGACCTAAGAATGCTTGTGGTATCAAGAGACATGAGGCTAATTAAGGGAAGTTTAAAAGTAATTATTGGAGACATCACTGAAGGCTGCGGCACTGAGAGAAGTGCAGACGGGACGGGACTGGATGTAAAGCCGGCAAAGAGCTGTCACTTGTGAAGCACATACCACGCTTCGTCATTTGCGACCAGAACATCTCTCTGAAAGCACGTGGGCGCCACTGCACAGGGTGCGGCCCTGAGGGGCAGGGCCCTCAGCCTGTGTCTGCAGACAGTGAACGACGAGTTCAGGTCGGCTGGCCTCTTACTCCAGCACCAGCTTTCTGAAATGGCTCCTTCATTCCTCAGGCCTCTTGCATCTTACATCTGCCTTACGTTCTGTACCTTCGTCGGGTACCATGGCTTTACGCGTCATCTGTTTGCTGATCGTGGATAAATGCCTGCCTTCACCCCAGGAGTTCCTCCTGTGGTTCCCAAAGGTTGCTTGTCCCCATTGGACAGTAACAGGCATCTCAGATGGGTTCAAAATCGATTTTTCCCTGCACTCCAACCTCACTGCCCTCCTGGAATTCTTCGTTCAGCAAATGGTGCCACCATTTACACCTCAGTGCAGACTGAATGCCAAGACCCTTTGGGATGCTCTGCCTGCCTCTCCCCTTCGTTCCCTCCCTCATAGACTCTTTCAGCAAAGCTCGGTTTTCCTTTAAAAATATACATGAAGTGTGACACTGCTCACCAGCTCCATCCCTCTGCCTTGGCCCAAAGCACATTATATTGGACCTAAATTACTTTAAAAACCACATCATTTGTCTCTCTGCTTTCATACCTCACCCTCACTCCCATGATCTTTATTCCCATTGCAGCAACTCCCTATGTATAAAGTTGGGTTAAACGCTTCCTTCCCTAATTGAGATCTTCCAGTGACATTGCATCATGCCTGGGGAAGATCCCCCCACAAGCCCCGGCCCACCCCTGCCTCGCCCCCCAGCCTCACTCTGACCCCTCAAACCTGTCGTCTGTTGCTCCGTCACACTGGGCTGCTGCTGTTCCTCACCCAGCCAGGTACCACCTGCCTGTAGGCCTGGACAGTCAATTCAGTCACTCTAGATCATTCTTACCTGCATCCTCTTCAAGTAGGTCTCCTGAAACACCATCCTCTCTAATTACTGACCTTATCATCAGTCTGTCCACTTTCTGATGCTTAGTCTATTTTAAATTGCAATCTTTGTGTGCATGTATATATTTTTATTATTTATCCATCTCCCTTCACTATGGAATGCCATAAAAGTATGGGTGTCAACTTTTTTTTTTACCACTTTACCTAATACATAATATTCCTTATATATTGTAGACTCTTGATAAATACGTTTAATGAAAAATAACATTGTGCGTAAACGATTGCACGCTTGCACTTCTGTCACCCCGTGTTCCACAGAGAAGTCACTTAAAGGAGCCCCGCCATGAAAGTGCTGGACAGAGAGCGAAGGAGAGCTTCTCGTGTTTCCAGCGGGCGAGCCTGACCCGCGGGCCGTGGGAGAGGCCAGCACGGGGCAACTGCGAGCGACCACCGGGGACACCTCGGCAGGGCCCAGCGGGAAGAGCCGACGGCGTGGCATCGCCCGGCTCCGCAGCAGGGCGTCGGGATCCAGGTGAGATTCAAGGCACCTGGAGCTGCCTCGTGTCCAGGTTCCCTTTCGGGGGCCTGAACCTGCTCTTCAGTGAAGAATGTGCCACATGGAGGGATAAGAAAGTCCCCCCTCCATGCGGGACGCGTCACCGTCTTCTCTTCCCGGTGGCTGGTCCTCAGAATCCGCCTCCTCCTGCCCTGCGCCGTTCAGCCTGGATTGATTTCGTGGATACGCAGTTCAGTGCAGCTCTGCTTGTTCCACTTTTGGGGGACAGATAATGGGAACGGCCACTGGATCGGGAGTGGCAACTGGGATACTGTCAAAGGCTATAAACCGTTTTGAATGACTTGATTTCTGTCAGTGGATTCTGTCACCTCACAAAGCCTCCTTTCTGGCTTTGTCCTTTCCTCCCAGAACCTGCCTTTGACTCCATTATTCTCCTCCAAGTAGATAGATGGCCGGTAAATAGATGATAGATGATAGACAGATAACTAGATTTCTGGGGGTCTTGGGTAGAAGCAGTTACATCCCCTAGACGGTCCGAATCTGGACGCAGGGACATTTTTCAAGGCTCCGGAAGCCTCTGCCTGTGGCCCACTGCCAGCAAAGGCCGTAGGAGCACAGCTGAAGGTCAGCTCTGAGCGCTGCCCCTTACGCCTCCTAAGCTAGTTGTGCAGACCAGACTCCCTGGGGTTTGGGCTCACATTTTATTTTCAAATAACTGTGAATGTTTGTATATAAAGAATGTAAAAAGTGGTGGGTGTTTGATAGCAAAGTTCAATGTCTGTATATATGTTTCCTAAAATAACATAAATTCTGTAAATTACACTATAAAAAGCCTATTTAGAAGATACATTGTCTCATTTACAACACACATCACATTTGGACATAAAATTTGTGTGTGTGTATAAAAATCCCCATTTTCAAATATGCTTTCAATTTATATTCTCTATTTCCCACATTGAGCTTAAATAGTGGCTTCTCATTAAAGATTTAAATCTAGTGAGGTATCATTTACTGACAGCCTCAATAGTTGCGTTCTTCTTACAGGTCTGTTTATTTTCTTTAACTTCTCCATATGCCTATTTATCTAGTTTAGAACCTGTAGTATAAAATTATTCTCCAGGCTGTATATGTGAGGGGAATGAAGGGTTATGCTTTCCTCTTTTGCTTGAAAGTATTTTTAGACTTTCTCCCTATATAAATATGTATGTGTGTATACACACACACATATATTATATGATATAATTACACCTCACTTCCAAATGACGTACAATGCAAAGTAAAATCTATTCCTTGTATTAATACTAAGTTATTAGAGGAGAGACTATGCCAATTTCCCAAAGCTATTCTTTTCACTAAATTTCAATGTGTTCAAAGAAAATTATATTTCAGATTTTCATGGCTCTTAACCAATAACTGTTTTACAAACCCACTACATTTTGTGTATAAGGCTAAATCATTTAATAGTCTTTATCTACAGTATAACTGATCATAATTTACAATTTGGAAATAATATCTGTTTTGATATTTAAAAAGTCATGTGAAATAGGTTGCTAAAGATGAAACTAATTATTTTTTGAAAAATCATGGAACATGTATTTTCTCTGATTTTCCCAAAATAAGTAGCTCAATCTAAAATGTATAAATTGGGTTGACTCACTTCAACACTGTTTAATCACTAAAACTACTGAATGAAAACACCAAGTTTATATACCTTAGCTAGAAACATTGAAAAAAATGTAGAGATCAGTTATTTAATCAGGCCCACCAATCAGAAATCTCTCCCACCAACCCCTCGCACAGTTGCTTGAAAAATTGGCCTCTATTAAGAGCCCACAGGGACTGAGGATTTGATTTCTCAGGACACATCCCCAAATCATAGCCCCTCTGACACTTTGTTTGATTGAACAAGCCCTACTTCTACTAGGATATATTCTTGGAGGGGGGCAACCATATCTTATTATCTTCTCTACCCAGCACATGGCATAATTGCTGAATCATAAGTTCTTACTAATTTATTTAATAAACATTTGAGTAGTGCTGGACTCTTGCCTTTCCTCGTATGTCCACTTAATGCCACATGGGTATGTGTGTACATGTGTGTGTGTGTGCATGTGTGTGTGTGCATGTGTGTGTGCATACATGTAGGTATGTGTATGGGTATGTGTGTGCATGCATGTGTGTGCATGTGGGTATGTGTAAGTGTGTGTGCATGTGTGTGTGCATGCATGTGGGTATGTGTAAGTGTGGGGGGGTATATGTAAGTGTGTGTGTATGTACTATGCATAGACTTGGGAAGGAGAAGGAACAGATGGAACCCGCTCCTCTTACCATAAGCCTCACCCTGAGGAGGGACGCATGACCCCAGCGGCACAGCCCTCACCTGCTCTGGCTGACAGACCGTAGCTAGGGTGGAGAGCCCTGGACGTTTGCTCCTGTTCATCCAGTCAGAAGATGAGATTATTAATTTGCAATAAGACAATTATTTTAAAGATAATAAGAGATTCATTCAGCGTTCCCTGTTCTACTGTGTTCAAAGGCAGAAGCTATGGCTTTCGCTTCTTTCATCCAAGTCGTGTTAACACAAACCCTTAGCTGCAGTTTGCTATCGTCGTCCCCAGAATTTCAAAGAGCATTTCTTTGATAAGAACTAGAGCTAATGCTCAACAGCTATAAAAGCCTGGTGTGATATCCTTGTTGTTTTTAGCTAATGAAAAGAAACCCAGTTACATTTTGCAGTGTGAGAAAACACATGCCAGACCCTCAGCAGCTTGTTTGTGAGAAATAGCAAAGTTACACCTACGTTCCCAGGACACTTCTCCCTTATTTTTGGTCATCACACTCGCAGGTCGGAGTCAGAAGCCTGTGTCACCTGGAGATGAGGAAAATAGGGGTGACTCTTGTGTGTGTGTGTGACTTTCCCAACTGTGCACAAATAACCCACACCGAGAAAAAGTGCTAAAAATAAGAACCAGTAACATCAATTGAGAAGCAGTAAGCCGTAAACTTGTGAGCTGCACTTTGACACTGTGAGGAGCTAATAGGTACTATGCTACAAGGGTGGGCGCCGGAAAGGCCCTGCAGGGCTGATGCCCCTTGAGGCTAGGGGCGCTCTCACGGTCACATCCCAATGGGCTTCCAGCCATGCCTCCGGAGCTTCCCCACAGTACCTGGTAATGGCACTGAGTGGCCTCCAGCACCGTGCTTGTCACAGACGTCGTATGGGTTGTGCCGTCTGCTCCTTCTGTTCCAAATACCTCACAGGCTTAACGTGTAGCACCCTGTTGCCTTCCCTCTGTAGGTCTGTACCCACTGTGCCTGGCAGCCTCCCCCAGGCTGACTGCCATCGACCTGCACCTTCCCACCCCGCAGGCACCTGGAGAGCAGCATGGGGGGCGTGGGTGGGAGTGGAGACGGTGGCGGAGCTCTGCCCTCAGAGCGTGCGAACTGCAGCATTCCACTTCTCTAACTCATCTAATGGAATCTCACTTTGATGATGGCAGAAGTATGAGGACCTTTGTTATAGTGAATGAATGACTAGTTTTGCTTAGAAAAATATTGTTTTTTCTTCCAATTTCATTCTGGAAGCTCAAGTATTTTTCGCAACCCAGAGGTACCCAGGAATATATGCTCCAAGTGAATGTGTGAGTGCCATCTGTCCCTGGGCACCCAGAGGACAGATGCTGGGGATGACTTTACCAAAGCGTGAGGCTAGCACCCAAAATAGAAGTTATCCAATAACATGTAAATGGTCGTGATTTCCCTATAATCTCCTTCCCCTGCTCCCTCTCCCCTGTATGTGTTGGTGGTACATGATACTGTTTTGATGTTTATCATGTAAGATCCTTCGGTATTTCTAGTAAATGTTTCCATATACCTGTATATAATACTTGAGAATGTGTATCAGGACTTCCTTATTTCTCTTTTCCATCACTGGCTTCAGACTTTGGGTAAAATGTTTCATTTTAGTGTCATCATTACCTCTGGGTTGTTAACCAAAGTGAATATGAACATTTCAGGATTTCATGGTAAAGATTTAAAACTACTTTTAATATTATTAGAATAGGACTCATGCTTGTAAAACAGCTTTTGGCGTGGACATGATGATTTATATGCATCATAATTCTCTCTAAATCACAGGTGAAATGAAGGAGCCCCTGTGTCTGATTTGTTCCTGTGATCACCGGAGTGACCGGTGCAGATAAAACCACATGATCACCAGCACCTGGGGTGAGTATTGATCCTCAAAATGTCCGAAAGGAACAGATGAGTTCTGCAAGTCTCTGGCAGTTTGGACTTCAAAAATAATATCTTTGACAAAAAGGAAGGCTTTAATGTTTTTCTCTGGGTCAACTCTGTCTCTAACTATTACAAAAAGACAATTGTCTTTTCCCTTTTAAATAGCCTGGATTTATGACAAATGATGATGGGCTATGTAAAATAAACTAGAAATAAATACTATTTCAGTGCAAGAAATGAAAACTTTTGTACACAATTTTAAAACAGTTGTGAGAAAGTATGTAGCCCTCGAAATAGAGATTGAAGTCGTAAGTACAAGCCCACTGTTACGAGTGGGTCAGATTCATACTTGCTGAGTGGAGCACAGGGCCGGGCAGTGAGCTGGGGCCCAGCAGCCGACAGGGGAGGTTCAGCGTGGGACAGGCCTGGGGGAGGCACACAGCCGCACCTCTGGGGCCACCCTGGGGTGGCCAAGGCGGGTGTGGGGAGAAGCAGGACCTGGGGCACATGCCTTCGTGAGGGTCTTGGGGGGTGCTCTGGGGTCCCCAGGCTGAAGGTAGATGGGTCCATTCAGAGCACAAACACTGGGTTTGTAAGCCCCCCCAGGGGTCCTATCTAAGGGGCACTAAGGAAAAAGCTCTGGGACGCCAGGGCTGCTTGATCCCAAGGGCTGTTGGAGAGTCAGGTCGGGACCTTACACTCGTCTGTGACCCTGAGGCTGCTGTCAAGGTCGTGTGCTCTCACGAGGGGCCAGAGGCAGCGAGAGAGTGCCGTGGGGCAGCCCAGTCAAGCCCTCTGCGCGCCGTCCTGCGGTGTCGGCGACCACGGGCATGCAGGTCTGCAGGAGGACAGGGTGCCATCCTGAGGCCGCCGGGAAAGCCGAGGCTCCTCCTGGGGTCCAGCTCTTGGCCGCCGCCCTCAGCGATGCGCAGGCCCGGGAGATGCCAGGGAGCAGCCGGGCTTGGGAACTTGCTGGAAGGCGCGGCCTGTGCGGGTCGTCACGTCGCAGATGTCTGGGGACATCGCCTGGAGGTCGGCCTGCACCTGTTCTGAGCTTGTCGCACATGCGGTGTCCCGTGCGGAACGGCCTCGGCCCCGGAGGACGCGGAGCCAGTGGGCGCCCTGACCGCGGGAGCCGTGAGGCCCAGACGGGGGCCTGGGAGGCGCGGACAGGCGGGAGCTCCGGAGCCCAGATGGTGGGGAAGCCCAGGCCACGGGGTCCCCACAGGAACAGGCCCACGCCCCGGACGAGGCCCTGCGTCCTAGAGCCGCCACGAGGCCCAGGGGTCGGAGGCCCTGGACACAGGGTGGGGCTTCGTAACACCTCGAGGACAGCAGCCGCGTTGGGCAGTCGGACGGCCCCCTCCCGGGTGTCTCCCGCGGGTACTTCGCACGCTGACTTGGTGCACCCGTCGCTGCTCCCCCGGCCGCAGGGCCCTGTGGAGCCCCACCCCACCCCCCGCGCCAGTGAGCAGGAGCTGGGGGCCGGGGACGCCCTGCGGCCGGGGTCCAGACCGGGGTCAGCGCCGCCTGAACGGGCCTCGGCCCTCGGAGGGAGTTGGCCTGAGCTGCTGGCCCCCAGGCGGCGCTGGGGACACGGGGCGCGGGCCAAGCGGGTCAAGTGGGCTGCGCGGAGACAGATCAGCCGTGTCCGTGGGAATGCGTGTCCGTGGGGCTGCGGCCCGGGGTGTGCGCGAGCACCCAGTCGGCCTGCTCTGGTGTGGGGCGGGGTCGCGGTGAGCAGGGGGCGGCCTGGAGGGGATGTGCGGCTGCGGGGGTTTGGTGAATGCGGTGGGGGGATGCAGTGGATGCCAGGGTGGGATGCACGGATGCCGGGGATGCAGCGGGGGGATGCGGGGATGTGGGGGTGCGGCAGGGAGATGAGAGGATGCGGCGATGGAATGCAGGGATGCGGAGTTGGGATGCGGGGGATGCTGGTGGTGGGATGCGGGGATGCTGGGGATGCCTCCGTGGGATGCGGGGATGCCGAGGACAAGGTGGCTCTGCGGAGGGCGGCCAGATGGCACCCAAGCAGCCCATCGCCCAGCCTCACGGTGCTGGGACCATGCCTTGTGCCCAGCTGCCCGCCGGTTTTGCAGGTCCTGCGGTAGTGGCGGGGTCGTGAGTGGCCCAGAGCCATTTCAGGAAAATGGTTCCTGGTCTTCAGAGTCGGCATTTTTCCAGCTCGGCTGCTGGTTGACGGTCACCACAGTCACCTGCTTCTGGTGCAGAGGTGGCCTAGGAGGGGACAGCTCAAGGTCCAGCCAGGTTGGGGTGTATGGTTTCCTTCCTGCAGGCCCTGAGTCATCACTGAACCCTGCCCTTCACCCCTCGTCCACCTGTAAGTCCATTGCGGAGTAGCCTGCGCTGGTCTCTGCAGAGCGGCCTCCGTGAACCACGCCCGTACCACCGACCCAGGGAGACGCTGTGAGGAGCTGAAATACAAACTGGAGATGTGTTGCTCTTAAAATTAACTATATTTAGTTCAGATCCTTGCCATGTGTCATCCCTCTTTTACATTCAGCTCTTCCTTCTCAATTTCAAGTGGATGAGGGGAAATGAAACATTTCCATACTGGATAATTAAATATATTTTGCAGTTTTTTAATTTTTCAGTTTTTTGTTAAAGAATGAAGCCCTAGATTTGGCACACTGCCAGATAGTAGTTACATTAAATTGTTAGAAAAACAAGAATGACCTTTTACATGTTATTTATATTTATATGACAGCCACAGTCATCCTTTAGAGAACTATTTTTCATTTATATATATTTATTCCTATGTATCATTAACATAACTTATTTTAAAAATATTTTCAAATGCCTTCACAGATTATGATTATCAAATACAACATTATTTTTATTATGTAATCTCATTAAAAACACCTAAAAAGAGTTTTTGGGGATGACTGTGAAAATTGGTTTCTTAAACATTCAATGTAATAACAGAATTTCAGTGATGGAAATGTGAATATAAAGAACTAAGCCATTAAAATCTCTTAGTTTTCAGTATATAACACAATATTTATTTGAATGTATTTATGCAAGTGCCCCAGTAGTTTGTTCTGCAAACTGGCTAAGAAGAAGACTTTGTAGCAGGAATAAATTATAAATTTCAAACGTAAGTCTAAAACCTGTTGGAAAGGCAAATGGGAGGTGAACATGGATATAAACTTCTAAGCAGTTTTATTTATATGTAGGGACTCCTTAAATGGGCATTTTAGGTCTTTTTCTCTTATTTTCAGCTCCTAAGGGGCCCTCTATCCTTCTGAGAATACAGATGAGTTGTGAAAAGGGCGGCAGTTGGAGGCTCTCCGCAAGGACAGGAGACCTTGCCAGGTAAGAAGAACAGAAACCCTTCATTCATCTGGTGACGTCATTTGGTGAACTAGTCAAGGCAAATTAACTTTCCACACAGGTCAGCTTTGTTTTTCTTTTAGGGATCACAACTCTCTTAATTTTAACCCTTTTGGGTGGTAACTTTAGAAAGTACAGTACATCTTCCCTCCCATCGCAGAAACCAGTTTATGTAACTGTCTTGAAGACTCCGTCACCATTAAGATATAATTACCATGCATGTCTTAATCGGCGTCTTTATAAATGGCATTTTAATTTCTGCTATTACAGTAATAACTCGTGGCATTACTGGTCCATACAAAATGCAAAAATTAACTAATTAATACATTTTTCAGTTGGCTGAGCACTAATGAAAATTTAGATAAGAAAAGGAATGTAATGTATTTTTTTTAAAGAAGAATTTTTAAAATGAGTAAATTGGCTAATTCTCATTAAGATTCCATTTAGTTTAAAACTATTTTAAGAATAAGAATGGAGAGGCAATCCCACAGAGTATTTCTAAATATGAACTATAAGATATGACAAAGAAATTTACATTACTTTTTTATATATACGTAGAAATGAAAGGCCTCTTGAGCATCTAATTATATTCTCTCATTCTACAAGTAAAACAGGCTTGGCCGTATTTTCTATAGCGACGTAAGTCATGTCCCTTGGATTAGTTCTATGCAGCTTGCTGGTTGTTGTGCAAAGCTCTTTTGATGCTAAATTGTTTGTACTGATTAATGGAGTTTTTCATTCAATACCTTGTATGATCAAAATAATTTGAAGCGGCTAATCAAAGAATGGTTTATGACAAGAAAAAAATAATTTATGTCGTAACTGGGTATTGAATTCAAGATTTTTTGTTGTCAATTTTCTGAGGTATTTCTTCACAATCTAGGAAAGTATTTTTTCAACAATGGACATTGAAAACTATGTAAGTTAAAATTAAGTTATAACTATAAAATAGGAAAGAATAATTTTATTTTACTCTGCTGTAATAGAATTCACATATTTTTAGCTGTGTTGTGTTTTGTTTCTATTTAAAATTTTTTTCTAGAACAATAAATAATAGAAGACATGTATTTGTAATTATTATTTAACCCCCATGGGTATGTGGAAACATATATCATTACACATTTATATATTTGACTAACAATTCATTTCTATATGTTTGTCATGAAAACTGTTGAAATGTTATCTGAATGAGAAAAAAATGGGTATGGAGAGATAAAGGGAAATTGAGAAAAAGAGAAAGAGAATGCATGTGTGTTTATGTGCATGTGTGCACCTGTGTGTGTTCACACGTACATGTGTGTTTGGGGGCATGTGTGTGCCTGTGCATGTGTGTGTTTGCATGTGCAGAGAGATGTGGAGGAAATCGGGGAACAGTGAGCATCTCAGAGTCAGAGAAAGTTCTTTCCCAACACGTCAAAGGTAGTTTTCTCTGTCATGAGTGGTGTGTATCTTGTTAACAATTTGTTAATTATAATCGCCATGTCTTTCCTCCTACATACAGATTATAAGGCCACCAGCAAAAGTTTTGAAACTATATCATCTAATTTAACTTGGAGGCTAAGCCGTTTTAGCAGCACATGATAAAAAATGCTCTAATTCATATATTATCCCAACACCAAGTGACCATAATGATAAATAAAATGTCATAAAACCACACGTAATTATTGATAAACTTGAAAAAGTTACTTAGTTATAAGTAACTATTTTTTCACAGTTTCATTGTTTAGCCACAGATGATATAAATAATCAGTTAAGAACAGTAATTTAGAAAGTCATGCATGGCTATTAATTAAATTTCAGACTGTCAGTTTTCAGTGTAGAGTTTGGTTCTGATCACAGTTCAGGATTGATTTAAAATGTTTTATTCACACCAAAATATTAAGTGATAAGACTATAGAATGAATACATTTACATTATGAACAAATTACATATTTAATCTTACTTACTTTGTATGTTTACATTTGAGGGGATGGGGGAAACTGAACAATAAGTAGAGCCTGACCTTGAAAAATGATTGAGTTCTTTACGTGGATTCCAGAGATTTGGGAAGTAAATCTGAATGTGCTTTGACAGATGTGTACTACAAGGTGGGGCAGAAATGGGAAAGTGGTGGTTGGAGAGGGTGATTCAAACATGCTTGCTAAGTTACTACTTTGTAGTTTAGAAGTATTCTCTCTGGATGCCTTGGGATGTATGGACAATGGAAAGGAAAATTTTAAATGATTCTTATCCTGTGCATTCACAAAAAGAAAGTTATATTCCCAGTCTCTTAAACTGAAATACTAACATTTGGAGATATGTCTGAGTCAGGGCAGTCTATCTGTGAGAATATTTCCTAGTTGAAATCGGCATGTGCTGTAACTTCTGAAGGACACGGTGTCCTGTTTCTCCATAATGAATCAGGTCGCCAGATGCTCGAGGTGCTGCAGCCCTCCAGCCCCTGCCTGGCGAATAGGCATTTCTCCACACCAGCACCAGCGGGGAAGCGACGGTGGGCAGAGCGGACCGAGGGCCTGCAGCGGTGAGGAGCAGGGAGTCCACGTGCAACACTGAGAGGGCGCTGGCGAGGCCGGGTCGGTGGTGCCGGGAGGGGCTCATACCTGGACAGTCCCTGGTGCCTCACCTGTGCTCATCTCTGAGGCGCACATGCTTCCTCGTGCCTCAGGCTGCCCGCGTGACCTCCCTGAATGCAGGGTGGCTGCGCGCAGTAGCACATCATTTCTAAGTATCTCCAGAGCCCACAGATACGGTGGGGAAGCCGTACTTCTCTGCATGTAGTTTTGTATCAGCCAGTGACTCAATTAAATGGCATGAGCCAAGAGAAAGATCTGTAATCACTTTATCTGCCACACGTATGCATGAGATCTTCATGGCGTAATCAAGACCTACAACTATCTAAACAGTGTTACGAGTAGTGCTTCTCAAAGGTGGGCAATCGAAATTACTCAGGTGCATTTACACCTTCATTTGCCATCTCTCCATATATAATTCCATAAAGATTGCTATTTCAGATGCTTTAGGAAATCAAAGAATCTATTTATTAAGAATTGGCCAATTGAAATCACAACGGCAAGAAAAAAAAAACAAAATATCCCACAGAATGCCTTGTCACCAGTAATGATTAAACACCTTTTTCTAGAAAAACCTCTAGACTAAATACTATACCCAGTTTTTGGATCATCAAAATCATTTCAGTTTTTCAGGATGTAGTTTTAATTATATAAGAGTAAGGTGAACACATGCCCACTGTAAAATATCAAATAAGACAAAATGTGCTACTAGCAGCAGAAGCCTCATGTTCTTATCTCAACGGCTTCATTTCTCACTTCTCTTCAAGATAAACAAAGGCTATCATTTTTGTGAGTCTCCTTCTGGGCCGAATTCGATGTATTTATGTCTTTTGTGCCTCCATGAAGCATTTTTTTCCACTTAACACACATCTTCAGGAACCAATTAATTCCGTTTAACTGTTGCATCGCGCTGCATCCTACAAACGTGGCTGCAGACAACACCCAGACGGTGGTCCTTAGGGTTTCCTGCAGCTCTTGTCGGGGGTCCCCCGGATCTGGCATCCCTAGGATGCACCCGCTTTTTATGACAGTCTCTCTCAGTGAGTGGCTTCAGTCCCTCCATTAGGCTGAAGCAGTCTGTTCTGTTCTTTAGAATCTCTTATCTTTTCAAAATATTTGGTTTCCTAATGACCTTGCATTAATTAGGGTTCTTTGATTACCAGCAGCAGAAGCAGATTCTAATGAGGAAAAATAAATTCACTGGAAGGTAGTGAGTCTCCACAGAACAGACGCAGACATGGGGAAGGAGGCCTGGGGGCGGCAGGCGGGTCGGGCAGACGCCCGGTGTGAGAAGGAGCCGCCAGCGGGTACCTGCTGCCCAAGCGCTGTCATAAAATGATGACCAGAATCAATTATTCACATACAAGTAAACTGAAAATGAGTAGCTGAAAATGGAAACCACAGGCCTTGAATTCACACCCTCTTCGTATGTGGCCCTGGAGGCCATTTCTCTCTGCGATATTTTAGGGCCTCAACAGCACCTGACAGTGTAGGGCACTGGTACTTAACTGGCCACAAACTGCATTTCTTCTGCAATTCTGGTTAATATACCTGATTAGAAATTATTTTTTAAAGGGTGATACCAGATAAGGGAAGCCAAAGTAAAGCCCATATATGAAGTGTTCTTGGTTGTTTTCTCTTTACATCATTTAATCAGATTACATGCAATGAATTGTGTTTCTCATAAAGGCAATTCCAGTTATTCTTTGAATAGCATACATTTTTAAGGGTCCCTAATACATAAAAGGTGCTCAATTCAAGCGTGTTAAATAAAGCTATAAAATGGAGAAAAGCTTGTAGTTTTCATTTTAAAATACTCCCTAGGCATCAACAAAACAGGACAGGCACACATTAGTTCCCTATTTGTTTAAAAGTGAGATATACTAGCTTATCCACTCTATGAAGCCTTGCAATGGCTTTCTAGTTCCAAATTAAAGTGCAATTTCATTTCACAGTGATTGACGGATATTTTCCACATTGTAGGCATCTAATTTAAAAAAAAAATGAGTGCACAAGAGCAGTTCTTACTTGCAAAGAGTAATGGTATTTGCTGAAAGTAGACACCATTATTAACTGAGTACTAAAATTAAAATATGCAAAGGAATTCTCATCTCAGGAAAGTAATCATAAAATTACAAAAGAAAAGTTTTTTTGTTTCTACCCTTATTAATATGTGTGTCCTGCTCTTCAGTTTTCTACATTTTTTATTAAAGTATAGTTGATATACAATCTTATGTTAGTTTCAAGTATATAACACCAGTTATCCATATTATTATATCCTCACCCCAACTTAGTGCAGTTACTCTCTGTCAACATGGGAAGATGTTACAGAAACATTGGCTATATTCTCCATGCTCTACTACCATCCTTGACCATCTTATATTATGACTGAGAATTCTGTGCCCCTTGACCCCCCTCGCCCTCCCACCCACCCACCGCAGTCCCTCCCCCATAATGGCCACCAGTCACTTCTCAGTGTCTCTGAGTCTACTGCTGTTATGTTCATTTTGTTGTTTTGTTTTTAGATTCCACAAATAAATGAAATCACACAGTGTTTGTCTTTCTCTGCCTGGCTTATTTCCCTGAGCATAATACCCTCTAGATCCATTCATATTGTTGCAAATGGCAAGGTTTCTTTTTATAGCTGAATAGTATTCCATTGTGTATATGTACCACCTCTTCTTTATCCATTCATCCATGGATGGACACTTAGGCTGCTTCCATGTATTGGCTATTGTAAATAATGCACCCATAAGCAGAGGGTGCATATATCTTTTTGAATCAGGGATTTTGGTTTCTTTGGGTAAATTCTAGGTGGAATTACTGGTTTGAATGGTATATCTGTTTTTTGGGTTTCTGAGGAATCTCCATACTGCTTTCCACAGTGGCTGCACCAACCAATATTCCCACGAACAGTGTAGGGATGTTCCTGTTTCTCTGCATCCTTTCCAGCATTAGTTATTTCTTGTCTTTTGGGTAGTGGCCATTCTAAGGTGATGTCTCACTGTGGTTTTGGTTTGCGTTTCCCTGATGATTAGTGGTGTGGAGCATCTTTTCATGTGCCTGTTGGTCATCTGTATGACTTGTTTGGAAAAATGTCTGTCAGGTCCTCTGCCCATTTTTAATTGGGTTATTTGGAGTTTTTTTTATGTTGAGTTGTATGAGATCTTTATATATTTTGGATGTTAACCCCTTACCTGGTAAATTCTTTATGAATATACTCTCCCATACTGTACGTTTTTGTTCTGCCTATGGTGTCCTTTGCTGTACAAAAGCTTCTTAGTTTGATGTAGTCCCACTTGTTCATTTTTTATTTTGTTTTCCCTGCCCAAGGAGATGTGTTCAGGAATAAATTGCTCATGCTTATGTTCAAGAGATTTTTGCCTATGTTTTCTTCTAAGAGTTTTATGGTTTCAAGTCTTACATTTAAGTCTTTAATCCACTTAAAGATAAATGTTGTGTATGGAGTCAGTTTTCTACATCTTAAGAAGTAGAAATGAATGAGTGTTTCTAGCTTTTCTACTCTCTCCATAGCTAAAGAAGAGTCTGATTGGTTTCCTCTATTTCCCTCCTTCCTGCTTTGTGTGGAAACAGAGATGGAACAATACCAGTGACAATCCCCGGGGGTAAAACAGAAGGATGGAGCTCAAGGAGGGGGGCGGGGAGGGCAGGGCAGGGGGAGGGGCAGGGCTGCGAATGGAGACAGCAGCGCTTTCCTGAGCTCTCCTTTACGCCCTTAAACGAACTTAAAACTTAAGTTAATTTCAGCATTTAAAAATGTATATCTGTAATTATTTGAAGCTTATGTTTGGCCTAGTCCATGCTTTTGAGAAGCAATCCACAGGATCTTGATTTTATAATACATACAACATACATATAATAATGTAAATGTTGAGACAAACAAGGCTTTGAATCACCACCATTCTTTTTGATGCAGGGCAAAGAGCTGCCTTACCTTTTGAAACGTGGATGATAGATGTGCACTAAACTCTGAAAACAATAACTCAAAATTTTCCCGTAGGACAACTGAGTCACACAGCACATAATCCTGAGGCTGGTGTTGCTGTATCATATTGTCAATTTGTGTTGGCAAAAGAGTAATTTTATGAAACTGGCTGTGCCATTTCTTTGTATTTTTACAAAACAGAAATATATACCCTGGAAATGAAAATGATGCCTTTATGTTTGTCTTCAGATATATTCTAGAATCTAATAAATGTGCATCAGGAACCTCTATCAGGCCTCACATACCGTGTTGGGGCTTTTCCAGTAATGACTTTAAAGACATTCTGAAGACCATACCCTCCCTTCTCCCATATGTAATCTCACTGATTATTAATGCAAACATCAATTTTAAGATTTTAAATGGCATTTCTATCCATTAAATTTTGGACAGCTTTTATACAACAATATCTGTGAGCTTGTCCAAATGGACAAAATCCATGTCATCAGCTTAAAATATAGTATTGAGTGATAAGTAGGTTTTCAAACAGAATGGATATCATAACTGAATAATTTTTTTAAAGTATGATTTTATGTAGACTTTGAGTTTCCAGAATAACATGTAAGGAACTGAGAAGTTACTGCTCCATCCTAACAATAAATAAAAAGCTAAACTGAAAAGTCCACAACTCTACGTAACTTAGCAGGGAAAACTGCTGTTGCCTGAACTGGAGACACCGGCAGGTGAACACAGACGGTTACAGCCGCCCGGAGCCGGGACCAGAGCAGGAGGATCTGAACAGTGAGTGTGGCGGAGAGGCAGCACTGCAGAGGGTCCCTGGCACGGCCTGTCCCCCCCTTGTGAGTGTTACCTCCAGAAATTGTACCGGGTTCTCACGGTAAATGTAGGGAGACATCTACGTGTTCTTCCAGCAGGGAGAGGAGGAAATAAATCATTTTTAAATACATCCGAACACTCTTTTCTTCTTAAGTTCTGTCCTCAGGGGAAGCGATTTAACAAGGCCTGACCTGCTGGGGTCATCAGAGCATAAGACGGAAAGGAACAGGGCCAACCATGTCCAGCCTGCTCCGGCTTTCCACACGGGGAACGGGGCCTCTCCAGTCATCCTGTCCCACCCAGGCTCGTGCAGTGCTCCCAGTCCAGGCTCCCTGAACGAGACTCACCCACAGGACTACAGGAGGCCTCCCTCCCGCTCGTACCTCACCGTCACGTTGCTAAATGCCAATTTGTCTCAGTTCCTTTTACCATGTGCATCATGTCCAACATCAAGAGAATTTGCCAGGACAGAGTAAAAGGCAAAAATACAGTTTGAAGAGACAGAACAAGCATCAGAACCACAAGTTGGGCAGGGATGTTGGAATTCTTAGAAATTTAAAACAACTATGGTTAATATGCTATGGACTCTAGTGGATAAAGGAGACAGCATGCAAGAACAGGTGGGCGATGTAATAAGGAGGATAGAAATGATAAGAAATAGACAAAATGTGCTGGAGATCCAAAACCCTGTAACAGAAATGAAGAGTGTTTTTGATGGGATTGGTAGTAGACTGCAGAAAGAATCTCCAAGCATGAGGACATCTCAGTTAAAATCTCCAAAACTGAAAAGCAAAGAGAACAAGGACTGAAAAAAACAAATACAAAAAGCAGAATATCTGGGGGCTGTTGGGCAACTAGGAAAGGAATAGCATACACCCCCCGGGGCTGTAGACGGAGAAGAAGGGAAGGGAACTTGGGTATTTGATAATGATAATGACTGGGAATTTCCCCCAAATTAATGTCAGACACCAGACTACAGCTCAGAGAATAGCGAGCAGGGTATTCTGCCAGGAAAGACAAAACCAAAACCAAAAAAATTACACATAGAAATTCAGTGTTCAAACTACAGAATAACATTTTTAAAAGTCTTCAAACCAACAGGAATAAAAAGCTTTATATATATATATATATATATAAATAATCAAAGGTAAGAGTTATATCTGACTTCTCTCAAAACCCCTGTAAACAAGAAGAGAATAGAATGAAATATTTAAAGTGATTTAAAATGTTGAGAGAAAAAAAAACCCCCACCAACCTAGAATTCTGTATCCTGTGAAGTTATCATTTAAAAGGGAAGAAGACATAAAGATTTTCTCAGGTAAAAAAAGGGGGGGGGCATAGAATGTGTTGAAAGTAAACTGTCCTCCAAGAAAGTTAAAAGAATTTCTTTAGAGAGAAGGAAAATGATCTGGGTCAGAAACTTGGAACTACAGAAAGAAAGGAAGGGCATCGGAGAGGAAATATGTGAAGGTAACATAAAACTTAATTTTTCATATTCTTAATTGACTTAACAGATAAAAGTTTGTTCAAATAATAAAATAAATGATGTATTTATACATTATTTGTATGCATACATATACATATATATATACATATGCTGTGTATAAGTGAAATGGATGACAGAATAATACAAGGGACAGGAGAAAGGAATTAATATTTATTTTATTATTATAAAGTACTTGCACTATCCCTGAAGTGGTATAGGGTTATTTGAAAGTGGTCTTGAATTAATTGTAAATATATATTGCAAACTCTAGGGCAACCACTAAAAAAAATTATAAAAGAAGTACAGTGATAGGAAAAAAGAGGAGAGAAGGTGGAATCATAAAATTTTCAATTAAAATTACAAAAAGGAGAAAAAGTAGAGGACAAAAAAAAGAACTAGGACAACAAATAGAAATAATTTTACAAATTTTGTAGTGAAATATATATTAATGCAAATATATCAATACTCAGTTTTAATGTTAATGGCTAAATGCATCAATTAAAAGACAGAGGTCGTCAGAATGTATGAAAAGCAAGCTACAACTACCTGTCGTCTACCAGAAATTCACTTTAAAGGTAACGATACACGGATTCAAAGGAGATGGATAAAGATGTAGCATGCTAATGCTGACCACAATAAAGCAGGTATAGCTATACTGGTTTGGGGGAGAGAAGAGCACAGAGCCAGGGAAGTGATCAGAGGCAAAGAAAGGCATTGCTTAAGAAGAGGAAACGACTTTGAATGTGTTCACACCCAGCGACAGAGTGTGAAGTGCATCAGATAAAAGCTGATAGGGCTGCAAGGTAAAATAGATCAATCCAGTATTATAGTTGGAGACTTCCACCCCTCTGTAAGATCGGACAATTCCGGCGGGCAGAAAATCAGTAAAGACATAACTGAACTCAATACCATCATCAATCACCTGGATATAATTGACAGTTACGGACGATTTCATCCAGCGGCACAATACACATTCTTTTCAAGCTCACATGGGGCATTGACCAAGATAGAGCACATTGCACACCATAGAAAATGTATCAAATATAAAAGAATAGAAGTCTTCTAATGTCTGCTTTTTGACCACAGTGGAATATGTATATATATATGTGGAAAGAAATCAATAATAAAACGAAAGCTGGTCATGGAGTAGACAGTGCAGCACAGAGAAGGCAAGTAGTGGCTCTGTGGCATCTGACTACACTGATGGGCAGTGACTGCAATGGGGTGTGGGGGGCCTTGATAACATGGTTAAATGTAGTAACCACATTGTTTTTTCATGTGAAACCTTCGTAAGAGTGTATATCAGTAATACCTGAATAAAAATAAATAAATAAATAAATAATAAAGGCAAAAATAAAAACCAAAAAAAACGAAAGTTGGGAGATCCCCAAATACTTGGTAACTGAAAAGCATACTTCTAAAGAAGAAATCTTATGAGAAATTAAATATTTTCAAATAAATGATAATGAAAATGCAACTTAACAAAATTTATAGGTGCAGTGAAAGTGGTGCTTATAAGAAAATTTATAGTCTTGAAAGCATCTATTTGAAAAGAAGAAAGAATCTAAAATTAGTCATGTAATCTTCCACCTTAGGAACTAGAAAGAAAAGAGAAAACTAAAACCCAAATAAGGAAAAGAAAAGAAATGCTAAAGATCAGAGTAGAAATCAATGAAATCAAAATAGGAAATTCATAGAAACAATCAACAAAACCAAAACCTGGTTGTTTGGAAACATCAATAAAATCGATAAGCCTCTAGCCAGGCTAACCAAAAAAGGAGAGAGAAAGAGAGAGAAGGCACAGGTTATTACAAGGTCAGAAATGAAAGGCATCGCTATGAAGCCCATGGATGTTGGATTAAGGAAATAAAAGGTATATGGATTGCAAAGAAAAAAAACTCTTAGTTCACAGATGACATGCTGGTCTATGGAGAGAATCGGAAACGCGGACAATGGGCACAGATTACTAATACCGTAAATGAAAGAGCAGGTAGCACTATAAATTCTATGGCATTAACACAATAGTGAAGGAATGCTATGAACAACTCTATGCCTATAGATTTGATAACCAAGATAAAACAGACTAATTCCTTGAAATGCCCAATCCGCCAGAACTCGTACAAACTGAATAGGCCTCTATCTGTTAGTAGTTAATTACCTTCTGAAACAGAAAGCACTGTTGGTGAGGTGGGCTCACTGATGAATTGTGCTAAACCTCTGAGGAAGACGTTATCCCAGTTCCTACAGTGTCCTTCAGAGGACAGAAGCAGAAAGAGTTCTCCTGAACTCCTGTGAGGCCACACAGGACTCCACGGCCAAAGCCAGGCAAAGACATTACAGGAAAAGCGAACTGAAGACCAATATCTCTTATGAACACAGATGCAAAAATCCTCAAGAAAATATTAGGGACCAATTTGGGGACCAGTTCCTGTGTATGCTGAGCGGGGGCGTTCCCACAAATCCCACCAGTTCTTGCATACCAGCCAGGTGTCCTATGGTGCAACTCAATTTTGTCCTCAAAAAAGGACAGTTTGTCAGGTTTTTACAAAACTAAATACACTCTTTCCATGAGATCCACAGTTGTGCTCCTTGGTATTTATTCAAAGGATTTGCAAACTGTGTCCACACAGACACCTGGGCATGGATATTTATAGCAGCTTTATTCATAATTATCAAAAATTGGAAGCAGCCATGATGTCCTCTGGTCAGTAATGAGTGTGTGTGTGATGGCGAACCAGACAATGGGATATAGTTCATGGGCACTGAGAAGACACAGGCTACCAAGCCATGAAGACATGGAGAAAAATTGGATGCATATTAATAAGTGAAAGAAGCTGATCTGAAAAGGCTTTATACAGTGTGATTCCTGTTACAGGACATTCTGGAAAAGGCAAAATCATGGAAACTAAGAAGAAGGGCCCGTGGGGCTTGGGAGAGAGGAGGAAACGATGAAGGGCCAGAGCACAGAGAGAATCCCAGGACACCGACGCAACTCCTTACCGCGCTCTGATGGTGCGCGCATGTCAGGCATTTGCCCAGACCCATAGATTGTACGATAGGAGTGAACCCTAATATAAGCCACAGACTCAGACAGTAATGTGTTCGTGTGGATTCACTTGTAACAATTGTAGCACACGGCTGAGGGACTTTGATAATTGGGTGGCTACGAATGTGTCAGGGGCAAGGGATATAAGACAAATCTCTGTACCTTACAACCAGCTTTGCTGGGACCATAAAACTGCTCCAAAAAATAATGTCTGTTGAATGAGAAAGCTATGTGTATTTCTATGCCCACGTCTACATGCACATCTTAATCAGAGTGAGCTTATTTCAAATAATTAACAGTGATCATATGTGTGATGGGGGTTAAAGGTGACTATGACCTTTTTTCTTTAGTTGTTCAGTTGTTTTTTATTTTCTGACTTTCTCTAGCTTGTATATTGACTGGGGCACCGTTTTCATATGCAATCAGGAAAGATGTTAGAGCTCTTCCCACGGTTCAGTGAGAAGCAATGCTATTGATGCTGCTACTCATTCCTGGGGATTTTAGTCTTCTCCTGTGATTGGCAGTAATGTATTAAATTTGATCTGAAAGATATAAAGTGAATACAAGCATTGGTTTAAGAAGTTTTTCTTCATAACCTCCAACAGCCAGTGTAGTTGAAATTTGAGAGACTTACCTGAAACACTGACTGCTATCATTTGTTTTTCCTTTCTGTAGTTCTAATTCCCTGATTGCAATTCTAATAATTCCTGTGTCTATGTAGAAGGATTAGAAACCAGAATATATGTTTTCACACTCCAGTTGGAGGCCAAAGTGTTTGGCCTTTCCTTTGTTAATGGCCCTGAGATTTTCTTTGAAAACAGCACTCACAGATAAAAAGACAAAGTCCAGTGTTTCAACTTTATACGTAGTATGTATTTATCTGTAAAATAAGACATTTTCACTCTGCTTCAAAATAAAACTCAGGAGATGATTATCATAGTCTATAGGTGATCAGGTCCTAGGTTTTCCGAAATAGTCTGGAGAACAAGTTCCATTTTCCTGCAAACATGTTTGACCTTGTCCTGATTTCAGCCTTTGAAAAAATAAACTTAATGAAGGCAAACTGCGGTGACGCCCCCTCTGCGCCGGCCCAGGGTGACAGACGCTCGCCCTGAGGGGCCTCTGCCCGGGTCCTCGGGTCCTCCCCGGGCTTGGGCTCAGCCTCAGCCAGTCACTGCAGACTCCCGTGCAAATGTGTTCGCGCACATGCACATGCACACACACGCACGACACACACTCACACACGCACACTGAGGGACTTGAACAGAACTAGCATAGTTCGTAACAGCTCAAGGTCACGTCCCTGGGGGGATGAGGACCTCAGCTCCCCTAAGAAGCTGCCCAGGAAAGCTTGAGACAGAAGAATGCACAGTTTGTTCCGGCCGACAAGGAAAGGCCCGTCTCCCAGCCCCCGCGGGAGGGTAGGAGCCTGACTAGGTAAGCGCCACTTAGCAAGCCCTCGTTAGCCAGCCCCGCCTGCGTCCAGTAAATGTCCGCTGTCCCGTTCTGTCCAGGCCTCGCCTGCCCCTCCCTACGCCCTCATCCTCATTTAAAAGGCCACTCACCTCTGCACGAACCGCATGGGGTTCACACCGGGTGCTCTTGCCTGTTACTGTAGTTCCTGCTGCGTGAAGTCCGTCGGGGCTGCTCTCACCTGGCCCAGCTGTTCGCAGAAGCATCGCCTGAATTAACCGACTCCCTCCTGGCCTGCTGTCTAGGGAATATGATCCACATACTGCAGAGGAGTAAACAAGGGCAGGTAACTTGTCCAGGAACAAATACGAACTGAATGGCGGAGTCGCAGTGAGTTGACACCCAGGATTGGGGCCTCAGGCCGTTTGCCCACGTCACCACTTGCAGCGAAGCCGGTGACTAGGTCTCTGCCACCGCCCTCAGTGACAGGGCACACTCAAGTCCCCCCTGCCTTGTTCTGGGTGATGGGCATGCTCGGTAGGCCTGGTTCTTCTTACTCTGTGGGTCACAGATGCTGTACGTACTCCTCATTCATGGACTTTAATCCTGTTTTACAATGTATTTCTAATTAAAATGACATCTGTTTAAATGTTACATCACAAAGCAATACAGATGGGGTTTGTGCCATTTCTTTCCTTTTTTGGAAAAAGTGTTTTGACTTTTAAAAATATTGTCACGCTATAGCTGTAGTTAAACATATATGTATACAGTCACCCGCAGAAATGAATGCATGCTGTGGAAATCATAGCAGGTATTTGTAGGCCAACACATTAGTATTTGAAGGCCCAATCAGTCATCACCCACTCAGTGGCAACGGTCCTATTCTACTTTGTCTCTTGTATTTTGCTGCCCCTGGTGAAGGACGTGCCCACGTGATCCATAAATACACTCATTCATTCATTACAAGCAGGCATTTCTATTAGCTTCAGACACTACATTATTAAAATTATAACCTCACTGAGCAATCAACTAGCTTTTAATCTCTTCCTATGGTGATAAAACTCTACTGCCTGGAAATAACAATTGTTATAAAGAACTTTTCTGTAAATTTACAAACTGGGCAAAAATCTTAATAACTTTCTGAAGTAATCAGATTTCACTTGAGCCTAAAGTGAATTGAAATAGTAACGTAAGTGAGCCGCAGTTTCCCCTGAACAGTATATACCATTGCTCTGGTGAGGACTGACTAAAAAATACTCCTGGATTCAGCCAATATTGTTTTCCATGTTATCCCATTGTGAGCCAAACCATACATTCTAAGAGGACACATTACCCTTCAGAGAATAAGCACAGTAAAGGGTCGTCTAGGAGCCCCTGGGCTCGCGGCGTGCTGGCCGATCTGTAAGGAGGCTCCACTTTCTTCCTGTGCCTTGGTGTGTTCGCACCTCAGGGCGAGTAACATTTGCGATTGGCAAGGGGTGTGGCTTTCTTCTGTAAGCTGGAAGAATGAGTGTCCAATTTAAGAAAGTCTGTTTAAGAATATTGTACAGATAGAAGGTGAGAATTCTCTTACCTTGCCCTGAATGTCTTTCTGTGCTGCCAGGGACGTCGGTATCCAGGTGAAGGACCAGTATGATGGAGAGCTGGATGTTAGTGTCACCTTACTAGCCCTGCGTTAGGGAGGGCCAGTGCCACCAGGGAGCAGGGACTCTGAGGTCTTTATGATCCCTACCTAATTTAAGTCTGTCATTCTAATAGTATACCCATATTTCTGTTTCGATTTTATTAGGTATTTATTTTATCATTGATTATTTATCCTTTTATGACCATTTTCTGAAGTCTGCCATTTCCAATGTGTCCTAATACTACTCACGTATGTACTATTGATCTAACTTAATTTTAAAATAAATCAACAAATTACTTGTGGTAGAGCTAAATTTTAATAGAGGAAATTTAATTTTAACTTAATCTGAAACACATTATTAAGAAACAGAGCACTCTGGAATTAATATATCAGCTCCAGAATCAGAAATGTGTAGGCCAGTTGTGGATATCAAAGCAGAGAGCAGCCGTCAAGGAATGACACAGGGCAAGCTGCACCAAGGGTGTTACCATCTGGGAGCAGGTACAGGGTGCACCACTGCAAGTGTGGGAGCGTTTTAACTAAGGGTTGCAAAGTGCTTTTTAAAGGCTAATTAAAATCTATAGCATCTTGGCAGGAAACAAAAGATATGGTATGTACCACGTAGGACTGGGGACCACTCTGTCAAGAATCTATTATTTGCAATGTTCCCAACAGTCTCCTTTGTTCTCCGCTCAGTATCTTACTCAGGGCCAGTTCTTGGAACAAAGTATTTGAGTATTTTTAATGTTGTCATGATTAATAAATGAAACATAAAATATTTAGAATGACTGTTTCTGTTTTTCTCTTTCTGTTGGTTTATTTAGCTTTTGAGATGACTTGAATGCAATGATTCAGGTTCAATATACTTTTATCAAAAATGTGACACAACTGTTCTTTGGAGAATTCTGGAATAACGTCTTGTCTAAGATTCTGATGCTCATGATTTTTTCTTATCATTCACCTCAGTAAGGCCCCCCAATGTATCCTAAGGATACCCACCCATCTGTAGTTTTTCTTACACTGGATATTAACACATCTGGTGAGTTGGTGAGATCGTTAACAGGTGGCCCTCCTGTTGCAGACATTGCTGTTGTACGATATCTCCCTTCAGCAATTACGGAATCTGCGTCCTCAACGAGCAGAACAACTCTAGTCATTGCAGAGAGCTGCCAGGGGCAGAATCTGACAGGAACGGAGACCTGAGAACCGAGATCAGTTGGCAGGCCAAGGTCAGTAGCTAAAACTTCAGAACTAAATAAGAGTAGAATGAGATGGTCTTAGAACATCTGTAGAGGTTCACAAAGCTGGGCTGGCAGACGTGCTGTGGATCAGTGGGCCGGGCTGCCTGAAAGCCAGGAGCAAATAGGATCTCACTGGCCATGTGCTTAATCAGGCTTTTACAAAATTAACAACTCTGTTGTTTGCCTCACACACATCCCAAAATAAAATGCATATATTTTATATCAATCTGTACTTAAATTCACCTATTTAGGTATTTTGATGGTATTGAACAAAAACAACCAGAATTGTTACTGATATCTGGAGCACTGAAACATTATCAATGCTTCGATGAGAAAAATAAAATATAATAAGCAGTTAGAACAGTAACATTAATAAATACCCAAATATAAAGCCAATCCATACGTTTTCCTTCTGATTCCTATACTTTTATTAAAAGAACCATTGTGACTATAAATGCCGGCTAAGACGGCCTGAGTTAATAATGGCAGCTTAATATGTGCCTATGACATAACTACCATAATCTAAGATAGACTTTAATTTCCTAAAATTTCATTCTATTAAACAAAATAATAACATTGATTTGTGTATAATCCTTACACACTTAAACATTAGAAAGCTGATTTGTTAAATTAGAAAAGTAGATAAATTTAGTATGATTTCTCCTTATTACAGCAAATATGTGTTGCTGTTGGTGATTTCCATTTTATACAAACACAGAGCTAACAACCTTTAATTGTTTAAATGAATCAGAGTTAATTTGCAAATCTGACAAGGAGTGGCTGCAAGTGACATGTAAATGGATTTATGGTGTTTGACTTCTGGTCTGTCATACGATGAAAATGTTTCATTTACATTCATGCCACTAATAAGCTGGGCATTTCATAAGTCCAAAACTCTTGGATTCACGACCTAGAAATCAGTCAACATTTGTTCATGACAGTTTAGACACCTCAGTGTTCTTGTGAAGAAATAGAGATTTGCTAAGCATAAAAATATAGTTAGATACTTCACGGCACTTCATTTGTTGATGTTTGGATATATTTACAACATACAGGGCACTGAGCCTTCAGAAAATAAACTTTAAAATTGTTTTGGAAGCACCCATTGTTATCAAGCACATACTTCCAATGTAAGCAAAGGCCAGATTTTTCTTTTTTATTAAGGTATCATTGATATACACTCTTATGAAGGTTTCACAGGGAAAACAATGTGGTTATTACATTCACCCTTATTATCAAGTCCACCCATACCCCACTGCAGTCACTGTCCATCAGTGTAGTAAGATGACACAGAGTCACTGTTCGTCTTCTCTGAGCTATACTGTCTTCCCCGTGACACCACACACACCATGTGCACCAATCATGATACCCCACAATCCCCTTTTCCCTCCCTCCCCACCCACCCTCCCACACCCTTCCCCTTTGGTAACCCCTAGTTCCTTCTTGGAGTCTGTGAGTCTGCTGCTATTTTGTTCCTTCAGTTTTGCTTCGTTGTTATACTCCACAAATGAGGGAAATTATTTGGTATTTGTCTTTCTCCGCCTGGCTTATTTCACTGACCATAATACCCTCTAGCTCCATCTATGATGTTGCAAATGGTAGGATTTGTTTTCTTGTTATGGCTGAATAATATTCCATTGTGTATATGTACCACATCTTCTTTATCCATTCGTCTACTGATGGACACTTAGGTTGTTTCCATTTCTTGGCTGTAAATAGTGGTGTGATAAACATAGGGGTGCATATATCTTTTTGAAACTGGGATCCTGCATTCTTAGGGTAAATTCCTAGGAGTGAAATTCCTGGGTCAAATGGTATTTCTATTTTTAGTTTTTTGAGGAACCTCCATACTGCTTTCCACAACGGTTGAACTAGTTTACATTCCCACCAGCAGTGTAGGAGGGTTCCCCTTTCTCCAAATCTTCACCAGCATTTGTCATTCCTAGGCTTTTCTGTGTTGGCCATCCTAACTAGTATCAGGTGATATCTCATTGTGGTTTTATTTTGCATTTCTCTGATAATTAGCAATGTGGAGCATCTTTTCATTTGTCTATTGGCCATCTGAATTTCTTCTTTAGAGAAGTGTCTGTTCATATCCTCTGCCCATTTTCTAATAGGGTTATTTGCTTTTTGGGTGTTAAGGTGTGTGAGTTCTTTATGTATTTTGAATGTTAACCCCTTGTCGGATATGTCATTTACAAATATATTCTCCCATACTGTAGGATGCCTTTTTGTTCTGCTTGTGGCATCCTTTGTTGTACAGAAACATTTTAGCATGATGCAAAGGCCAGATTTATTTACTTTGATTTTTGATACTTTAAAGACAAAACATTCTTACTTGTTCCAAATAGCAGAAAACCCAGTAGATAACACTTAGACCGAGCATATATACTAAAAAATAGTGAAATAATATTTGTTGAAAGAATTTGGACTTTTCCATAATGCAAACAGAGCTCTTTATTCATCTACTAGAAGTCAGAGTTATTTTAGTATGTTGAAAAAAATTACAAAACCATGTGGCCTTTGGGGAAAAGAGGTAAATAAATAATGTATTTGCAAAACTGAATACAATTTACTATTTAAAAAAGTAAATACAAAGATAATTTTTATTAAAACTGGTGTTTAAAAAACTATTTCTCCAGAACTCTATATTTAAAGTAGATCAGCCCTCATTTACATACCATTTGAACAGAAATTTGTGTGCAGCATAATGACACAAGGAGAGAACAGAGTCCAAAGTGCAGGAGTTTCGCTCAGCACAGTGCTGAACAAGGCTTGCCGATGTCCGTAAGTAAACAGAGGCAGCAATTATTTTAACTAATTAATAGCACCACTTAGCCTGGAACTTTTAAAGTACCTGTATATTATCTAAACAGGATAAAATTTATGGAAGGCTTCTGTCTTGATACATTCTATCCTTATCATTTACAATTTGCAGTATCACCCGACATAAAATCTATGTCCATACAAATGCTTTCAGAATGATCAAATATTTCAGTAAGGTCATACATATTGTGGAGTTTAGGAAACTTATGATATTTGTTTTTCACAATGTTTCATAGGCTAAAAATTTTAACACAAGTTTATTTTTAAAACTATTACTTGTAACATCTCAGTTTTGGAATTCTTGATGGAGCTATTTTAAATCAATTTTCTTTAACCTCTAAGTTATCTCAAATATTTTAGTTCTTAGCATTTGCTTATTTTTCATGTGCTCTTATTTTCACTACTATCTTTTAAAAATATATTAACTACTTCAAGTTGGTGTGTTTTTGAAACACACCAGTGATATCTTTTAAGAATATATTAATTACTTCAAGTTGGTGTGTTTTTGAAAACTCTATCCTTTATTGTGTAGCGATAGATGTTATTTCAAACTACGATTTCAAACAAAAAGAAATAGGCAAGAGAAACCTGCAGGGGGAGGTGGGCAAGGTAGTATCAATATTGGGGGTATGAATCTTTTGTCTTTTACTGAATATCAGTTTGTGTTTGATGATGATTATTAAAATAAACCATAATATCAAGGAAGATTGATACTGAGTAGAACTAGCAAAGTGAGAAAAGAAACTTAAAGTTAGTTACGTTTATAAAAGTAATTCTAGTGATACTTCTTTTAAGAATTCAGTTCCCTGTATAATTTTTTCTTTTATTTTTCCATTACTTGAGATACATATGTCTTTTTTATTTCTTACTCTTCAGGAAGAATGATGCTTTAAAGATATATTCTGTCCATGCTTCTTAGTATAAAGCAGGAAAGATACAGTAAACATTTGCATATATATGCTTGCTTGCATTTATAAATTTGCACCAAAAAGAAAAATTTGTAAACAGGAGAGTGATAAACACATGCCTACGAAGTGGGGGGAGAACAGACAGAACAGAGGTGATAAACAGGTGCTGAACTAGAGAAAGAATTATAATTATGATGATGGTAAATAAAACAGTAAGGGGCAAAATGGACCAGAGAAAAGAGGTGAGGAATACTTAAAATCCAAGAAAGAAGAGAGAAAGAAGAAAAGACAAGGTAAGTCATGACTGAAGTGTCAGAGTGAAGGAGAGGTTCTGGGTAGGGAAGGGACCCTGTGGGCCTGGGCCAGAGGCTTCCATCGACTCTCTTTTCGGAGCCTCGAGGGGGAAAGTCATTTTAGCAGACATGCCTGATGGGTGTCAGGCTCTGTCCTCTGAGAGAACACACTGTGCTTGAAAAGCCCATCTTCCCTTCTTAGACCTATGGGGTCCCGGGGGCCAGGACTCACTGACCCGCCTGCCCAGGTCTCGGGCCGACCGTGACCGAGAGAGCAGGTGCCTGAGGACCGCTGTCTTTGCCTGGCAGAGCTTTGCAGTGGTCACTGCCACCCTCGGCCTGGGCGGTCCGAGTGACCTTCGGGTACCCACCTGCTTCCCAGGGAACCGGGGCCCCAGGCCATGCCGAGCCATCCAGGCACCACAGGCCCGAGGAAAACTTGTACTCTGATGCTGCCTTAATTTTAAGATTCTGTGGCTCGGTTCCCTTGTCTTTTTGTGCGTGTACGTTACTGAAGTGTTGTCATGGCTTAGACCACTGTTACAACCATTATCTCACTTTTCATTTATTTATTCATGAGTTATTTTTAACGGTTTTTGTATATCATCACCTTCTATCGCAATCAAGGTCATCACTGGAAGACAGCGGAAGCCCGAGTGATGTTCAGTGTTAGTGCTCGAATTTAAGAGCAATCAAATTAATGAGGATTTTTTTAATGTCAGAAATTTATAGCATGTAGCATGATAATTAAAATTTCTTCAACTGAAACCTCTTTCTCTTCATTTGTTTTCATTTCTGTAAAGAAAACAAACTCTGCGAATCTTTTCCTATTTTCAGGAACAATATAGTTAACTTGTTAATAATGATTGCAAACTTAAGGGAGTAGAGAAAAATATAGAAAAGGAATAATCAGCTTCTCTAGGCAGTTTGTGTGGCTTGTTTTCCTCACACAGTCCTTAATGCCCTCTAGGTGAGAGAAGTTTAGATGTTCTGAACTTCGATGTAAATTCACATACAGAAAATTTACTAATGATTATGAGTCGCTTCATTCATGCAGAATCACTAAGTATGAACTTCATCAATGGCTGCATATAATCATTTAGTCTTTGGTTTGAAAATTAAGTTGTACCATAAGCATTTTTGACAGAAGTAAATGTCTTTTAAAATTGGAAAATCTTTCAGCTCCACACACCTCTGCTTCCCAGTCAACATTCATGACCGGAGCATCGCACAGCGCGGTGGGTGTTGCAAAGCTTATCTCTGTGTGCCCAGTAATGGTTCTTTCATTACAAAAATTATATTGGCTGATAAAGTGATCTTTATTGTTATCTATCTTTCCTTAATTTCCATGCCACAAATTCTGGCTTGAATGGAGACAGCTTATTTTTTTTCTTCAGAACTAACATAATGCATTCCTAAAAACTTTTGGCTGAATTAGGCAACCACAGTATTTTCCTCTGTCTGTCGCTGCTGTAATATAGTGTGTTTCTGTGCTGCCTCAAGATCTACATCATGTTTACAGTGTAGTCACAGACGATGGCGACCATCTTATCCTGGCATTAAAACCACTGACGAGCCAGGCCTTTGCCCTGGTCACCCCCAGGGCACAGACAGTCCCCTCAGTAAGGACGGGCCCGGGCCACTCACCAGCCCAGCTCTGAGAGAACACCACCGGTGCTCTCAGCAGCTGAGGGCCACACCTCAAACGTGGATAAAGTCCTCAAGAGGAGTGGATTGGCTTGGGGGAGGGGTCCGTTCTTACTCCTCTCGCAGCGTTTGCACGGACACAAAAACATTAGCGTCAAATGTCTGTTCAGACCCCAAATGGAGTGTGTCCGAGCACACGTCCCTGTCCCACCCATCCCTGCACTTACAGGTCGCCCAGCCTCAGACTGCGCTGCCAGAGGACGCTGCCCTTTGCCATCCAGGGTGGGTGCTGAGAATAAAACTGGGTGATGATGCAGTCTGCACGTGGTCAAGGAAGCATCTTTGGACCCTCTGTTGTGACCTTTACAATGGCCAACAGGAAGGTACTCTTCTTTTAATACTCAGAGGTGAAGATACGATCCTTCTGTTAATTCTCCAGGTCCAGAGGGGTAGTGAGGGATCATTTAGACAATAACTGGGGAGAAGGGATAGTGGAGGATAAATGTATCAAAATACAGAAGGTAACATAAACTAGGAAATCCCAGTCAAATAGTGGGCCTTTCCTCTGTGGATGTCAGTGTCCCCAGCCCAGCCTGCATGCGCCCTCTGTCCCGCTCTGCACGCTGGCCACCGTCTCTGGGCTCATTTGGAGGTGGACGCCCATGAGGAAACCAAGTTTCCTCCGCAAACTCTCACTTCCTCTCTGAAAATGTATCTCCTCTCAATGCCTGATGCTCAGTATGACA
This sequence comes from Manis javanica, assembly GCF_040802235.1. Taxonomy (NCBI): domain Eukaryota; kingdom Metazoa; phylum Chordata; class Mammalia; order Pholidota; family Manidae; genus Manis; species Manis javanica. Next base: position 216,034,305 of record NC_133158.1, on the reverse strand, counting down.
TGTGCCAAAATGCAAGCCTCTCCCTTCTTCAGGGAAAACTCATCCCCTGTTTACAAAGGTCTAGTCTTATTATATAGTCAAGACATCAATCATGTTAGCACACCACAAAGTGCACACCATGTACACAACTCTGGTGCTTTCCCTGCCCAACACATTTTTCCACCCAAGGTTGTTTTGTGTCAATCACATGTTTTTTTATATTTTTGTGAAATATTGTTTCTTTGATAATAAATCTGCAATTCCTTCTATGCCAACTCTCTCATGAAAATTTTATGCAGAAAATTGCCTTGCAAAGTTTTACTTCCATCACCCCTTATCATAGATTCAGGTGCAGATTCCTGCAGTTGGGCCTTTGGAAAATCATGGTGACAGACATCGAAATGCACTGAGAATCATCCCTCCTGGCTGAGGTTTACATGGAGAACAGGGAATACATATTAAGGAGAATGTTCTGAAAATCACCTCAATCCATATGATGTTATGAATTTTTTCGGAAATCCAACTTTCCTGAACCAGCTTTATAGTACAGATAGATGTTCAGAGGAACCCATTAGTGACCTGGCAGTTTAAAATGTGGCATAATAAAAACAACTAGGGAGAATTACTAACTTAAATCTTCCAGATACTAAATGAACACTTTTAAACAAATGGCAGTAGTAGAAATTATCTTTATTAAACAGTTTTCTCTTTCAAACAGAACTAATTAAATTTAGAATAATTATGTGTGTTTTAGTTACTGTATTTACTCACATTTCCTTGGGAGCACAGGCAGCGCGTGTAGTAATGGCCACTGAGGTTGACCAGCACCCGCTCAGCCGCATCACAGAAACCCCCTCGCCACAAACAATGGTGTCACTAAACAATGGTGATGCAAGAGTAAATTAGTGAGACTGATGACGTAGCACACCGTGGCTTTATGACATCAGGGTCACACTGTTGGGTGATCCAGAGACACGGCCAGGGAAGGGGGCACCCCCATCTCCACGACCAGCCCCGTGACATGGCCCACTGAGCCCCTCGCATCTCCGCCTCTAGCGTGCAGGCTTACTTGGCCCCCCTCTAAACTCAGGTCAATATTTGTAGTTTCTGGAACCAGTCCTACCCCTAGACTCAGAGGAACAAATATACAATTTCTGAGTCACTTTCGTGGTTCTTTACATGCACCGTGCACCCAGTCCTTCACTTCACCGCCTCAGCGTCGCAGCAGAGATGGGGGCTGTCCCAGGCTCAGTACCCACACCTCTGGTATTCCAGCCTCTGGAATTCCACCTTTCCTAATCCAGTCTCTCAAACCACCGTGAATAACATTTGAAGCTCTTCACATGAGCAAAGTCCCGTTTTGCTGACGTGCAAAACGGGACTTTTGTAAACAGAAACGGAGACCTATGGGAACATATGCAGATCCTATTTAATATAGATGCCCTACATTACTTACTGTGCACCTTTTAAAAGCATGTATGAATAGAATGTATATATTTACATGAGTGAAGTTAATGAATTTGTAAAGTTCATAAATGGTTACCTCTGTGTAAAATAAGTAAGTTGCCAGGTGGGGGGACTGAAGTGGAGGTGATGCGAACATTGTTAAATATGCTGCTTAATTAGGCAGGGCTTAATTATATATATATGAATGTGGGAAATAAACCAATAAATCCATTATAGATTCATAATTGCTTGTTTTATCATGACCCTTTTATCATTATATAATAACCTCCTTTGCTCTTTTTACAGCTTCTGACTTGAAGTCTATTTCTGTCCAGTGTAAATTCACCTGTCCTCTGACCCCTGTCGCTCCCGGTCTGTGTGGAGTGTCTATTCTGCCCCTTCACCTAGAGCCTGTGTATGTCCTTGAAACTGAAGTGTGTTTCTTGGAAACGGGCATATAGTTGGGTCTTTTTTTTTTTAATCCATTTAGCCGCTCTGTACTTTTAGTTGAAGAACTCACCCATTTATAAAGTAATTATTGACAGACGAGGTCTGACCGTTGCCGTCTTGCTGCTCGCCTTGGGGCTGTTGGGTCGGCTGCGCCCTCCTGGTGGGCTGCGCTGCTCTGTGAGCTCAGGACGGGCAGCGCTGTGCCCCTTCCCTGCCTTGGGCCCTGGGCGGGTCCTCCTGGCCCGGCAGCCGGGTGTCAGCAGGGTGTCAGCCGGGTGGTGATGGGGCAGCGTGTGCACCCCTGCAAAGCGGGCAGCTGCAGGGCCTGTTGGGGGGCCGGCTGCACACACGTGGGAAGGCAGGCCCAGGGCAGGCAGCAGGGCTGGGCTCCAGGTCTTGGCTGTCGGCGGGCACTGCCCTGCTGGTGGCCCGAGGCAGGTGTCAGCGCGGGGGGCCTATGGGCCTCCTGGGGAGGAAGCGAGGCCGCGGTCTCCCGCTCTGTTGCCCTGGTGCCGTTGCTCCAGAAAAATGTTTTTCTAAAGAAAATAAAAGCTTCTACCCTTCACTTTTCATGAAGTTTCTATTTCAGTTAAGGATTAACTGCTAAGAAATAGCCGAAAGTTTTTCAGTACACCATTGGCAGTTTTTAAAGATTATCTTTAAATGTATGCAATCCTGCTTGGATGACTTTACAGTGGATCTCTGCATTTAGCGTTTTTTCATAGAAAGTACCTGCGTGATCATATTGAAGAGAACTAGAGAGCCATCCATTGACATGTCACTTGGAAAGTACAGGAACATTTCAAGGAAGTATCTAAATATTTGGCCTGTTGGTTTTTGGTCTCTGTTTGTATTTGCCTAATTATACAGAAGAAATTAAGAAATTTGGAAGGAAAAAGATTCTGATCCATAAAATAAATAAGAATTTTATTTTGAGAAATATACATAACTTTTTAAATAATTAAAACAAAATTTAACAAGTTGCGAATCACACACACAAACTTGCCAATATGCAGTTTGTAAATTCCAACCAGATTCTAGGATCTTGAAATTTTTATAACTAAATTTTCAATCTGTTAAACAGAAAATTACTTAAATACAGAACTCCTGAAGCCCTCTGAAAATAATCATTCTAGTAACAGTGGGAAGAAATGGGCTTTAGAGAACATAGATAGGGTTCAAATACAGGCTGTCTTATTGTGTGAGCTCACACAGGTTGTTTAATCTAGCCATCACTCAGTTTCCTCATTCACATTTTGAAGAGATTAAATACATTAATCCATATAAAGTTCCTGAGCATTTCTTGAGATAGGTATTCATTTCCTGCTTTTTCCCTTTTCTTATGTCTAAGTGATTTCTCAGTGCGGTTTGCATCAGGTGGTGAACTTGCATAAAGTCCAAAAACAGGCATTAGAGTATTGAATGAATTATTTAAATGAGACTCTTATATGTAATGCATTCGTGTGTGCATTTTTTATGTATTATTTTATATAAATCCTTATATAAATTTATATTTTATATAAATTTTTAAAAATGCTTTCATCAGGTGAAAACGTCCGTTGTTCTGTACCAAGTCACTGTATTTATTATGAGTAACTGACACCCGTGGGCCAGTCTGTTGGTATAAAGTCAGGAATTCTTACTAAAAGGATGCAAAAGGGACTGTATGGAATTTTATTCCTTACTTATTAATTCTCTTTCCCAGTGTTAATTTGAGGGGAGGAAATAATATGGTTTATAACATTATTTACTAGTATTGTAAAACTGCACAAGAAAAATAATAACCACAGATTTTGTCTGCCCTTCACCTTCACACCCTCGTGGTTTCGCCTCTTTATATGCGTCTCTAACTCTGGGGGGAAAATATCCAGGTGAGATATTCTGGAAATACTGCAATTTTACCCACAGCTTCCGTCTGGCTTTAATGCACTGCCCAGAAACCTTATTTTCTACTTGTTAATATGCTTTTCACTCCTGTGAGCTCATATTATGTCTCAAGAAAAGAACTGACATCTTCATGTTTATACCTACAGGGCTTTTTGTGTGCACGCTATCATTGTGTTGCAAGTTGTATCCCATTAGTTGCAAAAATATATTTCCCCTGATGATTTCCTTGAAAGTGAAGTTTCTCTCCCCAGTGCTAACCAGGGTCTAGTACTTAGGAGGTGCCCAATATGGGTTTGCTGAAGGAATAAATACATGAGTGAACAGTGTGATATATAATTTAACACCATTTCACATTTAACAATGATCACCCACCTGTCAATCTGTGAGGGATTATACAGAATACATTTTTCCTAATTTGAAAGCATTTTATTTACATTCTGATTCCATCATTGATTCACTGAGGTCCCAATCTATAAACATAGGTCACTTCGATAAAACTCAGTTTTGAAAAACACCTTTGAGCATTAGGAGAGAGTAAAGCTGAAGAAAAAATATCAAATAGTAACTTATAAGAAGAGTTAAACAGATTCTACTTGAGATAAAATGTTTTTTTTATGTGTGCTTTATTTCTTATGCTTTCATTTTTGTTTCACACAGTAGCAATTGCAACTATTTACGGATTCTGTAATAACATTCTTGAGCTGCTGAGTTTATTTCTTCTCCCCTATCCACAAGCAGCAGAGGTATGTGAACAGAGAACTATAGAGAAACCACTCCTTTCCAGAAAAGGGAGTTGCTGCACAACATGTCACCTGTTTTCTATTCACGTAGTTAAGTCAATTGATGGGCTGGATAAAGGAGAGCGTGGAGAAAAACAGAAACGAGAGAATAAGAAGAATTGTTCAGGGTTTGAAGGTATGGTTCTTAAACAGATGAGGAAAAATACTCCGGGAAGACGGGACAATCAGTGTTGTTCCTTCCATTTTTCCAAATCCCCTGAATTTTCCTCTCCCTTTCTTAGTTTACATGCCCATATATCTGCTTTTTATTTCTACAGGAAGCGAAGTAGAAGTATACATACCCTTATGTGATATGCCAGGTCAATCCTATACACATCAGATCATTCCTCCTGTGTTCTTGGTACCCCAGCCTGCGTTTTATTCAGTCTCGTACTTCCAACACTTAAGCCCCAGCTAGAGGATTATCCCAGTTTCTTGATCCCTCCGCCTCCCAGCACTTCTCAAAGAAAGGGTGTGATCTCTCTTCATTTGAGGATAATTTTTAGACATGCCTGAAGCATAGTTCTCAAAACCAGCCTTCTGAGTGATCGCACATTATCTTAGCTTGCAAACCAAAACCAGGTGTATTTGTTCTCTAATTTAGGACCTAAACTCCCCTTTAAATTGACCAAACTCTTGCTAATGGAAAAATTAGGTAATGAAAAGTCTTAAAAATTATTTTAATGTTCTTGTTAAATGTATCAAATATGATAGGGAGAAATGAGTCCCAGGGTATGGAAAATCATAGCAAGATTATTCTCTTCTTTGTTCTTGATTTTTTTTTTAATGTACTATGCAAAAGGGCTGATTTTAAAACATCATCAAGTCTTTGAAAATTACTTTTTTTTATTTTGATGTAAAATTCCCTGACTGGTGCAAAAAAAAGTGCTGATCAACCAGGCAGCCTCAGTTTCTCTAGTCCTGAAAAGAGAGTTGATTGGCCTCTCCAAAGAGTTTACTTTTGAGACTTAATTAGTTTATACTTGAAAAGCACTTTCAGTGTGAAGGTTCCCATTTAAATGCAAAGTATTATTAATCAGTGAATGCCAGATTCAGCAATTTTCTTTTACTTCGTAAACTCTTAGCAACTCTTTAAGGAAAATACTGTATCACCTGTCCTTTTCTTTCTTTACAAATATCTTTTGTACACATTTTCCAGCCTGTTCTTAAAATGTTTGCAACAAACCATTCTGTTCCTTTTTTTTTTTGACAAAAAGCACAACATGAAAGCTCATGAAAATATTTTCCATTAAGTACATAATTCTCTTATTTCCTCTATTTCCTAGTCTGTGTTCTTTGCTGCATGATTATAGTAGAACTGGCGGTGTTAATGAAGTAGCCAACTGGAGTATCAAACTGTTACCTTTCCAATTGTCACTCCATTACTAATAGATTTGCAGGAGAAATACATTATTTGTGAACATATTTTGTGAAAAATCAACTATTGTAATTCAGTCTAGGTCCTCAAGATTTATAAAGATGCTGTTTCCAATTCAAGGGGAAATGTGAACATCATGCATGTGGCTCCACCGTGGAGCCGAGACAAGTAACTGCAGGCCTTGAGACTGACGTCCCACGCAACAGTGATCCAGCCAGAAAGAGTGGCCTACATTCTAACTTTTCTCTCCCCGCTGCATAGGTAGTGCAGTATTTATAATAATATAATAGGCAGATAAATACAATCATGTATCTCTTTAAAAGGCATGCTATTTGGAAGTTAGCCCTTAAGCTTCTATTTCAAAAAGAAACCTAAAAAGAGTAGAGATGAATTGGCAGAAAGACACAAGCTACTTCTGTATTTTAGAATCGAATTTTCTAGAAGCTGTTTGGAAAGCACATTTCTATAAACTCACTTCCTTTTCTAAAATAAATCATTTAATTTCAAAGATTGATTCTTCACCTAAGTAGTTTTTATTCTACCCAAAAACATTTCTTATATATGCCTCCCAAGGAACAATGAGGTTTAAAACCACTGACTGTAAACTATGAGTAGTAAACTATGTAAAACACCCTTATTTTTAATGCAACTTAAAGAATAAATAAATTTCAGTCTATATCCACAAATAAACAAAATGGATAATTCTAATACTGACAGTAAAATTTATTAACTTCTTAAACAGATTGAATATTCTTACATTTATCCATAACATGATATTTATAAGCACTTAAATGTTGAAGATTAAAGATGAAAAGACATGAATTTCTGATTTTACAGATTTCACTCCTTAAAGGAAAAAAAATTTCCTATCCAGTCTTTCTTCTCAATATAAATATTTTTTTACCTGCACGAATTTTCAGATGGTTAAATTTTCTATATTGACTGTATAGAGTGTATTTAAAACAAGTCAGCATACTTCGTAGGAGTAAACCCCAGTGTTCTTTGCCCCCCATTTTACTGAGAAATAGCTGACCAAAAAAAAAAAAACCAAAAAAAATCTGTGTATACCAAAGGTATACACTGGGATATCTTGATGTATTTATACATTGTGAAGAGATTGCCACAGTCAAGCTAATTAAACATCTGTCACCTCACATAATCACCTTTTTTGTGTGTGCGTGTGGCAGGAACACTTAGGAATTTACCCTCTGAGTGAGTTTCAAGCATACAGTCCGTTACCATTACCTGTAGTTACCGTGCGGTATGTTATCATTTAACTATAGTCGCCATGCTGTACATTAGGTTTCCATGACTTGCTCACCCTGTAACTAAATGTTGGTACCCTTTGACTGCATGCTGGTAATTCATAGTCACCTGTTAATGACGTTTGAAAAGTCCTATTTTGGCTAAGATAGTCTGTGCTTCATGGTTGACTTCCTGTGTATTTAGGTGCTGTTTCACTTAAAAAATTGGAAAATTCAGTTATCAAGGTATTTCATATTATCTGGTTTCAACAAATCAGAAAAGTGGTAATTACTTGATTTTATTTTTACTCCTTATTCTGAAACCTGACATTACCACACAATTCAAGGAAAGAAACTGTTATCTACATCTTAGAAGATTCAAAAGGAAAAGTGCTAATTAAGATAAAATGGCATTCCTAAGGTACTGAATAATAATAACAGTAATAAAAATAATGTTCAAAACAAGTTAACTCTTGACCAATATCAGGTGAGCCAAAATTGGGAGTCGGTCAGCTGTGGGGAATCTTCATTATTTTGAGTTCAAAAATGTGAGTGACTCCCTCCATAGACCTGCTTCGGCCGCAGGCCGTCGCTTACTCAAGAATATGAAATATCCTGTTATGTAACTCATGCCTATTCTGTCTTCTCGATCCACCACATTTGTGACGGTTGCCTGTCCCCATCCATTCCAAGTTCCAGGCATTTCTCACACCTGCCCCCTCAGTTCTTCTTGTGATTCCTGACTTAGTGGACGTCTTCCTGCACCTCCAGCTCTCCTCCCCGTCGGTTTACAGCTTACTCTCCTCTGCGCCGGTGAGCACACGTGGTTGCCCCTGGGCCCTCTATGCCTATTAATCCGATCCTACACCCCCCATTCAGAACAGCTCTCCATCTTCTATCCCCAACACCTGGAAAGAAACCTTACGTTTTTCTTAAATGCTGTGACACGGACAAATGTGTGTATAATGTCATGCCTGCTCCCTCCTGACGGTTGGCTCACCCCACAGGATAGACGCTCCCTGTTCTGTGTGTGTGCTACTGATTATTTGCCTGGGTTATTGCTTTTTGTCTACATTCTACTGAGACTGCCTGTAAAGGAAAGGACTGTGACTTGTTGATCCAACAGTCTAGCTGGTGTCTGTGTCGCAGCTCTTGTGCTTGCGAGCTCTGTGACTGAGCAAAATATGGGACATTTGCCTCATCTGTCACCAGGGCTCAGACTAAAATTAAATGAGTGAATGTATGTAAAATAACAGTACAGAGCCTGGAACGGTGGCGTGTATACTTAAATGCAAACTGATATATTGACGATACTGTTACTATGGTTTGTATTTTCTGCATCTATCAGTATGCGACTCATAAAAGACACTCAATGAACACTGTAGGATTTAAATGAGAGACGCAAGGAGGCAAGATCCCCGACATCACCATCATTGTCACCTTCAAGCAGTCAACATGTGCACAATATGGTCCCTACGTAAATAACAAGATGCATTGTTTACATCTATAGTACTTGTAATCAATATGAATATTGTTTCCATATAGCTCCAGTTAATGAGTAATTCACTGTAAATTTGCATAATAGAGATGTGTTATGTGACAAGGGCAGAATTGTAAATATTTTTGTAATTACAGTTACAACAAACATGTGTCTTAATGTTTAATGGACAGTCCAGTTTCAAAAGCATGCATTTGCCCCAGTATGCCGAGCAACTTTAGAAATAACACATAAGATAGAGAATTTTGACAATATTGATAACTCAGTTACTGACTTAGATGGTAGCAAGGTTTCTTTATATATATATATATATATATATATATATATATATATATATATTTGTAAGTCTGAAATAAATAATATTTGAAGAAAAGAAACATAAAAATCCCATATGTCATTTCCAATGATGACTTCCGTGCAGGCCTTTCCATTCTGAGGCAGCACAATATTCTAATTTGGGGATCAGGAATCTTGGTGCCTCTGATTTTACCACTTAGCATATTCAATTCAGCTGAGCTCAAGTGGTTTTATTGAATTTTAATGTAAGGCATATGTCCATAAGTTGTTCCTGGAACTATTTTTTAAAATGGGTAAATATAACTTATACCCCCCGACGCACACACCTTTTTCTTGATCTACACCTAACAGCTTATGTGGTGTGTGCTAATAATCAAGTGATAGTGCAGGTGTATCAGTGGTTGAATATAAAACTTACAAATAATTACATTACACAAAATCATTAGTTGAGAATTTTGATTTAATATTATTGAGAGAAATAAACAAAAGCTTTTTCTTTTAATTTCAGGATTATTATTTATTTAGCCAGAGAAAAGAGTGGTGTCTGTAGGCTGACCCGCTGATTTCCTTTTCCTTTTTTATGCATGTTTTGTGGAATCCTCATGCTAGCGTCGCATCACTCCCTCTGAAAGCTACTTGTCCATCATGCCCATTATCTACAAATAAAATGCAAAAGGGCTCTCTTTTGAGACAGTAGGAATTTAATTTCCCAATTCTAAGTGGTGATTTTAGTATAGGAATGATTTAGGTTTGTTTGAAGTCTTCTCTGCCTGCATTGCTGACAGTCCCTTATTCATAAAGATGAAACTGACTGAACTGCAGTGCGTCCCGTGGATGCTGGAGACCCAAAGCTGAGGTTAGTGAGGGGAGAAGGCAAGGACACTTGGGGCTCAGCTATCCTGCCCCCGTGATGCCCGTTTGTCACCAGCCTCAGCTCCGCCTTCCAGGCCGTTTCTTTGGCCCCTCTTTTCCATTCCCACTGCCAACATCTTACCCCAGGATCTCGTCTCATAACTGAATTGTTCAATAGCCTCCTGACTGGCAGCACTTTCAGTCTTCACAAGGCAAACATGCTCCCTACAACGACACAGGCAGCCGCCCAGTCACACCGGCGTGTCTGTCGGCTCCTCAGGATGCTTCGGTGGCTCCCTGTCACCCGCCTGCAGGACAGCAAGCATCTTCCGTAGTGACTGCCAACTCCAGGCCGCAGTCGGGCTGACCTGGAAAGTCACTGTGCGAGTGGTTTCCAGAATTACCCAGCAATAGTGGAGTGATTGATTAGTGATGTCTGCAGCAGGGTAGGAATGGGGGCTTAGGGCCCTCAGACTGGATTTCAGGATGGTTCCAACAAAGGAGAAACTGTCTTCTCAGTATTCCCAGATGGAATAGGTATGGATGTGTCTACTTAGCAAAATAGTTCATGCTGTGGAAGAACGGTTTGCATTGCTCAGGCCAGTGAACAGTATGTTACACTATTTCCCAAGACATGTCAATTACTGGCTGCATGTAACGGCCTGGTTCCCTAGTACAAGTTACTTAACTTTCTTATGACTCTGTTTTCAAATCCTCATTCATTCTAAGAACTAAATGTGTACATCATTTAGAGGAGGGCCTGACACCTACCAGGCACTTTAAAAATGTATGTGGTCACGCTCATCATACTTTTACAGCACTTATAGACGTCTCTGCTATCTACCTTTGAGAAGAAAATCAAGAAAAATTTGTTTTTACACAATATTTCCCACCAACTGTGTATATGAGAGCAGGTACTTATGTATACACATACATATATGTATGTGTTATAAATTAAACAATATGCATAAATGTATATATGTATATATAAATGTATAGAAATATGTGTGTATAGAAAAATTGCTTTTGTCCCCAGAGAAGCAAATTGTCAGCTACTTTGCTTCTTGCCATAATTACTATTTAACTGACAACAATTAATTAACTAAAAATAAACTATTCATTTGTGGGGGAAGGAAAACATAGCTCCTTTAATGGGAGAGTAACGACAGTATCCTTTGTAGTTAATGTATTAGGCACTGTTCACCTCGAGGAGTTGGCATTTGCTGTTCCCTGTGCTTGGAATGCTCTTCCCTACATATATTGCTGGTTCTCTCTCCTCCTTCAAGACTGCCTAGTGGTCCTCTTGTCAGTGAGGCCTTGCCAAGCCATGCTGCCCTGTATGCGATGCCCCTGGCCCTCCGTTCCCCCTTCCCTGCTGCGCTGTTTCTCTCTACTGGATTAGTCACTTTTTATTATACTATGTCATTTATGAAATATTGTTTTATTATTTTCTCTTTTCCTACCTTATAGTGTAAGATCCTTGATGACAGAGAATTTTGTTCTGTTTACTGCTTTATCCACATTGCCTAAAAGATCAGTTTATATATAGTAGAATCTTAAGATTTGTATGAAAAATGAATTAAAGAATGATTATTTTCATTGAAATTAACATCCTTAGCTATTCAAATAAAAGGATCACTCATTAATCTCCCACATTATATGCAGGGGTCTTGATCAACTCTTAGAGGCCCAAGGAATGAAATAGGATTTTATAAATAAGCTCTTACCTTTATACAAGGTATTTTGAAATTAATATACAGCTATTTTAGGAAAACTGAGGTTGAAGATGTAGTCAACAAATAAGAATTATAATGATACATTACTATTAGTACATGCTGTTATTTAATGAATGTTTGGAATTTTTTCATTTGAGGAAATAGTAAAATCTAAAATCTATCCCAGAAAATACTCACACAAGGATGCTTGGATCTCTGATCTGATCTGACACCCTCTGAGGCACTGAGGAAGGTGAGCATGATTTCATCCATTCTGCACCTTTCATGTGGGCATAGCAAGGGGAAAACGTGAGAAACTCGTGTCCTTTTTACGTCAATAAAATGCCCTTTCCTCATGACACCTTTGGGTGTGTGATTGTTATTCATGGAAACTGTCCGTTTTCTGAAGTCCACCCTGTAGCCTGACAGCTGAGTGACAGACAGCGGGCCATTATCTTGACACGGTGGAGCTTAGCTAGCAGTCAAGTTAAAAGGAAAGCTAAAATAAGAAAGCAAGAATATTACTACTTTTTATTTGATGTTACTTATACCTACTGTGAATCTGAACCACACACTTTTAACTGTTAAGATTATACTTTCTGGCTCACCGTTTGCCAGATTGCCCAAATGCATCCTGAGGGAAAGGCCCATCAGTCAGCTGCTGATTTTATGGTAATATATGAGGTTTTAATACTATAGACTTAATATTAAGGGGATTTTATCTCAATGTTTGGTATTAAAAGCAGACATTATAGCTGTTGAATATATTGTTTTTATTCCTCCCCAAGTAATCCTTTCTATAAAGTATGTTATCAATGTTAATTAAACAGGGACCATAAAAAGTCCTTAAGTCATTTTTAGGAAATGTCTTCAAAGTGGTTTTGTAATACTACTTAATATATGCTTGTAATCTGAAGGAAATACCATAGCCGCTGTAGAATGTAACAGATGAGTGCAGAACAAATGATTCTACACATTCTGAGTTGAGAATATATGAGAGTTAGAAGAAGATTTAGATAACGCATCTTGCATGCAGGAGATTTTATAGTGATTATGAGAAACTGCGCTAGGAAAGGGTAAGAGGAGTCAAAATCTGAAGTCACAGAGATTCCACCCGATCCTGATCCTGTGGGTGGCTCGAGAACTGCCCCTGTCCTCAGGGTCCCCCTGGAGGAGGGGAGCCAGCTCTCTATGTCTTTCAACACTTACCCGTTGGTTGTAGGCTACCTCTCAGGGATGTGGTGGTGTGCGTGGGGGCTCGGAACCTTCCAGAAGACAGCCTCCTTTGGCTAAGGGCATTTCCCATGGGCCTTTCCTGAATGCCTCCAGCAGCCTCTGCTCCTGACAGCGAGAGACACGAGAGTCTCGGTCCCAGGCGGGACCCGGGAGGCACCTTGTGGCACTGCCGTCCACCTGTTGCGTCAAGCAGTGGGTTGGCCCGTCTGCAAGCAGCTTGCGCAATTGGGCCGATACCCCTTCAGAGGGAGCTTAGCAGGGGAGGGTTACTGGAACAAGTGAAGGCCCCCCATGCGGCTGCCAGTAACGGCATAAGTGAGACCCCGTCACCTCCACCCCTTCCCACTGCTCCAGCTCCCCTTGCCCGCGGCCGGAACCCCGACGTCTAGGTGGCCAGCGTCGGGGGGTTGCTGGGCCTGGCCTGGTAGGGCCCTGCTCGTGGGGTGTTTGTCATGATTGGACAGAGGACGTTAGTAAGAGGGGCTCCTGTGAATCAGTGGGGTGTCAGAGTACTTTTCCTGCATCTGATGACGGGTCAGTCTCCTAAAGGACAGACGATCCTGTCCTTGAACGCTGGCTCCTTAGCCCCAGAAGCACACAGTGTGGCTGCAGAGCAGTAACGTGCGGCTCAGCGGGACCTTGAGGGGCGCCCTGTGGGAACGTTCCCTCCAGGGACCGGGACCTGCAGCCCTGCGGGGGCCAGAGGCACAGGGACAGAACCCCAGCCTCCTCGGGGGGCTGCTCCTGCGTCCGCACCCCGTCCGACAATGTGTCATGTCCAGTGCGGCCCCTCGGGTCTGTGTAAAAGGTCGTCCCGTTGCTCTCTGAGGCCACGTGGCGGTGGCAGGCCATGTGGGTCCGTGGCCCCCGGGTGCCGCCGCTCTCCCCCTGCTCACGGGGACCCAGGGCCCGGCCTGCGTGGCGCCCCGGGCTCGGCGTGAGTGCGGCCGCTCTGTAAGCCCCCGGGGCCCGGCGCTGCCTGCAGCGGAGGCGGGGAGGCAGCCGCGCAGACACGCTCGGGCCCCCGGGCCGGCCAGCAGGGCCCCGCGGTCATCAGCCCGCCGTGCAGGGCGCCCCGACGGCCTCGGGCAGGGCCCACTGACCCGGCTGCCCAGGGCCGTCCCCGCTGGATGAGGACTCCGCAGTCGGAGTCCCTCCTGGCGGCTCATCCCTGCATCTCCCCCCGGGGCTTCCGGCCCCCCACCTCCTGGGGCTTCTCTCCTGGGGCCCCCCTGCCCCTCCTCCAGACGGGAGCCGGGTGCTGGTGCAGGGCCCTGTGCCGCTGGCCTGGGTGTCACACATGTGCTGGGAGGGGGCGCGGCTGCTGTCCCCCGCGCCTGTGAGTCAGCGGGTTGGCCAGAACCGACCTCACGCTGGGAAGAGCCGGCAGGACGGCCGCCTGCTGCCCCCGCCAGATGGGGGCGATGCCCATCACCTGAGCGCTGTGCCTACCAAGGCCTTATTTTTTCCGAGAGGAATGTTGTTTGCTGCTCCAGGTTGCGTGGACTTGCAGAGGAAGGGGAGGGGCTCTGCTGCGACTCTCCGGGGGCCTTGTCATGGACGCCAGACAGTCACCCTTCCCTTAAGGTTCCTCCCCGCACTGTGGCATCCGCCAGCGGATGGGGCTTGAGCAGCAAGGCTGCCTGCAGCCCCCCAGCTGCCTGGGCCCCACTCGCACTGGCAGCCCCACGGTGCAGCCAGTCAGGTGGGCCCGAAATTCCTGAGTGAGACGTACTATCTCCAGAATCTGGTTAGGCCTACAGACCGTGTGCTTCCTTCTTAGTGGTGAGGAGAGGAGATCGAATAATTAATTTCCTCTTTACCTTCGGGGGGGTGTGCGACACAAGAATTAGCTCCCTTCCCTGACTCTCTGAGGCCCACCTATATGGTGAGCCCTTGAACCTGCGAAGGTTTTTTCTCCCACCTCTGAAGTGCACATATTTTGTAATGTGTTCGGCAAGCTAGCCACTTGCTCACCCGCAGCAGGGAGTGTGAGGTGGGCCAGGCCGTGTGGACCGCATTCACGCCGTGTGGACACAGCCTGGCCCTCAAGCGGGAGTGGGGATGCCTACACCACTGGGCTGCCCGTGGCGATGCGGACCTCGTTCCCTTTTCCTGGTGAGGGTGGCAAAATGCATTCACCAGATGAATGGCCACTTATTACATCCCTGAGGAAATATTTGTCTACTTTAGAAAATTTATTTTGATATTTCATGAAAATAAGCAAATTAAAAGATTAAAAGATTAAAAAATTAAAAAATTAAAAGATACTGAAAATGTTATCAAGTAAATAACATAGGCTCTGTGGATGACCTTTATTAAACAAAACATCATCAAATATGGAAAATCCTGTCCTGTGGGAAAAGGATGGCAGGTGGGCACTTGGCACAGAACCATGCCAATGTACAGGGCAATGGATTTCATTTCAATACAAGGAATGATTTTGTAGCTGAGGATGGGATGAGTACTTGGGACCAGGTCGATCATCCTCTGACATAAAGTTTAAATCTTTTAACTGGAGCTTAACAGCCCGTGTGAGTGTGTAGCTGTGGTGCTAACTGCAGAATAATATTGGGGGCAAATGATTTCCGAGAGTGCTTCCAGCACTGAGATGATAGAAGTCTAATACAGTCTCTACAGGCATGACAGTGCTCAGATATCCGTTCATTTATATGTTCATTCATTCAGGAACTATGTATTGAGCATTTACAGTATGTTACTGATGAGATGTTTTGTTGGCTTTGTTTCCTTGGAAGATTGTGATAGAAAGGTTTCTACTGTTTGAGAAATGCATCATATTTATAGGGCCTTTGGACCTTTAGTGTTAATATGTAAGCATGTCTGCATTCAGGCTTATATACAAATTTAATATTTAAAATATGTATTTTAATTTCTTGACATGAAACAATAGGGTAGGTATTCTACAAAAAATAAAATTCCTTAAAGTTTAGGTACTAGGGAAAACTGGTTAATGAAAAATAGTTCTCATTTTAATTTGGCGGGTTCTGTTTATCACAAAAATATAAGGGGGGCATGTCTTGGGGTACAATGGGCACCACTTGCACATTTATCCATAGTCTCCCCTTTAGTAACTTGATGATATAACCCTGCTGTCTTGGCATCCTTCATGAATTACAACAGACAAATCCAGTCTTTGAATTCATGCAATTTCCAATAAAGTTCCAGATAAAAAACTAATTATTGAAAACTTCACTAACAAAAAAATATATAAGGCACATTGATGAGCCCTGTGCAGAACAATGCCAGAGTTTCTCTCCTAAAACTAATTTTGAAGTTTTCATTAAGAAATGGGAGAACATTTATTTGAAAGCTTACCTCGTAACAGAAGGAAAATATTACTTAAATTTAAAAAATCACCTAGGATTTTAAGTTTTATTAGAATTCTATCTATTTTACAAAAGGCTAAAATTAATCAATTAACTTGCAAAATACTTATGCTTTTATTTTAATATAGTGAGCTCAGACCCATTCAGTTCCCAGATCTGTCTCGATTAGCTGTGTGACGTTTTGTAAATTCCCTTGCCTTCCTGATCTTTGGTTACCTTATCTTTAAAATGAGGATAATTCTCACTAAAAGAGGCAATGAAACAAAGTAAAGAATTGAATTAGAAAATAAATGTCAAATATGCTGAACAATGGGTCTGACACAGAATAAGCACTTACCAAAAAGGATTATTGATAGCATAATGATAAACTATCAGGGGGTAATAATACATTATTATTACTAAAACTTTAATCATCGCTTCATAGAGTATGAAAAGATTTCTTGTCTTGATCAAGATAATGTGCAGTTTAGCCTAAAACAAACACCACCAACAGATTCGATTTGGGAGGAGCCCTTCCCTCAGCTGGCCGGCCCACCGACTGTTGAGTTGACGCAGTTCCCGACTGTGATTCGCTGAAGAAAGAGAAACATCCCAATCAGGGATTAGCTAGCAGATGACGTCCCATTATCCATATGCTTATTTTGATTCTGTTCTGGCCATGTAAATGAAGCTTTATCTTAGGAAAATTCTTAACTTTTTTTCCCCAGAAAATATCTTTACATCTGTGTCTGTTCTGAGCATCACAGCAACCCTTGATATACTTTGATTCCAGAGTTTTGTAAGATGACGCTCAGGATAATTAAACACCCTCCCAGGTCACTGGGCTGGTGAGCAGTGCGAGTGGGGTTTGAGCTCAGACTTGCCTTGCCTTTCTCTCTTCACCACCACCAGGGTATCTCTTAGGCCTTTCAAAGGGGGATGCCCCGAGATGTATTTACTTGCCTGGAGGTGAAATCACAGTTCCCAACTGGTGTGCTTACAAAGAATTGAGGTGGCCAGAATTGTTGATGTCATTCCTAAGCACATCAGACCTAATTATCATGCTGGCATAGCCCTCTTACTTGGAGGATTCTTTTTTCTTTTCTTTTTTTTTGATAGATACCATCAGAACTGAAATGTTCACACAGTGAATAGGGGTGGAAAGAGTGACCAGTGGCTACTGAACTGAAGTTGACCGTGATACGCAGTGACGATTTTATAAAAGATACTAAGGGTTAAGATGCACTGCATGTAATTGGCATTTGTCCCTAGCTGTCTCTCTCTCCTCACCAACACGCCAATATATCTCTCTGTGTGCGATAATAGCTCTCTCTGTTATTTGATAAAATGCTATTTTAAGAGTGTTAAAATGCTATCATATTCCTGCAGATAGAAATGATATATGTGTGTGTGGGTATGTCTGCATGTATCCCATTAAATTAGATCCCCAACAGCATCCACAGGATAAGAGGGCAGAAATACATGAGACCTGAAATCTGGCAAGACTTGGATTTGTTTGGATGATAGGAAACTGGTCCAGCAAAGCCTTCTGGGAGTAATTTCTCAGAATTTGCTGAGCATATTAATGAGCGGCAAATTTTCAATGCTCACGTTATTCTGAGAGGGTCAGAAGGCAAGGATGGTGACCCATTGACTCTCAGCCTTTTTTTAATGTTCCTCTTAAAAGTTTGAGAGGCTTATATGGAGGAACTTTAAAATCCATTGTGTCTTGGTTTCACAATAAGAAAGAAAACAATTTAAATTCTCCAAAGCTGGTAATATTCGGAATCCTTTCATTTTGTTTTATCATTGCTTTCAGAGATAAACACATTTGTGTAGCACAAAATCAGACACATCCCTTGCTGTGGTCATTAAATGCTTAACACAATCAAGTTAATTAAAACTTTATTGTCAGACTCTGTGGAGGTCATCCTTCCTTGTGTGTAAACTGAGACTTTTGGCTGCACTTAATGCCTTACCTTCCTACCCCCTAATGAAATAAGGGAATTTTTCAATTGCTAAACCCACTGATGATTTTTCCAACTTGGTCTTTTTTGACTTACCTACTTCCCTTGATGGGCTCGGTCCGTGCCTCCTCCGTGATGCGGTTTCCTCATCGGACCGCCCGGTTTCCTCCTACCACGAGGACCGCCGCCTCTCAGGGTCTCTCAGGGTCTCCCGCTGATTCCCCCCCAGCCCCCCGAGCTCTTGCTGTCGGAGCACGTCCGCCTCCACTGCTGCCGGTCTGCACCCCACCTCCGGAGGAACTCGCAGCCCGACGGCTTCACGGGCCCCGAGGGGCGCTGGGCTCCGTCCACAGCTCAGCCCGCGCCCGCCACCCACCGCAGTCCGAACCTCGCATCCAGCCCCGAATCCCACGCCTCGGCCCTGCGACGGGTGGGGACAGCGCGCCCAGCGCACTGGCCTTCCCTGCAGGGACCCGACGGCGCCTCCTGCCCCCCAATGGCCCTCGGCCTGGCCTGGGCCAGCTACTCCCACACCAACTTCCCCCGCAGGCCCCCTGACAGCTCCCTCCTGCCCCCCGCCCGACGGCCCGCCCCCGGCCTGGCCCAGCCCGGCCACCGCAGCCAGGCAACCCCGGGGGCACAGCCCTGTTCGTCGCCGCCCCTGTGGCCCTGACCCGGGGTGCCGTCCATCCGGGCCCCTGCAGCGGGCCCCGAGCCGCCCATAAGCGATTTTCAACACAGCATCCGGGGTGACCTTGTTAGAAAGTCAGGGCCAGCCTCCCACTCTCCGCCCAGGTGCCCCGGGGCCCCATCTCACTCACACCGAGAGCCACGTTTCTGCCACAGACTCCAGTGTGTGCAGCAGGTGGGAAGCCCTGACCCTGCTGCCCCTGTGCGCCCCCTCCACGCCATCCCCGCTGCCCCGGACACGTCCCCCCCAAGGCCCCTGCTCGCCGGTGCCCCGCCTGGGAACCCCATCCCTCCACTCGTCCCAGGCCGCCTTGCCCGCGTCCCTCAGGTACCTGCTCACCCGCCCCTTCTGAGGGGGGCATCCCGTCTGCGTTCTTTGAATCATCCCCCGCCCCCTTCTGGCCTTCCCTGGCCTCCGCCCTTCTCCAGGCTCCTTGGCAGCCGTCAGCCCCGCCCTCCGCTGGTTTCAGCGGTCAGTTGTCTGAAGGCAGGAGTTTTTCCAGTGGTGTCACAGTGCTGTGTCCCCAGGCCTGGGCAGTTCAGGTATTCAGTAAATGTATGTTAATTGATATCAGTACATCTCAAAATGCAATCATGTTTAACATTTATAAAATGTATTTTTCATATCCATACATATTATTGCAGAAAAAATTCATATTCTATACATAATATGTGTATAATATGTGTATGATGGTCTTCATTTTCTCTATCAAAAAAGTGACACATGTCATACACTGCTCAGTGGCTCCTGAAGCATGTTTTATTGGCTTCACTTATATTGTATCTTTTGTATTTTAATTTATTATATACTTTTTACTGAGCTGTTTTGAAAAATCTTTTCTTCAAATTTAATATTAAATTTATTACCACCTGATTTCATCATTCCAAATGTAATATACACTTTTCACTGAAATAAATATTTTTGCTTATTTTAAAGTCATGATATGAGTTAGACACTCATTTTGAAAAGGTGTAAACATCACATATGAGAAGATTAAAGGTAAAATCAAAGCCAGGAATCTAATATGTGGTCTAATAATAGTTATATGTAAAATATAAAGGAATAGTTGATTAAGTAACTACCTTCAACACAACCTTCTTTTTTACACTACACACACACAACACACAAACGTGAACAGAGACACTTCTAGCTTATAAAGCCACGTGCACATCTCCCCCAAACTCAGCTGTTTTTTAGCTCATTTAATCTTCTCACAGAAGTAAAAATAAAATAAAGTGGAGGGGGAGGGGGCAAAGAGGAGGGATAAAGAGGGAGACAGAAAAGCGGGGATTAAAATCATTGTCAGAACAAAAGAGCAAGATTTTAGAAAAATATGCTGTAATTAAGATGACTGGATCTGGATCCAAGTGCCTGGGCTAGCACGCATGCTCACAGAGGCCTAGCATCTCCTTGCCTTAGTTTTCTATGCTGTTAAGTGGACCTGGCCATAGACTTTACGTAATAGGATCATTTATGAGATGAAATGACTTAATGCTTAAGAAATGCTATCTAAATGCCTGGCATATCGTAAGTGTTCAATAAATGTTGGATGCCTAAATATATTGGGAAAGAAAATATATTCAAATCAAGATATATTCTACTGGTAGAGGAAAACATAGAGGCAAATTTGATTACTGTTTAAGCACCATAAAGTAAACATCTTGCCTAGTTAGAAAAGATTTAGGTCAAGAAGAAATTACTTTCTCCTTTTCTTTTCAGCGTTTGTCACTCTTCATGCTGAACCCCAGTTAGTTGATGACACCCTTCACCACCTCCATGTGCTGGAGACCCTGTGAGAACGTCCTTCCGCGATCCTTGTCCAACAGCACTTGAATATGTACATAAATCGACTCAGGACCTTGTTGCTGAAGAATTCCAGTGATGATAGAGGTTGGGTATTACCACATTTTAATATTTGAGATTACTTTAATTTTTCTCCATTGTCTAATGGCAAACAGTGAAATTTCAGAAACAAAAGTGAAGAAAATTCCTCTAACGTGTCTTAATTACACAAAAATGAATTGTATGATTTGAATTAACTTTTATTAAAGTGGCTATTTAATACATTCACCTCCCAATTTTTATTGCACATTTTTTTAAACTGAGATAATTTATCCAAAGGTAGACTAATCAATAAGTACCCTAGTGCTTTATTCAGAGTGTGATCTTTCAAGATTTTCATATTTCAGGTATCATTATTGGATCAAAGAAGAATGAAATGTATGTCCACTTCCAGAACATCACCTTTATGTTCTAGTTTCTGTGCCTTCTAATAAAAACTTAAAAAAAAAACACTATCTAAATGAAAAGAAGCCCCATCATATTAAAATCCAAGGTAAACCATGGTATTTACTGTTTTACTGATAAATTTCAGTATAACTACTTAAAAAAGTAGATAATATATTATAACCTTAAAATAATTTTAATCTTCTCTTACAGTCTTATCTGTCATATTTATTAGAAATGCTAAGTAGTTTGTGACTTTATTTGCATGAAAACACAAACCCCAAAGATTGTTGCTAATGATCTCTCTTCGGCTTATTAAATAACAGACTTTCACCAGGTGTGATCTTTTCAGCTGTCAGGCTTTAAACTAGTAAAGATGAAAATATTTGCTAAAATGGCAAAATCATGCGTGAATGTTTTTCTTTCAAATTAAGCTCCAATCATGTCATCTGGCTTTCTAAATATGAAGTGACAAACCTACTTTTTGTCCATTTTTCTGGAGAAATAAGAGACATATATCACTTTCACAAGTCTAAGTTGTAAAGTACAATGGCTTGGTTTAGGTACACTGTGAAATGACCACCAAAATAGGTTCAGTTAACACCCATAATCTCATATAAATACAGTAAAAAGAGAAGAAAAAAAAAATCTCCATGTGGTGAGAGATCTTAGGATCCACTCCCCTAACAGCCTTCCTGCCCACTGTACAGTGGCCATGGGGGCGACAGTCATGCTGTGTGTTACATCTCTAGCACTTATTCATCTTACAACCGGAAAATGAATAAACCTATTTTTAAACTAAAACAAATTCACTACCTTTGTAGTGGTTGAATGATTCGTCTCACCCAACCTGTGAAAACCTGTCCCTTCTGCTCCTCATCCGCCTGCCTGGCACTGGAATCCGCACCTCTGGGCCTTTGAACATCCCCTGAGGATCAGAGATGGCCATGCATTCCCCCTCATATCTCTCCCTGACCCCTCTGCTCGGACCATCACCCTCGAAGGGAGGCTGGTCCTGGACCGTTACAGTAGTGAGGCTGCAGCAACGGAGGCCCTTAAGAGGACTGACCCGTTTTTCTTTTCTCTCTTGAAACACAGGTTCTTGGGATGTTCCCTCTTGGATCTGCCACCACGTTCTGAGATGTTCAGGTCGTGTGAAGAGGCCACACAGAGAAGTGAGCAGCTCTGAATGGCCACCCCAGGCGGGCTTCTGGCTGACAGAGGCCCCCCTCCAGCCAGGGCCCAGAAGGACCCGGCCCCTGGCCCCAGGCTCTGGCATCCGTAGAGGCGCTACTCAGCTGAGCCCCTTCAACGCTGAGAGACAAATACTTGTTTTAAGTGGCCAGGTTTTAAGAGGTATAATTAAAGCGATATCCTCTGTCTCTTTTCAAGTAACGCTAAAGTGTGTTTGGCTCACTCTAAGGTCAGTGCAAGCGAAGATTTTGTGCCTAATTCCGACTGACTTTATGTTGCATTTTCAACTACACTGTAAGTTATTCAGGGTCAGAGACACTGATCTGTTTTCTTTCCATGTGTCCTCATAGCTATTAACATATTGCCGGGCACCTGGGGCTTTGATTACCTGAGGTTGCCAGTTGAATTGCAACAAAATAGAGGAACAAACTGGGGTAAAAAGGGGTTCTTTGAAATGAGGCAGATTTTAACAATTTAAGGATTTTGACTAACCCAATATTAGTAACAGTTTATGAAGAGCATGTCTGTTTATGTATATGTAATATGTACATATATATTTATATGGGCATTAATCTGGATTATCTGATTGTCATTTAGAGGTTTTCTTTGTAAACTCAATCCAAAATATCAATTTTAGTTAGAATCATTGTCATCTGTTGAAATTTATATGTGGAATCGTGAAAGAACAGATAGAAGAGAAATTGTGATCTGAATCAACTTAACAGGGGAAAAAAAGCATTAACAGACAGGGGAAAAAAAGCAGGCAAGATTAGAACTACACTGTAAAAGAGGGAATATCATATTTTCTCTTTCCAGTTTCTCCCATACATTCACATGTACTTGATGTGAGAAGCAGCAGTCACTGCACCCTGACGGCGCTTTGGGAATGGACGCTGTTTTGGATTGGTGTTAACAATAATGAAGCACAATTCAAGGCAGAATCCTAGATTTAGCAAACAGAGTATTTCCATTTGCTATCCAAAACATTTCTTTAAGGTATGAAGAAAACTGGTATTATTTAAAATGTGAATGATTTTTAATTTTTCAATTCCAAGTGCACTTTCAAATTCTTTTAGTATTTTTGTGAATCACTATGTAAGAGAATAAAATATCCAATATAGTTAGTAATTTTCCAGAAATCTTTCCTTATGGACCAATCATCCCAGCTTTCTATGTTTCTGAACTGCACTCGCTAAGAGAGAAAGGTTAGAAAATAACAGAGTACAAAAGGGTGTGTGTGTGTGTGTGTGTGTGTGTGTGAGTGAATTGAGGGTGTGTGTGTGTGTTGGGGAATTGAGGTCCCTTCCTCTCCAGATTCTGAAGTTATACTTGTGTAAAACGAAAAGGGAATTTGGTCTTTCCCCAAAGGACATATTCAAAAACATACATTAAACGTGTTTAAACGTTCTCGAGGTGCACACCGTTCGGAGCGCGCGCGGTGCAGCGCGAGCCTCACGCAGGCGAGCAGCGCCCTGGGGCCCCGCTGGGCTGTCCGGGGGGCCGCCGGGCGCGGGACGCGGCTGCAGAGGGAGGCGCGCGGGCGCCGCGGGTAGCGGTCTCGGCCGCACGAAGGCGGGCGCGGCCCTCGTCCCCGAGCCCGGCGGCCCTTCGCCCGCGCCTCCCGCGCCCCGGCCGCCGGGTGGAGGGCGGCCCCCCGGAGGTCCCGGCTGCGCCAACCGGGCCCGCGGCGAGCGCGTGGGAGGAGCGCCGCCGGCGCGGAGGGCAGGGCGCGGGGGGTGCGGGGCCCGGGGCTGGCGGCGTGCGCGCGGCCGGGCGGGAGGCCGGGGTGCAGGGACCCGGCTGCGGGGCCGCTCCCGCGCCCCCGCCGCACGCCGCTCCCCGGGCCCCGCACCCCCCGCGCCGGCGGCCCCGGGCCCGTCCCTGGAGGCCGGACGCCCCCCGCCGCCGGGTCGCCGCGCCCCAGCCAATGGCCGCCGCCCGCGTCACGGAGCCGGGGAGCCGCCGCGCGCGCGCCCTGCAGGTGCCCGCGGGCCGCGGGGGCGCGCGCCGGCGCGGGGCGCGCAGCAAAAGTTTTCAGCGCCGCCTCAGTTGGCGGCGCCTCGCAGGGCAGAGGACGGACGGGCGCCGGAGCCCGGGGGCGGCCGCGGAGCCGGCTCCCGACGCGCCCTCCCGCCGCCGTCTGCGATGAGGAGGAAACAGAAGCGAGTCGTGCAGATGACTCTGTTTGTCACGGTGGCCGTGATCTTCCTGCCCAACATCGGCCTGTGGGCTCTGTACAGGGACACGCACCTGGCGAGGGCTGCGCAGCCCGCGGAGCCCCAGGTAAGTGCCCGCGAGGCGGCGGGGGGACGGGGAGGCTGCGGGGCGGGGGGGCGGGGGGCCCGGAGCGCCGGGGCAGGAGGGCCAGGAGGCAGACGATGGGGGGCCCGGAGGACCGGGGGCAGGAGGGTGGGGAGCCAGGCGCGTGCGCCCGGGCCGGGGCCGGGACCCGAGGCCTCCCGAGCTCCTGTCACTGGACTCTGGAGACTTTGGGGTTCGGGCAGGAGATGTTTTAAGATCGCAGCCGATGACATGGGCGACATGTCAAATAAACCAGAGAAAGGAGGGCGAGGGAGGCCAAGAGGAGAGAGCCCTTCACAGCTGGGCTGTGGGTGCTCGTGCGCTTGCGGCGGGGGCGAGGGGGCTCTACTTCGCGGGCTGTGGGCGTGGGTTCGGTGCACGCCGAGCCACGGGGGTTTGTGGTTGCGCTGCGTCTGGTTCCCGTGTCTCTGTTAACGTGAATTGGGCCAATTAAATCATTGAAGTTGTGAAGTAGTTCTCAGAGCACAAGCCGCGGTTGTCTGTATTTTTTGCGTAGCAACGGCTTTTACCCTGTGGCAACTCCAGTCCGTTGCCCCCCGGCGCTGAGGGGGTTGCAGGGGCGCGCAGGCAGAGGTGGGCAGGGCGTCCGTCCCTTGCGCCTGGCGGTGGCACTTCGCTGCTGACAGCTTTCCTCCGACCCCAGAGCCCCCGTCGCGTGGATGTTTCCTCACTACCTGCAGGCAGTCTCCTGGTGTGTGCGTGGCTCGTGACTTGACATGGGTCAGAATAACTGTCTTTCTTGGCGAGTAATGCAAAACATCCTCCACAAAGCACTGATGAAATTCAGGATTGTTGAACGCCTTGTTTGTTAACAACTGAAACAGCTTCCGTGATTAAACTTAGAACAATAGAATCAGCCTTCTTCTTGATACTGATGTGACCCTTCTGCAGTCAGTCCTGTGCACACCTCGGAATATTAATATTCTTAATTTCAAGGGTCATCAGCCCTGTACACTGTGTACCTTCACACAGGGAGAGCGTTCAAGGAGTCC
Organism: Manis javanica; assembly: GCF_040802235.1. Classification (NCBI taxonomy): domain Eukaryota; kingdom Metazoa; phylum Chordata; class Mammalia; order Pholidota; family Manidae; genus Manis; species Manis javanica. Next base: position 216,008,826 of record NC_133158.1, on the reverse strand, counting down.
GCGTGGGGACCACAGCCATTCGTATTAATAGCATGAATCTGTGTTCCTATTAACCAAGTTTAATTTTTTTTTTACACAGTGTGGGGTTAGTTGTGTAATATATGGAAGTAATCTGCTTTTCCATTTAGACAAGTAATCATTACTCATCTCTAAACTTTAAAAATGTCTAGTTGCTTATAGATACTTGGTGGTTTGGAATTTTGAAGGAAAATGTTGACATATTTTCTTTTAGCTGTTGGTCTCTGTCATCCTTTCTGGGAGAGAGAGAGCTTGATTTGAAGTTTACTGTTTTGTCATTCCAGGGGAAAAAAGAGGATGGGCTCTTTGAATGTGAAACTTTTTTTTTACTGTTTAAATCACTTATTTCTCCAACCCTGGATATAAAATGAGATTCTGTTTACACTGGTTAATACATTATTGTGTAAAATTCCATTCTGATATTGGTAAAAGAACAGAAGCAAATTATTTTTTTCCTTGAATTTATTCCTAATACAGTTAGTAATAACCACCTGAAGTAGCTGCTGGTATAGCTAATATAAAACACTAATTAATCTTTTTAATGAGGTCTTTGTAACTTTCACACTAGCTCTATTGATTTTGACCTGTAATGAGAAATTTGTCCAATGGCATAAAAAAATAAAATATGGCAGATTGACTCTTTACCTTGTCATCAAATCTCTAAAGTGGTTGCCTTGCTTCTGGTTCTTCTGTCACTGATGATATTTAATATTAATGGTAATAAATTAATGGTTATGGAAGGCATGGCATGGCAAATTTGAGCTGTTCCTCAAAGTTTCTTAAGCTGCAAATAACTCAGATTGATGAATATCTTGTGACATTCCAACCTAATGATCATATGTCACAGTTTTGAAAACAAGAGTAAAGAAAAGGTAACAATATACAGTAAAATAAATGTCAATCATCCACTTTAGTATTTTCTAACCTAACGGTTTTAAACTAATACACTCTTAGATAAAATAAAATTAAAAAGGAAGAAATTATCATTTACCCAAAGACAGAATTCACTCATAAAACAGGAGAAGATAAACTGCTATTGATTTTATTCCATTATTAAATGTTGTTGGAAAGAAAATTAAGATATGTTGCCAATATTATACAAGTATTGGATAAGTAAGAGTTAAGTCACTTATGCAGATATATATGCATGCACTTAACCAAATAACAAGTGACTTGCAATGATGAATTAAACATGCTTAATATTGTGATTGTAATATTTTGCTAATGTATCTATATCTCAATGTTAGTAAGTCAGCTAAATACACAGGTGTTTAATGGAAGCATACAGTTTGACTGTCTGGTAGTATTTAAATTTAGCAATTTTTTTACAGAGACATTTTCCTGGTTAATTGCTAAGTGTTCTTTAAAGGCCAACTTTTACTGTATTTGCCACTGAGCTGTAAAACGCCGAGGGTTAAGGACACTGCGCTCACCGAGTCGCTGGCAGCGCTACACACCGAAGCTGTTCACAGCCAGTCACGTGCCCACGTGAGCGATCTATTTGTACAGCAATTTTGGGGAGAACAGCATTCTGATTCCAAGTGTGGTGCGGCGGTGGTCACAGGAGTTGAAATCCTTCACTGTTTTAAATAGTTCAATTATTTCAATGAGTTTCAAGGAAATAATTTATAGAAATTCAAAATCTTAGAATGGCCAATACTTTTTAAATACTCTTAATTTGTATTTTATCAGAACACATCAGTTCATCTATCTACTATTCAGTGTATATGGCATTATTCTATAATCTGAGACACAGTAAGGGGGGTAAAACAGAATTCTAGAAACTATATTTTCAGGATGTTCAGCATTTTACACATTCTTTTCTCAAGTCTTCTGTACTATTACAGATTAATTGTGGTTATTGTTAAGTATTTACCCATCTATGATGCTGAAAAGAAAAGCATATGAAATAAAAATTCTCAAGTTATTCATCTAAAAGTTTTTTTCTTTTCTCTCAACCAAACAAAGAGAAATGAAAAAAATAGTTTAGTAATGCACTAAATAAAAGGTTTATTGTTTGGGCTTCACAAAATTGGAATCAAGTTACTGAAAATACTAAGCTTTTGAGCTTTTAAGGTTTCATAGAAGTTTTAAAGTATTTTATGGTTTATGTTGAGATGTTATTAAATTATCAATCATAATTGTCATGATCACTTGAATTAATTCTGTCACTTTTTTATTGGGATGATCTAAGTATCTCTTATATGTTGCTTAGAAATACGAATGTTTGCTAAAAGAGAAACTATTGGTAGAAAATATGATATTTAGCTGTATGTGATTACAGTATGATAATGTATCATAGTTTTTTATTTCATTTTTCTTTTTAAAACATGACTTGCTTTTCTCTGGTTTGCAGCTGCATTTGAATTAAAGTTATATATTTAGATCTTAATGAAGCTGTGCGTTAGAATGATAATTAGAACAAAGCAGTATTTAGAGCAAAACTGTTTGATCTGGCATTATTATCTCTCTAGTCATTTTTACAAGTGTAAGTAAATAAACACTACCCCCCAAACATTTTCTTTTCTTAAATACATTAAAGAGATTAATTTTTAATGAAAGTAGCTATAAAGTTGTGGAGCAACTAAGTTACAAATAATATGAGTTGCAGAAATAATTTAAGAATATTCAGATTGTGAAGAGGCTCTTGCAATCTTTGAAATAAAAACTAGGGTAATTTCCCAGAATTTTAAATCAGACATTTATAGAATTGTTTAGAAAGAATTGAAAAACTTAGGTTTGGCCTGGATTTTTTACCACATTAAAAAACAAAACAAAACAAAAAACTAGATACTCAAGTCACTTTTAAATTGTATAACCTCCTTTTTTTTTGTACTTTGGAATTTCTATTTATAAAATAAGGCTAATCATGCTCACCACATAAGGTACATAAATTCTTGAGATCTTACTTTGGACATAGAACATTCTGTAAGACAATATTTTGTTTTTAGTCGGGTCCACATGTAATGTGTGCCTGACAGATATGGGACTTAACCTCCATTAAAAACAAAAAAATCTCTCCTGGAAGATCCCTCGGCATCTTCGTCCACCATGTCTGATGTTAATGAGCTGCACATTTTGGGGGATTCTTCCTCTGAATGAAAACATTTTTGTTCCCTACGGTATTTTAAAGCTGTGATGTGGTGTGAGGATGTCCAGTAACTGGTGTCAAGCGTCTGCAAACCGCCTCCCGCCTGCCTTTGTCATTCCAGTCACTCGGGCTGTGGGGTGTGTCTGCGCTTCTCTTCCAGCAGACACCTGAGACCTTGGGGCAGCTGAGGACCGGAGAAATACATTTACTTTTCTCTCCTCCTACGCTCAGGATGCTATGTCATCATCACACTAGATGTGAAATGATGCATTCGTTTGAGCCATACAGTTCTTAATTAGCTAAGATGTAGATTTTAAATTAGGGTTTTAATGGACTTTTTGAACTTGAATTTAGGGAAAATCCATTCCGACTGCCCGTAGGGTAGCACCAAACAGGCCGCTGTAATGAGCATCTTGGTTATTTGCTGGGACCTGGTAGATCGTGGCATTTTTTCATCCTTTTGACTCATGGGAGACAGTGTGAAACACAGTGTTCTGTTCACAATCTAGTAAAAAATGAGGTAGTTGTTTTTTTTTTTCCTGGTGCTCATTCCTGAGTTGGAAAATCTGTGCTGAATCAGTCTCCTGTAAGTTTTTTCTATAAAAGAAACCAAATCAAGGGTGAACTGTATAGGGGAAAAAGGTGAGAGTTTGGTGATTTAAGGGGTGTAGAGAAAAAAGTCGAGTGTTCTTTTTTTCTGTCAAGAGTAGCCATGGCGACCTGTAAGGAGGTTTGCAGCAGTGTGTCCCCTTGGACACTTGTGTACAGGTGGAACCCAGCCGAGGTACACAGGAGGGACCCTAAGGAAGGGGTACAGATTAAAATGAAGAAGAGAAGCTGTCGGCATCAGTGGCGTAAGGAATCAGGCTTGGCTGTCTGTCTGGCAGTCACTGTCGTCTCTCCTGCGCTTGGCTTGCTTACGGAATGGAAGCAGTCGTTAAAGCCATTGGCGTGACTGCTTTGATCTTCTTTCCTTCACACTCACTGTGTGTTTACAAAAGTACCCTTTTGGAATCCAAGGGGCAAATGTACAAGGAAATGGGGGGTTCTGAAGATGATACTAGAGGTAAAGACACCCTCATAAACTAGATGCCTGTTTTTGGTAGAGTTTTTGTACACAATCCTAAGTTCCAAAATGTAAATGCAGTGTTTGAATGGGAAATAACAAAGAAAAAATGAAAAAAAAAAACACAAAAAACATTTGTGCAACTGACAATATGTATTTAGGCAGAAAAATACATATTTTTACATGTAAACGTTCAAGGTATGGTTACCTCTACTGCACCTCACTGACACCCTAAAGATGGTGTACCTTGCTCCAACTAGGTGGCCAGAAAGGGGGTGGAAATTGAAGTATGCTTAGGGTTAGAGATAAATTACATCAACGATTACTCTAACATTTGCACTTCCGGTGTGATGGGACAAAAGTGTGCACCAGATTAGCAGTACTCTCCAATGTATTCCTCAAACTCATTTAGCAACACACATTCCACACATACACGTCCACACGTGGTCTCACTTACAAAGAAAAAATAAATCTGCCCAATTGTTTCCAACTATTTCATTTTCTACATTTTTCTCTAACTTTTGTAACTTCCTGTTTCTTCCATTGTATTGAATCCACAAAATGCTCTTGGGCAAATGCGTCTAAGGCATCATTTAAATGTTGTTAATATAGTTCTAGGAAAGTATGGAGAGAAAAAATGCATCTGTCTCTAGAAGTACTTAAATCTGTTTAGCAAGTGTGAGAATTACAGTAAGATTTAGCCTGTTAGAGCCTTACAGATTATAAATAGGGAAATTCATCATTACGGAGTAATGTAAAGGACACAGTTTTGGGTGCCTGACTGCGGTGGGGGTTGTCAGCTCTCTACATCAAGGAATGGTCATGCTGTGGTGAGGGCTGAGGGGGCTAATTTTGAATTCAGATACCCATGAAATGTTATTTTAGTACTTCAAATCTAGAAAGCCAGAGCCGGGGCATTTTATAAATTATTTTGAACTTTTTCTATCATAATAAAAATGGTCAAATTGTCAGGGCTGTCACTCAAATTTGAGTGAGTTGGGCTTCCGTCTCCTTATTTTCTTGGCATGTCTCTGCATCAAGAGAACCCAAGTGAACTTAATTTGAGGAAAAATACCAGTTGTTCCATACTTTCTTACTCTCTTTTCATAGGTAAAGGTGTAGGCTGTGTCTGGAATCACACCAGGGTTCAAGTTCTGGTTCCAGCAGTTAGCATTCTGTGATGTGAGCAAGTCATTCATCTTCCCCAGGTCAGTTTTCTGTTAAGCCGAGTGGGGACATTAATAACCTTCTTACAGTGTTATAGTGACAATTAAATGCTTGGTATCTTGAATAGCATTTAGTAAGGTGCATAGCTCAGGGGCAGGCATGTCCCCGGCCCGGGACTAATAAACCGCTGAAACCGGTGAAGCCGAAATCAGTCAAGGCAAAAGTTGGATGGGAGAAGCTCTTTACTGCTAATAAGGGGCCTGGTTGCATTCGCCCCTCTCTGGCAATCACTCTCACTACCGGTTTTCTCCCCAACCTGGCCCGTGCTGGCCTCTCCTCCGCCCCCTCCAGGGGAAACTCGTAGGCGGAGCCCCGGTGACTGACAGGTGCCAGACTGCGCAGCGGAGGGCAGGAGAGAACAGTTTCTTCCCAAGCCTTGTCCCCCAGGCTGCCGGAGGCTGCAGCGGTAAACACCTATTGCTCTGTAAAGCAACTAAAGCCTGGAGAGAGGTTGTGGAAATATTACAATTTTTAACCACATAATGCTAAATGAATATAGATTATTATTATACATAAGCCATCAGTACCTTCATCAAGGCAATGTGTGGATAGTACAGCAGAGTCATGAATGTGGCACAGGATTGCCACCTATGTCTTCAATCTGGAAGGAGGGCTGCCAAATAAACAAATAAATAGGCTCCAGGAAATAAAAGGGCTTTTTTTGGCGAAAATATTGGTCTAGTACTTAAAAAAAGGTTGTTAATTTTGTTTTTCATATAAGCATTTATGGAAAAAACACTTTTTTTTGTATATTGTATTCAAATTTATTCAAAAATCTGGACCTTTTAATAAATGAAAGTGAAAAAAGACAGCAATATTTCTTTGTAGGGACCACGCTCATTTTCTACAACAAATAAGACCCTTGTCTCACATACAAGGCATTTTTTTTTCTTTCACATTAATTATAAGCAAGTCCTCAGAACTACTTTTGTTGCTCTTTAAATCTCAGTCACCAGAGGGATTGGATTATCCCTGAAAAAATTAAAATAATTAAAGAGCAGAGTAGACACTATCAACATCTTGAAGCTACTTTATAGAACTGCCAAGCCCTTCAGTAGAGTCAGAGGCTGCAGAAAAGCATCTGGGATGTTGCCTTCTTAAAGTTCTAATTAAGTGAATTGGAGAAACAAAGTGGATATTCATGACACAGAAGCATGAGTTGCCTCGTAGAATTTTCTCTGTGTATCATGGGCATTTAGAAAAGACACAGAACAATATTGTCTCTGGACCATGTGAGCTGTATTTTTCCAGAGGGTGAATAAGGAGCTGCAGCATGTCACCAAAATTGACAGGGTTGGCATAAGGCTGAAGGACGGGCCCTTACCGAGAGACATCGTTTTGGCCAAGTCCCTTAACATCTTTGAACCTTAGTTCTTCATACGTTAACACAGACATTACCTCATAAAAGGGTAGAAGAGAGAACTAATAGGATTAATGTATGTAAATTGCCTGGTATGCACCAAATATCCCATTAAGGGGAGCTTGACATTTAGTATTGCTACATTTTTCTCTGTTTTTAGAACATTTGTTGAAGGTAATGAATAAGCTCAATATTGTGTAAACCTAATAAGGATGGATATTCGTATAAAACCTATAAAATATACCACAATCAAGTTGCCTGTTTATTATTGATAAAATAGATATTTATTGAATATGTGCATGATACTCTGCTAGACACTGATGCAAGTAAGTGATGAAGAGATAAATCTGTTTTCAATTAGCTTGCAGTCTATTAAGAAAAGGCATGCACACATCCATAATACAGGACTGGATTAAATTGTTTTATAAGATATACGTGCTGTAATTATTTTCAGAGGTAGAAAAAATACCATTGTGTGATATTTATGTGACTCTACTTATTTTTCCATACATTTGCTGATCTTCCAACATGTCATTGATACAGGTTCTTCTATATTTAAGTTAGGCATAAAGGTAGGTTAAGTAGGGCATAAAGAGAAAATCTGAGTCCATGCATGCCAGGTTCACAAGAAGAGAGAACGAGCATTGTTCCAGCCAGAGTTTAAGGGAAGAGAGGGCTGAAAAAGTCACTGGGTTTAGCATTCGGTCCCTGGTACTCTCTTGAGTGCAGTTACCCACAGTTGTAGGGTGAAAACAAAACTTTAAAAGCTTAAACCATAAGACTAAATGTACAACTAACATGTCTTACATTTTAAGTCATGAGATGTATTGGTGGGTGGGCACTGACAGGGACTGCTGAATGTGGGGTCCTGGCTGGCAGGAGTCCAGCGAGGCCAGAGGAAGGCTGTGCTCAAGAAATGAGGGGCAGGTCCCTAAAGAGAATGAAGACACATTGGAGAGAATCGGTAAAGGGTGCTGGTATCTAAGGGTAGATAAAGACTCTCTGCTTTTATTAGTTTGCGTGACTCCTGGCTGAGAAGTCCAGGATTAATTTGTGTGCAGTTGTCGTACTAATTTGGAGAGGTGATTAAACCTTTGTGAAATGTTCTGTAAAGTGTAGAACAATATAGATCTATATCTGTGCTATCCAGAAAGATGATAGACACGTAGTTATTCGTAGTATAATTAATTCTGTTATAAAGATCGAAGATGATGATACCAAACGTAGGTACAAGAGACACGCACCCTGTCTGAATGGATGCAGGCGATGACCCGATGCACAGAGCAAAGAAAAAGGCAATTGGCTTAGTAGAGTAGTGGGTTTGGGGAGTGTAACCTCATGGGGGGAATATGTTCCTAGCCCGGGGCAAAATGCCTTTGAGCTGAAATCAGTGAAAGAAAGAAAGTGGGAGAAACCCGTTTGTTGAGCACAAGCAGTCATCCACTTCTGCTCGCCTGCCCTGTGTCTCTCTCGCCCCCCAGCTGCAAAAAGGGACCCCACCCAGCCTCTCTGGTCCAGATATGCCCTCGGTCCCTCTCGTAATCACCTATTGATCTGGAGATGCACTAAGGCCAGGCCAGAGATTCTGGAAATACTGCAATTTAACTCCGGGGAGAAAGAAGAGGTAGGTTTTCATCACAAGGATAAGGAGACAGTAGTATTAAGTTGTGAAGAATTTCAAGATAATATACAAATATAAATGTAGCAACATCACTGTGATAAAAACAAGAATAAAAGTAATAATAAAAAACAGCATATTAATAATAAAAGTTAAGGTAACATTTATTATTTCTTACCATGTGCCAGACACCATGTTACACTGTTCTTAGTCATATATGTAATATTATTACCTATGGTACAGAAGCAAAGACAATTTTTTCCCAAATCTGTCAGAGTACAGTGATGATCGACATTACAGTGTTGGACTACACATAATTTACTGTATATTAGAGCTATATTGGTGATATCCTAGACCATATCAACACAATAAATCATGTATTAACTCAACTATGAAAGGAAATATGCCCAACAGTTGAGGCCCGGAAGCCACAGCCAGGCTGCCTGGTTTTAATTCCAGTCATTACTACTTGTGTGACCCTGGGAAGTTACTTCTCTCTGCCTTAGATTTCCCATTTCTAAGATGCATATAGTAAGAGTGCTTACCTGGTTGAATTGCTGTAAACGTAAGTTAATGTGCATAAAATGTTTGGAAAACTGGAATTGCATATAGCAAGCCACTTTATAAAGTGTTAGCTATTAACAGCTGTTTGAATATTAGAGAATTGAGATTGAATAACAGTAACATATGTTCGTACACCATTTCTTTCATAGACCCATCATGATGATATATATAAAACATTTTACATTTAAAAATATTTTTAAAAAGTGGCTGCAGCACATTTAGCTTCCTTTTCTCTCTGCTCTTTTACCTTAGCCCGTGTGGAGATACTTAAGCACTCAGCATGGAAGTTTTTGGGTTCATACAGAGAATTGAGTTCTTTCTAGAATACACTTCCAGCAGCCAATGCTATGGTGGTGACCTTTGCCCCCATACATTTTTTGTGCTGTTCTCCTCTCATGGTAGATTCCTCAATGTGTAGTTTGTCCTCAAGGGATAAAAGTTAAATTACATCATTAAATCAGTCTAAACGTCCATAGATTATCTAAAAATGTCTTCAGTGTGGAACATGCTCTTATTTTATATAACTTGAATTTTAATGTTACTGATCTGGTGGCTTCTGATGGTAAGGTAGACGTGGGTGGATCGAGAATGATGGCGCACAAGATCACCGTAGGGTAACTTGACAAAGGAAATTCTGTGGCTCATTCCCTCTTCCGGCGCCCCTAGGAACATAGCTGGCTGGCAGGGCAGAGGGGTGGAGAGACATGTAAAAAGTAGTAGGTGCTTTAATTCTCTGGCTGAGTGAACTTTATCATTTTTTAGACAGCCTAACAGAAGGGTGTCAGGTTAACAACTGTGTAATGGGGTTGTTCCCCCTCTTGACTTCTGTAGAAACTTTAAACTTTTCTTGCACAAGTTGAAGGAAATTACATTTACTGTGAGAGCCTCCTCATTCTGAGGCAAAGATCTTGAGATCTAATATATGAAATACAGAGAAAGATTAGCACCAGAGAGGGGTGATATTCAAGCCACTCTGTCACTTTACCCCCTCCCCCTCCTCAGAGCCTTCTCTCCTTTTTCCTTTGACATTTTCCTTAAAGAAAATTTTTGTGGGATTGTTTTGATGAGTTTGATTGGTTTGACTGTGTGAATGGATGATGGACTGGAAACACTTTAAAAACTTGAGTCTTGTACAACATTAAAAAATGCTCCCATTGAACCTAACTGTATTTTTGATTACTGAAATGTGTATGACGTGGGAAGTGTAATACTGGGGGCTGCCACTTTATTCCTAATCTGCAATCAGAAAGTCAGTCCTGCTTAGTTGTGTCACTTCAAGAGAAACAATCCTCTGCCAGTGAAAAGGCGAACCTGGCACCAGAAGCCTGAACTGCCAGCGGAGGGTCGTCTGCGCCTCCCCCCTGAGCGCTCGCCCTCCTGTTTCCGGAGCGGCTTTGCCCGCCCTTCTCTTTTCCCAGATGTCCCTTGCCACCGCCTCTCCTATGCTCAGCAGACAGCTTGGCCTCATTCTCCACTGAGAATAGAATTTTCCTACTGGGACAGCCAAGACTTTATGCCGTAAAATCAAAAACAGTACCTACGCGTTTTACCCAGTCCTCCGCTCTCCTCCTGCTGCTGTGGAGGGGTGTCCCTAGCTGTAGGGTAAACATGGACTGTCTGTCCCAACGATGAATGACCTTTTTTTTTTTTTTAAGAATTTTATCTAAGTGATTTTTTCCCCAATTCATTTATTTTCAATGTTTTCCTCACTGATCCACTCTTCAAATCAATATTGAAACTTTCTCAAGTGCCTCTCACTCTTGGAGGAAGGCAGGACATGAGCCAAGCACAGCCAATGCCCCTCTGCTACTGCGCTGACCCTCTTCTAACCGACCTGGCTGGTAGGATTCCTGCCTCTCCGCCCCACACCTGGCGCCGCCTTCCCTCTAGGCCACCTGCTTCTCCCGTGGCACCACCCTCAGTGGAAATCTCTGGGGAGATGATTCTGAAAGCACTTCTCTGTAGTCGTATTACTTTATAGATTTAAGTGAAACACTCTTGAAACAAGCTCAGAGAAGTTGGTGGGGCAGCAGACCTGGGGAAAGAAGTGGGAAAGTGGCTCTGGAAGCTGAGGAAGCAGGCTGCGTGGGGACTGAGCCCCCACCTTAATTCTCCTGTCCCCCCAACCACATTAGTTCTCCTGTCCCCCCGCCTTGCAGACCGCCCTCACCCACAAGCAGTCACCAGTCCCCCTTCCAGCCTCCTGTTTCATCCTTATCCCTACAGTGTTGGATTCTTCAGGGTCCCTGCAAAGATTGTTCTGTCCCTTCCACCCACCTGGGGATTCACCCAGCCCCTCACCGTTCCAGTCATCAGAGTTGTGACTCCCAATCATTATGCCTGATCCATGTTTCTCTCTGAAGAGAGACCATGTGCCATGTACCAATGTGAAATGTAGATACAGATATTTTAAAGTTGAAAAGTCTGGAATGGAATTCGTATTTCTCTTCCACTCTTTAGACCTGTTCTCCTTTGGGTCTCTTACTAAATGAAGGACACCATCTTCTGTCAGGGTGTTGATTATAATCGGTGCCTTCATTATCTTTATTCTCAAACTCAGTTGATTGCTAAGCATGAGCAGTACTGCCTGAAACATCTCTCTGGAATTCCTTACCTCCACATCCCTCTTAGGACTCCCCTATTGGGACCAGAATACAAACTTCACTGGGTTTGTGGAGGAGACCTCAGTTTGATGCTCCTGTTTCTAGTCTTGTCCTTGTTTACACTGAAGAGTTTATCCAAAGCGCTTAACTGACAGGCCACTGCCATTTGTAAACTAGCCATTGGCCTCCCAGACCTTTACATTAAATACAATCTTATTGTGGCTTACTGCCTCTCTACCAAGACTCCCTAGGTTCCAGCCTCTTTGAACTTCTCTCTGGTTACTAAAAATACCATGTTCCTTCTCCTCTAGGAATCTGCATATACTGTATCTTCAGTCTTGCCTGGGTGATGTCTGCTTTCCTTCAAGCTCTCTGGGAAACTTCCCGGATCTCCCACGCGTGGGTCTGGTACCTTGAGTGTTTTCCAAGAAACACCTTCATTTGTTGCTCTTATAATAGAACTTGGCTGTCTGCATCTTAACTGCCCTCTAGGCAGTTTATTCACCATTAATCAGTAAGTTCCTTGAACTTAGTAGTAGATCATATCATGGCCCCCAAAACAGATATGTCCATGCATTAACCCCTTGAATTGGTGAACATTATCTTATTTGGAAAAAAGGGTCTCTGCAGACAGAAGTAATTTAAGGCGCTCGAGCTGTGGACTTCCCGCTGACCCTGAGTCTGTGACAAGTGTCCTTATGAGAGACACACAGGGCCGACCTGATGGACAGCAGAGGAGGCACGGATGGAAGGGGGAGGTGCGGTGTGCAGATGGGGGCTGGGGCGGAGTGATGCGGCTGCCTGCCGAGGATGCCAGCAGCCACCAGGAGCCGGAGGAGGCTGGAAGGGTAGTTTCCCCAGGGGTGGTGCAGCCCTGCCAACGCCTTGATGCTCTATTCCCGACCTGCAGACTGGGAGAGAATACATTTCTGTGGTCTTAAGCCCCCTAGTTCATGGCAAATTGTCACAACAGCCCCAGGACACTAATACAGTTAGACATTGTCCATCTTGTTCCACTTTTTAAATCCAGTGCCACTTCTTGGATTCAGGAGTACCTGACTTTAAATCAGGCACTCAGGAAATACGTCCTGAAAAAGTGAAGAGTGATAGGAATAAGCTGTTTTCTATATATGAACAGATATTTATACAAAAACAAGAATATGCATAACCTAATACATATGTTCAAATATCACATAGGTGTTATCAAGCAGCTCTGAATATAAAAGGGAAAAATGTGGTCATACTCATGAATTAAGGTTCCATTTACGTATGTTTGTCCTGTCAATGTCACCCTGACTAAAGAAGCTCTATGTCAAGACTTGACTGGTCCAGATGCGGAGAATCCCAGTGAGTTTGATCAGATGTGCAGACATCTGAATATGCTAGGGAAGCCATGTATGACCCCTGGAACTACAGTGAGACGAGGACAGTCCTGCTCAGACAAGCCGATGGTAAGATGAAGAGCAACGTAGCCGCTGAGTCTGCTCTTCCTCCAGTCATGGCGACCCCTGTGGTATCGCTGTCATTATGAGGTGTCTAGGCACAGTATGTGTCCACTTCTGAAGGGTTACTGTGGCAGTTTAAGACAGACTTATTTTTACTGCTGTATAATAAAGCTTATAGTTGAGTTCATTAATACAACCTACAAGGGAGTAGCAGAGAGCACATTTCATTAAAAGAAGTCGTTTTGGAAGTATAGATTGATGTATGTCAAGGGGTTTATTTTAATTTGAATGCTTTAGGCCTTAAGACTTCTATTAGTTTGATTCTCTAGTGTGGATCCTCATTTGAAAAGCCCTTCTTTTGAAACAAACCACCTTGATTTACCTATGTTCATTTTGATTAGCAGTTGTGTAGCAGGGATACTGGAGCAGGGAAAGAAAGGAGGAAAATTCAAGGGTAAAACTTATGCAAAAAATTAGGAAAAAATTATAAGAGCTAGAAAAGATATGACAAGCTTCATTTGATAGAGGCATATTTAATGCAGTGTCTTGGGGGAAAATCTCTTACTGTTCTGATAATTAAGTAGCATTGGATTTGACGAGATGGTTCCAGAACATTCTTCATAATGCTAAATTACTTGAAGCACACTGATCGTATTTCGTCTTGTTTATACTAGTATTATGGTCATCTTTGGAATTTTGAACTTTTCATTCTGACACTTCTATTTGCTAGTCGCCTGACTTTGACCTTCTTTCATTTCAGTTGCTTTTGTGTTCATGTCAATAGTGTATTTAAATGATTTTCAATATAAGAAGGCTTTCTTGATTGTCTCAGCTTTAAAAAGACAAGCAGAAATATTGGAGTGAGTTGTTTAAATCAAGTCTTTTCCCTTAATGTTACCATTTCCATGGCATCTATTAATCAAAATGCCATTTAAAGTGTTCACACTGACTCATGTCATAATAGTTAGATGCTAAAACATAACTTTCTAGGTGTTGTCACCTAACAAAAACTAGTTCCCTAGATGTGTTAATCACTATGAGAAAATATGTAGATATATTTTTAAGCAACTTGTCAGACTTGAACACTAAAGAAATATTTTTCCTATTTACAACACTTCGTATGATTTTCCATTGTTTCTCTGAGTATCTCCAATTATATATTTCTACGTATTTCAGACAGATTCCTGGTCATTGATCTTATGGTAACATATTTACTTGGGATGATTCATCCATATCTCTCATGGAGATATGCACAAAAAACTATTTTTTTTGTGATATTTTCACATAGAAAAGGTTTTCATTTTCATTTTAGAGATACAATGTATAGATTTTGATGAAAGTTTATTTAAATAATATATTTAAAACAATTTAATCCAAGTACAGCAACCAAATATTTGCTACAGATATTTGCCCTTTTTAAATGTTAAATAATAGTGTTTGTCAGTCTTCTCATTCATTTTATTATGTTACACAACCCAGTCTTCGAGTAGGATATTCCTACGAACTTACACTTATCTTTTAAATCGATTTACTTCATTTCTTGTTGTTTTCATATCTACTTTTTAATTTCTTGCTCACGACTGTTTTTAGATAGTGTTTCCTTCCATTATGTGTGACATTGAATATACATGCATGTACCACTATGTATGTATTTTCACTGTATCACATATATATGAATTTTGCCTCTTATCACTATTGATAGACGTGTGACTGCATTGTGAGCAAGTACTGAATTATATTTTCATTTCTCATTTCAGCCAAAGCCATTTTGTTGCCTGGCTTATAAGACTTGAGTAAATATAAAAAAAATTGAGCCGTGACTACCAAGAACATCACTCAGGAATAGTGAATAAGAATGATTTTTTTTTTCTTTCTTACCATGAGCCTAGAAGAAGAAGTCATGAAATTATAGCATAAAAAGTGATCAGGTCCTGTTCATATGGCCTGATTAGTGGTGTGTGGAGCAACAATAGGAACAGGTAAGTAGATAAGAATAGAACATGAAATCTAGAATGTAATGTTAAAAAGTTTTCTTCTTTGTGTCAATGTGAAGTATTATCACAGTGTACAATGGATGCACAATGAATTGCTATTGATCAGTGACTGATATTTTTCATAAATTTATGTCCATTTATTGAAAATATTTATTTCTAATAATAAATGTCATCTACAAATGGATTCCTGGGGTTTGCAAATATCTTAATCCAATTTTAATTAATTGGTTGAATATATATTACAGTTAGCCAGGATTTGTTGAAACTGCTTATATCTAAAGCAAAATAGTATTAGAGGAAAAATAATTCTGTTCTTCTGTAAACGACCTCAAACCAGCCAAAATCTAAAATATTCTGACATTTTAATCACTTCCAATTTGAACAGTGGTTTCTGGATATTTATTTACCTGCAGTCGTTTACTTATTTTTGGTTTAAGCATATTGTCCTATTTTGAACATCACTTAAAGTTTGTTTTCATACGATGGCAAGGAGAAATTTTATTTTCTACTCTTCAATTCTATTGTTTGTTAATAGTACAGTTCAAGTCATAATACAACATGAGAATTTTCTGTTATTAAATTAAGCTTGGTGTATGGATTTCTATTAACACAGACTTTGACCTAATGAGTCAACATTTGGTTCAATTGAATTATGAAAATTATTTGTGAACATGCTTACATAGTTTTTAATTTTCCCCATCAAATAATTCTTTCTTTAACCCATGCTGATCTTTAACCTGTAGAAACACCCTACTTTAGCAAGATTCAGTTATTTGAAGATGCTAAGCAAAGTATGCAATGTTATCACCTTTTTATAATACTTTGCATGCATGTTTTTCATGCTCTTGTAGTGAATCGAGAAGCTGCTTTATTTGAAAAATCAAATAACAAATTCATTCAGTTATTACATTAACTTTTTTTTTTTCCCCTAGCCAAGCCTTCCTATTTTCTGGCTTTAGGATAACATTAGAAAACTAGTTTATAAGCAGATGCTGTAGTTTAAAAAAAAAAAGTGCTCTTAGTTCAGGGAATTATATCTTATCTGAGGATAAGTATTTTAAAACAAATAATGTTTCCCTGCCTACCAAATGGGGTTGATTGCCATTCCAAAATGGAAACAATAATCTGTCTAACGTCCTTATAAATCAGATGAGGAAACTAAGCAGAGGTGGTTTGCTAGAACCACACAGTGAGTTAACATTTGAGCCTGGGCTTAATTCAAATCTTGATTTTCCTGAGGCTGATGAAGTTTTCCTTATACCAAAGGTGTCCCTGATACTTGGGTCCTCTGTAAATGTCACACTGGAAGCGGCACCTGATTGGCTGGGTAAATATTTGGAACACCTACCCTAGTAAACTCTCCCAAATCCTTCCCCTCAGGGAAGCATATGTAAGGGATGCATGTGGAATCATCTCCTGACATTCCACTAATACAATGTGCAGTGAGTATGTGCAGATTTTATATTTTAACAATTACAGTGTGTGATGGTTAGTAGATTTTAGGAAATACTAGTCCTGGGACAGTTCATATGTCCTAAAGCTCTGTCCCTAGAAAATCGTGAAAAGTGGTCCCTCTGTTACTGGCCCAGGCAAGAGGCAGGAAATCCAGGCGGGGCTGGTCAGTAGGGGGTCAGCACCGGCGTCTGTAGGGATAATTGATGACCCGGGAGGGAGCCCTTCACTGTTTGTTGCTTTGTTTTTCTTGCGTGGTGTGGGGATAAAGTGATTTCAGTTGGGGACTGTGGAGAGACGACCTTTAGCCACAAGCGGCAGGATTGTATCATGTTTAACAAAGAGAATGAGAGTCATCAGAATCCCAGGCCACCCCTGGCGCTACCACTTAGATAGCTCTCTGCCTTTTCCTCTTAGCATCCCCACTCTGGGTTTAGATTTTTTGGGAAAAAACATTGGCAAACACATTACTTAGAGACTAGGAGTGAATTTGAGAGGATTTAAGAGGTCATGAGCACATTTCCTGTTTAATTTTCCATGGTTTTCTACTTATAATACTGCAAAAATATAATAGTGTTCTACTTTAAAAATATACAAAGTAGTATAGAAAAATAGAAAATGATTTCTCAGTTCAACTAGGTTGCTTGGTCTGGTTTATGGTATGTATGTGTATCTGTCTACATGAAATGTACATGTGATGATTCTGTTTTACTGTTTATTACTTAACACGTGTTAAGGCCAGATTATTTTATATTTTTATTTAGGTCTTGTAGCTTAACAGTAGTTTATTCTACTAAGCTGCAAAACGTATTAATTAGGCAGGTTGGCTATGTATTATGTACTATGTAATATCCAATATCTATAGTGGCATAGATAATTTTGTTGTATTTTATTGTTTATGGATTAATTTTTTATTAAGATATCATTGATATACAATCTTATAAAAGTGTTTACAACATTCACCCGTATTATGAAGACCCCCCCCACACACCTCATTTCAGTCACTGTCCATTGGCATAGTAAAATGCCAGAGTCACTACCTGTTTTCTCTGTGCTGTACTGCCTTCCCCGTGACCCCCCTATGTTATGTGTGCTAATCATAATGCCCCTTAGTCCCCTTCTCCCTCCCTTTCCACTCACCCTCCCCAGCACCTCCTTAGAGTCTGTGAGCCTGCTGGATACAGCATTAATTTTTAAAGCAACTGAAAGTCTATTTCAAAGTGACATCTAGAGAACACAAAATATATTTATGGCCGATTGGTTAGTAAATAATAATTCAATTTTATATATTGTTATGGGTATACAATACAAGTGCTTAAATTTTAATTACTTACTAATGGTTAAGTAAATTTTATGACATAAAATTTAAAGACAACCTATCAGATTTCTTTTATCATTTGTTTTCTCCTTTTAAAATGAAAGTAGTTAAGAGTGATAATAAACATAATGGTTTGTTGTGAACGAAGATGAAAGAAAATTTCTGGCAAATTCTCGTGCTGTTAGTGTGAAGTCAAATAATAGGAGGAGGAATATAGACGGCAGTATCTCTATATACATTCGAGTCTATGTAATATTTGGAGGTGAAGGGAGTGGGAAGGTGGGGTTGCATTTAACTACCCAGTATTGCAGGAGAATACGGCTAAGAGGAGCAGTGATGGATTTCCTTCCTCACACTTCCCTCTCCCAGAATGCCTTAGTGGTGCAGGCACTAGGACAGTTCGGTATCGATCCACAGGAAGCCAGGGTTGTGCTTTGACATGAGAAAAAGTGCTTGATGGAAATACATTGCTTCTAATTGTGTAAATATAGCTGATTGTTTTACATCTGATTTTACATCCCAACTTTTGGAAACGACACTGTATTTCTTCTGATATTGTACTGGCTGTCAGTCATGGCCTGTCTTCAGCAGAGAGGTGAGCTTAAGAAATTCATAAGCAATAATGACAAACAATTGCTCATAGCCAATCAAAATCTTTATGTTGTTAAAATAATATTTTTATGGAAATATTTCAGACATTAAAATAAAGACAATACAATGCACCAGTTCTCATCTTTGGAAATAATATAGAACAAACGTAATTGAAGAAATTCTAGCCCCTGCCATGTACCTCTCCTTATGAATGCTTCTCTTTTCTCTAGATCTGTAACTATCATCCTAAATTTGTATCCAACATTCCTGTATGCATATTTATATTTATACTTTTACTTTATATATATGGTTAGCCCAAGTACATGAGTATGTAATATTGTCCATTTAATATCCCTTTTTCTTTATTTTTTGTCCAGCCTTAGGTGTTTGCAGTGTTAACTCTTTTTGGTTACATAGTATCCATTCATTTAATTGTCTTTCTGTGTTTGAATACTCTACTTTGTATCATCCAGAGGATTTGTAGCTTTTTCGTTTTAAGGAAGTCAACTTTCTGGGTCTGCTTTGTGCCTCTCACTCCCTGCTAATGCTCCACCTGATGCAGTAGGTGGATCCAGGGGCTTCGCGGAGAAGGGCCTGGGTTTAGAGATTCAACACTTTCTTGTTTCGGGTTATTTACTTACTGAACTAGAGCTTGTTCTGCACGTCTACGAAATGAGAAATTCATTTTTGTGTAAGTCATGATGCCTCTTACTTTATGTCATTTCTTTGTAAATGGATGTTCCTTCTTCCAATACCATTAACTGACTTACTGATTTATTATCTGTGATTATCAAAGCTAACTCTGTTGTGCGTTATTTCTCTTTATTTGTGGATATCTTTCTGGTGTTTGGGGTTTGTTTTTTGTTTTGGTTGGTGGGTTGGTGGGTTCGGCCTGCTTGTGAATGCCTGAGCTGGTATAATGTTGATTAGATAAGTTTTAAGTAAGTCTTGGTGTTTGATAGAGCCAGCCTAACACTTGGGAATTCTAATTGAAAATTTTATCATTTGTCCTTGTTCTTATGCTCATGTAAAAGTAAATTGAAAAATATAAACAATTTGTCAAAGTGCTCATAGAGTCTGTTCAGATTAGTTTGGAAATACATTGGTTTCAGAGATAAATTGTGGGAGAATTTATACCAAGGTGATAACCAGCGGTCATGCTCAGGCGCGACCCAGAGCCTCTGTCTGCTGGTGCGCGCCTCTGGTGTGGCCAGTGCCCACCCTGACTCATCAAGGCAGCTTGAACTGCCTCAGGGCCCAGGAGTCACCTGGTCAGTGCACGCAGTCCGGGCCCAAGGTTAGAGGCTGCATCCCAGGAATAGGGAACGGACACCAGTTAAGTTATTAACGTGCAGAAGGTGACACACTTAGATGGCATCACTCGGGAGCTCCTGTTATTTATTATATGTTATACTCTTAAAATGTGCTGAGGTTCAGACGTAATAAAAAAGGGCAAAAACAGAACATTTTCATCATTTCTTTCAAATCCTAATACGCCCTGCCTGTCTTCCTTTCCTCCTTCCTATTCCAAACTATGGGGGCCTAGAGGCATCGGCATGGCCCAGGAACCTCGCCGGGGTGGAGGGGAGCAGCTGCACGCAGAGTGGGGTGTGAGAGGAGGACACCCCGCCCGGGGAGGAGGGAGAGGCTGCACAGGGCTCAGACCCCAGGCGGCCGGAGCAGGGTGCCCTCCTGCGTGGGGCTTGGCCCGGGCACCCGGGGGGGCATCCGAGCTGAGGAGCACCTGGCGTCGCGGGGCAGGGCCCCGGGGGGTGAGGGAGACGCACCCACAGGGGCGAAGGCTGAGGCTGTGACGGGGGATTGTTTAAATACATAAGGCAGCCAGTCACGTGAGTAAGTATATTAAGGAGCAGGGACACACACATACAAAATGAAGGGAAATGGAACTGTGAGTATGTACTTAGTAATTGCCAACGGGAAAAAAAGAGCAGTTTTACAGAATATTGGCAGGCCCCACAATTAGTAATCAATGAAAATGTCACCGGTAATGGAGCAAATGGACGTTGGGGGCTGGCCGACAGGAGGCTGGGAGAGGAGCTTTGTCATCTTCTGGGGTGCTGCTGCCACAGGCGAATAAGCTGAGCAAGGTTGTGGAACAGCAGGAAACCCGGAGTGACACATGGCATCACTGCCCACCAGCCCCAGCAGGGGCACCACCGTGAGGACCCAGAGTGGCACAAGCAAGGGGATGGGCACCTCACCGTGGTGCACGGTTCTGACCCCAGATCATTCTTCTGTAACGGGTATTTTGGGGGACAGCGGTGAACTCTGATGGGATCTGAGGTTTGAATGGTGATAATGAATCAAGGTTAGCATCCTGGTCACTGTGCGTTAGTAGGTTTCCAATGTGTTGTTCTTGTCTTTAAATCTATGTTTTCTGCTAAGGAAGCTGAGAAAGCATTGAACCACTCATTACTGCCACTTGCCCTCCCCCTTTCTCTTTCTGCCAGTGCCACCCACATCGTACATACATGAGCTACCGACTGAACTATGTCCTACTTTTCCCCTTGTGGCAAAATCTCATGAGTAGATGCACTTAGGAATTTCTGTCCAAACATGAGTTTTTAACACTAGTTATAAGTGTGAGGTTTTTTATTTGATGCTTATTTGTTTACTTTGTAAGTTATAAAGTGGTGCCCAGGTTGGAGTATCGCCACAAAGGATAAAGGATGAACAGGAAATGTACGTAGAATGAACACACATCCTTGGCCCCTGGTTCTTCACAGGGAGTCCAGAGTTTGGCCAGCAGTAAGGAATGCGCTAGGTCCCAGGAGCAGAGGATGATGGGCTGTTTTATTATTATTATTATTGTGAGAACACAGCGTGAGGTCTACCCTCTTCCACAATACAGCACTGGTAGCTGAAGGCACCGTATTCCGCAGCAGGTCTCTGGAAATCATGCTGACTGACTGAGGTTCTATGCCCATCGGCCAGCAACTCCGTCCAGCCCCCCCACAACCACCACTCTCCTCTCTGCTCCTGTGTGTCCCCCTGCTGTGCTGGGTGGAGCTTCCCCAGCCCTCCAGGACCCAGCTGGCACCTGAGGCCTGGCTTCTTTCTTGGATATGGGCTTCCCTGAGCCAGCCTGAATATTCTGGCCTGTGCCAGCCCAGCTGATGAGCCTTCATTGAACCTATGAAATGAAAGTCCAGAACTGTTTTTCACGCGACAGTTAATAGAAAGGCCTGCAGATCCGGGGAGGTGGGAGGCACTTGTGTTGAAGGAACAAGACTGCCAGTCATGACGTTATCATGGTAGGGTCGCAAGGGGTGCTCTGAGTCCTGGGCACGTCCAGTCCTGTGAATTTTTAAGCTTGTTCATAAAGTTGCATATGATCTTTTAAATTTTTTTAAATGTTTAGTTTCTGATTTTTAAAAATCTGTTTTACTGATGTCCAGGAATTTTTCTGGAAAGCAAGATATTCTAAGATATTTTTGACATCTAAGATAACTGTTCATTTAAGGGAAACTAAGGTCCTTGCCAACCTAAGTCATATTTCGTGAATTTGTATCTCCAGTGTTTTGTCTCTTGCTTTCTGAGCGTATGTCAGCTCTGATCATGGCATCCCCACTCATACCCTCACTTCCAACACGTGCACGTCCGCGTTGGACTGATGAACACTACAGATTCCTGGTAATAAAAGGACAGCAATCAAGGGAGTGAAAAAGGGTGGTGATAAAATGAACATGAGCATTTTGAGTTACTGGGTTCTGACTAAGTGAATGAAAACGCACAAGCATTTTCTGGACAAAGTATCATGGGATGAGTCATGTCCTTCAGGCTCTTTATCCTGCCTTTATTTTAGCAATAATTTATTCATGAGTCTCAGAGACTTTTTTTTGGCATCATTTAAATGTATCATATCTTGACAGTTTTCCTTCTCTTCAGGCTCATCCTACTCCATTGTAATTTATTTAAGTATTTGAGAGTTTTAGAGGATTGTGGGTTAATGATGCATTAAAACTGCCTTAGAATGACCTTAGGCTAAGTAAATTACTGAAGTAGTGCCAGTCAGGGATATTTATTTTGATGCAGTTTTTACTCTTAACCACATGGCACACAAAATAACTTGCTGGTTGGTTTAAAATATATTCTGTAAGAGCTACAAACAAATCTTATTAAGAGGGAAATAATTGTTTATGATCTTGACCCTGTGATAGGCCATATCTATTTCCATGTTTCACTATTGCTGCTGAGGTCGGACTGGGCATCACACTTGAGGGCTGCGATCTGACGGCCACACACACACAAATAAACATGGTAAAGGAAACAGGGGCACGTTTATGATGCTGGCACAGCCAGATCCCAAATGCTGCCCTTCCAGTCTCATGCCTCTCCGCACCCAAGCCGCAGGGAAGAGTTTCCCACATTTGCCCAGGTCTCCCCAGCAATGGTCTCGATCTAGCCTAGTGCAGGGACATGTGCTTGTGCTGGTGGCTCCGGCAACAGACGCTGCTTACGGGCAGGGGAGCCTTTTCAGAAAAGCACTTAGGTCAGAGAAGAGACTAACTTTGTAAGTATTTTCCCTGAGATGTTGTCTTATGAATGAATCTCCTCACGAATGCAACAGATATTTGTCTACAACATACGAATTTCCAGCCAAGCCTCTGTTCTCTCATTTTTCATCATATTGCAGTTCATGTCCTAAAACTGGTGGTGTTCTGAACTGTTTTGAATCCTTCTTTTAACATAATGTTTCCCCCGGCCCCATTTGCCCCTGGTGGAAGTCGTCATGACTTTGACTACAACTATGTTACTGAGAAATAACTGAGAACTTTGCTCAGGAAAACGCAAGGGCCCTTTTGTGCCTGACCACGGCAGGCAAATCATCTTGTAGGGGAGACTTCCCTGCCCGTGTGTTTGAAACTTTGTGGGTTCTCTTTCTCGAGCCTCTGCAACTTGTCCTCTGAGTGGCTTCAACCACCAGCCTCTTGTACGATTCCTTCCCTGGTGAATCTTTAAAAGCTTCTTTGTTGGCCAGCTTCTCTACCGCGTGTCAGTTACAAAGCCTTTCTTGCAGGTCTCCTTGGGCACTTCGGGGGTCTGAGCATCTAAGAGAGTTTGAAAAGCAATGAAACAGGATGAATAATTGCACATGTGACTGTTAATTACTGGCTGACAAAGTGAGAAAAGAGAATATTGGTGACATGGTCAAAGGGATCGTGATTCAGCTCCGTCTGTGACAGGGACATGAGTGATGCTGGACAATTAACACTTAATATATTTGCTGATGAAATACCAGCCATAGGAAACAGAGAAGTTGAAATTAATAAGTGGCTTCATTGTTTTACAAAAAATACAATATTGGCTTAAGTGAATTACTAAAAACAAAACAAACATTAACTTCACAGTTTTACCTTTTCATTGTTTTTATAGAAGTCCAGTAGACAATATTATATTGGTTTCAAGTGTACAGCATAATGATTTAACAGTTATGTACAAATGCTCACCCCAACTAGTGCAGTTCCTGTTTGTCAACATAGAAAGATATTAACAGCATTTGTGACTGTGTTCTCTTCACGTGTAGTTTTTAGTTTTTAGGGAGTGTTGGAGATGCCTTATGAAAATGGCACTAATATGTTGGTAAATGTGCGTACAGGGTGGCCAGTTTTAGCCAAATCCAGACATGTTCTCTGTGCTAATTGTGGTGCACAAGTTGAGTTTATTGCTAGGAGATATGGCCTTAGCACTGGCATTATTGGAAACGATTCAAATCTTACGTGCTTTGTTTGGTGTGCCCCCAAATGGAGCATCTGGATGAAGTACATTTTAACTTGATTTCAAAATAACCACTATTGGCCACATGTTGGGAATAGTGACTATAAGCTGTAAAGAATAAATGGTGATTTTTGTTTTGGTAGGCACAAAATTAATTTTTAATTTCTGCTAGCCTCAGATATTTAATAGAATTGTGCTTTACTATTAATGCTTTCAAGCATTTACATAAAACCTTAAACTGATCCAAGATTGGCTAAAAAGAATTAAAAACTTTTCAAAATGATACTTCTAAATAGAAAGCAACTTAATGTAGAATATACTGTGAAAGTGATAGTCCAGTAAAATGTAGGTGGAACAGAACAAGAAAATAAAAATAGCAGCATGACTATGAAGATGATTCATAAACAAAGAAAACACCAAGTAATTTTTTAGATTCATTTCTGGCCATTAAATATCAAGACACAGTCTTGACTGAAGAGAGACTGAAACCAGTCGATGAACATACTGCTGTTTTTTTGGTTTTCTTCATAAAATTCCAGCATTGAGGAATTTGCTAGAACTTAAGAATATTGTATGAAACTAGATATTGCTTTAAACATGGTAAAAATCATGACTTGGGTAATAGTAAATTTATGAGAAAATTAAAATCTTATAGTATTTTGTAAAAGCATTTATCATTTATAATGCATAATAGTTAAGAGAATATGTAAAATTCATGGGTCATTTTAGAAAATAAATGTTTCATGCAAAGTTTTCTTATAATTCTAGTTGCTGCATTCCTAGCAGAGGCTTTTATAGTTTTTTCATAGTTCACATAGATCTTGGAATTTAGGAGTAAACTTGATATTTATGGTGAAATTAAACTACCCAGGGAGGCTGGGTCCTGCCCATGGGGTGTGTGTGCACAATGTATTTTGCTGGCAGAAGAAGAACATATTGCTTGTGAAAATTTACTAAGTAAAACAGGCTAGCAAATGAAATCTAGATTTTTTTTTTAGAAGCTCACAGAACACACTGTGAAGAAAGACGCCTGGCGGTTACCAAAATACTTTTTCATTGCAAACCAACAACATAATTAGCGCTAATTTTCTGTTAAGTGATTAAAACAACAGTAGTCAGTCAGGATCAATGTGGAAATTGTACCCCTGGGAAAAGTGGAAAAGAAAACTTTCTCTAAATTTTTCCTAGAACTTCATATTGAGGAAATGCCAACTTCAAATATGCATTGTTAAGACCAAGGCTGTGTCTGTGGAAGCGCCTTTGAAGGCCCGTGTCCCTGGGCAGTGGGATGGCGCGGAGGCAGGTGTGGGAAGGGTGGGCTGACTGTGTGCCCTGGTGTGGGTGGCAGTACCTCTACATTCTGGGGGTGGGTCATCACTCTTCCTCAAACTCACACGTACTGGTTGTAGTGCTTCGGGTCAGTCCTTCATGAGGTGGGTGAGGCTCAGTTAACGAAAATGTTCACTTCGTGCTCATCTTCATCTTTGGTTAACTTTGCTATGATTTTGCCATTTATATCTGAGGTGTATACACACACACATACACACCCACACCCACACACACACACCACACACACACATATATGTTTTTTTTCCCTGGATAAGCTAGATTCCCTCCACTGCCAGTTTCATGTCCACTGACGGGGTGCCATTATTATCTCCTCGGGAAACCTCACCTGTCCTGGCGCCTGCCAAGTCTCTGAACATGTGAGAGCTCTTTGCAGTATTTTGAATTTCATCTTTCCTTATAAACTGTTAGTCTTTGTTGTAGGGGATTAGGAGGAACGTTAGATGAGCCAGGCTAATGCCTTGAGGCAGGTCACTGAAGGGACGGATCACAGAAATGGAGCAGATGGCACCCCGAGCACTGTGCTGCATGTGGGGTGCTGGTTGTGGGCTGTGAGTTTGGGGGACGTACTGATTACTGTTCAGAAAAAATGTTTGCTCAAGAACTGCTGTGACACTGAAGATTGTACGTGGGGAAATGGGAAACATAGGAATAAATGGCAGCAGGAGGGTTGCTCTGTAAAGATAACAAGCCTTTAGTGTCGGGAGTGGGTGCTGTGCAAGGGTTTCTTTGGGGCAGGGGGAGGTCTCTGCTGGTCGCTGTCTTTCTTGCTCTGTTAGGACCATCGGCATGAAGCAGTGTGACCAGCTTTCTGCAGGCTGCTTGTCTCCAAGCTGTAGACATTCCTTTTCTGTTCTCCAGTCTGTGAGTAAGATTTGACAACCTTCAGGGTCCGTACGCTGAAATGACTCACCAGCACACCTACTCAGGCACCCACCGGTTCACATAGCGATGAATCCACTTGTCTAGCAATAGCGACTAAATTAAACCGAGGTACTTCGGTGAACTTCCAGTTATGTAGGAAGCTGATGCTTCTTGATTGTTTTTATTTTTCCACCCAAAATAATCCTGTGATTGGGTCATTTGCATCTAGAAGACAAAATGCTTGCTAGTTGCTCTGTTTTGAGAGAAAATTAAAGGTGACTAAATGAATCTGATGATAAGGTATGAGCCTGGATTGGATTCCGGACCAGATGGAACAATGAAAATGTCGTTAAGGGTATTGAACTATGGACTTAAATTAGATAATATTTTCATGTCCGTGTTAAGGTCAATGGATGCTTCCTTTCCGTATTATCATTCTTGTGCTGACAAGTGACTACGCCAAGTGGGATTTCATTTTCTGACTCCCTTAAATTTCTATGTGGCCAGGAGGCTGGTCCTTATGATCCAAATGTGGGCATAAGTCATCTATACAATTCCCAGATTCCCAGCCTAGGTCTTTAGGAAGTAGACATGGTGTCTGAAACCTCTTTTTCTCTTCGGCCAGAGGCCCAGAAGGTCCTAAGGGTGGCAGTGCCACAAGGTGGAAGCAGCTCAGGTCTCTGAATTCTTTAAGAAGGAAATCTACCCATCAAACAGAACACCTGCTTTGAACTGTTACGTTAATGAGAAAAAACACTTGTGCCTATTAGACAACCAGCACCAGAGGTTTATTTGTGACCACAGCTCCCTATAACATCACTGACACAGGCAGAGTATCCTCTTGTGTAATTAATTCCAATTAATTGTGGACACTTAGCTCAGCTGCCCAATAGTAGTAATATTCTCTCACCCAATGTTTCTACAGTAGCAGGTGCTGGCATTGTATGTAGAGGGGGGTTCAGCATGCTTTTAATTTTCCTTCCTTCACTTTCACTTTTCAACGTGCCGATGATTCTCATTATAATACTTTTCCATTTGTTTTACGGTATGTACCATGTTCTGGAAACTTCTTTTAATTATTGTTTATTTTTTGGCTATTGCCTGATATTTCCATGATTTCAGTAAAACTTGACCATTGATATTAGTTGGTATTCATTATTTGCTGATTCCACATTTAGAAATTCACCTGGTCACTAAAATTTTTTTTGCACCCCCAGATCAGTATTTGCAGAGCTTTCATGATCATTTTCAGACATGGGCAAAGTGGAGAAAAATTTGGGTCACTTGTTGCACAAATTCCCAGCTGTAGTGGAACAAGGTGACCCTCCCTGTCTGAGCAAACGACACCTGAGCATGGAGATGGGAGGCGGCCGTGCCTTGCGGGGCACCAAGCTCCTGCTCCAGGCCAGTTGCTGGGGTTTGAACCCCAGTTCTAGCATCTGTCCATGAAATGGCCTCAGGCAAATCACCTAACATTCCTGAACCTTATTTACCCTTTTTGAACATGAAAATAGAATCAATGCTGTCTGGTTTTAGGATTTAAGATTTTAATCTATGCCCTGAATGTGTATCAGCATCAACCTTATCAACACAAATTGTCACTGTTGCTAATTCAGCATCTATTGCAACTTTATAAAACATAACTTCCTCAACTGAAGAGAATTGGCTCTGCTGCTTCTCTTAGTTTCTGTCAGTGTGTGTGTTGTTCTATTTCTGTGGATTAATAAATAGAACTCTTCTCATATTGAAAAACAGTAATTAATAATTCTAATAATTATTGCTCTTATACTGGGCTAATAATACCAATTTCTGGGATAAATTATAACCTTTAAACAACATAAATCTTGAAAAAATGTCTTCATTTGGAGCTTACTTTGTTAGTGTTCACCTGGTTAGTTTCACTTACTCTTTAGGGGCCGACCGGGGCCCCACCGCCTCCAGGAGCTCGTTGTCCCCAGGCCCTCTGCTGGGCCCTCGTCATGGCACGTGTTACACAAACACCAAATCATCCTCTGATCCACCGCACGCTTGTCCTGTGAGGGCAGGGCTGGTCCCTTCCCTGGCTCCTGGCCGCGTTCCTGGCACGTAGGAGTGCAGAAAATCATGCTTATGCTAATCTAAAATAAGGGTGTTAAGATGTGTGGAGAAAATGGGTATTTCTGACCAGGATTCCCACCTGGCCGTAATAGCGGCCGTGTTTGCACATCAGGGCGATATTTACTGGGGACAGAGCAGCTGGTCAGTCGCGGTAGTACCCGCCCCGGGGAGGGGTGGAGAGGAAACACAAATCCCCTCCTCCCCGCAGTTTCTGGTACGTGTCTGGTCAGGCACCTGCCCTTCACCGGAGACCCACCCGCAGAGTTCCTCTCGGTGCTGGGGGCAGGGAGAGGTGTGAGCGTGGGAGCAGGGACCCCAGTGGAGGAGGGAGGCCTGGCGAGAGAACTAGGTGAGAACAGAGGCTGGTGGAGGGAGGCCAGAGCAGACGAGACGCGGAGGCCTACTGCCCTGAGAATAAGCCCCCTTCACGACCCTCATTTCTTGCCCTTGCCTTTATTCAGTCTCATTAAGTTCATTGGAAACTCGCCCCAGGCAGGGAAACCCCTCCTCCCGGAACAACAAGATGTAATTTTAAACATCTTTCATTGAGAAATCGGTGCGAGTTGCTTCTGAGCATGTCACCTTTTCAAGCAGTGATGGGAGCTTTTCATGACAGTGTCACAGCTCCAGCCTTACACAGGCTTAGACATCTTTGTATTTCAAGAATCACCATTTTCTTTGTGAATTTCATTTCTCAGTACTCTAGTATTGGATTTCTAGGAACAGTTTGTGAAAGTAAAAACTATCCCAAATTTTTAAATGTTCTTGTTACTCCAGTGGTATCATGGGGAGGCAGTTGATGTTATGGTCACATAAAATAGCATTATAAAAAATAGTAAATGCCATCTAAATATCAGTTGGCTTTAACAAATCAGGATGCAGTGTACCCAGAATATGTGAATACATTTAGATGTTCAACATAGCATTTAATTCATTAAATATACTTACCAACAAATGTTGTTTTGGAATGCAGTGTGGCATTTTCATTTGTGATTTAAAATTAGGTTGATTTAGTTTTACTTTTTAAATAAAATCAAATTCTGGAGTGATAAAATGAGGTAAGAAGAAAAGATGTGGGAACCTTTGCCATAACCAAGTGTCTGTGATAGAAAAAGAAACAGTTAATAATGAGAGGCTGTGTGCTATTTACAAAGAGCTGAGGGCAGAGATGCTAGGGGATGATTCCTTTTTCCTTTACAGAGAAGGAAAATGTTTTCCATTTGCGTGGCATTCCAGTTTCATCTTTAAACTGTGTTAAGCCTTACACATTGAAAACAGAGGCAAAGAAAATCTTGCAAGCAATTCTTGAGAAAATTATAAATATCACAAAATGTCACAAACATAATTTTACATATACCAATTTAATATTAAGTAGGTAAATTTATATTGAGACAGTAAGAATAATTAGACTTGTCAGTAGTACTGGGTGCCACAAACCCTTCTGAGAGCTCTTCTTTATGGGTTGGTTCAAGTTTCTTAGCCACCTTGATGATTAGGGAATATTACTCTCACACAGTCCAGTGTAGGGCCGTGCTTACATCACAGACCTTTCATTCCACCTTTCTGTGTTTGGGAGCAGTATTACCCTTTTAATGAAGGTTCAAGGCATTTCTGGTAGTGTATAATTCACAAGGTTTGCCTGATAAATGATGTAAAAGATGGGAACAAACTTGAATGTAAAATAACATTTTTATTTATTCACTATTTCTCTTTGATCCTCAAGTAATAACTGTTTTAAGTTAGAGAACTAACTTCATACTCTACTTCCATTTTCTATGGCATGATTTTAGATGAGTTCCAAACTTATCACTGGCTTCCAGCTTGGAATCATTGTCATTTCTTGGGGTACTATACTGGGCAGAATCAGCCAGAAGTCTATCATCCTAGCGGAAAGATGGGACCTATTTATTTGGAAGTAAATGATACTGGGGCTGATTCAAGAAAGAAGAAATTTCTTAAAACTGTAGAAGGACCTTCATCTGCCTCTCTCTATTGCTTTTGACAATGCCTGAGAGATAGTTGCACATCATGTTTATTTTCAGAACCAACCAGTCTCTTTTAACTTTGCAGGATGAAGAAAGCAATAACATTTTCAGACAGCTATTTGCTTTAATGGGAGTGACTTGAATTTTTTTAGGAGCTGTTGTCCTAGCCTTTGCTTTGGACAGATTTCTTCTGAACACACAGAAAAAATTACTGTATGTTTGGTCCTATTTATGCACTTGCTTTTTTAAATAATAATATGTATGAACTGAGGTTATAATAAAGCAAGGCTGATTTTGCGTTTTATTCATCTTTTTAAGAATCAGAAACACCATTGCAAATTGATTTTTCTAATAAAATTGATTCCGATCACTGTTTATATATATATATAATATTATGTAATATATGGTGTAAATATCTATTTATACTTTTTTAAAAAAAGATACTTTGAAAGAGATAAAAGTATCAAGCATCTCCATCTAAGTTAAGAATTTGGAATATTAACTCCTAACTGAACTTCCTGTGGACTTGCTGAAAGTGTAGTGGGGAGAAAAGGTAAGCAGAGGGTTGCATTAGCAGCTTTCATTTTGTTTTTCAAAGTAAATTAGCGCTGAAAAACAAAATCTGAATATGATATTGATAATCTTCCAGTGACCAGACACAGAAAAAGTAAAAAACATTTCAGATGTGGAGCAGTAACATATCAGAGAATGTCTAGAGGATATTTAAATTGTTGGATTAAATACAGAGTCAAAGTTCAAGTTACAAGTTAGAGTTCAGTGATGAGAACCCCCTGCCTCTCGGTTTTGCACTTCTGAGCACATCTTCTCCTTGTCCCATTTTATGACTGATGCACTGCTTTCTGTTTCTGGGTGCTTGGCTCATCTGCGAAGCAGCTGATTCCCCTCTTCCGCACAGAAGCCACAGCTGTCCCAAAGCTGGTGCCACAGGAAGAATGGGGCGGCGGTGGTAGTGGTACCGTCATGCCGGGGGGTTCAGCCTCCTCGCAAGTTCACTCTGGATTCCGCGAGACAGCAAAACGACAATGCAAGCTTTTGGGTAAAAAGTCTCAAACCAGCTTTATTCTTGGGGTGGCACGTCGAGCGCTAGAATCTTGGCCACACCCGAGAATTTGCAGTTGCCTCCGTCTGCCCCTCTGCCTTCCCAACCTGCTCAGAGCCCGGGGCGGAGCTCCTTCTGTATCGACCCAGGCGGTAGCAGCCCCGCAGGTGGGCCTGCGCAGTAGGCCTCTTACATCACTGCATGTGCCCAGTAGGAACGTAGACCAGGGTCTGGTGAGCATCCTGGGGGAACTTCCGTTTTCCCTGCAGGTACCCAGGTGCGTATTGCTTCAAAAAACTTGAAAGCTAAATATTCAAATGTAGGAAATAGGAAAACTGGGATGTCCATTAATGTATAAAATGCTATTTTTGGTTCAAAGCATTTATTGCAGGTTTAATTAATCTGAATGTCAGTTTTCATTTATATCATGTACAAACATTCCGCCAAGAGGCATTGTGGAGAGAAAGAAATGGCCTCAGTTCTTTATACTATAGCTGCACTGCCAGTGAGGAAAATCCACGAGCTGTGACTTTTTGAAATTCTTGCCAGCTACCAATTACATCTTAAAACCATGTTAATATCCACGTCATCTGGATATTAATGTGGATAGAGAAAATGACAGATGATCTTCTGTAACATATTTTTATTTACTTAATAGTTTAGGAATTTCAGAGTCATACCAAGAAAAAACTTACACTTTTGGGTCGCTTTTGTAAGAAATCTATGGCTGTAACAGGTTAAAAATGTATTCTTTCCTGTCTATTTCTGATACCTTTTCTCCCAGAAATATCCTATCACTTCCTTAACAGCTAGAATGGCAAGAATGCCTCACTGATTAAAATTCCGAGGCAGCCCTGCTGGAAGCCCGCGTGCGCGTCTCCTGCCGGTGGCGGTGGCCTCCACCTGCTCCCGCCTTCCCGTCCAGTGACCCTTACCTGCCTGCTCACCTTTTCTTCCTTCCTCCACCGTCTTTCTTTTTTTAATCCTTTCCATCTTTTCCCCTATTGCTTTTTATTCACTCATGACGTGACTTTCTTATTTTCTTCTGCTGTTTCCTTACCTCCTTCTTTCTCTTCCTTTTCCTGCCTTTTGCCCCCTCTCCCTTTATAGTTGCCTTATTTTTACTTTTTGCTTATTTATTTATTGGCTACCCTTCTTGCCCCTTTTCTTTGTCATTTTTTCTGATGTATGGAGTTCTTAGTACAGGAGGCCCTGGGCATCCAGAAAGGATAAGATAGTTCCTTTGAAGTGGCTTTGAGCAAACTGGAGGAGAAAGCTACACGCGACACTGTCTGGTGCAAAATGAAATATAGAATTCAAAAAGCCTATTGAAAGAATCTACATGTATACCATAAGTTGAAACTAAAAGTCAATATGAAGTCCCATCTACACTAGTCTGAATTAAGTTGACAATTAACGATTCACTTTGGCATCGTCACAGATTACCTTATATTGGTAGAATGTTTGATTAGTCTTAATAGTTGAAGTAATGTGTCCACAAATAAAGG
This sequence comes from Manis javanica, assembly GCF_040802235.1. Classification (NCBI taxonomy): domain Eukaryota; kingdom Metazoa; phylum Chordata; class Mammalia; order Pholidota; family Manidae; genus Manis; species Manis javanica. The sequence goes on along the minus strand of NC_133158.1, from coordinate 215,975,879 downwards.
TAGTAAAATACAGAAACCAGCCCTCAGAGTCCAAGAAAGTTACATACTAGTGGGGCTCTAACTTAAAAACAGGGGCACTGCTATTTATTACTGAAAAGATAGCCTCACAGAGTCCACTGAGGTAGTAATTTTAGTTAAACTGTTTAATTGAATGAAAATTTGCATGCATTTCCTGTAAATAGGAACATCCTTGTTGACATCTGTACTGATAAACAAATTTTACACTCAGCAAGTTAAGGATTACTTGTTGGCTTTCACAAGCTTCCTCCGGCTCTGCGGCCCCTGGAGGCAGCCGAGAACTCGCATGATGATCGGAATCCCCGTCTCAACCAAGTGAATGATCGCCCGAAGTTAGCCCCAGACTTCCACTGCACCTTCGTCCCCTGAGCGTCCTAGCCTTGTGCTTCTTTTATTTTCTCTGCTTCCTCAGCTGCCCCTGGTTCTCTTAAACCCACTGGGCCACCCCGTTGCCCTCACTAGGCTGAGGGTCTCTATTTGCTTAGCATTTGGTTGTCATCTCAAACAGGGCCACCCCTATCCCTCCACTTTCAGGAAGTTAGTGCCAGTGTTCACCTTTCTTTCAGCTTCTTTCCTTATTTTCCCCAGGGATGTGTACTTCTTCCAGGGTGTTGCCCTAAGGGTGACTACAAATTGCATCTTTCTTTGATAATTAACATGAAAATGAAATCGGTCATTTCTGTCTTTCTTTTAAACTGAGAAGCAGTGCTGTCATAAATGCCACGGGGGGAAGTGGACTGCTGCAGAATATTGATTGGGGACCACAGAACACATTTCATTTTACCCCGTTTATCAATTGCCACATGATGTTGAGTGAAGTTCAGTGTCAAGCGTGAATCAGAGGTGGTGACAGACCTTGGTACGAAGCGGAGAACTGCAGCAGGCAGCCCCTCCCTCTGTCTCAGAATTGTGGTGCACTTAAGACGTGCTTTCTTGTGCCTTTTTTTCTATTTTACCTTCTTTCACAGAGAAGAAGCAGAGCCTCTTGAAATTACATAATGTATCATTCAAGTGAAATAATAAGGATAACCTCCTAAATCTTAACTAAGTTGGATGTGTTACAAACTGCTTGACCCCTTCCTTCCTTCCTATAGCAAAGAATAATGCATCAGGCAGGCAGAACTAATTTTAAATGAGGACAAAAATTATGATTAAACACCAAGCTAATTTTGCACACAACTTTTTGTTGTTGGAGATGACTAATAAAACTACTGCAAATTAGACATTGTGAGATGACATAATCAAGCAGAATGAGACTCATCTGTCTCGGCTGCAAAATGAAATGCTCAAATCCATTGCCTGTATCTTTTTATATTCAGATGACACCGATCACCTTGAACGTTATTCTGTTTATAAACCTCCCTATACGTGAAGCAGTGACATACAGTAGGTCAGTTTTAGAGCTCTTGACTGCTGTTTGGCGTAGGGCTAACAAGGGTAATACAGGCTAAATATATAATACCAGCCACATGAGTTTTTGCTACGAGGTTATGATTTCAAGCTCTGTTGTGCCTGGGTTAGGAACCATATAAATTCCCATCCAAGCCAGGCCACTTTTGAGAGTGAAAGAACATATCACTGATAATTACACTGGGGCAACAGGCATAAATAACCCTGGCATATCCCAAGTAAACTGGGATAATTGGTCACCTTATAAAACTATATAATGAGGCTCTATTGTCATTCACTCTTTTTAATAGTTTTGTTATATTTTTAATTTATGCAAAGATGCTGACAGTTACAGAACATCAAAGGCAGTCTGCAATTTCTACCTTGTCTCTTTACGTGTTCCACTGCTTTTTCTACTTTCTATTAAATTTTAGAATTTGGAGTTGAATATGAAAATCTTTGTCTCAGCTTACAGAGTACCGTATTTTTGGTGAGAATTATAAAAAATGCCTCTTATATTCACATATATATTATACTAGATTTTTTTTGTATTACAAGATGTCTTTATCAATATAAAAACAAAATGTTTTCTGGTTTATGACTGCTTGTTTTTATAATATTGTTGATTCAAATACAGAAAGAAATGGTTAACGGTTCATGAAGAGAATTGCAGGAAGGGAGTGATTAATAAATCTAATACTTCTTGAGAATTATTATGTTTTCAGCCAAGAGCTTATGTGTATATTATTTCATTTACTTCTCAAAATGATGTTTTGAGATGGGTATGATATGCATTACTTTAATTTTCCTATGAAAAAACTGAAGTTAAAAAAGAAAAAAGTTGTTTGCCCAAGATTGCCGAGCTTTGAAGTAGGACAGGGATATAAAATCAGATTCTGATTCTCATAACTGGATTTTTGTACATTAATATACAGGTTGTCTTTATGTTAAATGTAACTACCTCTAAACAATAAAATTTGTGATGGCATAACAACTCAACTTAGTAATAAATAGTCTTGAACATAATTAATGCCAATTGAACTATAAATTAGAGATGGAATATGTAACAGTTATTATTATAGCACACTTGAACCTAATTAGACAACTCATCAGTTTATTCAGTAAGCAATGAAGCACCTAATATTCACCATTTAATAAATTATGCCCTCTGTTATCACAGAACACACACGTTGATGAGGTAATATGGGCAAGTTATCTGTCTTAAAGCTTGGTTTCAATCTCAGGGTTTCTTAGGAATTTTAAAAGCAGTTTCATCTATTTCAGCTAATAACAGTGCATAACAGACCCTAAGCCCCAAAACTTTTGGCAACCCAGGAAACAATAACAAATTTTACCTGAATCCTCAGCTTAGCGTGGCAGAGTATATTATTTCCGAACAAATATGATGTCAATATTTTGTTTGTGGCAAGTGCATGCATTTTCATCCTGAAGAAACATTAATGTTTCCTTATTTCTGATTTATTTCATAGCAGTAATTAGCTAAGGTTATTAAGCTCTGTCTGTATGGTGGGCAAGTTGTTAAGAACTAGCTATCGTAAAACGGAATCAGTAACCCTTACAAAGCCTTCCACAAGTGGTGGATGCCATGCATCTTGGGTTAAAAAAAAAGCATCATAAGAAAGAAAGGCTCAGATGCTTCGCCAAGTTCAGGTCTGAGACGTCCTCGTCCTTGACGTTTTCCTTGATCACCCTAGGTCTTTGGACTTTGTATCTCTGACTGTGTCACTCTGCTGCTCAGCCTGGTGTCTCTCCTCTTTGCTGTTCCGTTTGTTACTGTACAAGTCAAGTCTACTTTGTACATATAACCGGGTACCTCCTCTAGTAGATCTGAGGACTGCCAGGAGTGTCATCTAAAGAACACTTGTTGCTTGTTGTTTCCTGAAACAGCCGTGCATTAGGTGGTTAAAGCCGGGGAAACGTTATCATGCACCTGTCTTCATACCTTATGAATCAGATGTTCGCTGTTCCTTATTCTGCTCCCCATGAATCACGACATGTCACGAAACTTTGGGAGGAAGGGGTGTTAATTGACACAAGAGACCAGAGAGTAGGTCACCTAAAGAGCAGGTGAGCCAGTTAAGCAGAATGGTGAGAACCATTGTGTGTTCAACTTCAGAATCATGCTGAAGCTGGCACGGAATACCCGAACAAAGTAAACAGAGTGGGAAGAGGTTCTGATGAAAGTGGAGTTAGAAAGGGCAAAACAGCAATGAAAGGTCAGTCCCTACAGAACAGATATTTAGGTTATTTGCAGAACCTAAATAAAGAGAAATTCAGAGTTTGCATAAGAAATGACTGGCAGAAAGAACAGAGCTTTTTTTTTTCTTCTTACCAAGGAGAAAATAATAGTCATATTTGCTACTTACAAAAGAACGGACAAGAGTTCAAAGATCCTTTGTCAAAATTAATGACATAATATTACAATACAGTTGTAAGTCCATATGGACCAGATGGTCTGTACTAAGGTGAAAATAAAAGCTCTTGTTCTTAAACTTTTTCTGGATCAAGTAAAGCAATGTGGGCAAGCCACGACAGTTTTGTGTGTGTTTAAAATGATTCAAAGTGAACATTTAAGAACTTTCAAATATCTTTACAGTTGTTACGAGTTGTAAACACTCTATATTCCCTCCTAGTTTCTCTCCTGATGCCTCCAATCTTGCAGGCCAGCTGACCTCCAGCCGGTGACGTGGTACAGTCCCCTCTGCAAGGGACCCCACCCATGAGGAGGCAGAACCCAGTGCATAGCCGTGCCAGCTACATCCCCAAATGGCTCCCCCAGACAGAGGCCGCAGACAGAACAAAGACAGTTTCTTGTTCTGGAGTCTTATGTAGATGATTAAAAATGAGACATTTGTGTTTTATATAATCTAAAAATATTTTTAAAAGAGGAATATGGTATTGTTGTGGATATTGATGAGGAGTATCCATTCCTCATTTCCTTTTTGACAAAATCCCTTACTAATAAGGAGGTCAAGGACTTTAGTAAGTGACATCCATAAACGTCACAGGTTGAATGCATTTCCTTAGATACAAAAGTATTAAGTGTAACTTCTGTATCTGAAGTTCTGTTTACAGTTGATTTAGGAAGTTACTTAAATAACAAGGCAGTAGGTTCTTAGATGTTTTGTAGTTCATATACTAAACTCTATGCAATGGGGATTGTGTTGATCGGAGCTAAATTGGTGAAAATTGTAAACTGGAAGTTATAGTATGTTTGATCGCTGGATTAGAATGGGCAGCAATAAGGAGGATGACATGTCTATAAAGATGATTGAAACCAGGAGACAAAAGTTGCTCTTATGGGAAAGTGAAAACAGCCGCCTGAAGGATGGTGGTTCCAGATAGCGTGTCTGCAAAATCAGGTGGAGGAATTACAGTGAAAACTAAATATAGGCATTACCCTTAAACGTAGATTGACAGTGTAATCAGTCTGAACACACACCCCAGAGCTGCACAGAGTATGAGAGAGATCGGCACTCGCGGTCCTAACTCCTCCTCCCGCCAGCCCCTTGGTGGGGTGAGATGCTGCCTCCACTGCGCTCGCACCCTTCCTGCCCCCCTGGGGCACCTGTCAGGGGAGAGCCGGCCGGAAGGAGGCCCAAACCCTGCAGAAATGCTCAGTGAGACAGTAAATTGAGCTGCACACTTCTGGAAGGGATGCCGCAGGGATTTGGAAAACACTTTCCTTCTATGAGCAACGCCTCTCTTTCCTGGCGTCTTTCTTGCTGAAGGCATCAAAAAGTTAGGTTCACATTTCCAAACCCATCAGCAGTCTCTTTTGTTCAAATTTCTTCTTGTCTGAGACAAACATCCTGGTTCCATCCGAGAAGTGACTAGCTGCTAAATTAAGGCCAAAACAATGTGTGCAGTATTACATAAAATCACATTTGCTAGGTCCGCATGTGGAGCAGAAACTACTAATGCAAATGCTTCCTGTGATCGCTCTCGGCCTCTGGACAGTGAATCCCCGCCGTTCGGATCTGACCGCGGGGAATTGCTCGCCCCCGTCTCCTTGCTTGGCCCTCTTGCTCTCTTGATACTGTCTGTTGTTTTTATATATTTTATTTTATTATTATAATTCTTTTTCCTTTTGACTTTTCTGTGTCTCTTTCCTCTGAGTATGTTAAGTATCTATCTCCTTGGGTGTTTTCACTGAGCCTCAATAAATAAATGTAATGTAATTTCCATATGTTCAAATTCTATGAACATGGATCTGACTACAGTTCCTTCTCTTGGCTGATCTCCCGTATCGATTATCATTTACAGGATACTTAGTTCTCACTTTTTATCCAAACCAGGACTAATGATCTAACTGGGACTGACATGTGCCTGGAGAGGCTAAGGGGAGCAGAACTGCATTTCAGGTCGTCAGTTTCCTGGAGAAGGAGCTGCGAGGAATGGGTGCTGGCATTAATCTTGAGAGTCAGTGAATAATGCAACAGTGAATAACTTAATTTGCAAAAACGTTGGTTTTGGAATCAGTCCTAGAATGCCCACTCTCAGTCATATAGGCTGAGTTTAAGCACAGGTTTATTTTGTTTAGGGCATCTTGTATTTAAAATAAAACTTTAAAAGTACATTTAATGCCCTTGAGCAGCACACCTTTCAGCTCCTTCAAGCGTCCTGGCCTCGCTCACCGCCTTCTTCACTCAGTTCAGTGTGATTCCCCTGCTGCATGACTAATTGTCTTGAGTTTGAGTCTCTTCTTCCACTTTCTGGGGGTAGATTCTTATCACTTTGACTACGTTTGGTTTTCTTATATAAAGGATGATAATAGGTTTGTTTGAGGATTTGATGGTTACTTGTCTTAATGTGTGTGTGCTTTTCTTTTTCTTTATTTTTAAATTGAGATATAATGGACACATAACATTGAGTACATTTAAGGTGTACAGTGTGTTGATTTGAAACACTTATATTTTGCAGTACAATTACCATTAGCATTAATGCTAACATTAGCTAATACCTCCATCATGTCCTATAATTGTCACTTCTTTTTGTGATGAGAACATTTACAATCTAGTTTCTTAGCAAATTTGAAATATACAGTATTGTTGACTGTAATCACTATAGGTCTTCAGAACTTATTCATCTTATAAATGAAAGTTTATGACCTTTGACCAACATCTTCCCAACTCCCTCAGCCCCCGGCTCCTACTAACCAACATTCTACTCTGTTTATATGAGTCCAGCTTTTTTAGATTCCACATATAGGTGAGATCATAGAGTAGTTGTCTTTCCTGTCTGACTTATCTCACTTAGGCTAATGTCCTCAAGGCCCATCCATGTTATCTCTAATGGCAGGATTTCCTTCTTTTCTGTAGTTGAATAATATTCTACTGTATACACATACCACATCTTCTCTATCCATTTGTTGCTGCTGATGGACACATGAAATTGTTTCTACATCTTGGTTATTATGAATAATGCTGCAGTGGACATGGAGTGCAGCTCTTCAAGGTTCCGATTCCATTTCTTTTGGATTTATACCCAGAAGTGGCACTGCCAGATGACATGGTGATTCTATTTTTAATTTTTCAAAGAACCTCTGTGCTGTTTTCCACAGTGGCTGCACCAGTTCGCATTCCCACCAGCCGTGCACAGGATTTTCTTTTCTCCACATCCTCACCAGCACTTGCTTTTTCTTATCTCTCTGATGATGGCCATTCTAACTGGTGTGAGGATTTGATTTGCATTTCCTGGATGATTAGCGATGTGGAGCATCTTTTCATGTGCCTGTCGGCATCTGTCTGTTTTCTTTGGAAAAGTGTCTATTAAGGTCCTCTGCCAATTTTTTAATCAGATTGTTTTGTCGTTGTTATTGAGCTGTTGCTTGATTAACTGGGTCTTCTCCTAAAAACTGGATCTCTCTGCAGAGTTAGATGGGAATCTCTTGTTGTCATAAAATAGTTGCAGCAGTTTTCATCGTCGTATCCTCAGAGAAAGAAATACACCCTCTGCTCTCCTCTTCCTTGGGAGTTCGGGGAGCATGTTGGCTTTCAAAACCTGGTCGGGACTACTGTCCATCCTTGAGTCTGTCAGGACGTGGGTGGAGACTGGGTGGATGGGGAGAGCCAGCTGGCGTAGTCCAATCAAGCCCCACTCAAATCCAAATGAACTGAGAAATGAGGATTTATGGGGGGTCCTAGGGAAATCCAGACCTTCCTTTGAAAAGGGAAAACATGAATTTTAAGCAGCTACAAAAAAAAATGGGACAGAATATAAATCTAATATCTCCCAAAAAAGTACGTGTGTAGCTATGACAATGACCTTACATGTATTTTACTCCTTTGGCCAGGAGATTATTTGAGCTAAAATATGCCACTGCTTTATTTCTTAGACCAGACTAATTCTGTGATTTATTATGTAGTTCTTTGTCAAGAAATAAATGTGTAGTCTGAAGTGTGAAACAAAGAAATTTCTTCTTGATCCATACTTCAAAGCTTTAGTATGTCATGTGATTCTCACACACACACACAAAAGGGCCTACTTAGTAGGGTCTTTCGAATTTAGTAGGTCTTAAATATTAATTGATGTTAGCCTACTCAATTAAAAAGCAACCTAAGAAATATGGGGGAAAGAAGATGCAGACTTTGTTTTACATCATCTGAAGTATGATTTTTTTATAACTAAAAAGCTAATGACAGTTTCTCTATACAGTGTACTAATTTGGGGTCAGGAAAATACTTGAAGTGATGAAGTTAATCTAAAAATAAATAAAAGGTATCTTGTCTGACAGACAAGTTGTAGTAAACATTGCTTCAGTCTCTTATTGATCTACTTGGAGAATAATCAATTTTCCACGTTTGGATTTATGTCATTATTTTCCAGGAAGTTGTATATTTGTCGTGGCAGTAAAAATTCAAAAGAATATGCAAAGAATATGGAAGGTTACGTACTTCGTGCAGATAATGATATGTATCAAATCCTTCTAGACTGACTCTATAAGAAAAGCATCCCATTGTGTGAAGTTCAGTTTTTGGAAGATTAGATCACTAAATTAGTGTGCCTGGGTGCCCGTCACAGTGAAGAATCATATTATTCTGAAACTGTCTTATTATAATGATTCAGGCTTGGGTGTCTAAAGCAGTAAAAAAAAAATGAATCACAATGAAGGAAAAAATGATAAAGTTGCTTCTAGTATCAATGCAGTGTTGACATATTTACAAGGTGGGAAAAAAAGTCCCACTCTTGTTGTCAATAATGATTTCAAATAAGTCATTGTCATGAAAGTCTGCAGCAGACCAGCTGCAGTGAACCAGCGTGATGCAGAAGTCAAGTCATTGTCTGTTGCTTACATGAAGAATGTTTTGCAAATACTCTACCACACTTGGCAACAGAAAAGAATAAATGCACTAAATGCTTTTCCAATATTTTGACAGCTAGCACATAGCACCCAACTGTTAAAGCCAGTGGCAAGTCCGGAGAAAGACTTTGATACATTTTAAACTAATTTTAAAAGTAACATATGAGTGTTATTTTTTAAAATATCAAAAGGCAGAACTATTTTAAAGCAAAAGTTAAGCCTCAGTGTTGTCTCCCTCTTGTCCAGCATTAATTCCATGTCCCTACCTAAAGGCCATTACTGTCAATAACCTGAGTGTATTTTCCAGCCTGTATCTATGTATATCCTAATTTTCAGGGTCTGCCAAGCCAAGTGGTCTTAACAAGACCATATAGTTGATCATTCTTACTCTCTCTCTTCCCTTAAATATGCCAGCTCTAGGAGAAAATCAAAATCAAAAAAGGTAATAAGAGTTACCTTTTCTTTATATTTTAAATTCTGAAGAATAATATTTGTGATATTTGAATGACCCAACACTGGAGTTCCTAATGTTTCAGGCAAATGACACGTACACTCTGTATTTTCATAATTTTGTTGTCGGTATTCTAGAAATAAAGTTCCATGCTAACTCTCTTCTAGGAAGATATGAGATACAATGTGTCATGAGTGGAGATAACCGAGGGGGGATATTGCCATTTGTTAAACTGACGTCACTGTTAAAATAAACTTGAAAGAAGACCTTCAAGTTATTTTATGGTGTTAGGCATTGTCATTGTTCTGGCCTTAGAAGTTACTTCTAACGAGTACTTTTAAGATTACTTATTATGACTTATGAATAGAACATCTTTTGTCATAAGACCTTGAACATTGAACAGAAAGAGTATATGGTCAAACGTTCTGTTTAGCTGGCTCATGCCAGGTTCTGGGGAAAGATTAGGGGATGAGGCCACAACGATGGCAAATTGCCACCAATATGATCTGTTAACGGTGGTTAGATGCAGACTCTTCTGCCCGCGAGCCGCCCCCCTTCCTTCTTCCTGCTGCCCAGTAAGTGAGCTGGTGTCCCAGGCCTCTGACCGCACCCCGGGCGGGCCCCGGTCCTCAGCGCCCCCGTTCCTGCAGCCCTTCCCCACCCGAGGCCTGCTGACTTGATTCTCTGTTGGCAACTGCCAGCAAAAGTGATGCACTGATTAAAGCACCCCCTGCTCGCGCCCTCAGCTCCGAGTCACAGGCGCGTTTTAGTCTTCCTACTTCGGTGAGCGCAGGCGTTATGGGGGGCACGCAGGCTCTCCCGTGACCCCAGAGGGTGAACACACCTCCCTGTGGCCACGGGAAGCGCAGAGAGCACCGAGGCAGCCACCTTGGCAGCAGGGTGGGTGCGGCTGGTGCTCCAGACCGTTTGCCGTGTTTCATGCTCACACTCGTCACTCAGCCTTGGAGGGTCCCGAGGAAAGGCTAGATTCGATGGAGCATTTATGCGATGTGCGACCGGTGGTTCCTGATGCATGTTTGAGGAAACAGCAGAGAGGAGAGCGAACGGATCAGGTGCGATCACGGGCCCGTGTTGGGGGCATGCAGGGGGCATGCACAGAGAATTCCCGGGCTGCATGCAGTGCCCTAGCCGAGCCCATCCCTGCCTCCAGCTGGCAGTTCAGAGAGACAATTAGGTCATCGGCGCTTATTTTGTGCTGCACTGAGCAATTCTGACATTGGGCAAATCTTAGAAATGCTTAATGAACATGTCAGAGACGTCCCCTGTGAGTACCATTTGATTATCTGCAGGGTCGGGCTGCCAGGGAAAATACAGAATGCTCAGCTAAATTTGAACTTCAGATAAACAATGAATATTTTTAGTATAAGCGTGCCCAACCTAATATTTGCAACATGATAAAAATTATTCATTGTGTATCTGAGATATAACTGAGCATCCTCTATTTTCATTTGCTGCATCTGGCAGCTGAATCCGTTTGGCAGTAACCCTTAGATCCAGGGGGAGGAGAGAGATGGGCCAAGCACAGGAAGGTCTCACTGATGGCTTCTCATAATGGCATCTCCAAATTACTTGAAGCAGTGACACATTTATTTTCATGCCAATTTTCTTTTGAAAAAAGCACAGTAGTTGTCATTAAAAGAGAAATGCAAAGGGAGAGTAAAGACCTCTTACCTGGAGACACCAATATTCTTGCAAATAAAAGTGTGACCCAGGTCACCCTGCCTTCCTCCCATCATTTCCTCTTCATAATCATAACAATAATACCAATAATGTAATGATTACAAAGTAACATTTATTGAAAGTTTTCTACATGCTAAACATTTCCCATTAGTTACAAATTCTTATCCTTACAACCCCCAACCGGAGTGTGTTCCATGAAGGGCCATGTCCAGCCTGTTTGTTGCTCAATTTACAGACACCCAGACAGGACATGAGAATTACAGGCAACATTTGTTCAATGAATGGATAAATGAATATGTGAGGTAAGGAGTTATTATCCCCATTTTATAGATACAGAAATTGAGGTTAGCTATTTCCTCCCAATCAAGCAGAATTTAAGGGACAGTGCTTAGGGACAAAATTTCCTTCACTTCATATACCATGCTTTATTAGCTATACTAAATTGCTTCAAAATCTATCACTGAATGCTAAAAGTAGGAAAATTTTACTTATGGCATATCTGTCCATATTTGTTGAGTACGTGGATGCATTTGGAGACCCCGTAAGGTGGAGATGGCGCACCCGTCATCTGCGAGTTTTCTGCCACCCCAACAAGAGGGGATTTTTAGTGATGGGCTACCCACTTGGGGCCTGTGCCCCTTCCAGAAAACTCGGTCCTGGTAATTTGACCACTTCTTTCCTGTATTGTAATATACAGCATTGTGACTAGATTCTCGAGAATCACCAGGACATGACTCAGAGAGTTGTCACTACTCGTCAGTTTATGGAGATGCCTGATTCGCCAGCTCATTTCCATTCCCTGAAGAGGCTTCCAGCCCAGAAGCCGTATTTCTGGGGAGGTCAATTATACACAAATAAAAACAAAAACAAACCTCTATATTATTCTATGGTGTGAGAGGTCAGTGACATAAAATACCAATATTCTACATTTATTTTTGCTTGACCCAAGCCCTTAAACCTTAGGCAGTTCTCCAGTGGGAAACCCCAATGTGGTTGGTACAAGTCCTTCATCCTACAGACATTTCCTTGGATCCCCAGCGGGAAGTCTCATGGCCCACGAACAGTAGCCAGGCAACACCCAGCATCCTAGATGGGGGCATCTGTTGGGAGGGTTTGTCAGCACAGCCTCCACTGTGGGACGATGGCCATCCTGCACACCAGTGGTGGTTCCCATCTGGGCCTCTATGACTGAAGAGGGCACGGCTTCCCGGAGGAGGGCCTCCGTGTCCGCTCCTCCGAGATGAGGCCACAGCACCGTTCTCAGTGTTTCTGAGGAGTCTGGGACCTCGCCTGACGCAGGGGCCGCTTGGTCCCTGTGCTGATAAATGCCCGGCCGGCCTACCAGCTCTTCTGCTGCTGTGTGTTGCTCATCCTCTCAGGTGCATCGTTCCTTGTCAGAAGACCTGGCCTGGCCTGTGATTTTGTGCCCTCCTTGGTCTTCCAGGCATCCCCACAATGTGCAGGTGACTGTGTGTTCTATTCCTAAACTGGCTGGCAACGATACTTTAATTTGCTTTAATATGGCTATGTAAGAAAGAAAGTGCTACTTTTTCTACCTGTAGACACCTCAACTTTTTTCTGAGTTCCAGAGTCTTACCTCAGAATGGGGTGGTGTTGTCCTCGGTCAGGGTTCCTTTGCCTGGAGGTGCAGAAGGTCGAAAGGCATCTGGGTCTGTCTGAAACATGGACTGTGTCCACTGCTTTGAGAGTTTATCCACCCCCCTAAACGGTGGGGATTTCAGCTGCAGAGGTGCCAACACACACTGAATATTATAACATGCTAGCCTTTGTGCTGCCCACTTGCAAAATCTGTCCTATTGGAGCAAATCAGTTATGTGACATGGACAGTATTCCAATTTTAGAGGTGAAGAAACTGAGGCACAGTGACTTTGAGGCCTAGACTCAAACACAACAAGACATGTCTGTGTTTTTCTCAGCAAAATGTTTAGCAGTATTAGTGGAGTATTAATAAAGCACATTCACACTTAAAAAATACATGTAAGCTATGTTTCCAGAAGAGGGAGATCAGAATAAGGTTAGGTTAATTTTTATTATGTCATTCATTTTACTTTGGTATTGAAAGTAGCATATCAAACATCTCTGTTCCTACATACATTTTATTTTCATTTATGGGATACTTTAGAATACTAGCCATTCCATGCCGGTTGGGATCCACTTAACTGAACCCAGTACTTTAAAATTGAGGAAATAAAGATTTTGAGACACTTAAGAACACAAACATCAAATAGCTACTTAGAAACACTTTTCTTCTAAGTCAGCTTACTTTTCCTCTAATAACAAAATGCCCTGCTAAGATTGAGTAGCTCATTTCTGAAGACTGCTGAACTGAAAAACAGAAATCTCAGATAATGTTCCAGTGCCCTTGTGTAGGAGAGTAATGAGAAAATGCTGCGTTTGTAACCCACAGCCCCACGAGGCATAGCCTAGAAATTTCCAGATGTCTTTCCCCCTCCCCTCTTCCTCTCCTTCTTTCTCACCCTTTCTACCCAGGGAGTTTTGTGTTGAAACTAAAAAACTAGCCCAGAACACAAAACTTTCCTTGTCTTTCCCTAAATCGCTACTCAGAGAGTCTCAGATGTATGCCTGTTTCATGTTGGTGGTCGCTGTTCCCCTTGGGTGGAATAATCTCATGTAGTATTAAGATTGTCACTAAGAATTGTTCATGTATAATTTATAGTCACAATTAAAAAGCATTTTCAACCGAGTGTCATAACATAGTGACAACTAAATTAGACTGTGATTTACATACTATGTGCTATCGCTTGATAAATTGTTACTCGGGAAAAATGGATAAACAGCTTGTTTAGAGCAAGACAGGGTCTTAGTCAAGAAGGTGCTTGTTCCCTGTGTGGGACGGGGTGAGAGAGCTGGTGCACGTTTGTGTCATGATGATTAATAGTTAATTTTTAGAATATATGGAGCAAGGGATGATCAGCCCTTTTAGGAATCATGCAGGGCTGTTTTCAGTAGAGAAAATAGTTTATTCTTTTTTATGGTGTAGTTTGAAATTAAAATGAAGAGGTAGCTATAGACCCTCAAACCCAAATCCCTCTTTTAAATATAAAGAAACCAAAGCTCAATGATGCAAGTGACAAAGATGGTACTAGATTACCAAAAATAACTGTAAGTGCATTTGTAAGAATTAGATAGGGTGCCAAGATGAATATATTTTATATAAAGTATTATTCCTAAGTAGACTATGAAGTTATGAGTGCCTATTATGATATCTAGAACAACCAAAACAAAATGAATACAGAGAAGAATAAATTAAAAGTTAATGTACACTTAAAATTCAATACTAAAATGTATACATATAAAAAGTAGGCAAGAGAGGAGAAACAAAAACCAGAAATGTAGAAAAATATACAACAAATAATAAAAATTAGACCCAGATATGACCACATCAAAATCATACTGGATATGAATTAACTGAATATCCTAATTATAAGGTACAGATCTAATTTCCCATTTGAAGAAATCAGAAAAGGATAGCAAATGAAACACATTTAAGTAGAAGGAAGATAGAATTACAAACAGAAAATCAAGAAATTGAGAGCAGCACAATAGAAAAATATTTAGAAGATTTATAAGGTCAACTAACTCTCATCAAATTCATTAAATCCCACTCTGGAATGAGTAGTCTTTTCAAGAAATGGAGATTGAAAGTTGATATCCATAGGCAGAATAAGGAACCTCAGTTTCATTTGTGCACAGAAATTAACTTGAAATGGACTGTAGAATCAAGAGCTATAACTACAACTTTAAGAAACATAGTGGAAAATCTTTGACATTAGGTTAGATGAGATTTTTTGAACAGAACATAAGCACATACACACAACATGAACACAAAGAAGAATTAAAAGGATGTTACCACAATTAAAAACTATTGTCCTTTGATAATCAGTTTTAAAAAATAAAACAGGGCTCACCTACTAGGAAGAAATATTTTTAAAAATGTATCTGATGAAATACTTTTTTCCAAAATGTGTAAACAAGACTTACAACTCAACAAGAAGACAAAAAATCTCAGGTAAGAAATGGAAAAAGTTTTGAACAGATGTGTCACAAGAGGATGTATAGAAAGGCAGATAAACACCTGAATAGTTGCTAAGCATTACTATTATCTGAGGAATGAATTTTAAATCACACTGATGTATCCACTAGATTTGTAAAAATAAAAAGATTCACCACACCAAGTGCTGATGAAGATTTGGAGGGAAGAATGGTATTATGCAAAGCGATGCAACCACATTGAAATTAGTCTAGCAGTCACACATCCACTTGCCTTATGATCCAGTAACCCGATTCTTAGGTATTTACCCAAGGAAAATGAAAACCTGGGTCTACAGAAAGATGTATTAGCACCATTATTCATAATAACTAACAACTCGAGACACAAATATCCATCAACTGTTGTTGATAATAAGGTTTTATTATATTTATATCATTGAGTACTAATCAGTGATAAAAAGGAACAAAGTTTGGTACCTAAACAACTTGCAGGAATCTCAAAAGCATTATGCTATGTAAAGGATCTGGAAAAAAGGTTAAGCATTCTGTGATTCCACTTACAGGACATTTTAGGGAAGAAAATTCTAGAAAATAACATAAATCAAATGAGTGGTTTCTTGAAACTGGGAATTGGGAGAGGCAACTGAATGAAAAATATTGAAGGAAATTTTTGGGGTGCTAGATGTTCACTTTCTTAAATGTGGTGCTTATGTGATAATGTACAATTGCCATAACTCATCAAATGGTTCAATTATTAGAGGAAATGTTACTGTATCTAAATTATATCACAATAAACCTGAGGGAAAAGGGGCTTAAAATAAAGTACAGAAAACAAAAGCTCTGAAACGGGAGGGTGCCTGAAGGTGAGCAGGGCTTGTTTCTTCAGTGACGAAGAAAAGAGAGACTAGTACCCATGGTACATTGACTCATTTGGCAGAGGTTTTTGTTTTTGTTTTTGAATTTAATCTTGTTTTGTTGGTATTTTTATGTTTCGCCTAATAATTTTAAAGATTTTCAAATAAAGATATGATTGAACTAAAAATACCATAGGGAACCAATTGGCAGCATGTACTTAGGATGAATTACATGTATTCTTCCAGAATCTGTTTTGTTCAACAGTCAAAATAGCATTAGGATGGATTTTATATTAGCTTTGCAAGCACATGCACACACGCGCACGCGTACACACACACACACACACACACACACACACACACTGTATAGAGATCCCATACCTACGTCTTTTAAATAGCTGACATCAGTGTTCACAAATTGTGCATGAATAACTGGTTTAATGTAGAAACCTGTTCTGGGTACAAAGAGGTCAAGCAATTGAGTTTCAGTACTTTTTAAAGTTGTCAAGCAGTATAAATATAGCGAATATATTTAGAGAATTTTTATTATTTTCATTTCTGATGATTTTACAAAGGGAAATTATACTTTTTGCTGGTGTTTAAATATTTGTAATAATTGAGTGTATTTATATGATGAACACAATTTTTAAATCATTTAAGAAATATTCTGACACAGAATTAAAATATAATTAGCAGTCAAAAGTTACTTTGTGTTACCCAACAGCATTAAAGCTTCTGAAGTTAGTTACTCCTAACAACCAGAAGCATTCAAAATATTTCTGTACTTCAGACTATTTTAATCTTTTGGTTACATTTTAGCTCTGCGTATTTACAGAGTTTTTCCTGTATCAGTGAGCCAGAAACCCAAGTTTTTATCAAATAAGCCATGCGTCTGGAAATAAAATTAGAAAACTAATAAAAGTGGAGATGTCAGGGCTCTTGCTATTTTCCTAGCAACAGGAAAATCCTTTATTTGATGTATCACAGTCTAGCTTTGCAGATATGAAAATAGATGGCAAAATTTATATTACAAATCCATTTTGAGAAAATGTAGCTCAGACACATTTTCCCTGAACTTCACCATTTAGAAATTAGCATGTCAGTTTGTATTCATGTAGTCAAATCACATTTTTATGTATTATATACACATGGAGTCAAGAGGACAACCTAAATTCTGGGAATTTAAATTTGAAAACTCTATTATTTAAATGACATCTGCTAGTATTTGGACCTCTGTATTTAGAAACTCAAAGGAACATGCAAAAATAAGAGGAAATCACTCTAAAAGTAGTCAAAGTTATTGCATCATCTTCATTAAGATAATTGTTTTGAATGAATTTATTGTCTGTATAATTGCTTCAACAATTGCTCTTCTTATCTTTGATTATAAAACCAAGTTCCTTCCATAGTTACTTCCTTATGTTTCACCATTTGGATAACTCAGTGTCTTTTCCTAATTCTGGACACTTACAAAGACCTGAAGGACCGTTTGATTTGGAGATTTCTACTCTGAATATAGCAGGTATTTTTATCATCTTATCATGCTAAATGAAGATTATGGAATATAATATCACTGTAAGAGTGACTATTTAATGAAATCAGTATTTTTATTCTCCATCCAAATACTCATTCATATCATGTCAAATTCACTACCACAAAATCCCGTGGTAAATAAGGAGTGGCTTTCACCACTTGGGTTTAATCTGAGAGGCATTGTCAGTGGTCAGCAGTTTCTCCATAAATATGCAATCCATGCTGAAACCTTCACTTATTTAAAATTGTTCCCCAAGTCTCATGTTTAGCTCTATTCTAAAGCATTGGAAAACATATCCCTGTGCCTCCTTTTTTGGAGAATTCCTAAATCTGGTTAAGGATATAGCACCTATGTATGAGAATAACTATATTATTATTAAAGGTAAATATATCTTTGGGTAAATGAAACAAGGTAATCAATTAAAACTGAACTGGTTTAGAAATTACAAAAAATGTTGGAGTTTCAAAATATAGGAAAAATACCCCAGAGTTAGATTATCTCATAGGGATTTCATTAGTTATATGAGCTAAAAAAGGAGTAATGATTGAAAGATTTGAATATGTTTCAAGAAATATGAACATGATTAAGGAGGCAATGGAAAGGAATTGAACTTAATAATGGGGCAGTAAGATAATGGAACAGGATTTCAGAGCACAAAATGAATAAAATAGACTGAGAAGCTTGAAAAAGAAGGAGGTAATGTGAGGCACTGTCATTACAGGCGACTGAATGGTGCTAAGACTGGGAATTGGGGCTGTGAGGCCAAAGAACAACAAAGACTTGGAGAACCAGCATAGACCTGGTACAATATTGGTCCTGCCCAAGCCAGAGAATCCCCACCACACCCGGGACAATATTCAGGAAGACCGTTGAGGCGGGACAGTGACTGAAATCCTGCAGACAAGACAGTGTGACAAGGCACGTCAGGAAAGGGCATGAGAGCTGGAGAATTGTGGGGTCGTCTCCCTATCTGGGACCAGGCATGTGGCCACCCCAGCGCCCTCCTGAAGAAGGCATGTGACCTTCTCCAGAGCCAGCAACTCATACCAGCTGTAAAGGGAGCATCTGGTCCCGAGAAGCTGTCCAGAGGGCCCCGATAACCCGCAGAGAGGGCAGCAGCTGGGGGGGCATTAGTTAAATAACGTATTTTCCCTTCCTCTACCCCTATGACCCCTGCTTAGATATTCAGGCCAGTTATTCTTCAAAAACAGAGAGCAGGAAGCATCTCAGGACCAGGCCTCAAACATCCCTGCTGAATTCTTGCAGGGGCTGGGGAGGGAGGCGCGTGGGATAAGCAGGTGCCTTCTGATCCCTGCAGCCCCGACCCTGCCCAGACATGGGGGCGGGTGACCAGTGGTGGCGGAGAGCGGCGCAGCATTAGAATCTGTTTCGCGGTTCCAAACTGGGATTCTTCGCAGATACTTGAGACTGATGCTGACCAGTCAAGAGGAGAGACTGGCCATGACAACATGGGAGGAAAAGAACGCACCCCACACAGAGTTTGCGGTCACAAACTAATCACATTGTGTAAAAATCCAGGTGAATGACTGGGTTTCAAAACGGTGACGGAAGCTGGGCCCCAGCACCTGCAGAGCAGGTGCATTCTGTGAGTGACCCCAGCAGCAGCGCCGGCGAGCGCAGGACCGCCGGGGACACACAGAAGCGTCGCCAAGGCGGTTGCCTCCGGGAGCCGGGGTGGGGGGCAGCAGGTGGCAGCAGGAAGCATCTCAGGCCCAGGCCCAGGGCAGCAGTGGCAGTGTGGGGGGGGGTGTAATGGGCGGGGTGGCTGCTGTCCACTGGGTGGGCCAGGCGGTCACCAGGGAGCCAACAGGCCGGGCGGAGCTGCAGGAGGCGGCCCCGGGCAGAGCGTGTCCTCCACCCGGGGCTCCGCTGCCGAGGCACTGCCTCCAGCGGCCCCGGCTCCCTGCACGGCTGACCGACCCGCGGACAGGCTTAGGGGACCGCAGAGCAACTCACGCATAGGCAGTGGGTTGGTTCGAAGTAACTGTTTCCATCATCCTACCATCAAGGTGAATATAATTGCTGTTTTTGTTCTGAATTATTATTATTATATTTTGTGTGTGGAGTGGGAAAGAGAGTATTCAGGAACGCGAACTGTGTCATGTCACTTGCATTAGAGTCATCAAAGCTGTTCATGAAGTCAAAGGTGAAAAGGGGTCTAGTAAGGTCGAATGGAAGCTCGTATTCTGACTGAAGTGAACAGAGTTAAAAACTTAGAGACCCTGTTGTCTCCTGCAGAGTTGAAAACTAAGGAGCAAAATTTTTCAAAAAAGTCTAGAATTGTGCACTCATAATGACTGTGGTCTTGTTTTTAAGAAAATTATAAGGGGTAGAAATCATGCATTGATCTGCTGTACCTTGTTTAAATAATAGAAAAAACAGAAAATCAACAGGGTATTATGATAAAATATTCTGTTTTTATGCTAGCTTTCACCTTGAAATGTGGTCTGTGGAAGATTACCCACTTTTATTTTCATGACTTGATCCGGCGTAAAAAGTAAATATAATGAGTTTACTTGCTAAGCTCTCAACACATGATGGTGTGGAACATAGTGAACGAGTTACTGTCGGGCACTCTGCACACCCTCAAAGGCTTAATGTAACTGATGACAAAAGGCAAAGACATGGATAGAAAATCTGTTGATACTATTTTACAGATATTTGATTTTAAGGTTTTCATTACACATTCTGGTATGTAAAAGATTGGGAAAGCAAGTAATTAGAAATAAATCTCTTTAGAAGGACCTTAACATGTATGTATTCATAACATATATTAAGACATTTTTCTATTTGTTAAATCTTTAGTGAGTGTTATTGCATTTTAAGACAAATGGTTACCTTGTGAGTATTCCTGCTGAAGCAGCCTACTGTTTGCTTCACATTAAAACAGTAGTCAAAGTATCAAAAAAATTGGCTCTTTTGTCCATCTGGTTATGATGTTGAAGTATCAACATGGCTTGATTTTTGGCATATTGCTAGTAATTGTGATGAATTTTTAATATATTGATAGAAAACCAAGAAATATAAATACATGGATGAATGTCTTCTGGAAACTTTATTATAAGTCAATAGTTCTTTCCCTTCTCATGTAACATTTTTCTTCCCTAGAAATAACTGACTAACATAAAGCTTTATAGTCATTCTATTGTTTCCACCCCAACCAAAAAAAAGGATACTACTTTTTTTGGTTATACCATTTCTCTTTCTTCTTATTCTCCTTCTCCATTACTATTTTTATCTTCCTCTTTTCATCACTGAGTTGTGCTCGTGATTGACTCATTTACAGACATTTTAGTGTGTTTTACAAGTAGGTTTTATACCGTAAGAGGAAATCTATCACATGATGGTAAAATAGAATACAGACAAATAAGTTGAAAGAAAAAATTTGGCGGCATTGAAAAAAAAGAAAAGCATAGCTATATGATATATAAATAATTTATTCTTTTTTCTCAATCTGATTTGTGGATTTTAAAATGTGGCATTATGTCTATCTGGAAATATCCTGTTTTTAATCCTGAAAAGCACTCACTGCTCACATGAACACATGGTCAGCTTTAGCAATTTGCAAAATGAAACGATAAGGAGCTAAGATACAAATGACAGGAGTCTACATTCTAAGAAAAAAAAAACTAAACAGAAAAAACATTAGTGTACATACATGTATGTATATATATAAAAAATTAATTTTTATCCCATTCACCTTTTTATGTATTTTGACAAACTCATAATTCCAGAACTTGCAAACCATGAAAAATTAGTTAAAGTGGAGATCATACTTATACTTTTCATGTTTAGTCCAAACTTCTGCTTGATCTCTTAATTAATTATAGCCATTTCAAAGTAACATAAAACAATCATGTTTTACAAGAATGATCAATTGTCTCTTCTTTAACCACTAAGTTGGCATCCATC
Organism: Manis javanica; assembly: GCF_040802235.1. Taxonomy (NCBI): domain Eukaryota; kingdom Metazoa; phylum Chordata; class Mammalia; order Pholidota; family Manidae; genus Manis; species Manis javanica. Next base: position 215,954,643 of record NC_133158.1, on the reverse strand, counting down.
CTTAATATTTATATACCATGTTCATTTTTTAAAAGGTAGAGTTTGTACTAAAATTACCCAGTGGTTATCTTTTATGCTAGTGCTGTAAACAGTTTTAATCATTCAAGATTTGCACTTGGCCATTTTTTGAGTTCCTTAGCAACTGATGGTCCTTGACAAATAGTTCATGGTATATTCAGATAATGCTCCGAGAGTGAAGGCATAATTTGAGTCCTTAATACTTCTGTTAAATCATCTTAGTTCACCTAATTCTGTCATTTAGTGAGTGATGCTGTTTTGATAAAATGCCATTGGTCCAGAGAGGGTTTTAACAACACATCAAACCACTGCCAGTGTTAACAGGGGCATCAGGAATGAAGATGCCCTTCAGCCCTCATGCAGAGGAAATGAGACCCTGTAGGAAGAGCGTCATGAGAGAGGAAGCACAGATGTGAGCTCAGAGAACAGAGTGTGACATGTGTGCTGATTTCAGTGCAGAAGGCCTTGGCATTGCCTCAGTTATCAGGGGGCAGGGGGATGAGGGGAGAGATGGCAGGCGTGTGAAGCTGACCGTCCTGGTCTCAGTACTAACGTGGTCTCTGTATGCACAGTTTGCTATGGTAGCATGAATACCAGGCATTCCATTTTCTTTTATTTTTTTAAATTTTGGTATCATTAATCTACAATTACAGAAAGAACATTATGTTTACTAGGTTCCCCCCTTCACCAAGTCCCCCCCACATACCCCTTCACAGTCACTGTCCATCAACATAGTTAGATGCTGTAGAATCACTACTTGTCTTCTCTGTGTTGTGCAGCCCTCCTCGTGCCCCCCACGCACTATACATGCTAATCGTAAGGCCCCCTTTCTTTTATCCCACCCTTATCCCTCCCTTCCCACCCCTCCTCCCCAGTCCCTTTCCCTTTGGTAACTATTAGTCCATTCTTGGGTTCTGTGCTTCTGCTGCTGTTTTGTTCCTTCAGTTTTTTCCTTTGTTCTTATACTCCACATATGAGTGAAATCATTTGGTACTTGTCCTTCTCCACCTGGCTTATTTCACTGAGCATAATACCCTCTAGCTCCATCCATGTTGTTGCAAATGGTAGGATCTGTTTTTTTCTTATGGCTGAGTAATATTCCATTGTGTATATGTACCACATCTTCTTTATCCATTCATCTACTGATGGACACTTACGTTGCTTCCATATCTTGGCTATTGTAAACAGTGCAGCGATAAACATAGGGGTGCATCTGTCTTTTTCAAACTGGAGTGCTGCATTCTTAGGGTAAATTCCTAGAAGTGGAATTCCTGGGTCAAATGTTATTTCTATTTTGAGCATTCTGAGGAACCTCCATACTGCTTTCCACAATGGTTGAACTAATTTGCATTCCCACCAGCAGTGTAGGAGGGTTCCTCTTTCTCCACAACCTCACCAACATTTGTTGTTTGTCTTTTCGATGATGGCCATCTTTACTGGTGTGAGGTGATATCTCATTGTGGTTTTAATTTGCATTTCTCTGATGATTAGCGATGTGGAGCATCTTTTCATGTGCCTGTTGGCCGTCTGGATTTCTTCTTTAGAGAACTGTCTGTTCAGCTCCTCTGCCCATTTTTTAATTGGATTATTTGCTTTTTGTTGGTTGATGCATGTGAGCTCTTTATATATTTTGGATGTCAATCCTTTATTGGATCTGTCATTTATGTATATATTCTCCCATACTGTAGGATACCTTTTTGTTCTACTGATGGTGTCCTTTGCTGTACAGAAGCTTTTTAGCTTGATATAGTCCCACTTGTTCATATTTGCCTTTGTTTTCCTTGCCCAGTGAGATATGTTCATGAAGAAGTCACTCATGTTTATGTCCATGAGATTTTTGCCTAAGTTTTTTTCTGAGAGTTTTATGGTTTCATGACTTACATTCAGGTCTTTGATCCATTTGGAGTTTACTTTTGTGTATGGGGTTAGACGGTGATCCAGTTTCATTCTCCTACATGTAGCTGTCCAGTTTTGCCAGCACCGTCTGTTGAAGAGACTGTCATTTCCCCATTGTATGTCCATGCCTCCTTTATCGTATATTAATTGGCCATATATGTTTGGGTTAATGTCTGGAGTCTCTATTCTGTTCCACTGGTCTGTGGCTCTGTTCTTGTGCCAGTACCAAATTGTCTTGATTACTGTGGCTTTGTAGTAGAGCTTGAAGTTGGGGAGTGAGATCCCCCCACTTTATTCTTCCTTTTCAGAATTGCATTGGCTATTCGGGGACTTTGACAGTTCCATATGAATTTTTGAACTATTTGTTCCAGTTCATTGAAGAATGCTGTTGGTAATTTGATAGGGATTGCATCCAATCTGTGTATTGCTTTGGGCAGGATGGCCATTTTGACAATATTGATTCTTCTTAGCCACTAGCATGGGATGAGTTTCCATTTGTTAGTGTCCCCTTTAATTTCTCTTAAGAGTGACTTGTAGTTTTCAGAGTATAGGTCATTCACTTCTTTGGTTAGATTTATTCCTAGGTATTTTATTCTTTTTGATGCAATTGTGAATGGAATTGTTTTCCTGATTTCTCTTTCTATTGGTTCATTGTTAGTGTATAGGAAAGCTACAGATTTCTGTGTGTTAATTTTGTATCCTGCAACTTTGCTGTATTCCGATATCAGTTCTAGTAGTTTTGGAGTGGAGTCCTTAGGGTTTCTTTTGTACAATATCATGTCATCTGCAAATAGTGACAGTTTAACTTCTTCTTTACCAATCTAGATTCCTTGTATTTCTTTGTGTTTTCTGATTGCTGTGGCTAGGACCTCCAGCACTATGTTAAATGGCAGTAGGGAGAGTGGGCATCCCTGTCTAGTTCTCGATCTCAGAGGAAAAGCTTTCAGCTTCTTGCTGTTCAGTATAATGTTGGCTGTGGGTTTATGATATATGGCCTTTATTATGTTGAGGTACTTGCCCTCTATTCCCATTTTGCTGAGAGTTTTTATCATGAATGGATGTTGAATTTTGTCAAGTGCTTTTTCAGCATCTATGGAGATGATCATGTGGTTTTTGTCTTTCTTTTTGTTGATGTGGTGGATGATGTTGATGGATTTTCAAACGTTGTACCACCATCCTTGCATCCCTGGGATGAATCCCACTTGGTCGTGGTGTATGATCCTTTTGATATATTTTTGAATTCGGTTTGCTAATATTTTATTGAGTATTTTTGCATCTACATTCATCAGGGATATTGGTCTGTAGTTTTCTTTTTTGGTGGGGTCTTTGCCTGGTTTTGGTATTAGGGTGATGTTGGCTTCATAGAATGAGTTTGGGAATATTTCCTCCTCTTCTATTTTTTGGAAAACTTTAAGGAGAAAGGGTGTTATGTCTTCTCTGTGTGTTTGCTAAAATTCCGAGGTAAATCCATCTGGCCCCGGGGTTTTCTTCTTGGGTAGTTTATTGATTACTGGTATAATTTTGTTGCTGATAATTGGTCTGTTTAGATTTTCTGTTTCTTTCTGGGTCAGTCTTGAAAGGGTGTATTTTTCTAAGAAGTTGTCCATTTCTCCTAGGTTTCCCAGCTTGTTAGCATACAGGTTTTCATAGTACTCTCTAATAATTCTTTGTATTTCTGTGGGGTCCATCGTGATTTTCTTCCTTTCTCGTTTCTGATTCTGTTGATGTGTTTTGACTCTCTTTTTCTCTTAGTAATTCTGGCTAGAGGCTTATATATTTTCTCGAAGAACCAGCTCTTGGTTTCATTGATTTTTTCTATTGTTTTATTCTTCTCAATTTTATTTATTTCTTCTCTGATCTTTATTATGTCCCTCCATCTGCTGACCTTAGGCCTCATTTGTTCTTCTTTTTCCAGTTTCGATAATTGTGACATTAGACTATTCATTTGAGATTGTTCTTCCTTCTTTAAATATGCCTGGATTGCTATATACTTTCCTCTTAAGACTGCTTTTGCTGCATCCCACAGAAGTTTGGGCTTCATGTTATTGTTGTCATTTGTTTCCATATATTGCTGAATATCCATTTTAATTTAGTCATTGATCCATTGATTATTTAGGAGCATGTTGTTAAGCCTCCATGTGTTTGTGAGCCTTTTTGCTTTCTTTGCACAATTTATTTCTAGATTTATACCTTTGTGGTCTGAAAAGTTGGTTGGTAGGATTGCAATTTTTTGTAATTTACTGAGGTTCTTTTTGTGGCCTAGTATGTGGTCTATTCTAGAGAATGTTCCATGTGCACTTGAGAAGAATGTGTATCCTGTCGCTTTTGGATGTAGAGTTCTGTAGATGTCTATTAGGTCCATGTGTTCTAGTGTGTTGTTCAGTGCCTCTGTGTCCTTACTTATTTTCTGTCTGGTGGATCTGTCCTTTGGGGTGAGTGGTGTGTTGAAGTCTCCCAAAATGAATGCATTGCATTCTATTTCCTCCTTTAATTCTGTTAGTATTTGTTTCACATATATTGGTGCTCCTTTAATGGGTGCATATATGTTTATAATGGTTATATCCTCTTGTTGGACTGAGCCCTTTATCATTATGTAATGTCCTTCTTTATCTCTTGTTACCTTCTTTATTTTGAGGTCTATTTTGTCTGATACTAGTATTGCAACACCTGCTTTTTTCTCTGTGTTGTTTGCATGAAATATCTTTCTCCAACCCTGACTCTTAATCTGTGCATGTCTTTGGGTTTGAGGTGAGTCTCCTGTAAGCAGCATATAGATGGGTCTTGCTTTTTTATCCATTCTGGTACTCTGTGTCTTTTGATTGGTGCATTCAGTCCATTTAAATTTAGGGTGATTATTGAAGGATATGTACTTATTGCCATTGCAAGCTTTAGATTTGTGGTCACCAAAGGTTCAAGGTTAGCTTGTTTACTACCTTACTGTCTGACCTCACTTGCCTATTGAGCTGTTAATAACACAGTCTGATGATTATTTCTCCCCCTTCTTGTTCCTCCTCCTCCATTCTTCCTATGTTGGGTGTTTTGTTCTGTGCTCTCTTTAGGGGTGCTCCCATCTAGAGGAGTCCCTGTAGGATGCCCTGTAGAGGTGGTTTGTGGGAGGCAAATTCCCTCAACTTTTGCTTGTCTGGGAATTGTTTGATCCCACCATCATATTTAAATGATAGTCGTGCTGGATACAGTATCCTTGGTTCAAGGCCCTTCTGTTTCATTGCATTAAATACATCATGCCATTCTCTTCTGGCCTGTAGGGTTTCTGTTGAGAAGTCTGATGATAGCCTGATGGGTTTTCCTTTGTAGGTGACATTTTTACTCTCTCTGGCTGCCTTTGATACTCTGTCCCTGTCCTTGATCTTTGCCATTTTAATTATTATGTGTCTTGGTGTTGACCTCTTTGGATCCCATCTCTCCGGAGTTCTGTGTGCCTCCGTAGTCTGAGCAACTATTTCCTCCCCCAGTTTGGGGAAGTTCTCAGCAATTATTTCTTCAAAGACACTTTCTATACCATTTTTTCTCTCTTCTTCCTCTGGTACCCCTATAATGTGGATATTGTTCCTTTTGGATTGGTCACACAGTTCTCTTAATATTGTTTCATTCCTGGAGATCCTTTTATCTCTCTCTGCATTAGCTTCTATGCGTTCCTGTTCTCTGGTTTCTATTCCATCAATGGCCTCTTGCATCTTATCCATTCTGCTTATAAATCCTTCCAGAGTTTGTTTCACTTCTGTGATCTCCTTCCTGACATCTGTGATCTCCCTCCGGACTTCATCCCACTGCTCTTGTATATTTCTCTGCAGCTCTGTCAGCATGTTTATGATTTTTTTTTTTGAATTCTTTCTCAGGGAGACTGGTTAGGTCTGCCTCTGCAGATCCTTTCTCAGGTGTAACTATCTTGGTCTGGACCAGGTTTTTTTGCCTTTTCATGGTGACAGCAGTGGCTGTAGGCAGGTTGCGGGTGTGTCAGCGGGGAGAAGAAAGCCCTTTCCTGCTTGCTGGATGCCTTGCCCTTCTCCACTGCCTGTGACGGTTACCTGCACTCCTGGAGCAGCCACTGGGTTAGTCCCCTAAGCTGCTGTGGGCGGGGTGTCCGTCAGAGCAGCTCGGAGCCCTGCAGGGAGTGGCAGGCACACCAGGTGCACTCCTCCGTGCTAGCGGCGACCCTGCCGGGCAGCTGTGTGGCAGCAGCAGCCTTTGGGTCTGGCCCAGGCGGCTGTGCGTTGGGCTGGGATTCCGGTCGGCTCCTGAGAGTGCACCTGCTCCCTCTGGCTCCGCTGCCGGTGTGCGCGGGGCTTTTCCACACAGGCTTCTACTGGGCTCTGGCTTCACTGCCACCGGTGCGCGCGAGCCATGCCCAGGCTGTTTGGTCACACCGCTGCGCGCTAGCCCTGCGGTGCACGGATCTACTCTCAGTTCCTTCTAGTGCTTCCACCCCCAGCACACGCTCCCACTCTCCTGCTACTGGGCCCATGTGTCGGGGTCCGCAGCAGTTGGAGGAACGACTGGCAGGCTGCCTAGTCCTGTGAGTGGCTTCAGAGCTGCACTGCCACTGTTTAGGGCACCTAAGTTTCCCCCGTATTCCCAGCTGCTGGGGCAACTTCATCCAGCTATGGGGTCCCTGTCTCTTTAAGACTTGCAGAAAGCACTCGCTTTTCTTTTGTCTCATGGGCTCCTGTTGTAGGGACCTGCCCACAGGTTTTGCTTTTCTGTTTCTCTAATATCCAGTACCCCGTGCACCTTGTGTCTGCGTTCCAGGTGCGGATTTCTAGAGCTGGTTGTTTAGCAGTCCTGGGCTTTCTCTCACTCCCCATTCTGACTCCTTTCTTTCTGCCGGGTTTTGGGTTGGGGGAGCATTCAGGTCCCGCCTGGCCATGGCTTGTATCTTACCCCCTTCGTGTGATGCTGAGTTTTCGCAGATGTAGATGTAGCCTGCCTGTTGTACTGCATCCACTGGTGTCTCTTTTAGGAATAGTTGTATTGTATTTTCATAAATATATATGTTTTGGGGAGGAGATTTCCTCTGAACTACTCACGTCGCCATCTTCCCGTGATCCCCAGGCATTCCATTTAAATGTTATTTGTTCATAGACAATCTGAGTTACTCTTTTAATCCAAAAATTAGTATTTGAAGCACTTGAATTTATATATATATCTAGTTCTGAAAAAATAGCTTTGACAATTGATATGAAAATTCATACATTTCAAAATGTCTTAATCTTTGATATTGTAAATTATGGGTAATTAATAAAGGGAATGTATCTTTTGAATTTTGACTACTGTGCAAAAAACCTTTCTTTGTGAGTTTATGCTAATTCCATAAGAAATGGCTACCTCTTGGGGGAAAAGAACTGTATCCCACCTGTTGAGTGGGATAACCAGTGTCAGGTAACCAGTCACAATAAAAAAGGAGAAGAAATACTTTAATAGCATTTACCAAGTAAGGTGAAAGGTACAGAAAAAGTACTCCATAAAAAAAGGAAAAATTCATGAGTGATATAACATTTAATATACTAACTTCTAGAAAAGAGAAATTGAAAAAAAAAGCTATGAAATGTGCATTTAGAGATTCATTCCAAAATTTTCTGCCAAGACTTTGGAATATTTTAATATGATGATGTTCTGTTTTAAATCTGTGCTCTGAGGTCAGGGCATTCTCACAGGAAGTTGTTCTGTTTTTTTTTTTTTTTTTGCTTTATCTGCTACTTTTGTGCAATATGTATCTGTATGTCTATATATTTCTGTTAATCTGGACATGTTTATGTCATTTCTTCACAGGGGAGATTGATAGGATATCAATATGGCTTTTACAAGATAAAAAAATTTAAAAACAAGGGATAAACTTTATAATTCAATTGCTTTGAAATTAATTTTCTACTAAAATTTATGTTCATGTGTCTACTTACTCATTATTATAATTACTTAATGACACAGCCTCATCTTATGTGATTTTCGAGCACTGGCAACACTGGACTGTAGCTTACTCCTGCCTGGCATTAACCAGTACTTCTAATTAGGCATGGCTTATCAAGTAAATTAATGTGTACAGTATACATAATTGTTTGTAGTTAATCACTGTAGGGGGACCCTTATTCAGTGTATGCCTTCTGTGAATGACTGACCCTGAGTCTATGCCTAAAAGTGGTCTGACCTCAGAATGATGTGACCTTTCTCTGACTACAGGGGACTGAAAATAATAAAGGGAGGGATAGTGACTAAGCGAACTGCTTTTATCTTTTATCTGTCACCTCAATTTGTACATAAACATTTCAATGATAACTAGATTATTTGCTTAATACCCAAGGGCTATCAACAGTTTATAGCAGAAGACCTTGTTTATTACATTTTTTTCCCTAGATATATTATTTTATTATTTCTGCACCTGTACCTCAAGAATGTGTTAAAATGAATAATGTGTTTTCAAAACAGAAGGCATTTACATGTAATATTTCATCTTTTCCTAGGTTACTGTCATAAAAAGGTAACTTTTTCATCATTGAAATTCCACAGATCAGAAAGCATTCTTTATCATAGATTATTAAAAATGGCTCCTATGAATCCTAGCTGCTTCTTTTTCCAAAGTAGTTGCACTCATGAGTTTTCATGTATTTTTTTCTATTTGCAAACTTGTTACTTCCAGAAACCAAATGCATTGATTATAATGGATGAATAAAATAATGAATTACAGAGAAAAATAGATATATGGAGAGAATGAAGATATCCTTCCTTTTAGGAGGTTATAAACTTAAAAAAGATAAACTATAAATAACACATTAAAGATGCATTAACAAGCAGTCTTCTAAGAATTTTCCATTTGTATTTTACATCTGAGAGCATTTCATTTTTTGAATAAGGATTACTGATTACAGATCAGCAAATTAATTAATTTAGGGGCCTGAAATATTTAAGAAAAGGTTATCAATGGAGATACTGAAATGAAACATAATTTACAGATGTACAGATATTTACGTTTTTTATTTATACTTTTTATAGAAGCTGTCATATTTTTCTATTATAATAACAATACTTGTGATACAGGGTAGAAGCTCTCTTCATTTTTTTGGGAAATTCTCTTTGGGCAGAATAGTAACTTCAAAGTCTTTTATGTTCTTTCATCTAAACCGTTGGAAATGCGTTGGCATCAATCATCCTCCTTCAGTGATGAAAGTGTCAGGGATATAGGTGTTTTAAGACATGACTTGACTTGTACTCTTTCATTAGATCTTTGCTGTGTTTTGTAGTACTGACTCCCTTTAATATTTTAGACTCAGAACTTAAGCCCGAAGTCAAAGTTATACGAAAGTTAATCTATTCAACACCTTTGCCTTTGCATATATGTTTTAAAGGTATTTTATTTCCAAACTTCGACTTGAACATTACTTGAGGGAGAATAGCTTTATTTTCTCTTTTTAGTTGCAGGAGAAAGCATGACTTGTTCTGGATTAACAATTCAGTTTCTCACCATCTTGGTGAAGAGGCACCTTGTTACTGGCCCAGGGACTCAGCCCTCCTTCTGTGTCCTGACTGTTCAGATCTCCAAAAGCTCTCAACAAAGCTTGGGGGAGGGAATGGCACAAAGTTGTCTTTCTGCACCAGTTACCAGGCAGTGTTTAGGGGTCTCAGCACTAGTATTGATGAGGAAGATGGGTGATCATTGTAGGAGATGAGAGAAATTTAAATAGCACAACTTCTGACCAGAAAATCTCAGTGGGGCTGTTACATTTTTGTGATTTGCATTTCTGGCCCAAATCCTCATGACTGAGTGGATCACAGTTACCTCCTGAGAAGCAAATTCCTGAGAGACATCACGTGAATTACAGAGTTGCAAATTCTACATGGGCACATAGGTTTCTGCCTTATTCCAGACATGCCCTTTAACCTCGCCCACTCACCACAGCCCGTGCTTCCATAAGAGAACCAGAAACAGTTAAATAAGGTGAACTTTGCTCTGCTGATTAAACAGCCTGCTCACTGGCCGAGAACTTTTGTGGAACTTAAGATACAATTAAGACTTCATAAAAGGGCCTTTTAATAGGACACATACATTGGTGAAACTTCGTGAATCAGGGGGTCTCCATATTTGCTAAGGGCCATTTACCAGCTTGGGGAATATTAATATTTCATATAGGCTAAGAATAAAAAAACAAAGCTTAGGTTTGAAGATCAGGAGAAAACCTAGTTTTTCTTTTCTTTATTTCTCTTCTAAAATACTGTAATCATCCTCTCTGCCACCACCACCAATGGGGTTTCTACCAGCGGCTGACTTACACTTTATTTTAAAGTTAACAGAGAGTCTGGGAATCCTGAAAGATTTTCTTTCATGTTTCTTGGGTAAACAGAATGTTTATTAAATCGGTCTTGGGCAGCAGAATCATAACCAGGAGACTTCGTATATGTTCGCATACAGTAACAGTCAAAGCAACTGGGATTTATAATGCGGTCTCAATATGTTAACAACGTCACATGCAGCCAGTCAGCTACAGCCATGCTCGTAATAGTGATTCACCTGCCACCTGACATTTCACCATTTTACATAATTTTACATAATGTTGAATCTGCAATATAGTAGTCTTGTTTCTCCAGTTTCCAAGGTCATGGGCCCTAATTGTGGGCCATGAAATATACATGGCCTGGCATTAAAATGGCACAAACTCCAAAGGATGGAGTATTCTGTGACTGACAGGAATCTAACTCAAACTGCATAAAAAGAAAAGTGACTTCATGACTGAAAAGAATGCGGTAGATCTCCAGACACTCAGTAAAATCGGATGCTTGGGAGTGTCACCAGAAACCAGTCTCCTTCGCTGCCCCTCAGCTCGGGTTTCCTCCGTCTGGTTTTATTCCTCAGCAGATTCTCCTTCACTGAAGAGGAAGTGGTCCGCTTGGCAGTGGGGCCTGGGCACTCCCAGCAGCTTGGCCACTGGGGAAGGACGAGCCCTTCCCTCCAGCTCAGCAGAGGCTGCAGGGGTGGCTCGCGAGCCTTGTCAAGGCTGACACCTCCCCGTCTCTAAGACACTCGCTCCGTAGGCGTGTCAGCCTTCCAGGACGCCTGAGGATTGCCTGGAGGGCTTGTTGACAGACAGAACAGGCCCCCAAAATACGGCTGGAGCTTGACTAGGACCCTGGAATTTGCTTTTCAAATAATCTCTCAGGTGATGCCAAGGTGGGACCAGGGACCCCAGCGGGAGACCCACTTGTCCTTACTGGTTGGAGGGTTGTAATTTCACACCAGGAAAGGGTTCAGCCTCATCTGGGTGACATAATAGGACATGGGTGAAAGTCATCTCCGGAAGTGGGAGCAGTGAGTACGTGCACACATACCCCACACACCCCACACACCCCGCACACCCCACACACCCCGCACTGCACACGGCAGAGCGTGGGTTCCTCCTGGTAGGGAGCACAGCCTCCTCAGCTCAACCTGTGCAGGCTGTTCCTTCACTCTATTTTTTTTATTATAATTAAAAAATCACTGATACACCATCTTATGTTGGTTTCAAATATATAACATGGTCATTCAACAGTTACCCACATTATTAAATCCTCACCCCCTCTCGTGCGGTTACTATCTATCAACGCAAAAGGACGTTACAGAATCACTGGCTCTGTTCTCCATGCTGTGCTACCATCTCCGTGAGCAACTTATTGTGTGATTGCGAGTTTTTGTGCCCCTTTATCCCTTACCATCCCCCACCCCCACCCCTCCCCCACAGCGCCACCAGTCACTTCTCAGTGTCCACGAGTCTTCAGAGTGAGCCATTCTCCTTGGTCACCGACCGGGACAGAGCTGACCTGCACCGGGAAGCTGTGCCGTGGCCCACTGTCACTGTGCGTGGCCTGTAGAAGAGCAGCTTCACTTTGGTATCCTCACCACCGAGCTGTATTTCTGTTGGCACTGACGTTTTTAAAAGACTGACTAGAAGCTACCTCACTCGTTGTTTGTAAGACTTCTGCCCTAACTACCAGGGCAATACTATGTCCTCTATTATTTTCTTTAAGTCATTTTTGTCAGAAGTTTCACTAATGACAATTCAAGAATTGGTTTATTTAAATTCATGATAAACAATGCTTATCTAGTTTACTTTATTTCAGAAATAGGAGACTGCTCCAAGGTGATGTGAACCTGCCCAGGACTTGATAGATTTCATTTAACTAGGATTTTGAGAAAGTAAATACAACAAAAGAATTAGTTGAAAATAACTCTTTTGAATATGTTTGTACCAGAGATGATTATAGGTGCCGGGGAGGGGGGGATTTATTTAACTGAGGACAAAACTACAAAATGGCCCCTGCCACTGCCTCTGGAGAACATAGGAAATAGACACATGAAGGGGGTCAAATATGTGTATATATAATATATATGTTTTCAGGAGGTGATGAGTACTATGAAAAAAGTAGTAAGCACAGAAGGGAAGGGGGATACAAATTTCCAAAGGGCTATGTTGCAACAAATGCAATTTCCGTGAATGTTTAGCCAAGAAGGTGACATTTGAGCAAAGAGTTTGGGAGACAGGGAGTCGGCTCCATAGCAAGTGTGAAATCCCTGAGGTGGGGCGAGAAGGCCCGAGGAGGGCTTGCGGGGAACAGGACAGGCTTTCTGGGGAGACTGCCCTTAACCTGAGCTGGTCGCGCTTCGGAGATCTGAAAAAAAAAAAAAAAGAATTCCTCTCCTCTTCAGTCTTGTATAAAGCAAAGGACATTCCAAGACTGCAACTTCTCTGTAATGTTTTGAGTTTCAGCTTTCACATGAAATGTACTTCCCAGTCAAACAGCAGTTATCACAGACCTACTGTGTGTTGTGAGCTGTGCTCAGAGTTCATTTCAAGTAGTTTGTGGGGCTAGTTAAGGGGGAGACACGATGGCATACACGATGAGTGCGGTATACACGATGTGCTCCGTAACGTTACGTCGATTCAACAAGACCACCGGGGTGGCTGCAGTGCCGTGGCCGAGAATGAACTGGAGTCTAAGCCTGTACGTGCCTCAGGGTCATAAGATCGAAACCCCAGAGCAGCCAGCCGCAGTCAGCTGGGCGTCGGGCCGTCACCGGCGAAACGATTTCCTGCTTTGCTTTCTCGTCTTCTCTAGAGGTGCCCCCTTCTGATGGCATCAGGTCATCTTTAACGGTAGCCGCTGGAGGTCTAGGGCGGGCGTCCTGCGCTCACCAGGCGGCATTCCAGGGGACGGCTGAACTGGGAATCCAGCAGAGGCCCACCTGGGGGAGGCTCGGTGTGCGGGAGGGTGTGTTTCCTTTGGTCCCAGGATGGAGGGCCAGGTTTCTGGCTGGAGACGGCCCCAAGCATCTGGGGGACACCTGGCCTTTCTTGGCAAGTGGGCTAATCCTGCACGGCCCCTACTGCCTGGCATGCTGCAAAGCTAGTACTGGAGGTAAAGCGAATCTGCTGCAGGACAGAACCTTGTACAAGAAAACATGATTATGGCAGTGACAGCCCATCAGCTTTGCCGTATTCCACAGGTTAGAGGCGAGCCACAGGTGGCACCACGCTCAGGGGGCGAGGATTGCACAAAGGTAAACACCGGGGGTTAGGCGTCCTGGGGCCGCCCGTGGGGCCGACTTGTGGGCTCTGGGAGGCTGCTCCGCACCCAGCCCAGCCCAGCAGGTCAGGGAAGGTTCCCTAGAAGGAAACATGAGTCATGTCCTGCAAAAAAGAAAGAAAAAGGAATGAAGGGAGGAAAGAAAAAGAGAAAGAAAGAAAGACTTGGCTAAGCAGAAGGAGGCAGAAAGGGTATTCCTGGCAGAGAGAAAGCTGGAGTAAGAACAGCAGCGCACAGGGTGTCCTGGAGCCCCCGTGGGTGGCGAGGGGCTCAGCAGGAACCGGGGATGCTGCGCCGGAAAGACGCACGGACATTCAAAGACTGCAACTTCTCTGTAATGATTTGAGGAAAAGTGGTCTCTAGAAATTAGAGTCGGTGAGGCCAGTTAGGAAGCCAGCTCAGGGAGCCCCTCGGAGGTCATGGCCTGGATTAGGACAGGGGCAGCGGGAATGGGACTGGGGAAGTGGGCGGAAAACCTTCGGGAACGGTAACAACAAACCGGAGGGTGGTGACTCCTTTCTGTTTAGAATTTAGGGAAGACGCCGTGTCCAAGTCCTCCTCTGGCTGGTATATAGGGTGAAATGAAGGGGCAGCCTTAGACTAGGAATGCATCTTATTTTTATTTTAACGTATTTTCTTTATGGCAGTTGCAGTTACAAGGACTTGGTTTTAGGATTGTCTTCTGTGATCAGGGCTGGAAAAAAAATCCGTGTTGTAGTAAATAACCTATTTATTTACGAGCTTCAATTCTCAGCACAGAAGCCATGCATTTAAAAAATTTATGTGGAAGGAGCATCTTGCTTTTCTTTGCATTGATAGAGGCAACTAAGTGGGAAAATTCTGGGCTACTTTTCCTTAGAAAGTAAATCTTTCCTATGGAGATGTGATATTCATGATTTCTTAGATCAACAGCAGTATAAAAATACTTTTGCTGGCGCTTTTATGTAATACACTTCTAGCGTTTATGCAGCCAGCTACACTGTTTAACGTTCATTTTTTAAAAGTTTCAATTGTGAAGCATCTGAAAGTTTACAACGATAACATCACTGACTCATATGTGCCATAACTAAGATTAAACAGGTGTCGACATTATGCTGTATTTCCTGTCCATCGTTCCTTTATTGAAAGAAGTGAAACATTGCACTCATCCCTGCACCCGCATCCCTCTCCCCTTCCTTGATCCCTGCAATTAAATTTCATGCTAAAATCACTGCATATTATGCCTGATCATTTTTATGTATTTTTATGAAACATGCATTTATTTAATCAACCACAAATATTGCATTTTCTATTTTAAAATGATAGTTTGACAATGTACTTGTCTTTTTGTGAAGACTGACTCACCTGACATGCTGTGCGTGTGTGTGTTTGTGTATTTTTTCATTTCCATGTTGTTCCGTGTAGATTCTGATCAGAATGCCATCGAATGTGCACTCTACATTTCTTTATGCATTTGCTACAGAAACATTAAAACTTTTCTACTCTGTTTCTAATACGTCTTTGTACCTGTTTCCTTGTGTTCATGTGTTAGGATTTTGGGAGTTAAACTCCTGTAATGGAATTTCTGGGTTGGAGGATGTGCACATCTTCAACTTTTCTAGAAATTCCTGATACTTTACCTAAGCTCCATGAATCTAAGTGAGTTCCTGTCTCCCACATGGTCACCAGTGCCTGTTATTATCCTTACACAAGTCTTGCCTCTTTACTGATGTAAAACAGCATCTCGTTATTGCTCTATTTTTATCGGATGACCCTTGAGACCGAACATCTTTTGATGTATGCCTCGACCCTTTGATTTCTTACTCTGTGAGTCTCAAGTTTGCATTCTTTGGGTATATTTCTGTTGAGATGGATGATTTTTCTAACTCATGTGCAAGAGTTATTTTTATTTTCTGGACATTAGCTCTTTGTTTTACACATTTCTATTTTCTGTGTCTTTTTCTTTTAATTGGTTTATGATGTCTTTTTTTCTCCGTAAGAATTTCCTTCATTGATGTGGTTACAATGTCCCCCCTATTCCTTCTGAAGGTGTAGTTTTGCTTTCATCTCTGTGTGACTTTATCCTACTGACTGTCAGGGAACCGTCCATGTCTCTTTGATCATAAAGGATAGCCAGCTGTTCCAGCACAATTCATGCACTGATACTGACTTTCCTACTGAAAAAGGAAAAATATTTCCATTCTGTTTCACTGAGTAAATACTATGCTTTTTAAAAGAATGATAAGTTCATAACAAGGTACTCTTATCTGATAAGACGCCTCCTTCAGTGTTAATCTGTTATTGGAGATTTTCTTGGTTGTTGGCTACTTACTGTTGCATGTGAAAAAGAGCTTACTTACTGTCTTTTAAGGGTAACCTTTGTGGATTTCGGTTGGAATTTTTTTTAACTTAGAGAATTGTTTTTAACGTAGAGAATTTTTCTCCCTCTACAAAATGGAGCTTATGAATGTACTACCTGTTTTTTCATTTTTCAGTGTCATTTGACAATCATCTGATACATTTTGCATGTATCATAATGAGGGGAAGTGATCTGGCATCGTGGGCGATGGCTCTCCTCTCTCCCGCTTCCCGCGCCTCGGCCGACGCCCTTCCCCTGCCGGGGGGCTGTGTGCATCAGGCTGTGCCCCCTCCCCGTCCTCACTTCCCGCCAGCCTCCCCCTGCCCTCTGGTTCATTCCGCTCCAGCAACATTGATCTTCTTGCTGGGGGGACATGAAAATCACATTCCTGTCTGAGAGGTTTTAAAGCTGACCCCTCGGGTGGACTCGCACCCCCTCAGCCTGACTGATGTTTGCACAGTCGTTGACCTCATGACCTTCAGGCTCCAGCCTGGATGCCACTGTCATCCGTAGACCTCTGTCCATGTGCCTGCAGCACCTTGTGTAAACTAGGACACCTTCCCTCCTCCCCTGTCCACCCGTTACACGTCTGTCTGCACTTCGGAGTGATTACCGCTCACTGATCGTTCTTGGTCCATGTCACATTCCCGTGTCTAGACCAGGGCCTAGTAGCCAGTCAGTAAATGCGGGATAACAGCAGGAATGAAAACACCTCCTCTTAGGAACCATACAATTCTTATTTTAACTAGATGCTTTCTTAAATTGTGTTTTCCAATTGTTGTTGGAGAATGCAGTCACAAAAAATTAATATCTGAAAAATTATAAATATTTCATCAACATTCATCTTTACCAACTGGTGTTCTAAGTAATCTATATATTTATGAACTCACTGACCCCTCACACCATCCTGGGGATAGAGACCTATTACTTCCTCCCAACAGACAGACACACTGAGGTCAAGGAGATTTTAAACTTTGCCCTCAGCCATTCAGCAGGCGGTGATGGAGTTGCTGGAAGGCATCAGGGTCTCTGCGCTTTGGCCCCAGAGCCTGCAGACCGGGACACAGCAGGAGGGGTCTCCGCAGGGCTGGCTGGTGTCCAGTCTGGGAAGTGAAATTAAGGAAGTGCTGGACAATGTGGAGATGGGAAGGCTATTAAAAATAAGTGAATGCATGTTCTTGTGCTTATGTGTGATAACTAGTTTCCACACCCCTGTAATTCTCTCTTTTATATGTAATTTATGGAAGAGAGCTATGTATTTGAGAAAACACATCATGAATGTACTCTATGATTCATAGTCTGTTTTTCTTTTTAAAAGAATTTGCTATCTCAGGATACATCGTTTACCTTACTTTATGCCTAAAGGGTTAGACATTTATGCATTAAGATTTCCTCTGTTTGATACCAGATTTATCTTAAGGGGCATCGTGGCCCTTATTCCCTGTATTCCCTAGACTCTACTCCACAGACGATTATTTACCTGCGTGCCTCAGCTGCCCCAGGATGTCCACAGCACCCTGAGCAGCCCTTTCTCTGAGAGCAGGCCTCCCTGCAGTGGTTAAAGCCCTCTCTTCGTGAGTCCTGCATTCCTGACCATCCTTATCCCCACTCACTCCCCAGAGCTGTTTCTTTCCTTATCTAACTGAATGGCGCGCTGCTCCCAAAACATGCCTGTCACACTTGGTTGACCCTTTGGTCCGCACTCAAACCTTTTATGGCATTGGAATGCCTTCCACCACTTCTTGTTCCCTTGCAGTTCTTCAAGCCGATCTGTCTCTGAAAACCCAGGCACATTCTACACCTTTCCCAGGAGGGCACCTTTATTCAACTCTCTGTGTCTAAGAAAGTGATGCCGTCTCTTACAGAGGCACAAATGGCAGGACCGGCATGCATTCAGCCACGTTCCAACCGTGTCCTAAATGGGTTCCTTAGTCGTCCTGGGCACTCACCTTACTTACCTACATTACTGTGTTTCGTAAGCACAGGCCTCTCTCACCATTTTCTTAAGCCACTTGTTGAATGAAATCACCAGCCGTATAATTCTAGGCAAGACTCTAGAGTGAAAATGCTTTACTAAATGGAAGAGAAATCTTTGCTAGATGAAAGCTCTCTTCCAGTAACAGTCAGTGGTGGTTCATTGTAGTGTCAGAATTTAGTCTTCAACATCTGTCTTTTGCTTCAAACTGAACCTTCTCCATTGGCTCCCTTGGGTGGGGGAAATACATTGCTGGTTTTGCTGACTCCCCCCCTTCCCCCACACATATGTTTGAGGCTCCTAAATCCAAGCATGTGGCCGAGACTCTGTTTTTCTCACAAGCAACTTTGGACTAATTTGGTCTTTCTCCATGCCTGGTACTAAATGGCAGGCAAATACCTCTTGTCTGTGTCATTATATTCACAGGCAGTGTAATAGGGGGACAGCAGATGAGCAGAGTAAGATACACTCATGTGCTTAGCTTCATGGTTCTTATCTATAAATAATGCACGCCCTACATAGATAGGGATTGGTATGGGCCCCCAATGATGGAAATACATAAAGGCACTTTATGAGATACGAAAAAATAGAAAAGTCAACTGATTTGAGATGCCAACCAGTCTTATCTTCTTTAAAAAGTCTGTAGCACAAATTTCCCTCCTTTTATCTTTTCCCATTTATAAATAATTTTATTCATATAGCTGACATACAGCACATCTGGATTAGATCTTTTTCACACCAAAAAAGAGAGACATGCAGTAAATATGCAGTTAGTAACCAAACTTTGCCTGACACCAGCCTTTGACTTGGCTGAGGGAAGCTTTCTCCTCAATACTGTCAGTATTTTCTGTGGTGGTGTTGCTGGTTGTGTGTCGTGGAAAAGTCTTTTGAGAAACGCACATCAGAGCGGTCTGCTAGCTCCTGTTTTCATCCCAGGAGCCCTTAGTCATGCCATTTTGTCTGACTTGCTGGTAAATTGTTTTTCACAAAGAATTTCTTCAGTCTTGCCTGCGGGTGGTCATTCAGCCGCTGCTGTTTACCAGCAGCCGGACGTCCTGCCAACTTTCATTCTTGAAACGGGTCTGGCCCAGAAGACCTTAACCAAGCATCCTTGACTGTGCTCCTCGAGGAGGTATTTTTTTTCCATGCCGTTCTTGTTGACAGGCCTACCTGGATTTACTGATAATTTGCATTTAGAGGTGAGGTTATAGATTTAACTTAGGATAATCATTTTCCTATTTACTGGTATTGTGATATGAATTTAAAAATATTAAAAATCTTCCAACTGAAATTTTTGACAGCAACTTTCAGCATTACAGATTAGTATTAGGATAAAGGATTATATCCACCATTGTCTTATATGGAAAAAAAATTGTCAGAGACATTCTGAGATTTTGTTTGAGGTTCCTTGAATTGGAATCTCAACTGGACATTATAAAATGTTGGAAAGAGGGAGGGTGATGAAGGCTGCGCTTCACCCACTCCTGGTCTCCCTCCCTCCTGTGTACAACACGCCGTAGCTGCCATCTGTGCAATGCATTCTAGAAATAAGTACTAAAATTAAGTACGCCCTTAGTGAAGGAGGCTGAAAAAGTACACAGTGAATAAAAATCAAAATATTCAATTCATATTTGTATGTTGTTAATGAAATTTGCTTCCAACAAGCTCCATTTTTAGAAAAGTCTAATTGTTATTCTAAAAATCATCAGCTGTATTGTAATTAAATGGAAAATGATGGCTGACAAACTCTTCTTGAATAGTATGCATTTGTTACAGGATATCTTGTTGCATCTCATGAATCATTGTTATAAATCATTTGCTCATAGTGTATCATAAAGTAGTGTTTTCACCGAGTAGTTCATTTAATTGTGCTTGTTGCAGAGCTCAGCATAGAAATAGTTCATGGAGGTGCTTCAGCATGGCTGAACATGCTCTGTCTGCGTGCCTTTGGATGGTATTTAGGAGGGGTATGGCTGTGTGGATGAAAACTCCATCTGCTTTTCTATAATATAAATAGTAACATAAATACATGCACAGCACCTTTTCTGGCATTTGTGTTCTGTTCCCAAGCCACCGCTGTTCTGGCAAGTCACCACGGCAGTTTTGCAGCCTTGCAAATGAAGGCACAGCACATAACGTGGCACATGCCTCTCTCCCCAGCCTGTAACCAAAAGGTACATTGTGCCTGGTGGAAACCGGTTGTTGTTAAAAAGGAAGTAAAAAAATGGAGAGAGAGAGAGATTATTGACTGTTCATTATCTAATGTGAGCAGCTGCACAGGGAAGCTGGAAGCCAGCGGGCCTGCTGAGCGCCTCTCTGAGACGAAAGCCATTTGAAGCCAGGTTGGAAGCAGCTGGTGGCCGAGGTGTCCTGTCTAGACAGCAGGGACTCTGCCTAGCTCCTCAAAAGCCCTTCCAGAGTGCTTGGCACAACTTTGTGGGCATATTTCCTTTGTGTATATTGCTTTAAAAAGTGAGTAAAAGGAACTAAGGCAAAGCAAACCCTCGCATGTTTGGAGGATGGTAGAATGCCACGCACATCTATGCTGAGATCCCAGGAACCGTGGTGACCAGCCTCAAACCCTCATTTTTACAGATAAGGACACAGATGTCCAGAGAGAAAAGGCAGTGGGCTCAGTTCGTGTTAACTTTTCTTTTTTCCTCTGGCCTAGTCCCAGCAACCAGGTACTCTTTCCGTCTGCCCAGGGAAAGGGTGCAGAGCTGTGAGGGGCAATCTGACGCTTCCCGTGCTCTCTCCCCCTGGGAATGTTCACCATACCCAGGAGTTCCCAGAGCCTGGAGGCCGCCAAGCCCGGTGGGGTCGCCGCTCTCCCGCACACAGGGAAATCTCGGTGAGGCTCTTCCTTGCAGGGACAGGGACGCCATGTGCCTTTTCTCCCGGTTTCAATGCCAGTGTAGGTGCAGTAAGTGTTTGAACAGTGGTGTGGACAGTGTGGGGGATGCATTCCAGGTTCCATTTGTAAGCCTGACTTTGATAGTCAAACTACTAAATTAGCCAGACAAAGTAAGAGTAGATATTTTGAGACACAGTCTTTTCCATGATATTTTCTCGAATTAAACCATGTGAGCAGGTGGGTAGAGTTGGCCCTGTGTGGTGATTCAGCCGAGTCATGTGTTGGTGATAACAGAAGGGAGTAATGGCAGAGAAAACCGAAGGGTCCCAGAGTGAATGGAGTTTCCTTGTCATTTCAGATGAACTAATAAAGTTACATTTGCAAGGCTGAATGAGGAAACAAAGTGACTCTTAATTTTGATGCTGCTTTATCATATGTGTCCTTATTTTAAAGAAACATAAGTAGAATCCTGTATAAGTGTGCCTCTGTAAGATCTATCTATGGTCTACCAGCTTCCTGGGTAGCTGTGTAGATAAACTGCATAACTAACAGGTCTGTCGCTCTGTTGTTTTGGTAAGCGAGAAGTGAGGTCTTTTTTTTTAAGCAACCCCCACTCAGGAGGAAGACATGATAATGTTCCTGCCAAATGTGGGTTTCATGTCATTGAATGGTTGAAGGGAGAACGATAATATCAGTAGGATGTGCCATGGCCAATTCGTAGGAATTATTTCATCTGTAGACAGTCTGGCCGTTGCTGCAGAGAAAAATGAGACAACATTTACTTATTATCTTTACCAGGTTCATCAGTTCTCTAGCTTAGTAAGGGGCTTGCTTTTGATGAGCAGAGTGATGTGTGTAAAATGTGGCTCAAGGTGAGACATCATCAGATGCTCCTTTTCGTTCAAATGCTGTCATTTAACAGAGGTTTGAAGACAACCCAGTGCAATATAAATAGACCAAGTGGGTACAGAAACCTGTTCAGTATTTGGGAAAGGTGTGGAATATCTGCTCAAAATAGAAAATGTGGGTTCATTGACTCACTGGAGGTGCGTTAGATGCTAAATCTGAGGGTTTTTTTTCCTCCAGCAGTTGATCAGTTTTTCCTCTTAGGTTGCTGTAATCAAAAAATGTGAAATTAGTCCAAACCTGACTGTTGTGAGGCCAAGAACATTTTTGTAAGATGTAGATCATTTTCTTTCATGCTAAAAGAAAAAAATCTATAGTGTTTTCATTATAAATCAGTTCATCTCAAGAAAGTATTTTGAGGTATAGCAATAAATCACTATGGAAACATTTGTTTATGCCTGTGAGTTTACAATACCATCCTTTCCTTAAACGTTATGCCCTGAACTAGTTGGAAACTCAGAACAATCATACAGGAATGATGGAACATATTTAAAACCTTATCATAGTGATGAAAATCCAAAATATATCAAAGCAGGGTATGCATTTAATTGAATCCTCTGTAGAAACGGTTTTCTGCGTACTTGCTTTTCTTCACTTTCGCACTTGAGAAAAAGCATATTAGAAAAACGAATTAAAAAAGTAAATATCAAGCTCCTCATTTGCTATCACCCTTGAGGAAAAACATGAAGCCACTGTACGAGCATCTTACAGGAGGCATCCCGCAAGGCCTCACCTCTCCTCTCTAGCGAGGCCGGTCGGAGGTCCAGCTGAACCCGCACTGTCATGCCTGGCGATGTAAGTGCCTGGCGAGATTATCGAGCAGCCAGCAGCAACTTCCGGACTCGCTCTCTTAGCCCTGGAGTGAAAATCCTGCCTCAGAACCCTTGGGTGGGAGAGTTCCCCTCGCCTCTGAGAAGGGCACCGGGAGGCCTTACCTGCAAGAGTGTCTGCTGAATTATTACAGTTTAACTTAATTTCTGGGCTCAGAATGTGGCTTTAGGGAAAGCAGCTCACTGCTGAAAATGAGTATAATACAATGACATTGTATTTTTTTGTGTGTGAGGAGTGTTATCGCCAATTTTTTAAACCGTTTTTGAGTTAACTCTCAGAAACTTCTGTTTACCTGTTGTTCCAACTTAGTAATTCTATGTGGCACAGATTCGTATTCCGTAAACATTTTACATAATTAACAAATAAGAAGGTACCAAGGAGTTATTGACTCCACAAAGGTATTGATTTCTGAATTACACAGCTGTGATCACAAAGGGCATGTACTTAACAGAAGTTCAGCGTGTGTGTGCGTGTGTGTGTGTGTGTGTGTGTGTGTGTGTACACAACAGTTACTCCTCCTTCCCTTATATACCCAGGCCATTCAGTGTGAAAATTGGGAGTTTTCTAGAAAACAAATAAATCTTGGTTCTCTTAGGTTCATCCACTGCAGAGGTCAGCTGCCAGCAAGTTGATCAATTAGAATTACAGAGTCAGCCCTCAGGTGACGCAGTGCCTTAACTTCTGATCAAAGTTTTCCAGGAAAATTTGAACACAGGATGGATGGATATTCAAGGGAAAAGTGGAGAAATAAATGGAGCTTTGCTTCTGTCCAGCGACTGGTAGGAAGGGTCCACATTTTTATTTCCTGATAACTAAGCCTAGGAAAATAGTGAATCTTCTTTTCCAGTGAAAGAAGGTTCTGTAATTATTAAACAACAGTATATCTCTGAATATTTACAGTAGATGCATTTTCATGGATAACTGACAGCTTTCCTCTCGGATATTTGTATTTTTTCTCATTGTTCTGTGAGTGCCAGTGTCTCTAAACCTACTTATTGTTTCCAACAGAAAGGTCAGTTTTTACAAGGAACCTTCAAAATGTGTCAAAGCTGTTGAGCGCAAGTTTTTTGGTTTTGCTTATTTGCGTAAGTTTTCAAAGCCTGCACATATCTTCCCAGTAACTAGCAGAGGTCCATGGTTTAGAAAGTTAACTGTTTTCTGGGGCTTTTCCGACACCTGCTTAGTCGTTTCTCAGTCTCCAGTCCAAGGTGGTGCTGACTGTGAAATAGCTCAGGTCCTCCACCTGCCGCATCTCGGGAACCAGCTGCTGGGCCCAGAGTTTCTGCAGTCTCTGCCTCATTTCTTGGGAGTGACACTTGATCCAGGTCTTCTAGTGCCCCTGAGAGCAGCCCATCACACCTGCTTGGCATCCCTTGCCTGGAACATGCCGTGCCCACCACCCATGAAATCATAGTTCCTATGAGAAGTCAGGGAAGCGCCAGTTCAGATTTTTATCCAGTATGCAGCCATAAGGATATTGCTTTGGAATTTTCTGGAGAAACCCTATGTGTAGGTGTGAATTAAAAGCAGTGTTGAATAAACACAGCCTGCACATTGCATTATAACTTAATTTCAAAAGCGAGAACTGAGGTTGTGACTAAGCTGCAGACAAGACGCACTCTTTCTCTGAAGACCATCCTTAGATTCAGGAACTGGGATGCAGAAGTGAAATGACTGGCACAGATATTATTAATGCCGATCACAGTGACAGGAACAGTAGAATTTCCAATTTAGGAAAACTAGTGCTCCCATCCTTTGTAATGAAAGTGCAAGAAGAAATCAAGGTCATAAATCCTTTGAAATCCATGGTTTATGGATGCGTAGGCTGCTGCAGACTTGCAACTAAAATGTATATCGATGACATTTTTAATTGCACAACTTTATGTTCATAAACAATGTTGACTGGTTTATACTGGTAAATAAATTATTGGCACGAAGCCTGCTTTATCATAGTAGAAAGCAGGGGAGGGCACCTTAACTTGACATTGACCTCAATCTCCAGGTCACATCCCTACATAATTAACAATATGTATTTACCCAGTCAAATGGATTACAGCTGATCACGATGCTCCCACGGTTCCCATAAACAATGAACAGTTTTTCTTTGCCCTCACTTAGAATCAGATATTGAGAACTGAAAGTATTAATAGAAATTTAATTCAATCCCTTATTTCAAGTAAACAGAAGACGTTTAGAGTGGCTGGTTGGCTTGCTTGAGTCATAAAAGTCACTTAATCAAACTCATCAAGTAATTGGTAAGCTGGTGTTATATTGGCATTCATTGCTGATTCTTGCACTGTTGACTTTTCCCAGGGCTAATTAATAGATTGTGTTTTAGATGAGCCATCAATAACTTTCTTTTCTGTAATAAACTGTTGCATTAGAACAGTTCAGGGGCTATTCTGGAGTACTAACAGACACCATATCCACTTCCTTTATTCCTTCATGTGTGCCAGGAAAATGTGTGAATTCATGGTGATTTTGAGTATTTATCTAAATAGTACTGTATTTAGAAAATCGCTAGAATGCCACTGAATGACTCCTTTGAGACATGGGTACGGAGTCCCTTTTCCATCCCGCTCATCGATCAGAACGCAGACTTCCTGTGTGCCAAGCCCCAGCGTCGTGCCAACTGTGCTTAGTGCTTCACTGACAACTTATTGAGGTGAAGGACGAAACCAAATGGACTATATACTGTATAGATTTAGGATTGCTGTTTTTTTCTTTATAAAAGAAAACTGCCTAGCTGGTGAAATTACAAGTATTTAATGGAAAACTTATTATCGAGATCTAAGTTAGATTTTGGAGGGTACAGATAATTATTAGACACATGTCCTATCAGCTAAGAATCTGTCAGTCTAAAAGGAATACACATTTACATGCATGAAACAATAGAGAAATGTGTGTGACGTATTTACTAGTAACAAGATGAGAGCATGTAATGAATTCTAAGTAGACATTCAGTGGGGAAGTTGCGAGCTTAAGACCTGCAGAATCGTATGTAACCTTACTTGTCTAAATCATGGTTGCTTTCTCTGCAAAACAGGGCTGATTTCATCTACTTTACATGTTTGTTAGGAGAATAGATTGAAAAATCATGAAAAGCACACTGCCGGTCACTGTGTTCGATACACACGTCTCATTATTAACTATGAGAAGACCTGGAGGAAGCAGGTCAAACTGTGTCGTCAGGAAAGGCAGGAGAAGAGGAAGAAACCTTTAAGGTGATCCCTGAAACTACTGATGTGTGGCGGAAGGATCTGGAGAGGGCGTGGACGGGGGGCACCGGGGTCCGACCCGTCTTTGGATTCTCACACGCCTGCACGGTAGGCGTCGTGGCTGCTGAATCCATGACCAACACAAATAAATGAATCAGGAAAGTAATAGGAAGTTAGTTTGCTGGTACAAGCATGATCTTCAGAGCCAGAGCCGTATGGACATGAAGAGTGCTGGGGGGCGCGTGAGCTACAGGAGAGCTGGGCTCTGTAGGCTCCGCCGGGAGCTTTCAGAGTAGAGGGGACAGCCTAGCAGCCACGGGGCAGCTGCATGACACCAGGGCCCCTGTACATTTCTAAGAAAACGTGTCATCATCACTTAGTCAGAATATTATCTTATGGACATCATGTTCTTTTTAAAAAATAGTGTAAAGAATCAAGAGAATTATCAGTGGTTAGGTGGAGCAGAAATCTAAATATTAAAAAAATTTGGAGTCAATATCACGAGTCTTAATAATTTCCAGTCACTTCAGGATACATTAGATTCCGTATTTACTTCCCTGGAATAAGGGAATTAACAATAGGCTCATGTGCATAGAAACCAGGAAACCAAATGGATTTGGCCGGAACTGCCGTGGGTGGCAGGGGAGCCGGTGCCAGCCAGTGTCACAGCCTGTCTGTGCTGCAATGAAGGAAGCGTGGCTCTTCAGTGTGGAATCTTGGCCAAACAGGGGGCCATTTTGTTCTCCCACAAGTACTATTTGATCTTCATCCTGTCTGAAAAAATGTAGCATGTGTAATACTAGGAAACCATTAACCTTGCAACAACGCCAATTCTCTCCAGACATTCTTCCCCTGAAATATGATGCATTTCCCGCCTTTATGCCCAGTGAGTTTTAATTTTCTTTAAGATACCGGACTTACAGCGACAAAATAATCCTTTTTGTATCTTTGACGGTAGGGGTGCACTTTGAAGCCCAGCAGCCTTTATATTTTCAGTTTTGGGTGAGAGCCAGCCGTACAGCCGCCACGGTCTGAGCCTCCCTGACAGTTCCGAGGATGCTGTTTATTCCACTGGTCCTTCAGATGGTCAGCTACTTCTTCTGATGCTCTGGCAGGCTTCCTTGCCTTGGAGAAAAGAACCCAACCCCATAGGCCGCTTACTTACTTTTATGGCTTCTCACTTTCTAGAAAGAATTCAGAAACATTCTTGCTTCCAGCTGGCAAAACTTTTCATTAGAGACCATTCTAAGGAAAAACCCACAAAAAGATGTCTATGCTTTTATTTGTGAACTCTTAAGAAAGTTGTAAAAATTCTGTCACTTTTATATACACAGTATTCAGTAAACATTTAGAAGGAAGGAGACAGTTAAGCAGAGAAGGAAAAGGAGGAGATGGGAACAGAGACATCTATTGAATAGCATTAGGAAAATAAAGTCAGTGTACATTTAACATATACATTACCCAACAGATAAGGCCTGTACTCCCCCTAAATCTTTTGTAGTGATTAAATCTCATGCTGAAAGCTATTCAGGGAATATCTGAACCCTTTAGTGTCATTTTATTTCCTGGTTCATGCTATAGCAATTTAAACACACATATAGCAATATAGCAGAAAGTTTTCAATAGTGTAGAACTGTAAAGACCCAAGAGGAGGAATAATGTGTGCACGTCAGGAAGCTTGGACGGCCTGCTCTCTACCATACGCTCATGGTATTTTGTGTTCTTCCATTTTTGTCATTGACCCATAGTCTCTATTCTACCTTGGTCTTAAAAAACAAATGTTTGTTTTGTAGGTTTTGCTTGAGTTGCTGTTCCTCTGCTATACAGAAATGGGGACTGACATTATAAGAGTTAATTTACTTCTGAGATTTCCAAGTCAGAAATGGATTTTTCTTTTTCCCCTATTTTCCCCCCAAGTTCTGCTTATTATATTTTTATTTTTTATTGAAATATAGTTTACATACCGTATTATATTGGTTTCAGATGAAAAACCTGGCGATTCATCAATTCTGTGCCTTACTCGCCATGATAAGTGGCTACCATCTGTCACCATACCAAGATGTTACATTGTTTTGAGCTGTGTTCCTGGGCTCTAATTCCATCCCTGTGGCATCACTTTATAATCTGAGGTCTGTACCTCTTTATCCCCTTCACCTGTTTCACTTGCCCCCCACCCCCACCCCTGTGGTGACCCATATGTTCCCTGTGTTTGTGAGTCTGTTTCTGTTTTGTTTGTTTATTCTGCTTTTCAGATTTCACATCTAAGTGAAACCAGATGGCCTTCCCCTTTCTCTTATCTCACTGAGCATGATACCCTCCGGGTCCATCCGTGTTGTAGCAAATGGCACGATTTCTTTGTTCTTTTCTTCCGGCTGAGTAGTCTTCCCGCCTGTGTGCACCGCCTCACCTTCATCCATTCACCTGCTGATGCACGCTCTGCTCGCGCCAGATGCTAGTACCAATGATGTGACAGTAAGCAAAGAGGCGCTCATATCTCTTCAAATGAAATGATTTTGTTTTCTTTGGGTAGATCCCAGAAGGGGAATTTCCAGGCTGTACAGTATTTCTACTTTTAGTTTTCTGAGGAGCCTCCGAATGGGTTTCCTTAGTGGCTGCACCAACTTGCGATCCCGCCTTCAGGGTGCGATGGATCCCTTTGCTCTGTGTCCTCGCCAACACTTGTCATTTCTTGTGTTGTTAATACTAGCAATGAGGTGATGTCTCACTGTGGGTTGATTTGCATTTCCCTGATGATTAGCGATGTGGAGCATCTTTTCATGTGCCTGTTGGTCATCTGTATGCATTCTTTGGAAAAATGTTAATTCAGGTCCTCTGCCCATTTTTTTATTGGACTCTGTTTTTTTTGATTTTTTTTGTTATTGAGTTGTAAAAGTTGAGTATAGGTTGGATGTTCGCCCCTTCCAAGATATTGAAGTTTTACTTCTTACACTCAATCAATTAACTCTCAATTTCTTTTTCCCAAGACAGTGTCAGTATAAAAGGACCTTCCAGAAATCCTCCGTAATGACCCTCCTTGTGATTTCATCTGAATCCCTGGTCTTCTTGCTCTCAATTTTTTATGCTATTCTGCTTTTTCAGAAACAGAATCCAAATGTTACAAGACACAGAAGAGAACCGCTTCTGAGTCAGTGTTTGACTTGAAATTCAAATCCATGGATTTGACTTTATTTTTCCCTTAGGATTTCTATAGATTCTTCATACAAGTAGACTGTTTTTGAAGAAAGTAGACTATGTTGACATATTTACAGTTAAAATGCTAAGAGATGTTCATGAGAATACTGTTTCTATAACACATTGCTTTTATAATCAGTGAATTACAAAGGTAAAATTTTCTTTATATGACCCAGTGAATGAATCAGCTCACTTTGTCTCTATTTGAACATAAGCCTTCTAGAAATTATATATGAATTTATTATAACCTAGAATGAATTCTAATAGGGCTTACACTAGTAAAATGAAAATACCTTATGGAGTCTAGGTATGATTTACAGGCAATGACATCGGCAATCAAATGGTAAGTAAAAATACATATCTTTTATATTATGAAAAATATTTTTTTCAAACACAAAATAAAGCATCTTGTTAAAGATTAATAATTTTTGCTTTATAATATGTAAGATACCCACAGATGTTTATGATTTATAGTTGTACATCATTAATTTTAACTTTCTAAGTTTTTAAGGAAAACATTCAGATGCAATATTGTGTTGCAATCAGATGAAATTTATTAAAAAAAAATTAAGTGCCTGCTATACTCAGGGTACTTTGCTGAACAGTATGAACAGCAATCTATGTCAGAGCCTCGAAATCTAAAATTACTGAATGAGATTAATTTTAGTTTTTACTTGATCTCCAGCCATATGATTGGTAAGAGAGCGTGTATCCTTCACAATAAAATGAGAGTGTTGGACAGGGTCATTGCTAATGGCATTTTTGGAGAAAAAGTTCTGTTATTCTTAAATTCTATGTCTTGGTAAATACCTTGTGACCTTGACCTGTTTTTAAATACATTTATTGATTCAGTAGAAATCAGAAAATACATTTCTAATCTTTCCTGGGCAGGTGGGAGGCTTACATTTAAGTTTTCTCTTGGTGAGTGAGAAGGAAAATGAGCCCTCATATAGGTTTCTGACTATCTTTTATCCATCTCTCCACTAAGATCTAAGTTATAATCAATTTTAACCTTCAAACAGAATTTAGCCTTGCCTTATACAAGATAGTCAGCAGACTAAATCTCACCTGTGCTGAATAATTTGTCTTTTGCTGAAATTAATTGATAAATAATGGTATCAGTTAAGTCCCTGGCTCTCTGTTCACTTAGCATATTGTATTTTTCTTTTCCATACAGCCTGCTCAAAGTCCTCTTTTAATCAGAAGTGCAAGAAGAGTTAGAAAATATTGTGGCAGGACAACATTTTGAATCAAAAATAGTACCTAGACAGATGCCCCCTGAGAACGTGGCTGAAGTGAGCTCTCTCATCCAGACTCTTAAATTTCAGTAACTAGTTGAACTCCAAAGTGCTTATTTGAACAGAATATTTAAAGAACATAAAATTTCCCCTTTACAACTGACTCTCCAGACACTGAATGTGTTGATATTTAGACTCTAAAATTTATATCAAAAAGCATCATTGGAACAGATGCTGGTAATATAATTGACTGAGAATTTGCATTAGAGATGGGTCTTGGGTGTGCACTCAGGCATTTCATATGTCCAGTAAGAACTACTTGTGGGAATACTCTAATCTGTTTAGAATTCTTATTTTTTTCCGCTGAAGGTATCGAGGTATAAGAGGAGAAGATTAATAGTTGCTAGATGAAACTAAAAAGAAGAACAGCAGTGCAGTGAAGAGCATTATGAAATATACCAATTTGATATGACTCCCAAGTTGCTAATGAAATCAGACTTGAAAAATCAGTATCTATTGATCCATGTATTCATTGCCATACAGTCTCTATAAAGTACGAAGATACTGATGTTGGTATTTTATTGGCATATATAACAGACACACACTTTATTTCTGTCTTGAGATGTTTTCTGTTCTTAAAGAACTTTAATAGCATGACATACATAGAGTAATATTTGTTCATAGATTTTGGGGAAAAGCACATAATATATTAATATGTTGTTAAAATGAAAGGCACAGTGAAAACAAAGAATACACCACATCTAATTGTTGCTGAATTTTGACTTGTCATTTCTGGGTAAAAGTGTACTTCCAGATTTAAAGGCAATTTTCTGCTGTTGGAGGTATGTATTTATAAAACATTTGCTTTTCATTATAGTCAAAATCTAAAGTATGTTGAGTAAATCTTCAGACGATCACAGTGATGGGACATCATGGTGACAATAAAATATTAATAAATTTCAGATTATTTTTGTAAAGAGCTTATTAAGGAAAAAAAATTTACAGATGGGTTTGTTGCATTAACCTATTGAAAGAAACTATGATACATCTAGGAGCTGAACAAAGTAAAATTTACAAGTTGGGAAACATCAATACGAAATAGTGTCGTTCAAGTGGAGTTTCAGAATATTTCAAAAATGACTTAATATCCATTATTTGCTTTCATCATTAGAGATCAGTGTTCCCACTCTTCCCATTGTCTATTTATAAAAACGAAATGCAAAGTTGCAAGAGCTGTGGGTCATTTTCTTACCAAGGCCAAGTTTAGGAAACTAAGCAGCAGTTAAGTCCCCGGAAGGGCCGGCCAACGGGCGCCCCCTGGCGGTGCTGTCCGGCGCTGCTCTTGGAGTTCCGCGGGCTTTTTCTCCGGAGACCTCGCGGTGGAGTCTCCTGACCGCCCGATCCCCGCACACCCACTCCGCGACGCGCAGAGTTTGTGTGCCCGACTGCCTTTCTCTCCCCAACTGTAAGGGGACAGTGCCCCGCAGCTGGCGTTCGGGGACCTGCGTGGTGCTCCACGTCCTGGGACAGCCAGGGCCCCGGCAGGCGCGGGGGAAGCCCTTTGCACGTGTGGTCCGCGCTGCGGTGGGAATAAACTGGGGGAGAAGGCGACCTGCTTGCGCAGGGAGGCCAGGAGGCCCCCTCGGTGTCGGCAGCACGGGGCAGCTGTGCGAACTGTCAGGACAGGCGCTCCAAGGCGGTGGCGGGCGTCGGGACAGCGTGCCGGGTGCGGGGAGGGGGCCCCGGTGTGTTCCGGGGACACGCGGAGCCCGGGGGAGAGATGGTCCAGGGGGACCCTGACTGCCCCGTGGGCACAGGGAGGCCTGGCCTGGACGCGGGCCGTTTCCGCCTCCTGCACCCACACGGGGTTGCTGAGCGCTGCACCTCCCTGGGCGCCCACCCGAGGCGAACTGGGTGTGCGAGACGGAGGGCCGCGTGACTCGGCGGCTGGTCCCTGGGCCCCGTCACATGATCAGAAGCCGGCACGGCGGGGAGCGATTAACTGCAAGTAATAAATGTCCGGTCCACGTGACGCAGGCTCGGCCCAGCTGTGGCCCGGGGAGCAGGACGTGGCAAACAGCCGCGTGTGGCCCAGTCGTCCGCTCGCCTTCGCTGGCGGCCTGGTGGGCGCCGGGCCTGTGTCACACAGTAGGTCTCACGGACCTCGGCCGCCCCGTACGTGGAAGAGCTGAGACTAGAGAAATGCCCACACGGGCCGCTGGCTCCGAATACCAGCTGCACTGAGTGATTCTGGTTGTATACAGTCGGTCCTGTGTGTCTGAGAGCGCATTACAGCGTGCTAATAATAACTGACTCTTGGGAAGCCTCCCGCTTAGTGTTTTGTATTTTCACATAGCGACTTGCCCCGTCCATCGTGGATGCCCTGGACCTCATTTCTGTGGTGAAGAGATGGGGGGATTCAAGTCCTCTCATGTGCTGTACACACAGTGGCTACAAAGGCACCATTTGAGGTCCCTGTTTCATTTGTGAATGGTTTACAAAGAGAATCATTTTTAAAAGGAAATGCAGTTTCTGGGGGAAAAAGTGACAGTGAATGGCACCGAGTCTGTTTGTTTGTCTTGAAGCTGTCAGTCAGGGAAGAAAAGCCCTTTGGGGGCTGAGGGCTGCTGCCTGTCAGGGGACTGAAAGGGCCTGATGCCGGGGCTTTATTAGCTCTGACAACATGGAAAACCTCATTTCTGAGCTGGGATAAGTGGTGTGTACAGGAACTTGGCTATGCCGGTGGCTGTGGCCCTGGGTGTGAAGTCACACTGTGAGCGAATAAAGCACGGGTAAATGTGCTCGTACTGACATGTTTATATGATCACATAATCTTGGGCTTTTGTAAAGTTATTTGAGGTTTTGGAAGATGAGGTATGTCTCTGTGTTCGCCTTAATACTCTGAACATAGTCTGTCCCCTGTACTTAATAGCATTTTAAGTGAGTGTATACAATTGCCACACATATTAAATATAAAAGAAATTAAACTCTAATGATTGGTTCTTACCAGTCCATGCTGTGTAAGCTAATACGGTATTAAGCTTATCACATCATACTTTTCTCTCTCACCTTCAAAATTCTAAGCGTTTTCTCATCCATGATCGATTGCTTCCCTTTGGTTATTTTTGAACTAGTGATATGAAATGTCAACACATTTTCTGGAAAATGTGCAGTATCTCAATACAATTTACTTCAGCAAATGATCTTCAGCAAATGATGTCTGCATTTGGCATATGCTGTATATGAGAAGAAATTCAATTTCCGTATAATATGGAAAGTAATTTTTCCAACAGCTTGGTGGCAGACCAGCAAACCATTTATTCTGAAATAAATACAAATGCTAAGTTATATATTAGTACTATATGTCTTTGCTGGCAAGACAGTATAAAAAAATCCTCAGAGTCCAACAGGAAAGGGGGAGCAGGTACCCGGAAAAGCAAGCCAGTGAGCCTGGGTACATGTGGGTTTTCCCTCCAAGGGCCTCAGGGAAGCGGCAGGCTGGCCCCGGGGGCTCTGCTAGACTCATATAACCTGGCCCCAAGGGGTGGTGGCATCAGGTTACCTTTAGGATAAGGTAAGAAAACAGCAGGTCTTACATTCAGGTAGCAAGGAACGGGGCCTGTTCTCAGCCTCATCTCCTGACTGAGTTGGTCCGACAACACTCCACTTAGAAATTTGGGTGTCGTTGGTCTTCCAGGCCAGGAAGGGAGTAGAGAGAAGTCCTCTCTGAGGCAAAGCAACCCAGGCCCCCAGGGTTTCTGATGGATAAACTTTAATTGTGCTTTTACCTGTGGGAAAAGAAATATAGAACGTAAAGAACAGTGCAGTGAAGAGTGTGGCAGGATGAGCGAGGCTGAGACCAGAGACATCCCAATACTGGAATTCTCAGGTAAAATCACACTGTCCTAGGCGAGCACACCTGTGGAATAAAAAGAGGGGCCAGAAGCAAGACTAAGAAAACTGCCCTATCAAAATGACAGCAGAAAAGTAGAACAACGAATGAATAACACAATGAGTGGGTCAAATAGCTAAGATAAAACAGCTGGAGGGAGATGCAATCTAATTAAATAGAGATCGCCTCTGAGGAGTGTCCGGCGACAGGAGGCAGGTGACAAGCAAGAGGCTCAGAGGAAAGGGGTGCCCAGGAGCAGGAAGGCAAAAACACAGGTGCTGGGGTGAGGCAGTGTGTGATGCAGGACCAGAACCTACGGATTCACAGTGGCTTCCTGCCCTTCAGCCTCTGCACTAGTTTGTGCTCATCATTTTCCCCGTGAGCACCTAAGCGATGCCTGGCGTGGGGCCCAAACCACAATGTAAATGGTGTAATCATATGAGGATGGCCTCCGAGGTGCTAGCTGACAAGGCCTTCCGCAGGTTCACATGCCCCAACACTGGGAAGGTCCCGGTGACCCTATCTTCTGCTTATCAGTTTGTGCTGACCCACAAAAGGGGGTGAACCTCAGAAGACAGGGTGGCCTCTGGGCAGAGGCTGGGGGCCTGCACCTCCATTCTCCCCACCTGCTCGCGTCTGTCTGACAGCTGCCTAACGCTGATGTGTACACGTGAAGAACGTTTACAGCGAGTGAGTGGCTGACGCGCACCTTGTGTAAGTGTGTCCATGGGGAGACCAGGAGGAATGGAGGTGGGATGGTGGGGGGATAAACAGTGCCTTCAGAAGTATCGACAATGTCTGCCTCCTTAAACTGGAGCTCCGTGTGGGTTCATTTTGTTTTATTTTTATTCATTATGTATTAATATGCTCTCTTTTGAATATACATGATTACTTAAGATTAATAAATGATTTTTTTAACATAGTCTGGAAATAATTCTCACCATTATTCAAAGGTTTTATCCAAGTATACAGATAGTACAGAAAAGTGCCCAGATTTTAACTGTACAGATAATGGACCCTTGCAGTCTAAGCCCATCCAGACCATGACGCAGCATCTCAGACACCCAAGGGCTCCTTGTCACTCATTCTCCCTTCTAAGCACTGCCGCCCCTTGTAAGGGTAACTGTTCCGCTTCCGGCATAGATTCATTGTGTGTGATTTGAAACTTGTCAGATTCCACAGAATTACATATAATGATAGATATTGTTGGAAATGGTATATGTACATATATATTTCAATTGTATTTTCTATTTTTTACTGTCTTAATTACTTTTTGTACAGTGATCTTATAGCCATTGACCTCATCAAATTCACTCATTAATTATAATATAATATCCCTAATTTTTAAAATTTCCCGTAAGAATCCCATTGCCCCGAGTGTGATGGTTCTGTTCTCACTGTGCAGCCCCTCTGTCTTACCTCCCGGCCCTCCGGCCCCTGCGGGAGCCTGCAGCACAGAGCGGGGTCGGGGTGCTGGTAGGGCGAGGCTGCTCTCTTTACTGGTCTCAGAAGGACTTCTTTAAAAAGGTAGTTTTGTTTTTTGTCTTCCAGAAATAGGCTTTAGCACAGTGCAGAAATTCCCTTTCATTTTTCATTTTTATTTCTAATTTTATTGTATTGGTGGTTTCTTTCATCATTAATGTGTGTTCTATTTTATGAAGTGATTTTTTTCTACATCTAACAATATGGTCACATATTTTATCTTTTTTTTCTGTTAATGTAGTTAAGTATGTTGATTGATTTTAAATTTTAAATCAATTTTGCATTCCAGTAATAAATGCCAATTTATTGTAATAAATGACAATTAAGTATTCCTTGATTTACATATGAATAAATTCAGTTTGGTAATATTTTGGTCAGTTTTGTGCATCTATGTTCATGATAGAGATCAGTATGTACTTTTTCTTATACTATCCATGTCAAGATGTGATATGACAAAGTTATGATGGCTTCTTAAAATATGGTATCACATGCTCCCTTTTATCTTATTCTTAGAAAGATGACAAGATTTTTTTTTCCTTAAATATATGGAGGAATTAGCCACAGAATCATTTGGGCTTGGAGGGATTGTGTGTGTGTGTGTGTGTGTGTGTGTGTGTGTGTGTGTGTGTGTGCGCGCGCATGCGCATGCATGCATGTGTGTAAAGACATGTAAAACTAGGTTAAAAAATTTTAGTAGATATAAATATTTCAGGATTTGATCTCCTTCATTTTCCGTTTGATATGTGATATTTTAAATTATTTCTTCTCTTTCATCCCTATTTTTGTTAAAGTTATTGGCATTTATAACATCCTTTTACTATCTTTCAACTTTGAAGGTTCTCCAGGTGGCTGTAGAGGCTCAGCTGGCAGTCGTTTTCTCTCGGTATTAAATGCCATTCCGTTGTCTTTAATGGCCATCATTTTATGAGATGTCAACAGCCAGTCTTGCTGCCGCACCAGTGAAGGTAGTGGGTCTATTTTGTCTTCTGGCTAAAGACTGTCCCTTGGTCTCCAGTTTTCAGATCTCCCACCGCAGTAGCTGACGACACTACCGCTGCGTACCGTCTCTGTGTTGATGCTGACCTCAGCAATGAGGGGAGACTTTCTTTGGTGGGGTCAGTGGTTTAACTCCTTCCAGTGTCTGGGGACTATTTCTCTTTGGTGGATGTTAAGTCCCATCCTCCTCTGAATTTAACAAAATCGGATATCCACTTCCCTTGCCTCTCTTGCAGCTAAATTGTGGGCACATAGTCAGACTTGAACTGCACTGAAGTTTTAATGAGGAGCAAAGATCCATAGGCAGGAGTCGGTGGCAGTGAGAGATGCTGGAGCCACAAACAGTCGCACAGTAGCCGCGGTGACACCCAGGGCCTGTTCTTCACAAAGACAGTCTTGTGCAGGTCTGAATGTTGTCTGGCTGGGCAAGCCTGGGCCCTGTGTCTGGGATCTCTCACTGATTCTGTTAGCCTCTCATTATAATTTTATATTTAATTTTCTGCTTAAATCATAGATTAGCTTTCTGTTGCTTGCAACTGAAAATTATCTTATGCATCATCGATGATATCTTCTCTCACATCTTTCAAACCCCATCAGCCATCAAATCCTATCTCAGTTACATCTTTCCAAATAAGTCTTGAATGTCTTCCCATCTCTCCTCGTAGCACAGTTACAGTCTTTTGCACGGACCATCTCAGGAGCCCTCCTTTCAGTGCACTCACATGCAACCCCATCACTTACTCTGCTTAGGTCTCACATTTTAAACCTTCCGATTCTTTTACATTGACATTAGGATACAATCCAAAACCATTTTCATGTCTTTAAGGCCCGTGGGATGTAGAAGTAACCTGCCCTCACCTCACTCTTCAGCAGTCACTTTGTTGTCAAGATCCCGGCTCTTCTTAGGTCTTTGAGCCGAGCGGGCATCGTCCTGTCTCTTGACTCCAGGTCCTTGCACATGATGGACCCACTGCCTGGAATGCTGTTTCTCTTACTTTCTTAAATATATAACTCCTGCTCATCTTTTACATCTCTGCCAAAAACAGTTTTCTCAGGAAGATTTCTCCAAGTAGACAAGGGCTTTTAAAAACTGAGTGAGCTCTGCCCTTTAGCCTCATAACCCCAGGGCCTCTGTAGTGACAGATACAGAGGAACTTAGTAAACGTTAGTTAGCAAACGAACAGTGAGGCACACTATCGCTTTTACAATGTGGGTTCTCCCATAAGCAGATTTGGTCAAAAAAGTTGTTTTATAGTATTTAAATGGATATATTTTATATATATGCACATATATCATAATATATCAATGTAATATATTATACACACACACATGTATATAAAACCTCTGTACCCCGGTCTGGGAAACTTTAAAACCCAAGGAAACATTATTCATTCACCTTTTTCCCAGATAAAGGTTGTGTTCTGTATTTTAGTAACTAAAATTTGTTGACAGCCAACCTTTCTGGTCACAATGATCAAAAAGAAGCAATAATACAAGGAGAAATTGTCATCTTTGATTAAAAACTTGGAGGAAAATAAGTGTGCTTTTCTAGTGTCCACATGTCTTACCAGAAAGCTAATGTCTGATTATCAAGGTATCTGCATGTCTCTTGAAATTTATTCGGAGTTAGAAATCATGAATTTCTGACCTCCTCCAGTTTTATTGAGATACAGTTGACAGTTCAAAATTGTGTATTTTTAAGATGTGAAACTTGATGATTTGATATACATACAGATGTATTATGAGGTATTCACCACCAGCAAGCTAATCGACATGCCAACCGCCTGCTCACAGTTACCTTTCTCTTTTATCTCTCCTTTGTTTTCTTGTCCTCCCCTCCCCTCCCCTCCCCTCCCCTCCCTCCTGCGTTCCCTCTCGTGGTGACACTTAACATCTGCTCTCAGCAATGTCCAGTCGCCACCTTGCTGCACACTAGACAGACCTCCAGAGGTCATCTTTCACACTGAGAAATGGCATCTTTGCACACCTTGGCCAGTCGTCTCCCCATTTCCCACCCGCCCCAGCCCCTGGTAACTGGTAACTGTCACTGCCCTCTCTCAGATGACTTCAGATCTACCTGTAAGTGAGATCACACAAATTTGTCTTAACCTCTGTCTATCTTAGTCTTTTGCTTCATCAACTGAACTTGAAGTGACCCCTGGGAAGTCAGTGTAAACTAGCAGGTCCTATAGGGCTGGGGATGCCCTTGGGAGAGAAAGCAGTGCCCCGCTCAAAGGTCCCTGTAGGCACCCTAACATATTGGCAAACAACAATGGCGTTTTCTCATGGGAATTCTTACCTAAGGTGTGCTTTGGGCTAGATGAACTGAGTTGTATTAGGTTGCTTATGATAACTAACCTAGAGGTTGTTTGACAAAAGATCATATAAACAATGGGACTGAGTAAAAGGCATGGCTGTTTTATGATTGAAAAAGCACCACCCATGTGAGTAATATGATCTCAGTGTCTCTTAGAGACCCCCCCGATATTAAACTGGGCCCAGCACATCCTAATTTGCAAGAATGAAACTGAAGAGGTGTTTTGGAGACACTGGACATCTCCCTGCTTCCCTGGGGATGACTGGCGTCCTTGAAGTTGCCAGGGAAGTTTATACCTGGCTGACGTGTGGTTCATGTGAGTCTGGGGTGACAGTGCAATTCCTTGTGCAATATCCACAAATGTCAAAGGTTGATTGTGAAAATATGATAATTTCAATGAAATGTAAAAACAGGTAAACAAATACAGGTGTGTGTGGGGGGGGTTCTCTGCATTAAAGCTATGGAAGGTGTCACCTGAAAACCAAGCTAATGTTTTCAGAACATATATCAAGAGTAAGTTTTTATACTTGGGTTATATTTTCTTGGTTTTCCTAGTGTTTATCAAGAAATGCATTTAAAAAATAAGAAACCAATAGAGCTGCATCTACATACAGGAAAGAAAACATTGAAAATAATGTCAGTGCTACAATATTATTGGACAGATCAGTTTTGTTTTGTTTGCATGGTCATAGTTCATGGTCCATGGCTATATCAAACATTTTTTGAACTGTATTTTCACTTGTTTTTAAACTGTATTAATGATTGAATATACTTTTTATGAAAATTTCTTTTATAGAATAATATTAATGAATCGTAATGTTATATCCTTTCTGTTGAGAAACCTGCATTATACCCATTTCAACTGTCAATCATTTAAGTGTGACCAACCTACTACTTTGTGGTAGAAAAATAAATCCTAGAGACAAGGGTGAAATATGGTACATTGGTAAAATTCAGTTTTTTAAAGTGATTCTATAGCTCGTTATCTGTATTTCTTTGATTCAAAAATATATTGTGGCTTTATATTCAGAAACTGAAAGAAAATTATCTTCAGCTTTTTTGCAAGTGGATAATATGCTAATTAAATGAAATACTATGAAGTATTTTATATTAAAGTCTTTTTGTTCTTTCATTAAGGAAACTTGTTATCTCTTCTTGTAATCAGCTCTAGAATAAATTTGGAAGAATGTTATTGTAAAATATGCCTTAACCTAGGAAATATACAATAATCAGGATGCATATGAGATTCTTTTTCAACTTAATAAATAGAAAACATTATATCTAGAATAAAGAAGAATTTTAAAACCAAACTTGTTAAATGCTATATCAAGCATAACTGATAAGTCAGGGTCTCACATTGTACCATCTTCCAAAACCTGTGTAATTCTAAGAGAATTAGAGTATTATATGCAAGAACTTCTTTGGAAAAAGTTATAAGGCAGCTGGGAAATTGTTGCCTTATGTGAATACAAACATTTTAGTGAATCAATCATTCATTAGGCAATGGTCCCGTAGGTAGATACTAAGCCTGAGCCGTGGAATTTAAAATACCTTGTTGTCTTAGAGATTTATGAGCAATTAAAGCTATTCAAAATATCTCTGTAGCTATTTTAAAATAGAGTTCTGTAAGATAATTCTAAAATTTGTTGTGTTGTTTAGTTTCCCATTAGACTTATACTCACTTTAATGGGTCTAAGTTCTCAGAATACATATTTTTATGTGTCCCTTGTTAGAATTTCTTTTTCTTTAAGTGTCTACTTATGATAGTGAATGGACCCTACAGAATTGGCAATGTGAGATCAAAATATCTTCCTGAAAAAAGCAGATGCCTCATGTGATGGTGCCATCATTTAAGTGGCAATGAGCCACCTGTTTTCTGGAAGTAAAGTGAAAACAGCCTCCTCCCCAAAAACCCAGGAGCATAAAAGAAGGAACAAAGATCATTTTTGAGGACCTTCATG
This sequence comes from Manis javanica, assembly GCF_040802235.1. Classification (NCBI taxonomy): domain Eukaryota; kingdom Metazoa; phylum Chordata; class Mammalia; order Pholidota; family Manidae; genus Manis; species Manis javanica. The sequence continues at coordinate 215,913,964 of NC_133158.1, read as the reverse complement.
TTTCGTCTTTTTCTTAGTTGGACTTTTAAAAGGACAGAGAGAAGAAAAATACAATTTAGTTTTCTTTCCCTTCATCCTCTTATTTCTTCTCACCCTCATGATTGGGTTCAGTGGAGGAACATGGGAGGTTAGTATTTTGTATGTAAAGGGGACCCGCAGTACTGGATTTTACAAAGACTGCCACAACCCTCTTCAGTGGTCAAAGCCTCCTAACCCGTGTCCTCTGTTTCTGAACCTGGTTACTCGCTACAACACTGCCTATAACATCAAGGAAACAAAATTAGGATCAAGTGTTACAGTGTTTGTTTTTAATGGGGGACTATGGGGGACAAATGGAAAGATGAGCAAGTTCAAGTTCACTGCTTCTGTTTGAACACAAAGAAAACATATACTAAACATTGAGAACTCAGAGAGATGGCTGTCTTTCCATATTCTAAAATGCAGAAAGGCAATACTGTATGATAGCAGGATTTTTATGACCTCATTAGAAGGTGAATAACAGCCTCCCAGAAAAATGGGGCATGTGGTGTCTACGCATGGCTGGGATGGGAGCATCTAGCGGTGTGGACAGGAGCTTCTGCTGCTCAGTCAGCACTGGGACGTACGGTCTACAGTGAGGACGTGTGTCACTTACAGGACTGTGCCCTGGTTCTTAAGATCGTGGTGTCTTAAATTTGGGAAAGAAAGGAGATATCAAAGAGACTAGAACTCATTTTATCATGAAATGATTTTCCGATATGACCAACAGCATGATAACAGATGTAGCTCGGAGGAGATCCAGGGCATAGAACTCTTTGTTCTGTAATTTTTTCAATGCAGTAATAATTTCCATGGTCCGTACTGACCCAGAGGTTACAGGAAAGGGCAGAGTCTTTCTCAGTGACACTTCCGGAATATGAAGAAAAGCTCATGCAGTGATTTACCTAGTGGCAATTTGCTTTAATTCCAAGAGGAAAATAAATTGAAAAAAGGCATGAATGGGGTAAATTGTTTATCGATATGCACAGTTACTTTTATAGTGTAAGTCATTTTTTTTTAGTTTGCTACTGCTTTTATTTATTTATTTATTTGTTTGTTTGTTTATATTTTGACATCATTAATGTACAATGACCTAAACAACATTATGGTTACCAGACTCCCCCTATTATCAAGTGCCCCCCACATACCCCACTATAGTCACTGTCCATCAGCGTAGTAAGATGCTATAGAATCAAACTCTTGTCTGTATAAAGTATAAAGCTGAAGATGATATCACCTCGGATGATCCTAGGGAGTAATGCCAGCCTAACTATAAATCACTGTAAATCATTTCTTACTCGAACAGGGTCTCTTTTCATCTTGATGAGCTGGCCTTATCACCAGTAACAGTCGAGAATACAAATCTGCGCAGTATTTCTGTGTAGGGAGGAAATTCAACAGTATTTCTGTGTTGGGAGAAAATTTCCCATGTGTATTTCTGCCCATCCTGAGAGTGCAGGACCGGGTGTCCTTGCTCTGGCCTGCCTTTACAAAGATGTACAGTCAGCAGGGAGATAGAAATGTCTCGGGGGTGTTGTCCTGGTGCAGTGGAGATCTCATCTCCCTCCCAGGCAAAGGCAGGCAGGCTGATGCCCATTATAAAAGAATGAGGTTTCCAAAGCTTGGGTTTCCCCTCTTGTAATGTGCTCCACTAAATGTCCTAGTGTCCCCTGGCCCTTCTGTCAGCACACAGTGGGAATTTGGGGAACAGGCACAGATACTACTACTGTTGTCGCTATTGCTGTGAACAATACATTTGTTTTTTTCCTCTGACCCAGAAATCTTGTGCCTTTGTCAGTGTCAGAGAAGCTGTGGCAGACTAACTTGTAAGTTTGCAAGTAGAGTAAAATCTCAGGCCCTGAACAGTTCTGGAAATTACTGCCTTTCCATTCCCTGTAGTTTATTCGTATACACCTGTCAGATTCATATTTACAAAGTACAAATCCTGTTTTAACATATTTCTATCATAAATCTCCAGTATTTTCCAATTAAGTATAGACTTTTCCCAAGGAACTTAAAGCTTTTCATTATGTAGCTCCAACCCACTTTTAAAATTTAGGGAAGATAATTAGGGAAGGAAGGAAGAAATGTAAATTTAGGGAAGAAAATAAATTAAGGGAAGATCATGCATTTCTTGTCTCCTGAACATTTTCCATTTCCCCATCCACATGGCCTTTCTTCTGTTATTTCCTATTATACGGCCATACTCTCTTTTCTATCCTTTCTGTTGTCTTTCAAGAACACCCTCACGTTCATAAAGTTGAACAGCTGCAGTGGTGGCCACATGGCCCACCCAGGCCCCCTTTCAGGAGGGAGTGACTTACCCTCAGCTGCTGGGGGTGGCGTCAGCAGGCAGCCCTCGGCTGGTTTCTGCCCTGGCAGTTACCTGTGGGCGTCCACAGGTTCCTTGCCCAAGATCACACCCCCTTCCCGTTGGCAGCCCACGTCAGATGACCAACTGCTGAGGCAATCCTGGGCTCAGCTCGAAATCGGGGCAACTCTGAAGGCCTGCCAGCTTAGACTCCTCGGGGTCTGAGTGACGATTTTGTGGTGACTAAGGGACCATCCTGCTGTTTTTGTTCTCCTGCTCATTAATCAGCTTCCCAAACACAATTCGGTGTCAGAATCTGCCCCCTCGGGAGCTCAACCGGCAGCAGTTATTCCCTACAGGAGGGAATGTTCCGGAGAAAGGGCCTGCGTCTTCGTTGCTGGTGTACCTGTGCCAGGAACCTCTAGTAATAGCTGTTCAGTATTTGCTGAATCAAATTGAACTGAATGGAAAGGATTTTTGTCGTCAACATCCGAAGTGAATACAGAATAGGATACTAGCCAGTGCCTTCCTAGCCAGGTAGTGAATGTGAAGTGATAATATATTTTAGGATCCAGAATCACTTAAAAAGACCCTGCTACTCAAAAGAAGCATCAAAGGGATAGTGACATTTTCATTGCATCTGAAGAAAGCTGGCTGATACCTAACAACTCTTATCTTTCCTATCTAAAGGGAATAAGCTTGTATTTGTCTAAAATAGATTAAAGGAAGATAATGTGGAAATAAATTCAGAGAAATGGAGGGAAAATATTCATCACCTTCCCTTTTACTTTGATCAATGAGGCTAATGGTTTAAACAGCAAAACTGAGTGGCAGAGTTCATGTGTACGAGACCTTGAATGGTTCCAGTTATTCATCTTGGGCAGGAGTGCTGTAAGCTTCCCCCCAAAAAAGTCACTCTTGAAACTCTTAAGTAATTTTAAAACAAAAGCATAGCCTAAAATACCCCCAAACAACTCCAAGAAAATCATTGTTATGCAATAATTTGCCAGTAGGAGTTGAAAAAGCTGAGTGCAAGAAACAGCCAGTGACACCAACGGCTGAACGTACATTCCAACAATACCCATCACCCTGCCCATGTGTATTTTTTCATTGGTCTTTCAAGCACCAGGAGGATTTAGAGAACTCATACCATATTGTAGAATGTGGTTTCAGCTTGATAAAAAGCTGCTAGATTATAAACAAGTGTGTGCCCTTGGACATATTGAGTGTTTGTTGAATGTCAACAGGTGTACTTATTTCCGGCGATGTATCACGGCCTTCCTTTAAACAGAATCCTCCATCTTTCAGCTTATATAGCATCTATTTCCCCAGATGAGTCGTTAAGTTATCGGCCCTTAACATCCAGGATAATGGCTTTGTGACTCTGATTGTAGTTTCTTCCCTCAAGTGTTTTTTTCCCAGATATATTTCTTCTATTTGAAATGACATCCCTAGAGAAAGGATGTTGAAAAAAGCTGTAATAGTTGTATGAAATGGTTGTCGTCCAATTATTATCTTACTCATTTCATATCCAATTTCATATTTATTAGGCACTAATTGTTATCATTTGGCAATGCTCTTCGACTCTCTTCTTACTTTCATCGTGTTTCTTTCATGATGTGAAAATAAAAATAATATTTAAATGTGAACAGAATCTCTTCTAAGTGATGCTTCCTGCTTGTGGCATCTGAAGTTTGGATTCGCTTCTTTTCCCTATTGCAGGTTCCAGCAGAATAATGTAAAGGCGGGAATGAGACTGCTCAGTACTCTAAACAAGCATAGGACACTTGCTTCTATCGTTTTCCACTGTTTCTCATTGTAGGTGCTATTGGGCCCATAGGTGGGACAGGTCTTCCTTGTACAGAAAATGTCAGCAAATGGCAGGTGCAGTACCCCGTGTGACAGGCGCGCATGCCCGACGTGCCCCCAGCGTCCTGGCACCCGGGGGCATCTCCTCGGGATGACAGGAGGCCAGCACCCTGCGCACTAGGCTTGCATGCCCGACTCACCCCCAGGCATCCTGGCACCTGGGGGCATCTCCTCGCGATGACAGGCAGCCAGCACCCTGCATGCCAGGTGTGCATGCTCAACGTGCCCTCCAGGCGTCCTGGCACGCGGGGCATCTCCTCGTGATGACAGGCGGCCAGCACCCTGTGCGCCAGGCATTCATACCCAACGCGCCCCCAGGCGTCCTGGCACCCCGGGGCACCTGCTCATGCTCAGTCTCCCCCAGGGCAGCAGCACGGCTCCACCTTCTCACTCGCGTCCCGGTCTATCCGTAGTACTAGTTACAGCCAGAGTTAGTACAGCAATTGCTTCTCATTATTTTCTTTCTCCTCAGATGTCCACTCTCTCCACTCTAACCAGATTATCTCTGTAAATGACAGAACTCCTCTGCTCAGAATATTTCAGTGGTTTCTGCATTGATTTTCTAGGGCTGCTGTCAGATGTGGTGGCTTAAAGCAACAATGATTCATTCTCCCACATGCCAGAAACCTGAGCCTGAGGATTCAGCGTGGCCGGGCGCTTCTGGGGGCTGCAGGGCAGAGACCGTCCTGTGCCTTTTCCTAGTTTCGGGTGATGGGCAAAAACCCTGGGTGTCCCCTGGTTCGCAGACACATCACTGCGTCTGTCTCCATCTTCACCGCACTTCCGTGTTTCTTTGTTTCCTTTTCTGTCCCGTATAAGGACACTCTCCCCAGATTTAAGGTCCGCCCAAATCCAGTATGCTTACAACTCGTTCTTTACCTTAATTATAGCTGCAGAGACCCTATTTCCAAATAAGGTCACACTCTGAAGCTCCAGGGACAGGGGACACCGTTCAGTCCACTGTGGCACCCTGTTTCCAAGTGGGAGTCTGTGACCCTCATCGTGGGTCAGGAGGTGCTGGATGGCCAGGAGCTGCCCTGCCCCTGGGGCCTCCTGTTCACCAGTCTCCCCGCATTCCCCGAGTCTGAACCCGGGCACTGGCCAGACTTCTTTCCGTCAAATGTTCAGGCCTCACAGGTACCGCTGTTTTGCTGGAAATCCCCCTCTTCCTGTCCTACCATTTTTCTACATAAACTTCCAGTCCTGGGTTAAAAATCCATTTCCTAATTATTGGGTAAGACTCTGTGGAGAGCAGCTGTCCCTCTAATGTACTTCCAGGACACACACCGATTAGCCTGTCACCTGGCATTGTGTCAAACACTGGGATGTAACAGCAAATGACCTGGAGTCGATTCCACAAGGCTCACAGCAAGGATTATATCACCACATGTCTATAGACCATTACATGTGTTCCATGCTAATTAGTTAATGAACTGATTAATGCTAGTTAGTCTTAGTTGTCCTTCATAAATGGCATGCAAAGTGTTTAACCAATTTATTTGTGCACGACTAGTAAAGAGCCACTGCTGTAATAATTCTGCAGTGAAATGCTTGTTTTGTGTCTTTATTCCTGGTTTGGTTGCCTTTCTGAGAACACTTTATTTACACAAAAATAGTGCTCTATTTTCAAGAATTGACTTTAAAAATTAGGCCTATTATAGACTAGCATCATCCCTGCCTTACAAATATTAATACTGTTTGGCATAAGCTTCAAACTTATAAAATTAAATGGAGACAAACACAGGCTCTACATAATAACCATACTGGCATCTTAAAAGAATCAGTGGAAATTACTGATTTCATTGGGTTTGGGTAAAAATTGAGGGGAGGGGTTTGTTTAACCCAACAATTCCTTAATCCCATAGAATGACCCCCCCAGATCACCAAGCTGACCCCCACAATGGCCAGCAGGTTTGGAGATACCATAAACCAGACAGAAATTCTAAGTTTGAGTAATCCTTAATGTAAACGTGAAATTGACCTTGTCCACCAGGATGCTAATATTTGAGGGTAGGCCAAGCATTTTCTGAAAATGCCTCCTCAGTCAGATTATCAGAAATAATTGCTTTCTACTTTGGTGATAACATCACAGAGATGGAAAGGACTGGTAGTGATGGATCTCTGAATATTTATAAATATTCGTATAACACATGGTAGAAATCTGGGTGCTGACCATATAATGTCTTTTATATTTATTTGATGAATTTTATATTAGTATTCAAGATAAAAGTTCTAATTTTTTTTTAGTTAAAACAAGGTAAAAATGTGTGCTTTTTCCCTAGGAAATTGGATTAGTCCATCACTTCATATGTTTTGAATGAGTTAGTCCAGCTTTCATAGTTCACAGTGGCTTAAACTATGCTTATAAATATGGCTTTTAAATTTAAAAACTTAGAAAAGTTTTGAATTATTTTGGATCAAGGAATAATTGTAGAAATGAGCACAAAATGTACAGTAAGATATAACTTATTGAAATATAATCCTTGGCTTTAAGGAATAAATAAGGGTTTAATACAGCTCACAGCACGAAGCAAAGTTTGCAAAATAACATTCAGTTTTAAAAAGTTTGCTAATGATCAACAGGTAAACTACTTGTTGATGTCAACATCTAATGTTTGGACTTAAGAGTTAATTCAATTGATTAAAATAGAATTTAAGAAAGATGAAATGTGATTTTTTACCTTCATTTCACAATTTTTTGAAAAGTCCTTCGAAAAGGACTGACTTGAGGGCCAGTGAATGGAAATAAGCTGCATGGAGGGGATAGGGAAGTCTGGGGCTCTGACTTTCTGATAATAAAAGAATGAGATAATCAGGAGTTTGATATTTCAGTAATTAGGAGTTTCTGTCATAAGGAGTTTGGGCTGTGCATGGATCATGTGAAGAGGAATTTAAACATGTGACCTCATTTCTGCTTGGGAAAGATGGGAATGTCATTTTTATCAGATCCCTTATTTTTATTTTTTTATTATTAAAATATCATTAATATACAATCTTATGACAGCTTCACTTTCACATAACAGTGGTTCAACATTCACCCATATTATCAACTCCTTACACTCTCCATTGCAGTCACTGTCTATCAATATAGTAAGATGCTAGGGTCATTGATTGCATTCTCTGCGCTGTACTACTGTCCCTGTGACCTACCCACATAGTGATTGCAAATTATAGTGCCCATTAATCCCCTTCTCCTTCCTTATCCACCCTCCCCAAACCCTTCCCTTTGATAACCAGTAGTCCCTTCTTGGTGTCTGTGACTCTACTACTATTTTAGTTCTCCTGTTTTGCTTCGTTTTTTTACTCCACAAATGAGTGAAATCATATGGTATTTGTCTTTTTCCATCTGGCTTATTTCACTGAGCATAATACCCTCTAGCTCCATACATGTTGTTGCAGATGTCAGGATTTCTTTACTTTTCATGGCTGAATAATATTCCATTGTGTTTATGTACCAATTCTTTTTTATCCATTCATCTATTGAGGGACTCTTAGGTTGTCTCTGTATCTTGGCCATTGTAAGTATTGCAGCAATAAACATATAGGGCTGCATAGGTCTTTTTAAAGCAGAGATCTTGTTTTCTATGGGTAAATTCCTAGGAGTGGAATTACTGGGTCAAATGGTATTTGTATTTTGAGTTTTCTGAGGAGCCTCCATATTTCTTTCCATAATGGACAAACTAATTTACATTCCCACCAGAAGTGTAAGAAGGGTCCCCTTTCTCTGTATCCTCACCAGCATTTGTTGTTCCTTGTCTTTTGGATGTTGGCCATCCTAACTGGTGTGAGGTGATATCTCATTGTGGTTTTAATTTGCATTCCCCTGATGATTAGTGATGTTGGCCATCTGTATATTTTCTTTAGAGAAGTGTCTGTTCAGATCTTCTGCCAATTTTTTAATAGGGTTATTTGTTTTTTGGATGTTGAAGCATATGAGTCCTTTACATATTTTGGATGTTAACCCCTTATCAGATAAATATTTGACAGATGTATTCTCCCATACTGAAGGATGCCTTTTTGTTCTGCTGATGGTGTCCTTCACTGTACAGAAGCTTTTTAGCTTGATGTAGTCCCACTTGTTCACTTCTTTATTTTGTTTTCCTTGACCAAGGAGATATTTTCAGGAAAAAGTTGTTCATGATTATATTTAAGAGATTTTTGCCCATGTTTGCTTATGAGAGTTTTATGGTTTCATGACTTACATTAAGGTCTTTGATCCATTCAAGTTTACTTTTGTGTATGGAGTTAGGTAGTCGTTCAGTTTCATTCTCTTATTTCCAGTTTTGCCAACACCAGTTGAAGAGGCTGTCTTTTCCCCATTGTATATCCATGGCTCCTTTTCTGTATATCAATTGGCCATATATGGGTATGTTTATATCTGGGCTTTCTAGTCTGTTCTATTGATTTATGTATCTATTCTTGTGCCAGTACCAAATTGTTTTGATTACTGTGGCATTGTAGTAGAGCTTGATGTCTGGGAGCCTAATCCCTCCAGCTTTGTTATTCCTGCTCAGGATTGCTTTGGCTATTTGGGGTCTTTTATGGTTCCATATGAAGTATTATTTCATTAATTTTTATTTTGGTATCATTAATCTACAATTACATGAAGGACATTATGTTTACTAGGTTCCCCCCTTCACCAAGTCCCCCACACATACCCCTTCACAGTCACTGTCCATCAACATAGTGAGATGTTGTAACATCACTACTTGTCTTCTCTGTATTGCACAGCCCTCCCCGTGCCCCCCCCACTATACATGCTAATCATAATGACCCCTTTCTTTTTTCCCGCTCTTATCCCTCCCTTCCCACCCGTCCTCCCCAGTCCCTTTCCCTTTGGTAACTGTTAGTGCATTCCTGGGTTCTTTGCTTCTGCTGCAGTTTTGTTCCTTCAGTTTTTCCTTTGTTCTTATACTCCACATATGAGTGAAATCATTTGGTACTTGTCTTTCTCTGCCTGGCTTATTTCACTGAGCATAATACCCTCTAGCTCCATCCATGTTGTTGCAAATGGTAGGATCTGTTTTTTTCTTATAGCTGAATAATATTCCATTGTGTATATGTATCACATCTTCTTTATCCATTCATCTACTGATGGACACTTAGGTTGCTTCCATATCTTGGCTATTTTGTTTATTTTCTCGAAGAACCAGCTCTTGGTTTCATTGATTTTTTCTATTGTTTTATTCTTTTCAATTTTATTTATTTCTTCTCTGATCTTTATTATGTCCCTCTGTCTGCTGACCTTAGGCCTCATTTGTTCTTCTTTTTCCAATTTCGATAATTGTGACATTAGACCATTCACTTGGGATTGTTCTTCCTTCTTTAAATATGCCTGGATTGCTATATACTTTCCTCTTAAGACTGCTTTTGCTGTATCCCACAGAAGTTGGGGCTTCCTGTTATTGTTGTCATTTGTTTCCATATATTGCTGAATCCTCTTGTTGGACTGAGCCCTTAATCATTATGTAATGTCCTTATTTATTTTTTTTTACCTTCTTTATTTTTAAGTCTATTTCGTCTGATACTAGTATTGCAACACCTGCTTTTTTTTCTCTGTTTTTTGCATGAAATATCTTTTTCCATCCCTTGACTTTAAGTCTGTGCATGTCTTTGGGTTTGAGGTGAGTCTCTTGTAAGCAGCATATAGATGGATCTTGCCCTTTTATCCATTCTATTACTCTGTGTCTTTTGATTGGTGCATTCAGTCCATTTACATTTAAGGTGATTATTGAAAGGTATGTACTTATTGCCATTGCAGGCTTTAGATACATGGTTACCAAAGGTTCAAGGTTAGCTTGTTTACTATCTTACTGTCTAACTTAACTCACTTATTGAGCTATTATAAACATGGTCTGATGATTCTTTTCTTCTCTCCCTTCTTATTCCTCCTCCTTCATTCTTCTATGTTGGGGGTTTTGTTCTGTGCTCTTTCTAGGAGTGCTCCCATCTAGAGCAGTCCCTGTAAGATGCCCTGCAGAGGTGGTTTGTGCGAGGCAAATTCCCTCAACTTTTGCTTGTCTGGGAATTGTTTAATCCCTCCTTCATATTTAAATGATATTCATGCTGGATACAGTATTCTTGGTTCGAGGCCCTTCTGTCTCATTGCATTAAGTACATCATGCCATTCTCTTCTGGCCTGTAGGGTTTCTGTTGAGAAGTCTGATAGCCTGATGGGTTTTCCTTTGTAGGTGACCTTTTTTTCTCTCTCTGGCTGCCTTTAATACTTTGTCCTTGTCTTTGATCTTTGCCATTTTAATTATTATGTGTCTTGGTGTTGCCCTTCTTGGATCCCATGTCATGGGAGTTCTGTGTACCTCTGTGGTCTGAGAGGCCATTTCCTCCCCTAGTTTGGGGAAGTTTTCAGCAATTATTTCTTCAAAGACACTTTCTATCTCTTTTTCTCTCTCTTCTTCTTCTGGTACCTCTATAATGCGGATATTGTTCCGTTTCAATTGGTCACTCAGCTCTCTTAAAATTCTTTCATTCCTGGAGATCCTTTTATCTCTCTCTGCATCAGCTTCTCTGCGTTCCTGTTCTGTTTTCTAGTCCATTAATGGTCTCTTGCATCTCGTCCATTCTGTTTTGAAGTCCTTCCAGAGCTTGTTTTATTTCTGTATTCTCCCTCCTTAGTTCTTGCATATTTCTCTGCAAGTCCATCAGCATGGTTATGTCTTTTGTTTTGAATTCTTTTTCAGGAAGACTGGTTAAATCTATCTCCCCAGGTTCCTTCTCAGGGGAAGATGTAGCAGATGCCGAAGCTGTCTGGGTTGGTCTTGTCTGGATCAAATTGTTTTGCCTTTTCATGTTGATAGGTGCAGTGGTGAGCTATTGGCTTTCTGTCAGCTGGGAGAGCTAAGGCTTTCCACCTGCTCCTGGCCTGTTTACTGGGACAACTGCGACCCCTAGTGGCTTGTGTTGGGCAATTGCATGTAGACTGGGTCTCTGCATCTTGCCCAGCCGGTATGGAGGAAGCTCCCTTGCTGTGGGCATGGCCAGCCTCAGGCTGCTGTTCTGCTATGGCAGGGACCCGGAGGGGTAATGGACGGGGGGCTGTTTGGCTGTTTACTTCCATGAGGGGTCTGAGAGCTGTTGCCCAGGGGGTTAGTGCACCCGGAATTCCCTGGAATTTCCAGCAGCTGGACTGTGACCCAGTATGTTTCCGTCCAGCTGTGGCGTTCCTGTCCCTTTAAGACTTTCAAAAAGCACTTGCTTTTCTTTGTCACAGGGGCGCCGGCTTCAGGACCTGCTCACAGGTCTTGCTGTCCTGTTTCCCTAGTTTCCAGCACCCTGCGCATGCACTGTGTCTGCGCTCTGGTGCGGATGGCTGGGGCTGGGTGCTTAGCAGTCCTGGGCTCCCTCTCCCTCCCGGCTCCGACTCCTCTCCTCCCACTGGGAGCTGGGGTGGGGGCAGCACTTGGGTCCCACTGGGCCAGGACTTGTATCTTACCCCTTTCACCAGGCGCTGGTTTCTCGCAGGTGTGGATGTAGTCTGGCTGTTTTCCTGTGTCTTCTGGTCTCTCTTTTAGGGATAGTTGTATTTGTTGTATTTTCAAAAATAAATATGTTTTTGGGAGGAGATTCTCACTGTCCTACTCACACTGCCATCTTGGCTCTGCCCCAGTTCCATATGAATTTTAGAACTATTTGCTCTAGTTCACTGAAGAATGCCATTGGTATTTTCATAGGGATTGCATTGAATCTGTAGATTGCTTTTGGCAGGATGGCCATTTGACAATATTAATTCTTCCTGTCCATGAGCATAGGATAGATTTCCATTTGTATGTGTTTTCTTTAATTTCTTTTATGAGTGTCTTTTAGTTTTTTCAGAGTAAAGGTCTTTCACTTCCTTGGTTAGGTTTATTCCTATGTATTTTATTTTTTATTAATGCAATTGTAAACTGAGTTGCTTTCCTGATTTCTCTTCCTGCTAGTTCATTGTTAGTACATAGGAATGCTACAGATTTCTGCATATTAATGTTTTATCCTGCAACTTTGCTTAATTCAGTTATTAGTTCTAATAATGTATTGGTATAGACTTTAGTGTTTTGCACTATGTTATCTGCAAACAGTGACACTTTAACTTCTTTCTTAACTAATTTGGATGCGTTTTATCTCTTGTGCTGTCTGATTGCTGTGGCTAGGACCCCCAGTACTATGGTGAATAAAAGTGGGGAGAGTGGGCATCCTTCTCTTATTCTGAATCTTAGAGAAAAAGCTTTCAGCTTCTTGCTGTTAAGTATGATGTTGACTGTGGGTTTGCCATATATGCCCTTTATTATGTTAAGTTACTTGCCCTCTATACCCATTTTGTTGAGAGTTTTTATCATGAATGTATGTTGAACTTTGCCAAATGCTTTTTCACCATCTATAGAGATGATCATGTGATTTTTATCCTTCTTTTTGTTGATGTGGTGGATAATGTTAATGGATTAACAGATATTGTACCATCATTGCATCCCTGGAATAAATCCCACTTGGTCATGATAGATGATCTTTTTGATGTATTTTTTAATTCAGTTTGCTAATACTTTGTTGAGTATTTTTTCATCTATTTCTTCAGGATATTGGTCTGTAATTTCCTTTTTATTGTGGTGTTTTTGTCTGTTTTTGGTATTAGAGTGATGCTGGACTCATAGAATAAATTTGGAAGTATTCCCTCCACTTCAACTTTTTGGAAATCTTTAAGGAAGATGGGTATTAGGTCTTCTCTTAGTGGTTAATAAAATTCAGCTGTGAAGCCATCTGGTCCAGCGGTTTTGTTCTTACATAATTTTTTGGTTACCAATTCAATTTCACTGCTGGTAATTGGTCTGTTCAGGTTTTCTGTTTCTTCCTCAGTCAGTCTTGGAAGGTTGTATTTTTCTAGAAAGTTGTCAATTATGTTATCCAATTTGTTAGCATGTAACTTTTCATAGTATTCTTTAATAATTATTTGTATTTCTGTAGTGTCCATAGTGATTTTTTCTTTCTCCTTTTTGATTCTGTTTATGTGTATATACTCTCTCTTTTTTTCTTGATAAGTCTGGCTAGGGATTTATCTATTTTGTTTTTTTTCTGAAAGAACCAGCTCCTGTTTTCATTGATTCTGTTGTTTTAATCTTCTTAATTTTATTTATTTCTGCTCTTATCTTTGTTATGTCCCTCCTTCTACTGACTTTGGGTCTCATTTCTTCTTTTCCTAGGTTCACTAATTGTAAGTTTAGATTGTTCATTTGGGGTTGCTCTTGTTTCTTGAATTGCACCTATACTGCAATCTACTTTCCTTAGAACTGCCTTTGCTGTATCCCACAGGTTTTGGGCTATTGAAATGATGTTTCATTTGCCTCCATATATTGCTCGATCTCTATTTTTATTTGGTCATTCATCCATTGATTATTTAGGAGCATGTTGTGGAGCCTTCATGTGTTTGTGGGCTTTTTTGTTTTCTTTGTGTAATTTATTTCTAGTTTCATACCATGGTGGTATGAGAAGCTGCTTGATATGATTTCAATATTTTTTAATTTTTTAGACTCTTTTGTGGCCTAGTATGAGATCTGTACTGGAAAACATTCCATGTGCACTTGAGGAGACTGTATCCTGCTGCTTTGGGATAGAGTGTTCTGTAGATGTCTGTTGGGTCTATCTGTTCTAATATGTTGTTCAGTGCCTCTGTGTCCTTACTTACTTTCTGTCTGGTGGATCTTCCATGCCTTCTCACATCCCCATCTTTTTCCATCAGATCCCTTATTAATGCTTATCCCATACTTATACTGGAGGAAGATGCTATGATTTCGTCAAGGTGCTGCCATTCCCCATCTTTCACTCCCCAGCCTACCTGAATTAACTCTGGATGGAAATCTGGATGTGCCTTTTAGTTGTTGGCATTCAACCTTGCACTTGATAAGGATACAACTTACGATACAATACTAGGAAACAATGTCACCTGAAGTGACAGGAATTTTAGAGAAGACACTGCATTAACTTTAATTTCATGACTTGATTTTTTTCTGAGGTACATGAACACCAAGTATTTTCTAATTTATAATTGAGAAATTTTAGGACAAGAAGATTCATTATACATTTCCCAAATAGTAGTAATTGCAAATAAATTATTCATCTTGATTTGGTTCCAAATGAGACGTACCTACTATCTAGTGAAGTATTCTTGAACATGTCTCAATGAAAAATATATTTTGGTGTTCTGTCTTCTCTAAAACATAATGCCAATACAATATTAATGATTTTGAATTGATTTATAAGTTTGTGTAAAACTCTTCACCAAAATACAATCCTGGTATTTTTCTTAAAATTCTGTAGTGGAATATTACAGAAGTTTGATATGTGACAGAAAAAAATGTTTAGGTACCAGACTATTTCAAAACTTCATTGCCTTAAGCAACAGATACGTTATTTTTATGGTTTTGTGGGTTGGCTGGTTTTGTGGCTGTTGTTGAGTTCGGTGTGGGATGGTTCAGCTGGGTTGCCTAGGGTGGCCTGAGACTTAGACCTTTCTTGACAGGATGCTTCCTTCTTGAGGAGGCATCCCAGGTTTGTTTACGTGGTGGTGGAAGAGTTAGAGCAAGGAGAGTCACCTTGTGAGCAATTTGCAAGCCTCGGCTTGTGACCTGTTTGCTAATGTCCCTTTGTCCAAAAGCTATGCATATGGCCACACCCAGTTTCAAGAGGTCTCTTTGTCCCATAGTCCAGTTAGTCACATGTCAAACAGACATAAACCCTACCTGTACCGCATGTGTTCTTGTGGCACATATATGTATATAAAATTAATATTTTAAATTACTAATGCATTCTACACTGCTTTCTTCTGCGGGTATAACTAATGTAGCTATATGATTAAACCTCATCAAATCACCCCTTTGACTTGTTAGTAGTATTGTCAATCTCTCTAGCTAAGCATTATGTTACTTTGTGTTGAATTTTCTCCTAGAAAGTTAGATTTGTTGTTTGCTTGCTTGGTTAGGAAACAGATCCTGAAGTTCATTCAATATATATGAAATTGCATGATTATAAATTATACCTGCTTATAAAAATACAAAGGTTTACACATTTAAAAATTAAAACCTGTGCTGATGTCAAATGAGATTTTTTAATGTGATCCTGTAGATGAGAAATGGTTTAGTGGTGTGGATTTGGGTATACTTGGACTTGAACTTAGAAACTGTTACCAGTCTGTATAACTAAATCTTCATAGCTGCAAAATATTATTTAAATAAGTAAGAATGTTTGGTGGGGGCTATTCCTGTAAACAGTTCTAGAAACACTCAATATCATGTAATTCAAGATACTCATTTTTCTCATACAGGAGTAATCAATTCCATTTGGTGAAATAATGTTCAACAAAGGCTTTTTGGAGGCTAGAATTTCCCTGCATTACACAATAGGAAAATAGCATCATTAAACCTTGCTCTTAAAAGGGATGTGTTTATGAATAATGAAACATACTGTAATAAAATAAAATGCTATTATCTAACAAAAATATATAACTCTTTATGCAAATATTGAAGAGTATAATAACCAATTGTTACTCTTAATTCAGCTTCTACCTGCCTCTCCCCACCCCCTGTAGTGAAGCCAGCCTATTTCCCATTTTCAGCAGGAAGAAGGAAGTTGTATTTGGCAGGAGTATCGGATGTAAGGTTTCCATGTTGGCAGTTTTATACTGCTCTATATAAGTCTGAAGTATTTCCTGCCAGGTTCGTGGAGCAGAGTGGAGGGCGACTTGTAGTAGTTCTTGAGGGCTGCAAGGACAAATGCCACAAACTGGAGGGCCTTAACCAGCAGTTCTGGAAGCCAGAAGTCTAGAGCAATAGTGTTGGCAGAGTGAATGCCAGTCAGTTCCATGGGCCCTGTTATGTGATGGCCACGGTGATAACTGGTAATGCCTTCAGATGTGACTCTTCCCAGGAGTATCTGTCTTTGAAGAGGTGATTTGGGAAAGTTGAAAAGAGGGAAGTGTTAGGGCTGGGTGCTCTTTCTAGATTTGTGATCTGGGGACACTTATGTGCCTTATTGGGTCAAAGGTAAAATGGTGATACCTTTGATTTTTATTAGGTAAAATGCCTAGTACCTTCTTTAAAAAAAATGAATGAAAATATTTGCAGGGCCACGCCTTGCTTTTTGGCAGCATATTTCCAATTTCTGCCTCTGCCTTCACACAGCCATTGTTCCTGTGTCTGTGTCCAAATTTTTCTTTTCTTATAAGGACACCAGTCATGTTGGATTAAGAGCCACTTGAACCATCCAGAATGACCTCATCTTAACCTAATTGTATCTGCAAATACCCTATTTCCAAATAAGGTCACATTTATTGGTAACAAGGGGTGAGGGGAGACTCATTTCAACCCATAACAGGACCAAAGGGGGAACGACACTAAAAATCTTATTGCTTTTGCTTAATTAGTTATTATAAACACTCAGTGAATAATAATAGCTGTTATTATTATTATTACTGTTATTATACAAAACATGTATATAGTTCTTATGATGTACCCAGGCCTGCTTTAAATGCTTTACAATCATTAGTTCATTTATTGAATTTAAGTGAGAATCCAAGAGTCTTACCCTGACGTGACAGTATATCGGTAAGCCAATTCTGTTACAGATTTCTTAGACATTCTTGGAATTAAACATTTTGTTTTTCTAACTTTGCCTTTTCCATTTTAATTATGACATGTATCCTAAAAGTCTTTAATGCCTATGAAGTTTTGACTTGCAAAACATACTGGTAGTTTACAAATTCCTCAGTAGGCTTATTAAACTTTTGTGTTTATTCATTGGTAGGGATTGAACCAGTTTCAAATACCATCACCAGTGAAACCAGGCCTGCCATAGCAGACGAAGGCAGCCGTTTATTGCCTACACTTCATTTGCGTCTCCTATTAATGCTGACATCTGCTGAAGTCTTAATTACCACATTTCCACAACTGCTCCCTTGTCACAATTTCCCCCAATTCACTGTAGCATAAACACGAAAATGAAAAATCTGTTTCCAGGTAATTATAAGGCTGTTTATAAGTGAGATACAAATGCAGAATAATTTGCCATATATTGAACATGGGCTGATTATTTCTGAATTTTACTTTTGCCTTTTGACCAAAAAAATTAAAACAGTATACCAAAAACAAGTATTTAAACTGTACTCATAAGAGCCAAAGTATGGATTAATGCCCAATTATAGGAAATAATGATTTCAATATACATTTAGGTAATGTCATTAATAAAATATTTTCTTTAATATGTATATTAGAGATAAATAACCTTTTAAGTTTGTGATACCCTAAGGAAGAATGAAGAATGATTGAAAAATTATGTAATTTTTGCAAGATTTGTTCATTCATCATTTTCAGTAGCAACACAATCCTGTACATTATTATGGTCATAATAGTGACTTCCTCAATAACTTCATTGATGACACTTTAAAACTGCATTAATAGTCCCTTATTGCAAGATTGCTGTGTGTATTTTCTTGTGGGCTTTACACTATCACTTGAGTCCATTACTGCCAGTGACATTTTCTTGGTGACTTATTAGCCTGTTTATACTCTGTGGACAGGGACTCTGGGTGGAAAGGCTGGTAGTGGTCCCTGATCCCGTCTGCCACATGCACCGATAATCACTACCACAGACGGTAGAGTCTGTGCTAAATGGTGTGAGCACATTATTCCATTTATTCTTCTCAATAATCCTGTACTGCAGGGAGTACTATTATCTCTTTGGGGACAGTGAGGCTCATTGAATAACTTTCTAGAAGTCACACCAGTAGTACTTATGACTGGGATTAACATGCACAGTGTCTGACTCCAGAATATGTCCTCTTAAATATTATTCTATGCTGTACCTATCTTACTGGTTCTGCCCCCAAATAATTACTATGTGGCTATTATATACTCATCTCTGAGCCTGTTGCTGAATGGTGCAGAAAAGTAACTGTTGGCACCCTTTAGGGAATAAGTGGAACTATTAAAGTTAACTAGACAAGCGTAGATAAGAAAATGTGCTAATCATTGTGTCCTGGGAAGTGTATTCAGACATGCAAGCTGACGTGCAGCTCGGCTTTCATTGAACTAGAACTTGAAGGACAGACCAGAGAAAAAAAGCAAAGAAAGGCCTTCTGGGCGGGCGAAAGGGCAGGGGCCAGGCCTGAAGAGAGTGAGGGTGGGCAAACGAAGATTCTGGTGAATGAAAGGTGCCCTTTGAAAGAGGATTTACCTATTTTTGGGCAATGCATTTATCACTTTCAGTCTTCACTTTTGAAATACAGGAAGTCTAATAATACAAAAGAGTATTAGTAATTATAATTACGATGCCTCAGGTATTTTTGGAAAACAGTTCAAATTATCAAACTTTTGAGTTCTTTAGAGACTGAAGGAAGTTCATAAGCTGTCAGCTGACTTATGCACGAAGTTTAGTTTAAGTATATACAAATAGCAAATTTTTAACAACTACCTGTATAATGGGTTTAACAGAAAATTAGTATTACATAATTTTCACTGATGGGCTGCACAGAATATGGAAATTAGAGGCAAGGGCATATGTGGTAAAGTCAAATTTTATAAACCAGCTCATTTTTAAATGTATATGTGTTGGCCGCACAGGATCGCTCCCAAGCCGTGACCTTCCTGTGGCTTCACCACTTGCAGGTGTTGCTCCAGGGTCTCTAAGAGAAGAAGGGGAAGGCCTGTGCACCTGGCTGTCCAGCAGCCAAGCTCAGAGGCACTTTGCACCGTATCTCACAGCTGTTCCACCCAAACTGGTCCCTTGACAAGTGGCTGGACTGGCCCTACCTAATCACAAGGGAGCTGCTAAGGTGCAGGTAGAGTCTGTGGACACTCAGGGATCAGTGGGGGTCTCTGCTAGGTCATAAAGTGCTGTTTTTGCAGAACCCTCATAAAGCATGTAATGGTTCTCATGCAAAATCACATCTGGGTTAGTTGTTTAAAAATTACATGCATTTCTGTATGTTGGGTCCATTTAACACTTAATATGCTAACAAACAGTAATGTTTCATGAAGAGCATATAACACGCACCATTTCTTAAACTTAGTATGCTGTACACTGTTTCGGTAGCAGGAAATGACAGCTGTATTTGGATAAGTCTGCGTTCTCAGGGTTTTGCGGGGCCCGAGATGTGTGGGTGTTCTCTGGAGTAGATGTAGCTTATTTAGGACAGACTTCACCAGCACAAGTCCATGGGATGTGGGCCCTACCAGAATGAAGGGTTAGGACAGGGGAGTGTTTCACCCATACATGGCAGTGGCAGTTCCAGGAGGAACAGTCCTACCTGAAGGACTCATGAAAAGTACTTGTGAGGGACGTCACTGTTCCCCACACCCAGCCCCAGAGGGTGTGACCCAACCAAGTAGAGGTGCCCCACTGCCTTGCCCCTCTGCTCTCGCCTCTTCCCGCCACAGCCCAAACTGCAGCTGGAATCTAAGGAGACAGAGGAGAGGGAGGGAGAGCAGAGGCCAGTTGCAATTCCTTTTCCAAATTAAAACAGCTGTGCCTCAGGACTCCAGGCATCTGGAATAGGGAGGGCCAGTCTTCACTTTAAATGGCTCTCGAAGCTGGGGGACCAGTGCGCTGGATCGGTCATTATGTCCAGGCCCTGTGTTGTGACTTGAGGTGGTTGCAGAACAATTTATTATTTGTTCTACAACAAAAGTTAATTATGTGCCAAATTTCTCATGGAATGACTACCCTAATGTGTAAATATTAAAGAAGAAAGGGGAGTGTATCAGTTCACTTGGGCTGCCCTAGCCAAGGGGTACAGACCGGGCGGCTTGAGCGACAGGAGCCTGTCCTCTCATAGATGTGGAGGCAAGAAGCCCGAGATCGAAGCATCCGCAGGCTGGTTCCTTCTGGGGTCTCACTCTGGCTTGTAGATGGCTGCCTTCTCCCTGAGTTTTCCCGTGGTCTCCCCCTGTGTGTGTCTGCATCCTGATTTCCTTTTCTTATAAAGATAGCAATCATACTGGATTACGGTCACCCTGATTACCTCTTTTTACCTTAATTAAAGACCCCACTCCAAATGCAGTCACACTGTGAAGTGCCAGAGTGAAGACTTCAGCACAGGAATTTTGAGTGCACACACCTCAGCCCATTAACAGGGACAAGGCTGTAATTTTATCATGAGTCACATACAGTGCATCTGTTGCATATTGGTAAGTTTTCTGGTATTAAACTACTTTTCATTTTCTGAAGGAACTCAGATTGGCCATTAAATACACCTGTTATGATAAGTTCCAGAATTCTAATACAATTTTAAAAAGTCTGTATTCATGAGACAGATTAGTCTCTTGGAAATGCTGTAAGAAATGGATTCGAGGATGGGATTAAAGATGGCAGCGTGAGAGGAGAGACAGAGGCTTCCTCCTAAAACTGGATACAATTAGAAAATTTAATTGGCATAACTAATCCTGAGAGAGCAACAGGAAAGAGGACGTGCCAGACTGCACACACCTGGAGAAAAGAGCAGACCTCACCGAACCGGGTGACGTACTGGAGCTGTGGCTCCACAGGACCCAAGCCCCTCCCCCACCCCAATTCACCAGTGGGAGGAAGAGAAATGGAGCAAGGAGGGGTTGGAAGGCCTGGGACTGCTGAATACCTGGCTCTGGAGATCTGCACTGGGAGCACAAACTTACATGTCATGGTGCTTTCATGAGACTCGCATGACTACCAGGTTGGAAAGTTAATACAGGCAGAGTTCATGGGGAGACTGGGATTCCGGCTGCTTGTGGAAAGCAGGGATCCATATCTGGCTCCTGTGGGACAAAAACTTATACCTGTGTGCCCAGCCCACTGGCTCAGGCAGTGGAGACAGGCACAGCAGCCAGGAGGCACGGGAACAGCTCTTTCCTACCCCCAGGCACCAGTACCGCTCCCCTGCGACCCCCGACATTGCTTCAGGGGCTCAGCAGCTCCAGAATAGAGCTTCTGGACACTAGAGGGCACCATATAGAAACATGAAACGCCAAAGGAACCTTGTCCAGAGTAAAATTGTTAATACAACTCCCGAGAAAGATTTAAATGATATGGGCCTGGTGACTCTTCCTGAAAGGGAGTTCAAAATAAAAAATAATCAACATCCTAATGGAGGTACAGAAAGACATCCAAGAACTCAGGAATGAATTCAGGTCAGAGATCCAATCATTAAAGAACACGATGGAGGGTATTAAAAGCAGGTTGGATGTGGTGGAGGAGACAGTAAATGAAATAGAAACTAGAGAAGAGGAATACAAAGAAGTTGATGCACAGAGAGAAAAAAGGATCTCTAAAAATGAAAGAATATTGAGAGAACTGTGTGACCAATCCAGGTGGAACAATATTTGCCTTATAGGGATACCAGAAGAAGAAGAGAGAGAAAGAGGGATAGAAAGTGTCTTTGAGGAGGTAGTTGCTGAAAACTTCCCCAATCTGGGGAAGGAGATAGTCTCTCAGGCCATGGAGATCCACAGATCCCCCTACACAAGGGACCCAAGGAAGACAACAGAAAGACACATAGTAATTAAAATGGGAAAAGATCAAGGATAAGGACAGACTGTTAAAAGCAGCCAGAGGCAGAAATAAGATCACATACAAAGGAAAGCCCATGAGGATAACATCAGACTTCTCAGCAGAAACCTTACAGGCCAGAAGGGAGTGGCATGATGTATGTAATGCCCTGAAGCAGAAGGGCCTGGAACCAAGATTACTTTATCCATCGAGATTATCATTTAAATTTGAAGGAGGGATTAAACAATTTCCAGATAAGCAAAAGCTGAGAGAGTTTACCTCACACAAACCATCTCTGCAGTCTATTTTGGAGGGACTGCTATAGATGGAAGTGTTCCTAGGGGTGGATAGCTGTCACCAGAGGTAGTAAAATCATGGTAGGGAGGGTGGAGCAGCTGATTGCGAAGCAAATGCAAAATTAAATTGACTATCCCCAAAGCCAATCAAGGGATAGAGAAAAAGTATGGAATCTGATACCTAATATATAAATAATGAAGGAGAAGAAATAGAAAAGAACCTTTAGATTGTGTTCATAACGGCATACTAAATGAGTTAAGTTAGACTCTTGGATAGTAAGGAAAGTAACCTGAAACCTTTGGTAACCACAAATCTAAAGCCTGAAATGGCAATAAGTACATACCTATCGATAATCACTCTAAATGTAAATGGACTGAATGCACCAATCAAAAGACATAGAGTCACTGAATGGATAAAAAAACAAGACCCATCTATATGCTGCTTATAAGAGACTCACCTCAAACCCAAAGACATGCACAGACTAAAAGTCAAGGGATGGAAAAAGATATTTATGCAAACAATAGGGAGAAAAAAGCAGGTGTTGCAGTACTAGTATCAGACAAAATAGACTTCAAAACAAAGAATGTAACAAGAGATAAAGAAGGACACTACATAATGATAAAGGGCTCAGTCTAACAAGAGGATATAACCATTCTAAATATATATGTACCCAACACAGGAGCACCAGCATATGTGAAACAAATACTAACATAACTGAAGGAGGAAATAGATGGCAATGCATTCATTTTAGGAGACTTCAACACACCACACACTCCAAAGGACAGATCCACTAGACAGAAAATAAGTAAGGACACAGAGGCACTGAACAACACACTAGAACAGAAGGACCTAATAGACATCTATAGAACTCTACACCCAAAAGCAACAGGATATACATTCTTCTCAAGTGCATATGGAATATTCTCCAGAATAGACCATACACTAGACCACAAAAGAGCCTCAGTAAATTCAAAAAGATTGAAATCCTACCAACCAACTTTTCAGACCACAAAGGTATAAAACTGGAAATAAATTGTACCAAGAAAGCAAAAAGGCTCACAAACACATGGAGGCTTAACAACACGCTTCTAAATAGTCAATGGTTCAATGACCAAATTAAAATGGAGATCCAGCAATATATGAAACAAATGACAACAACAACACAAAGCCCCAACTTCTGTGGGATGCAGCAAAAGCAGTCTTAAAAGGAAAGTATACAGTAATCCAGGCATATTTAAAGAAGGAAGAACAAACCCAAATGAATAGTCTAACATCACAGTTATCAAAATTGGAAAAAGAAGAACAAATGAGGTCTAAAGTCAGCAAAAGGAGGGACATAGTAAAGATCAGAGAAGAAATAAACAAAATTGAGAAGAATAAAAGAATAGAAAAAATCAATGAAACCAAGAGCTGGTTCTTTGAGAAAATAAACAAAATAGATAAGCCTCTAGCCAGACTTATTAAGAGAAAAAGAGAGTCAACACAAATCAGCAGAATCAGAAACGAGAAAGGAAAAATCACAACAGACTCCACAGAAATACAAAGAATTATTGGAGACTACTATGAAAACCTATAAGCTAAGAAGCTGGAAAACCTAGAAGAAATGGACAATTTCCTAGAAAAATACAACCTTCCAAGACTGACCAAGGAAGAAACACAAAATCTAAACAAACCAATTACGAGCAAAGAAATTGAAGCAGTAATCAAAAAACTACCAAAGAAAAAAAACCCTGGGCCAGATGGATTTACCTCAGAATTTTATCAGACATACAGAGAAGATCTAATACCCATTCTTCTTAAAGTTTTCCAAAAAATAGAAGAGGAGGGAATATTCCCAAACTCATTCTATGAAGCCAACATCACCCTGATACCAAAACCAGGCAAAGACCTCACCAAAAAAGAAAATTACAGACCAATATCCCTGATGAATGTAGATGCAAAAATACTCAATAAAATATTAGCACACCGAATTCAAAAATATATCAAAAGGATCATACACCACGACCAAGTGGGATTCATCCCAGGGATGCAAGGATGGTGGTACAACGTTTGAAAATCCATCAACATCATCCACCACATCAACAAAAAGAAAGACAAAAACCACATGATCATCTCCATAGATGCTGAAAAAGCATTCGATAAAATTCAACATCCATTCATGATAAAAACTCTCAACAAAATGGGTATAGAGGGCAAGTACCTCAACATAATAAAGTCCATATACGATAAACCCACAGCCAGCATCGTACTGAACAGCGAGAAGCTGAAAGCTTTTCCTCTGAGGTCGGGAACAAGACAGGGATGCCCACTCTCCCCACTGTTATTTAACATAGTACTGGAGGTCCTAGCCACAGCAATTAGACAAAACAAAGAAATACAAGGAATCCAGATTGGTGAAGAAGAAGGTAAACTGTCACTATTTGCAGATGACATGATATTGTACATAAAAAACCCTAAAGACTCCACTCCAAAGCTACTAGACCTGATATCAGAATAAAGCAAAGTTGCAGGATACAAAATTAACACACAGAAATCTGGCTTTCCTATACAGTAACAATGAGCCAATAGAAAGAGAAATCAGGAAAACAACTCCATTCACAATAGCATCAAAAAGAATAAAATACCTAGGAATAAACCTAACCAAAGAAGTGAAAGACCTATACCCTGACAACTATAAGACACTCTTAAGAGAAATTAAAGGGGACACTAACAAATGAAAACTCATCCCCTGCTCATGGCTAGGAAGAATTAATATCGTCAAAATGGCCATTCTGCCCAAAGCAATATACAGATTTGATGCAATCCCTATCAAATTACCAACAACATTCTTCAACGAACTGGAACAAATAGTTCAAAAATTCATATGGAGACACCAAAGACCCCGAATAGCCAAAGCAATCCTGAGAAAGAAGAATAAAGTAGGGGGGATCTCACTCCCCAACTTAAAGCTCTACTACAAAGCCATAGTAATCAAGACAATTTGGTACTGGCACAAGGACAGAGCCACAGACCAGTGGAACAGATTAGAGATTCCAGACATTAACCCAAACATATATGGTCAATTAATATTTGGTAAAGGAGCCATGGACATACAATGGGGAAATGACAGTCTCTTCAACAGATGGTGCTGGCAGAACTGGACAGCTACATGTAAGAGAATGAAACTGGATCATTGTCTAACCCCATACACAAAAGTAAATTCAAAATGGATCAAAGACCTGAATGTAAGTCATGACACCATAAAACTCTTAGAAAAAAACATAGGCAAAAATCTCTTGGATGTGAACATTAGCGACTTCTTCATGAATATATCTCCCCAGGCAAGGAAAACAAAAGCAAAAATGAACAAGTGGGACTATATTAAGCTGAAAAGCTTCTGTACAGCAAAGGACACCATCAATAGAACAAAAAGGTACCCTACAGTATGGGAGAATATATTCATAAATGATAGATCCGATAAAGGGTTGACATCCAAAATATATAAAGAGCTCATGCACCTCAACAAACAAAAAGCCAATAATCAAATTAAAAAATGGGCAGAGGAGCTGAACAGACTGTTCTCCAAAGAAGAAATTCAGATGGCCAACAGACACATGAAAAGGTGCTCCAGATTGCTAGTTATCAGAGAAATAGAAATTAAAACCACAATGAGATATCACCTCACACCAGTAAGGATGGCCACCATCCAAAAGACAAACAACAACAAATGTTCGCGAGGTTGTGGAGAAAGGGGAACCCTCCTACACTGCTGGTGGGATTGTAAATTAGTTCAACCATTGTGGAAAGCAATATGGAGGTTCCTCAAAATGCTCAAAATAGACTTACCATTTGACCCAGGAATTCCACTTCTAAGAATTACCCTAAGGATGCAGCACTCCAGTTTGAAAAAGACAGATGCACCCCTATCTTTATCGCA
Organism: Manis javanica; assembly: GCF_040802235.1. NCBI lineage: Eukaryota > Metazoa > Chordata > Mammalia > Pholidota > Manidae > Manis > Manis javanica. Next base: position 215,888,060 of record NC_133158.1, on the reverse strand, counting down.
GCACTAATTACAATAGCCAAGAAATGGAAGCAACCTAAGTGTCCATCAGTAGATGAGTGGATAAAGAAGATGTGGTACATATACACAATGCGATATTATTCAGCCATAAGAAGAAAACAAATCCTACCATTAGCAACAACATGGATGGAGCTAGAGGGTATTATGCTCAGTGAAATAAGCCAGGCGGAGAAAGACAAATACCAAATGATTTCACTCATCTGTGGAGTGTAAGAACAAAATTAAAACTGAAGGAACAAAACAGCAGCAGAATCACAGAACCCAAGAATGGACTAACAGTTACCAAAGGGAAAGGGACTGGGGAGGATGGGTGGAAAGGGAGGGATAAGGGCGGGGAAGAAGAAAGGAAGTATTATGATTAGCATGTATAATGCTGGGGGGGGGAAGGGGAGGGCTTTGCAACACAGAGAGACAAGTAGTGATTCTACAGTGTCTTGCTATGCTGATGGACAGTCACTGTAATGGGGTTTGTGGGGGGGACTTGGGGTAGGGGAGAGCCTAGTAAACATAATATTCTTCAAATAAAAAATAAATAAATTTAAAAAAAAAGAAATGGATTCTTTTCCTAGAAAATTATTTTAGTCTGAGGAAATGGATCATTTTCATAGAAAAATATGCACTTGAACTTAAATAATTAACATAAAACATTGAAAAATGATTACCTGTTCACTATTTTTAAAGTGAATATGTAATTAGTCACATGTGATAATTCCTAATATTTGCTGATACCACATCCCCAAGATCTCACTGGTTAAAAAGCATTATCTAAGCTTTATTTATTTAGATTTGAGGAAAAAGTCTGTTAGTTGGAAGAAACTATGGAACATCTAGATAGGCAGGGTTAAAGAGGGGGAAACACCCTTCTCTGGAAGAGTCCGCAAAACAAAATTTCAAAATATATGAAATTAGTTTATTAATTCCAAGAAAAAATTGTGTGCTTATTTTCTGAAAATGAATTAAATAACCATGAGAAAGAAACAAGCATTATGAAACAAAAGCTGTTACTGATAAAGGAACTTAAAGAATCACTAGGAAACAAATCAAATAGCTATTCAATTAGTAAACAGGAAAAAAATCCTTAACTCGTGGGATAAATATTAGAGAAAGCACGGTGTAAGACATAGGCAGCATTCGGGGGTTTGCTCAGAGGGCAGCCAGAAGAGATGTAATATGAAAGAGAAATTAAGGCCCAAGAGGACTTTATATTGAAAGTGATTTTGAGAACAAGATAAAAGAAGAAATGGAGAAATAAAGCAATCTGAATTTGATAATGGGTGTGAACTTTTTGTAACTGAAGTCACTTTTTACTACTTCTATTTATCTTACTTGGTACCTTCTGGCTGCCTGAGAGAAAAGGCTTATAAATTACAAAGGAATGTAGTCCTGCAGTTAGTCTTTTGAAAAGTAAAAACTACTCCTAATCATTAACTGTTTTATATGTTATTTTAAGTTTCCATATTGGATCTTCCGAAACTATTTCCTCATTTTCCAACTATTAGTATCCTTATGATGAGAATATTTAAATCTGTTCAACTATTTCTGTTTTTTGTATTTTTTCTCTCTTAATATTGACTAAGTTCTTAAAGTAAAATATACATTCAGAAGGGTCATAAAAGATGACCATCATTCAACCAGTAAATATAAACACTTTAGAAAGTTGCTGTGCCTTCTCTGGATGCGCTGATGGGAGGTGCTGCACCCATAGCACCCTGAGATCACCCAAGGATCCCTGAGAAGCCTCCCCATTGCCTTCCAAAGTTTTGCAGTTTTATTTTAAGATTCTTTTATTGTGAGGGGCAAACCTAAATGCTTTTCCTTCTGAACTTGGTCCCTAAAATATACTCACGTGGGGCTTCCAACATGGCTGTATTTCCCCCAGCAGATGCTCTTAATACCCCTTCTGCTCCGGAAATCATCCCACGCTTACACAGACTGTCAGCCCCCCCCCAGGACCAAGGCGTGCACAGCCTCTCAGCTCTCCTGGGAGTGTGGGGGGCCGGGGATCTGAGTCCCTGCTACACCGGCTCTCAGCACACCCCACCTGCCTGTGCGCCCCCACGCCTCCCAGCACCGACCCTGGGGAGGCAGCCGCTCTTGTGGGTGAGGAAGGTCCCAGGACAGCCCCACCTCCACCCCGGGCACAGACGCGGGTGGGACATGTGCTGCGCACCGTCTCCGGGCAGGCCACGCGGGGTGACAGCACAGCAGTGCCCTGGGCCAGGCCTCTCGCCTGCCCCCTCTGGGCAGGGAGTGCGTCCAGCTGGTGGGGTCTCCGCCCCCGGCTCCCCGTCCGCAGTGGGGTGGGTTCAGGTGCTCGGCTCCCAGGAAGGGGTGCTGAGCTCCCTGCCCCTGGCCAGGTCCCCACCTTCTCTCGATGCCCTGGCCTCACAAGTCACACAGCCAGCCCTGCCTGCAGTGAGCGTCGCAGCCTGGAAGGAGCCGAGGGGTCCTTCAGCATCACCCGACCCCCGTGTCTCCAGGTGGGGTAATTCCAGGGCACGTCTCTACGCCGCTTCTGTTTCCCCCACCCGGTTACGCTTATTCTGGTAGCTGACTTAGTAACAACCTTCTCCTGGGACCAGAGGGTCCTTTACAGCCAAGTCTCTAAAATACCATCATAATCACACCATCACCTTATATCGCACTTCAGTGGATTAGTATATTTACTCAGTATTCACAAGATGTTTGACTTGACCAGTCCCACCATCTATTTGTATTCGAGGTATTTCAATGTTTTCTTGAGAAAAAATGGGTTGACTTTCAAAAACTGAGGATCTCATTGAAAATTTGGCATATATGGTAACTGCAAATTAGTATATAAACTTTTAAAATAAAGTTATAAGCATCATCAGATCTTCTGGCAAATTGGGGGATTGGTGTCTTTCCCATACGTGATGGCTGCATCTGAAATTCTGAGACATAAAACATGTAATGTACTGGAGAAAGACAATGTTTATATTATTTTTATTACAAACTTATTTTAAATGTTCATAAACTGAGTTCTTTCTGTTTTTGACATTCAACTCCTGAAAACAGAAATATTCACAATAATATAAGGTTAATACATATGCTGAAACTTTGCTTTTGTTACATACTGTCTATCTTGTCACACAACACTCAGAAATTATTTTCTTCGAGCGAAGGTATCAAAAAAATAGGAATATTATTTTAAAATCTGCTATGTTTTGTCTGGTTTATAACCTTGCAAGTATTCCCATCAGCTGTAAGCCAAAGGTTATAATTTATAATGTGAAACAAATTTAAAATAGCTGAAAATATTTATCTCTGGCTATCAAATTATTATAGCAAACACAATAGCTGTAATTGTTGTTTAACATCAAGGAAAACAGGACTACTTTTTTTTTTTTTTTTTTGCTGACTCTTACAATGACATGCACACATTTATATGATTCAACTAGACAGATTCATCAGATTCATCTGCATTCAGACAAGAGAGCTTCAGAGATTAATTTCCTGAACTGAAAATGCACCAGTGGTCCATGAGTTAGAAGCGTTTTTGTCAAGGTCTTGATGAGATAGTGTGGGAGTTTAGAGGAACTAGTGTGGAAATAGCATAATAGAGTATAGAAAAAATTCCCCAAATTTGGCTTGCTTTAAAACTACTTTAGGAATAGGGTGAGAGTATGACTACCTTTAATTTGTTTTTAATTTAAGTAAAAAACAATAGGAAAAGTATTACATTTCTGAATCAGCTAATATCTTAAAGATGAAAACAGCTTAGTTTCCTAAAATCTTACTGATATATATATATACTTACTATATTAGTATTGTAAAATATAAGCTATAAATAATTTATTCTCCTTTTGAGTACTATAATCTGATAAATGAGCTGGAGGATTGTTTTTTTTACAGGAAGTTGCATGTCTGGTTTTAAAAAATAACTATTTACTGATATGTTCCATGCTAAATTCATCATCATTATACATTTTCACCTGTTTTTAAATGAATGAATCTCTATGTATTTTTGGCTTACTGCTTTATATTACTCTTTTGACAGCCAAATTTTTACAGACATCAACTAAATTGAAAGCTAGCAAGATGTAGTGGCAAGAATTGATTTTCAGTAATGTTAACGAATGATATATTAATACTCTTGATGGTGGTTCATGAGTGGTCAATGAATGAGCAAGGAAAAAAAATTCCACCCTTAGTTTTATAACAGAAAATGATCCCACTTAGGAAGGCTTGTAAATACCTACCTAACATAAAAACCAGTCTCCTTTTCTTTCATAAAAGACGTGAGCCTTTCTGTTATGGGGCCATGAGTTTATTTGCTCTCAGATTCGTGCTTGGTGTGTCCCTGGCTGACTCTGTATTCCAGGAAACTAGTCTTCCGGGACGTCCAGCCAGTTGCCTTGTGGCCGTTGGGGGCACTGCTGGAGACGTTGGACGGAAGGAGAAGCTAAAGGCTGGGCTAGTTCTGCCTGTGTCTTTATGTGTCAGGCAGCTTCTTTATCACGGCTGTGTTTTCTCTCCGACGTTAACCCCCCTACCTCCGGGTCCCCAGTTCCTACTGGGCAGTCCCAGGGGCTGGGCTCTGTGCATATCAACCCCTGCCTCTGCTTTCCACACCTGAGGGATCGAAGTGGCTTCCTGCTGACCCCCAGTTGTCTTCACCAGCCCTTATTTGCGTGGATGACAACCACCTACTAAACTCCCTGTTTGAAGAACCTTTCATGGGTTCTGTTTTCCTAGCTGACCTGTAACCAGTTAATCTAGTTAACCAGTCATCTTACCGTCAATAACTCTAGATTTAAGAAAAATAGAAAGTGGTGGTCTTAAAACAAATGAAGCACTTGTAGCCATATTCTGAGCTCTAATGAGCACACAAAGATGAATTCCATCAAACAAGCCCCCGACCTGTCATTTTAACATGGCGTCTTCTTTGTCTTCACCGCGCCTGGTGGTATGAACTAGAACATGAAGTGACCATGAGCTTCTGCTTTCAAAACGTGCTTCATAAAGAGTTGTTGCAAGTCCCAAGCAGCAGTGGGGCCAGGTGCAGTTGCATGAATTTTGACAGAGAGAAAAAAACACAAATTAAGTTCGTGCTTATTTATGTTCATCTTCATTAAGCCTCGGGTCCATATCCTTCCCTTCCTTCTTGAAAACGATCTCATCCATTACTTCACAGTTTAAAAGGAGCCTTCAGTAGGCTCTAAGTGAAACTTCTGCCACAACCTACAAGCTTCTCCAGTCTTCCTCAGTCATGTGCCGCCTTCCAGCTGTTTGTATCTGGGCCCTTCTTTGTCTCTGGACCACATGTCCAGCCACCTTTCTGGGTCCTTGTGCTGTCCACGCTCTGTCCTTCATTTTCACCTTTCAGTCTAAAAGTTCTTCACCAGCATCACTGGTAAGGTATCTCCCACTTTTAAAATTTAAAAAGAATGACACACCTTCCCTGACCGTCCATTCCTCTCACATATGGATCAGTTTATGCATTTGTTCCTCACATAGCCACACCCCGTGAATGAGCTGTCTCTGGTCTCCAACTCCACTTCACAAGGTCGCCAGAAACAGTGATTCCTTTGGGGCCCATTGTTACCTTCAGAGGGCACTTTCCATCACTCACTTCTTAGTTTTCTTAATATAACTTTTCAACTTTTTATAATATATTTGCATAGAATTTAAACCTCTTAGCCTGACTGTACACTAATTTGCCTTTTGTTTATAATCGTCATGTGGATTGTTGGCCAACATTTGTTTAAAAATAAGCTAAAATGTATTGAGAACATACTGTGTGCTGGGCACTTTTCTAAAAATATTAACTCATTGGAATCATTACATTACCCACTAATATTAAAACTTTTATTACCCTCATTTTATGAAAGGTAAAGATGAAGGTAAGATAAAGAAACTGAACTCCAGAGATATTAAGTAATCTACCCAGTCATATAGTTAATAAGAGGTGGAACCAGAATTTGAACTCAAATAGCGGGTTTCAGAGCTTCACTCTCAATCTGTTGTCCTACCATTGTAACGGCTTATCAGAGATTGGAGGACAGAGAAAGCCACCGATTTTCTTAGGCATGTGGTTTGGCCTAGAATCCCATATCATACAAGTACAGTAAGAAGTAAAGAAGACTAAGAACCTTTTGAATTATGAACATGGACACAAAAATCCTAGGTAAAAGGATGGAATGCAATTATCATACACAAAAATCAAGGATAGCTCATGAAAGGTAACACTTAGAGAAAGCAATATACGTTTTATAAAGCATTCACCGTCACACAAACATGAGAAATTAAGAAAGAAGAGAATTTGCTAAACTTGACAAATGATACCTACAGAAGATTTAAAGGCAAATATTGCACTAAGTGTCAAAAAAGGGCATGAGTTAAACAGCTTCTGTTTAACATGCACTGGGTGCTTCATCCTATGCGATATAAAAGTGAAAACAAAATAGGAGACGGAAGGGTTAGAAGGAGAGCCGCACAAATTTTGTTTTTGCCAACCCTGTTATTATCGATGTAGAAAAACAAACAGCTCTCCTTGCACTCTAGAGCTGAGAGATGTCGGCAGTGCTGCGGCTTCTAACAGCCATATGTGAAAATGAATACAGTTCCTAAAGAGCAACACAGGATTAAGGTATGTAGTAAAAGAGAGATTTCTTTCATAGCAAAGCAACAAAAAACATTAGATACTCATAGACATTTAAGATGTTCAAGAACTAGGTCAATTTTTGGAGATTTTAAAAGATGACCCAAATGTGAGATGTGAATGAGAAGATGTTGAACCAAAAATGTTAATTTTCCAGTATTTTCTGAACCACCACAAAATCCCACTGTTCCATGCAGTGTCAGTCAAAGTCTTTATCAGGATGTTTATTCTTTTGTGGCATTTTTCAGTTTGATTTTTAATTCAGAAACAATGAGTAAGTGCATAAAATATTCAAGAGAAATCCAAGAAACAGAAGAAAAAGCAACTCAACTTAAAACATACCAAGACTTTATTAAGCTATCCTGATAAGGATACAATCCTAGTAAGGATATCCTATGAGCTACCCTAAAACAGTATACCACTGGTGTGAAATGAAGCTGTTATGCCCATGGAACATCATTTGAAGACGGAGACCCATGCTCAGATGCCGAGTGAGTATGTGTAGAGACTGAGTATCAGTACCCAGGTATTTCTAATCTACTTCTGGACCAGCAGTTGGATTTGCTCTCTTATTTTTTCTCACTGAAATTTCACATTTGATCAAAATTCTCTATGATAGTCCATATTTTTGGTAAATATTTGAGGGAGTAAGAAATTAATAACCAAGAAAATAGTTGTACAATCATATACCAACAATTACATAATCAGAAAAGAAAAAAAATGCAATACAAATAAACATTTATTATCAATTAGTAGAAGGCTGTCTCTTCAGTAGTTGAGCAAGTGTGAATAATCTACAATTATGACAAAGTAGGCCTCTTTTGTGGGCAAGAATTCTACTTTCTCCATTACAGCTTCTCAGATCAGATATTACTGGCTCTGAAAGCAAATTTAATTTCTCATTGCAATTCATGACTTGGATATCTGTCTAATGGAAAGCAGTGAATTGGCTGCCAATTAAATTGATGCTATTTCAATCTATATGCATGTTCCTGAAATAATCCTAAAAGGATTCAATTCAACTCACTAACAAAAGAATCAGATCCATAATGTTGGCTTTTTCTCCCCCTTTTATTCATCCTTAATTGTGTTCTGTAATCCTGACTAGGTTTCTTGATGAGGCACAGATTAGGGTGATTCAGTCCCAAATGACAGAGGCTCTGCAGTTTATTATTTTCATGATATCCATAGCATGTGCACTTACATAAATGAAAGTCACTTTCCTTTAAAATTGCAACTCCAGAAACTTCTTAGGGGACCAGTGCAGGGCAGGCCATTCGTTCGGATACCTATGCTTCTAATTACATTGCCTCTTTTAGGAGAAACTCTTATTCTCTCTTAGGATGTTGATGGGAGGAGAAGAATTCCGATTCAGCTTGTAATGCAGATTTGTGTTTCTTCTAAGCTCCTAAAATGATTTCTTAAAAGACACCTATTTTTTTTCCAAATGAAATCTTGCAGAAAATAAATTTCCTAAGGAAGTTTTCATCATATTTTTGAGAAATAATTCATTGCTTTAGAAACTAGAATGTACATCATTTAGTACCCTGATGTTTGTACAGTAATAGTTGAAATTGATTTATGTAAATATAAATTATCTTTCCTTGTAGACAGCATGGTAAATATCTGGGTTTCCAGGAGAGTCTTTAAGAAATGATGGGTCACTAACAGCACCGTTCCGTGCCCCCACACGCTCATTTTGTAATTGAATTACAACTGACATGTAATAGTATTTTAGTTTCATATGTACAAAATGGTTATTAAACATTTCTGTGCATCATGAAGTGAGCACCGCGACGGGTCTCATTGCCATCTGTCATCGCACAGAGTCAGCACAGTATTATGGAGTGGACGCCTCCGCTGGGCATGACGTCCATACAACCGGATGATTGTATAACTGGAAGTTTGTGCCTCTTCATCCTCTTCAATTATTCCACCCACCTCCTCACTCCGGCGTATTCTCTGCTTCTGGGTTTGTAGATTCCACATAAAAGTGAAGTCATATGGTATCTGTCTTTGACTTCACTTAGCGTAGTGCCCTCTAGGTCCATGCCACAAATGGCAAGATTTAATTCTTTTTTATGGCTGAATAACATTGCATGATATATGTATATATATACACACATGCACACATCTTCTTTATGCATTCATCTATCACCAGTGGACACTGGTTGCTTCCATATTGGTTATTGTAAATGTGGCAGTAAATATAGGGATACATATATCTTTCAGATTAATATTTTCATTTCTTTGGACAAATATCCAGAAGTGGAATTGCTGAATCATATAATATTTGTATTTTTTAATTTTTCAAGGAACCTCCATACTGTTTCCATAGTGGCTGCACCAGTTTACATTCCCATCAACAGGATATAAGGGTGCCCTTTTCTGTACATCCATGACAGCACTTGCTATTTTTTGTCTTTCTGACAGTAGCATTCCTTCTTCTTTTCTTTTTTGGAAGGATAGATATTAACTTGTCTTTAAATGTTTGATCGAAAATTTACCTTTGAAGCCATCTCGTCTTGACTTTTGTTTGTTGGGATGTTTTTGATTACTGACTTAATTTCATTACTAATAGTCTATTCATATTTTTCTATTTCTTCATGATTCGGTCTTAGAAGATTGTATATTTTAGGAATTTATCCATTTCTTCTAGGTTATATAATTTGTTGGTGTGTAATTGTTTATAGTATTTCTATGGTATCAGTGTGATTTCTTCTTCGTTAATGATTTTATTTTTGGGGTTTCTCTCTTTTTCTTGATAATTGTGGCTAAAGGTTTGTTGATTTTACCTTTTCAAAGAACCAGCTCTCAGTTTCATTGGTCTTTTCTTTTCTTTCATCTCTATTGATTTTCACTCTGATGTTTATTATTTCCTTCCCTCTGCTAACTTCGGGCTTTGTTCTTCTTTTTCAAGTTCCTTTAAATGTGAAGTTAGATTGTTTGAGATTTTCCTTTCTTCCTGAGATGGGCCTGTATCACTATGAACTTCCCTCTGAAAACTGCTTTTCCCGCATCTCAAAGATTTTGGAACACTGTGTTTCCATTTTCATTTGTCTCAAAGTATATTTTTATTTCTGTTTGTGTTACTTCATTGGCCCTATGGAAAGTTCTGGAAAATTCACAATCTCCCCTTCAATTCTGAAGGGTAACCTCCTTGCTAGGTAGAGAAGTCTTAGTTCACAGCTTTTTCCTTTCAGCACTTAGGAAATGTTGAACCACTCCCTTCTGACCTGTAAGGTTTCTGCTGAAAAATCCGCTGATGGGGGTTTCCTTGTACATATTATGTTGCTTTTCTCTTACTGCTTTAAAGAGTCTCTTTTCTTCCTTACCTTTTACTGTTTGAATTGTAGTGTCTCAGTGTTTCTCTTCGGGTTCATCTTACTTGGGGCTGTGTGCTTCCTGGACCTGGATGTCTGCTTCCTTCTGTAGGTTGGGTAGTTTTAAGGCGTTATTTCCTTAAATAAGTTTTCTGGCCCCTTCTCTCTCACTTTTCCTTCTGAGCCCATGTAATGTGGATGTTAGCCTGCTTGATATTATCCCAGAGGACCCTCCTCACTTCTTTAATTATTTATTTTTCTGGTCTGTCTGGTTGCTTTCCATTGTGTGTCCATTGCTTGCTGATTTGCGCTTCCCTTTCGCCCACTCTGCTGTCGGACCACTCTAGTGTGTATTTCAGATCAATTAAACTTCTGTTTGTACTTTCTTATACTTTTTTTTCTAGAATTTAGTCTTTTTTTTTAATTGAAGTACAGATGTATACAATCTTACATTAGTTTCAAGTATACAACACAGTGGTTCACCAGTTAGCTATATTGTGAAATCCTCACCCCAAGTAGTGTGGTTAAACTTTCTTACATTTTTTTATATAATCTCTTTTAGAGGTTTTCATTATGTGTATCCATTCCTCTCCTGAGATCACTGAGCATCTTTATGACCATTGCTGTGAACTCCATCAGGCAGTTTGCTTATCTCTGTTTTACTGGAGTCTTTTTCTAGGGATTTGCCTTATTCTTTGGTTTGCAACATTTTCCTCCATCTCTTCATTGTGCTCATCACTCTGTGTCGGTCTGTATGGATTGGGTGCAACAGCCACCTCCCTCGGCCTTGAGGAAGTCACCTTAAGTAGGAGCTTTCTGTGTGCCCCAGATGTGATCTGCCTTGGCCGCCAGAGCCGCCGCTCTGTGGGCACCGTCGTGTGGGCTGCATGTGCCTGCCGGCCTGGTAGGGCCCAGATGCCGTGCAGGGAGGACGGAGCTGGGGGCACTTGCCGGGCCCAGTTGCAGCTTGGCTACTGCATGTGTGGAACAGTGCCCTAACCTGGCTGTGGCTGCTGCACAGGGAGGGCAAGGCTCAGGCTCAGGGTGCCAGCCCTCCTGGGTTCTGGGTCAGTCTGTGCAGGGTGGGTGGGACTCGGGTCAGCTGCCAGGCCTGGATGCAGCCTCGCTGCTGTGTGAGGAAGGCAGGACTCAGTCACTTGCCCATCCCAGTTGCAGCCCATCTCTGCGCTGGGGGTTGAGGTGCTGCAAGGCTCAGGGTGCTCACCCAGCCCATTTGCATGTGGCTGCTTCATGGATAGGGTGGGGTTTTGGGGTGCTTACCCTCTGTGGTTTGGTGTCTGCATGGGTTGGGCAGGGCTGGGGGCACCCGTCTGGGCCAACTGTGGCCTGGCTGCCGAGCAAGGACAGGGCTCTGGGTCCCAGCCCATCCCAGTTGTGGCTTGGTCTCTGCAGGGCGGGTGGGATGTGGGGGCGCTCTCCTAACCCCCGGTCATGTGGGGTGGGCAGAGCATGGCCTGCAGTGCTGGCTGGCCAGAGTGAGGGACCAGAATGGCTCCTGTGGGCACCTCCCCAGCAGGAAAGGAGAAGATCACAAAAGCTGCACCTGCCAGTTCCTCTGTCCCCAGATAAAATCCCTGCAGGCTCCTGCCTTTCCAGCAGCCACTTCAAAAGTAGTAAGTGGGTCTCTCCACTAATGGTCTGGGCACTTTTCCATCTGTTGCTTTGGTACTGGATCTCAGGGCCAGGGGGTCCCTGCACACGCTCGTGAGGGGCAGGATCTCTCAGGGCCAGCCCCCACGATTGTGGTGCCTGAGTTGGGGCACAATCCTTTTACTTCTCAAGAAAAGGGCCATAATTTTGGTATCCCCCCCAGTGTGGGGTCACTCATGTGGGGTGCAGTCCTAGTTGGGGGGTGGAGAGCTGTGCGTCTGCTGTTGCACCATTCGTGACGCATCTTCCTGCTCCTTTTGTGGGGGTGCTTGTTCATGTTGCTCTCAGGTCCTTTTCAGAGGACGACTATCCCATGTGCTGCTGTGAATGTGTTGTGTCTGGAGGAGGGAGTCCAGTCCTCTCACGCCGCCTTCTGGGACCACCCGTTCTCCAAAACTCCTTGCTTTGCAGTTTCAGCTACTTTCTGACGTGCCGTTGCCCTTCCGAACTTCTTCTGAATTGCTTGGTCACTTCTTTGCTATTTTGTGTTGTTCTGACCCACTTGTAAAGTTTCTATGTTATACATCCCTTCTAAATTTCTCTTAAAAGAATAAGTGTTTTTTTTAAATCTCCATCAATCTTCATTCTGTAAATGCAGATTATTTGTCACTTGAGGAGGTATAATTAGCTTTACCCTATGGGACGTAAACTATAGGGTGGGAAACATGGGATGATGAGGGTCAAAACAGACACACATAGTAGGAGAACAGCTTTCCATGGTGCTCAGAGCGTGGAAAGCAGATATCTTTCCAGTAGCTGAAGGTGATAGAGTGAAGAAAAGCGAAATGGGTTATTCTGTGGAGAATCAGTGACATAAACTGTGAATACAACCCTGCAGTGTAATAATGTGCAATATATTTCAAAATGTTCTCACATAGAACGATATCTATCATATACCAGATGTGGCAAAAATCATTGGGAGGAGTATATGAAATCTCTCCCATTTTCAGAAAGGATATATTAGCATCTGAATGGAGAAATACAGGAATAGGTGCATTTTAGAGCAGTTTCCTTTGGCATATGAAGGAATGCAATTCAATTTATTATTTATTTTAAAGGCTTAAATACTGAAAAACATTCTATCAGTTTTACAATGAGAAAAAATGGAAATATAAACATGGAGGCTGATGAACTCATTAATACAGCAAGATACCAGTTTAGAAAAGTCACATGTCAGGTACATCACATATTTTTTTCAAATACCTTTAATAATTTTGAAAGGAATCGATAGTACAGCACATGACCATTGCACAGAGCAAAAGCTAATACAACCAATAAAGGCACATTACCCTCAATAGGGACATGGAATTTTCATTTTGTATTAAGATTAATTTTATATGGGTCCTTTAAATGACCTCCTACAAGCTCATTCCTGCTGTCTCTATGCCCACTTTGCTTACATGAACAGAAATTTAACGGCCCGTACACTTGAATCAGTACTTTTAACATTACGTGGGTGCATCTCTGCAATAGGGATATACATCTTTATTAGTAAGTATAAAGATATCTGTCATTTAATGGTGTGTTTTATTTGGCATATGGAAAATTTCTGTAAAGTGAAAGCAATTTCTAAATATATAAATTATTACCTAATATGCATTTCAAAAGCAGAAGATCCATTTTCAGAGTTTTAGGCCTGAGCAAAAACAATGTTGTTTGCCCCCACCTGGTTTGCTTTGTATCATTGTGTTATTTTGAGGGCCATTATTTCATTAATAAGCCAAATTCCTAACATATGTAGGATTGAAGTTGTGTCAGTCCCTTCACTCAACTACTGCTCAGTTTTCTTAATAAATGCGGTAGGTCATACTGGGTTCATCGCAGAGGTACCAAAACTATAACCAAAAGCAAGAAAAGAATGTGACAAGTTACTGTATTCACTGTTTGTAGCGATGCTCTTGTCCATGGTTATTATTTTATTCTTCATTGTGATCATATTGTGTTTAATGAGCATCTGGGTACATTTCTGTGGAATGCCTGCTAGGGTGGCTCGTAGACCCCCTGCACGGTCCGGAGGTTGTCTGTGGCTAAGCCAACGCCTAAGGGGCATTGTCACCCGCGCTGGCTCCGAATCACTCCAGCGCCGCTGTTGCCCGAGGAGGGTTGGGGGGCAGAGCCCCGGAATCGGTTGGATTTGCGTGCACACGGCTCCGCTCTCTGCCGGTGAGAGAGACCTTGGAGCGATCTCCTCGCTCGTCTAAGTGCGCCTTTGGGAAAGTTTGTTTGGACACGTGCGCATGTGGTCGTGGGAGAGTCTGCACCCCACGGATGGGACCCCGCTTTGCTGGCCTGTTGGAGGGGTCCCTGCCCCCACCTCCCTGCTTCACCCTTCCACGGAATCTCATCCCCACAACCCAAACACGGCAAATACAAACTTATCAGAGTTCTTTCGTGAAGAAGTAAATTTTATTTCATGAGGGATGACGCCAGCCTAAATCAGCATTTTAAGGAGGGAGCATAGAAGGCGGGGCGGGGCAGACCGAGCAGCGTTAGGCGCCCCCGTTTCTCTGGGCTCCTGAGTCCTGTCACGGTGTCCTTAGTGGGGAAAAGTCAGGAGATGTTTCCGTGCTGCCATTCGCTCCCGCGGGAGTGGGAAGCCAGGGCGGTGGTTCCTACGCCTCCATGTGGTCGAACTGCGTTGAAGCGCCTTGGGGGCGGCTTCCCGAGGGGGAAGCGGGAGAGCCCGGCCACATCTGGGCGTCGCTGGGCACTCGTCTCGTGTCCCGACTGCATTAGAGAAATTATATGACATCCTTTCACTCCCTGTGAGTGGCTGAACAGTAAACAAAACAAAATGTATCATAAAAAATGTTGGGCTTCATTGGTGACTGGTCTTACAGTCATAAGTTTAAGTGCTGTTCAGATATACCTAGAAATACTACATCTAGAAATAAATCGACAGCTACAGGGATGATACATAGAGACAGATGGTAGATAGACATGGAGAAAGAGAGAGCGATGTACTCTTAAGGAACAGGCTCACACAACTGTGCAGACTTGGTAAGTGGAAAATCCTGGAGTCTCCAGGGGTGGGTTTCTCTGAGGCCCCTCCCTTGGCTTGCAGAGGTCCACCGTCTTGCCGCCTTCAGATGGTCATCCCTCCACACACACGCATTGCTGGTTGTACCCGTGCACATCTTAATTGCCTCCTCTTACAAAGACACCAGTCAGATGCGGTTAGGGCTCACACAGCCTCATCTTGACTTAATTACCCCTTTAAAAGCCCCATCTCTAAAAACAGTCACATTCTGATCTCCTGGGGCTTACAGCTTTCAACAGAGGATTTTGGGGAGACACAATTCAGCCCCTAACAGTCTGGGAGTAAAATTATGTTTCTCTATTTTAAGTTACTTATTATTTTAATATTGCTGCAATATTAAATAATAATAGATTATTTGCAGGTAAATGCTAAAGCCTTCAATCAAAATTTCTGTGTCTACTAACATTCTTTCAACCTTGTTAGCAAAACAAAGAAAAACAAAAGTCTCACAAACTTATTAAACCAAAGTCATGTATAGGTTCATAGCATCAGAAGGCCAGTGGCAAGGAAGGTTTAGGGTTGACTCGATGGATGGCTGTGGCCTTTGACCAAGGGCTGGATCCTAAAACAGCTTAGCTACAGCCTCATATCTTCAAGTGATAATGTCCAGAGGATACAGAAATTGTACTCCCCTAAGACTTTCTCCCAAACGTGAAGAAATTTGTCCCAGAAGCCCTCAGGGAACACCTTGACGTTGCATTTGCCTGACTTAGGTCGTATCCCCATTCCTGACTGTCCCCTCAGTAAACCTAACTGGATCCCCACATCATTTCCTGGAGAGAGAAATGAGGTGTTCCTGAGTGACCAGCCTCAAGGTCCAACCATGGTCAGCCCCCCAGATGTGTAGAGACACAGTGGTGGGAGGATGATAGATATGGGGAGAAATGAGCCCTTTAATTGCCTATGAAAAGGAAATGTAACTCACAGATTGAATTCGAATGTTAAGAAGAAGTAAATGAAGAATATTTCACCCAGAAAGAATAGCAAACAGTTTTCTGCCAACGTGTGCTGTTTCTGGAGAGGTGGAAGAAATGGGCATTGGAGGGCTAATCTTTGTTTTGCCATCTGTATTAGATTACGGCCCAGTGATTATAATGTCTAAACCACAAGAAAATAAGTTGGTTTAATATTGGCTCAGTGGATATAAAGTGTCTGCTTATTGGGTAAATTGTGGCATTTTTAACTGAGAGCAATGATAGTTTAATATCATTTCCGGTGTTTTCAATATATCTCAAATATTCTTCCCTTTACCGTTATAAATCAGGAAGCATTGACTCCCATTTCTGACAACATTTATATTAACTTTACTTGCACTTTACAAGTTCATACATGTTTCATAAAAGAATGACATGTTCTTAGAAAACTGAAAATTGTTTGGAAACAATTGTTTGGAAAAACAAATTGTTTGGAAAAAATGTTTAGGCCCACTTGTGTTATAAACTGTGTATTGTTTTGTAAATGCTTTTGTCATTTGAAGCAAAAAGTATGGCTCTTAATTTTATGTTTGAATATATCTTCAAAGGTCTCCAATTAGTAATATACCCTAATATTGAAATTCTTAGTATGTAAAAGGTTTGTATTTTTATCATAATATAAACAATCTGCCTATTTATTTATGGAATATAATAAAAAAGGAAAAGCTTACTTTGGGGGAGCTGACGGTAGGGTCAGTATGTACAGAGTGTGAATGTTTAGAGCCAGCAGGGTTTATGGCCTCAGAAAGAAAACAGAAAACAAAGGCCAGGAAGATGTTCCGGTATTTACTGATTTAATCTGAAATCTTAGAGCCTCACAATACTCCTGGAAGAATTGTAGAAGGGGAAAACAATCGTGTCGAACCGTTAATGACATATATACCAAAATGAGATCTCACTTAGCAATTATAACTAATTAGGTCTGGCAATGTGGAAAATGGTCTCTTCTTATTAGAATTTTCCCATTTACAGAAAACCTGAATTTTCACAAAGAATGTCCATTGATTGCACAAAGAAACAGACAGCAAAACTTCACACTAGACCTGGTGTAGATAGCAGCCCCCGCCTCCCATTTGGGCCTGCACAGCAGGAGAGCGGGGCGCACCTGGGCCCTTCAGCTGCCCTGCCGCCTCCTCCCGTCCCTGCAAACTGGGCGGAGCTCGGGGGTTAAGCTGTGGCGATGCTGTTCGGGTTTGTCCGCGCTCGTACTGTCCCGCAGGGAGCTCTTAGTTCCGTGACCTGCGAGTCTCATCCTCTACTGTCTTGGTCAGCATCCAGTGCCGGTCTTCATGTCCCCACGGCACTGACCACTCACCCTCCTTCCCTTCTGAACCCTTCTATTTTTGTCTTCTGAAATTTGTATTTCAAATACAAAAACATATTCAATGCTACTCTCAGCCACTTCACTAACCACCTACGGTAAACACCCAGATTTTACCAAATTCTGCAGACCCTGAAGGTATGGTGCCCAAGGCTTGCTTTTAAGTCTGTCTGACTCCTTTTCCCTCTTTTCTGTGCTGAGTCACTACCCTGGGTCCTGCACGTCCTGCCCTAGGATGCCTCCGAGATGAGCCAGGTGCTTCCAGCGCATCCCCTGATCCGGACGTCTGGGTTCCAGCCCGGTATCTCCTTGGACCTCTGTGAGATTTAAGTGCGCTTAGCCTACAGAACACTGCACGTCCCCTGACTCTCTGGGGGTACTTCTTCTTCGCTGTGGGGAACAGACCACAGCGAACCCGGGGTCTCTTTCTGTGCATGGTTTCAGGAGTTCTTGTGCAGCTTCTCAGCGATTTCCAGCAGTTAGATCAGCGTGGTTGGAAAGGATACTTAAACTTCCCGCAACATGAACACACTGAGTTCCCACCAAGAATGATGGGATAAAATCCCCTCTTCTCAAAGTTGGATACTGTCGATATGTAGATATACCTCATTAATGAACTAATAAAAAGGAAGCAGCTGTCTTCCTGATTGAAATTGGAATCCTGATCAGGAATTGAGAGAGGCAGGCCTGGTTTTTGGAGTGCCAGCATTGAGTCCCACCAGTGCTACATCTCAGCTGATCAAAATGATGTTTAGTTTGGGTTCTTCCAAGAGAGAACCTTAGTGTCAGGATCTGTTACAGGGATCAGACTCCTAGGAAACATGGTGAGGGCGTAGGGAGTAAGACCAGGGAGAAAGGGTATGTTCACATGTAGGTCGACACTCCAGGCAGCTGGGGTTGATCCTGTGGGAGACCCCTGGGGGCTGCAGAACACCCTCAGATGTCCGACCGAAAATGAGGGTCTGGGATGTTTATCCAAACATTTTCCTTGCTGTGAGGTAAGAGCTGCTGACTTGCATGAATTCCCTGAACTTACAGAGGGGGCCCCGCACCAGTGCCTCCACCCCCCAAGCCTCAGGGCTTGTGGAAACAGATAAAAGGGGGAAGTTGCATACGGTCAGGGAACTGTCAGCAGACGAACTCTGGGGTACAATACAGAGTGTGAACAGAGCATGGGCAGTTCTGTTGCTGTAAGCTGGACTATATTAATGGTAAGAAGGAAAAAATATTCCCAAGTAAGTGGACATAGGCTGGCAAGGAGCTCTGCCTGGCACAGGAAGAAGAGCCCAGCTGACGGAGGAGCCACCGTCCCCCAGGGGCATTTCCTAGCACACGTGGTCTTCTCTCTTTCCAGAGACACCTCGGCCTGAAAGCGGGGCACCCCCATGGCTGGGAGCTGTCCGGAGCTGGTAACATTTCCTGACTCCACTTCCAGAAGCCTGGGGAGTGCTGGGAAGCAGACGGCTCCCTTACCGCACGGCTGTCTGCCCCTTCATTCTGGTCGTGAACAGAAACAGTAGCTGTGTATTAATAGTGGCAAAAATAGTTGGAATGATACCTAGTTGTAAAATGCAGTCTGATGTAAGTTTTGATGTTACAGGAAATGTGCACAACAGAAGGAAATTGGGACCTCTGAAATCTTTCCAAAAAAGATTATAGTTTATGAATCTGTTTATAAATATTAATATAAACATTAAGGAGAAAAAGTTAGTTATCACTCAAACTATATCCATATAGGATCCTTAGAGCATAAAATCCTACCTCAGATGCTTTTAAGCACCATTCCCAGCATTGAAAGACCCCGAGTGAGTTAGCTGTCGGGATAGGTCGCTGCAGGAGTACGAATACCGTCACTGCAGCCTAATGTTTGTTTCTGTCATTTGGGGGCCTTCTCAGATAATCCAGCAGGCTCTTTCCCAGGGTGGGATTAAGGGGGAATAGGTTCAAAATGCAGTGTGGGAGAGGTGAGAGGGCGTGAAGCTCAGTCTTCACTGGGGCTGTTTGGAGGTAACGCTCGTTTTCTGGGCCGCTAAGCTTCTTGCGTTGACTTTCCTATGGACACCTTCACGCTCTCTCTGGGGTGGGGGGGGTCCTTCTCACAGAACTACCCAAAGAAAACCTCACCATAGGTAACCCTGCAAGCTTTAACAAATAGACCTTATGCTATCAAGAAGGCAAGGCCTGTGAGAGTTAGGGAATAATTTGCAATACTTATTATATTCAGGTTTTGCCAAGTATTATAATTCACTAATCTACTTTGCATTAGGATCTCAGGGAAAGCTGCCATTTTAAGATCCCCTATATATTCTTGGGTTGAAATCCAGTTAGACCAAGTGAGAGTTGTTTCTCTGGTGTCTCAGAGAAAGTCTTACCAATCCTGATGGACTCGTGTGCCTTTCCTTAAGTGATCCCTGAGGAAATGCATGCCTTTACTGGCTTCACAGCTGACCTGGGACATGGAGCTTCTGCAGAGCCTGTAACATGGGACACTGGACAGGGGGTGGTTCTCCTGTGGAGAAGCTGGTGACTGAAATAATAGATATCATCTCATAAACTTATACTATAAACTTAGAAGTGAGGGAGGGGTGTGGCAGGCTGGAGGTAACATAATCAAAGGCATCTAAAGATTTGTACGATTTGGCGAGTGTACCAGCTGTTGTTTTCTTGGGCAAGAAGAAGGAATGGAAATGGGCCAGGGGGAAGGTGGCAACAGGGCTCTGTCTCCCTGGCGTCCAAGGTTCCCTTCCTGTTCCTTCCACAGATTTTAGCTTCTTCCTGGTGACTTCTGTCAGCTTTTCACCTGTTATTAGGATTTCTGCATCACTGTTTGAATGAAGAATACACAGAATTTTGCAATTTTCCATATCTGTTTGCAAACTCTCTCAACTAATATTTATACTGAAAGTTCTTAGCATACTTGAATCATCCCACACATCGCTCAAGGTTTTATTTCTTCAGGACATCCTGCATCTAGCGTTCTAGGATCTTCTAAGAGGAAAAAAGGAGCACCACATAATTATTTTAAATAAACCTCAAAGTACAGTTAGAACAGACCGACAATTTTGATTCTTTTGTAAGTTTTATTACATGATTTTTGTCCATTTCAAGTGTCACTTTCAGTCCTGATGTTTCCCCTCACAATTAATTCTATTCTCTCCCAGCAGTGCTTATACATTGTTATGAATCTCTAGGTTTTAGAAAAGGGCAGTTTTCTTTCTTTTTCATTTTTTTGTACTTTATTATTTATTTATTTATTTATTTAGGTATCATTAATATACAATTACATGAGCAACACTGTGGTACTAGACTCCCCCCATTATCAAGTGCCCACCACACATCCCATTACAGTCACTGTCCATGCGGTTTTATTTCTTAAGGCTTCATATATTCAAAAGCTATCAGTGTCACCAAAATAATACTCACTCAATCTTTAATCCAATTTTCTGTGTCAGCTAATTCTTCAGATTTTACAGTTGGTCGCTTTTATTTCATCCTCCCTTTGAGAGATGAAGTCAGTTCTGAAAGTTCTGAAACGCTTACATGTGTGTTCACGGTCCGCATCCTGCACCACGGCGCCTTCACTCACTCTCTCCGTTTCTGGACTTGGGAGTTTTTCATTTCCATCAAGTTGTGTGGTTATATATTTATACCCAAGAGATGGTTGAAGCAGCCAACTAGTTTTGCTTCCTTAAGTACATGCGTTGAAAGAAAAATACAAATGCACATAACATGAGTAAGGACTACTGAGGGTAATCACTCCAGCACCGAACTTCCCCAACGATCTGTGCTCAGTTTTCTGGCCTTTGAGTGTAATTACTTCAAGTGATTGTAGATTATGAGTCTACAAGTTTTAATTATCTGTTATCTCTTGCAGAACTCCTTCCAGATCTCATAGGATCAAACGATTGCATGTCTAGTAACTAGTAATAATCAAAAGTAGGCAAATTTCCAGCTCTGATTTTAAATGTTGTCATCACATGAATTAGAGTTATTTGTTCTTTGGTGTCCATTTAAACCACTGGTTCCTATGACAAAGCATTTTGAAGATTAGTAATTTGTCTTCATAGATGATTTTTGATAAATTTACCTTCTGTTGTACTTCTCTGGTGGGTGATAGTAAATGGAAGAAACGTACAGGGATCCCTTCAGAAAGGAGGAAGACGGATCCATTGCAGAAATAAAATAACAGCAACCTTTCAGATTTTGCTTTGGGTAGCCAGCATTGACATGATGGGAATTCTAAAAACTGATTAGTCACTGGCATTGCTTTTTCTTGAGGAATTTTAAACTGCTCACTTCCTGTCTTCCTGAATTCTCTCAGATTCTCCACCTACGTACGCCCTCTATTTGGGTCCCTCGGTTGAAGCACTTTCTATTTAACCGTTCGATCTGCTCATTTATACTAGTTATTTATATTATTGAAGCAAAAAGAAAAAGTTGGGAATATAAATAATGAAATTCAGCACACATAAGAACATGAGAAGGAAAACTAATTAAAGCTGGTGAACAGATGCATTCAGATTAATCTATAAAATATGCTCTAATGTCATATCCTAATGAGAGATTAGATTAAAAATACCCAGTTAAACCTTTAGGAGCAATAAAATATCACCAGTCATTTGTGGAAATTTCCAAGGAAATTCTAATGTCCAATAAGAATTACTAAAACAATGTTAAAGCAAACTTTGTCTTCTTTGGAAATCATTCTCTCCGAGGATTTTTTTTAAGTTAAACCTCTTTATCAAATTCATTTAGCATTTGCTTGGACCAAATGATTATACTGAAAAAGGAAAAGAAGTTTAGAACCCTGGATTTAGCTCACTTCTAGGTATCTGGTTTATATCTGTAATCACATATATATCCCTTGCATAGGTTCTTCTTTTAATTTCTTTTTTCACCAAACAGTGTGCCTGGTTACAAGGCAGATGTTGGGGATAGATTGTAAGTGGAATATTTTAAAGTTGAAATGGATCATGTCAGGCATTTAATAGCCGTGGAAGTAACTGAAGAAGACAGAAATGCATATTGCCAGGAAGAGGAGAAATGATCAACTTTAAGATGAGATTCAGGAAGAAATTGGGGCCTGATGAAGCAGAGAGACTCCTGCAGGTGGTGCCGGCTTGAAGAAATCATTGAATAAAGAAAGTTAGTGGAGAAGAAAAGATATGTCTTCACATACATAACAGACATTCATTTGAAAATTAATGTGTCCTAAAATAATGATGTCAACTGTGAATTATACTTTAAATTTTATATTTAATTTGGAGTTCTTTCTCTAGGAAATGTTTTAAGAAATAGTTTTCCTTAAAATTTCTTCAAGGGACACTTTTAAGTGGAGATATTACAATGAAGAAATGAACAAGAGGATATCAGCTGAACCCCGCACTACAGAGTGAATGAGATGGTTGTACCAACACATGGTGTAGACGGTCATAATACAGCCCTTGCACATGCAGGCTCTGGGGTGGACGTACATGCATGCACACACACAGATCAGACAGCATTTTAAGCATCCTCAGACAGAGAAAGGCTCTTGCCTGAGACCCCACAGGAGAGTGAAAGCCGGAGGAGTGTGTACCCCCCAGGAAATGCCAGCTGTGGGATTACTGTGTGTGGGCCCTGGGAAGGGAGCCTGAATAGTAGTAAACAGAAATACAGGAGGTACATCCCCAGTGTTTCATTTGAACTTCTGTTCACTGGGGAATGAAAGCCTCTTCTCAAGTGACCATTGAGGTGCCAGCAATGACCTGGTAAACCTTTCTTGCATCATCATAGTTCTGGCCACCACAGGGGTCACATCTCAGAAAGACACTGATGCAGTCTCACGAATCCTATGGAATTTCTAGTATCAGTCCTTACATTTTAACTGCAGAGAACCCAGTCTCTTTGACTGCAGTTGCTTAAAGCCTGAGGAACTTTGTGTAACAATTTGAGTTCAGCATGTCTACTAGACATCACGTATCTTTTCCTATCTTTGACCCACTTCTGTAAAGGAGGCTCTACGGAATTAAAGTTACCTGAGTATTTCTTAGCATTTCTCAACTGTTACTCTGGCCTGCACTTTGTAAGCCTCCACTCAGCACTTCAGGGCAGATAAGCAGTGTTTTCCTGATGCCCATTCCTCTAATGTGCTCTGGGCTTTAATAATTTCCACAGTCAAATTTTGTTGCAGCGATTAAATTAAAAACTAAAGCCCATGGGAAAAATTCTGACTCTCCAGTTCTTTATCTGTTGTGTGGCCGTTGCTCATAAGTTCCTCAGCTTTATGGTCAAGTTCAACATAGCACAAACACTCTAAGACTCTCTAGCCTCTGAGGTCTTTTAATTGCAGAGGGTTAATATAATTTGTATTCATTTTTTGACCCTCAGTCATCAAGAAAAGTTTAAATTATGTTCAGTATTCCTTGGTTAAAAAAGGCAAGGAAGTGGATGAAACATGTTATTTAAATATCGATTAAAAACAGTTATAAACTTTATAGTTAGTATTTAAAGGCATAAAATTCAGTTTTCTGGAAAATCCATCTATGTGCAGAAACCTCATTAAGGAGAACCCTTTCATTTTACAATGATGGAGGATAAATAAGTTGCCACTGTGGTGCTTCCTTAAACCTAATCATATTTTGTGTCTGTTTGGCTGAAGATAAGAGTGCCTCATAGAGAAAGTCTGAGAACATGTAATTAATTCATTGCATTAACCATTAGGATTTGCATTACACTATTTCTGTAATTTTTGTGTAGACTGTATTTTTCTTTGCGAACAAGAGTAATCCAAAATGTTTCATGTGTTTGTGAAATTTGTTAAATTAGCTATTGAAAGCTATGTGGGATTCAGAGGATAATAAAGTCCAACTGATACACAGAGAAACATAGTTTCAATGTAGCAACTGTTAATAAGGACCAGCAATGAAGTATAAAAACTGTAAGCGGTGAGAAACACATGAATTCAATATATGGAACCACAGGAAGAATTAAAATCCACTGCAATTGAACGTACTGTAATCAACCATTCAAAAAAATTAAAGAGACATACATTAACAATCTAATTAAAAATCTTTCAGTGCCCTCAGTTACTCTGTTTAAATAGGATCATCATTTAGTTCCTAGTTTTGAATTTAGACTAATTATTCAATTAAAATTTCAGTGAAACATCGACCTTATAAAACCTCTATTCTAGCCCTTTAAATGGAGGCTATTAAATATTATTAATGAACACACGGCCCATGTGGCAAGAGCATTGGTTCCCTCTGATCATTTTATGACATCTTGCCTTTTCTGTCCTGAAATTAAGTGCCACCCCCCTTCTGGGTGGCTCGGAGAGAGCAGCTTTTTAATAAAATAAGGTTGAATTGTAACTTTGTGATCTTTTCATTAGCTTCTTTTCAAATGCTAAAGCTTTGGACTCCTGCCATTTTCTTACACCTGAACTAAGATTTATTTTGCTGTTATCGAGACCTTTTTGAATCACTCTTTTCCATATGGTCTTTATAAAAACAGAACAGTTTCATTTTTCTGACCAACTGTCATCTGTTTGTACTAAGAAAAACAAGGTCATCTTTTGATTTGGTAACATAAAATATGCTGAACATGAATGTGTTCTCATGTCTTTGACACAAGTGTGTGTGTGTGTGTGTGTGTGTATACACATACACATGCATTACAGAAAAAAGTGGTTTAAATTCTCTAATGGAACCCAAGCCATTTAAAATGTAAACTGACATACAGTCACGTTCTCTGACCAATTTTAAACTAGTCCCGTGTTTTCACATCATGTACAGTGTGCGTGTGTTTGCACACGGGGGCGCAGCAGCTCCTGTGAACCAGCATAACCTCTCCCAACCAGACCCATGAAATACTAGGTCTGCAATGGTGCCACTATTTGCAGGGAGAACAGCGTCCGGTGTGTGATTTCCAGGTCTCCCGCCACGTTAGATTTCTAATGATTGGTTCGGTTTGTTTCTGCACCCACTTTTTTGTTTGTTTTAATGCAAATGCTTATTTTTGCCTTGCCTCTTTTTATTTGAAAAAATTAGCTCCTCACTCCAAAATAATAGTGAGCCACGTAGATTTTCCCGTGTAACTCAGAGGGGAGGCGAGGGGCGACGTCACACCTCCCCGCCAAGGGCGAGCCTATAGGCGCCCTCCAAGCCCGTCCTCGCTGCCGTCTCTCGCCCAGACGGGTCCTTACCGGCCTCCCGCGCAGCCCCGTCTTGTTCCCCAGGCTCCAGGCCTCTCCTGGCCTCGCCATCCGTCCCTGTGCCGGCCTTGGGAAGTTTGCTGTATTTCTATGCAGAACCGTTCATACCGACCCCAGTTCCTACCTCCAGGCTTGCCATCTCCGTCCGTCCCATAGACGGCAGGGGTCTGCCCTGTGTCTGGATGTAGGGGGGGATGGGGTAAGTTGAAAAGATAAACAGAGTTACCTGAAGGTTAACAGTTTGCTTTAAAAGGAGGAAGGAGAGCAGGCGAGAGGGCAAGGCGGGGAGGGGAAAGCACGGGGCATGCTCCTGGCACGTCCGTCTTCTCTAGAATCAGGAAACGCCGCAAACGCTGGGGTGCACCCACTGCGCTGAGTCAGTCTTACGACCTATCCTTTCGCGTGTTTATGACTCCATGATTTTTGTCATTTCTGTACGTACTAAATCACCATTTTGTGCGGCTTTTCATCAGCTCATTTCTGTTAGGGTACACAAGGCTTTATCTACTAGATCGCCGCTTAGTTTTCCTTCAAATCCAAGTGATGTTGGGCACACATGTGGGAGGAAATCAAAGATAGACAAATAGAGCAAAATACCATGACTGCTTTTTCACTAACAGACAGACCAAATTATTTAAATATACAGAAAGTGTATATTTTGAGTTATTACTACATTCCAGCCATTCATCATTCATTTAAGGGTCCTAATGAGAATATGTGTGTGTGTGTGTGTGTGTGTGTGTGTGTGTGTGTATACTTTCTATTAGGGCCTGCTAGAGTGTAGTAATAATTCAATATATTTAAATAAATGAATATATATATATACATATCTCATAAATATCAAGCACTTGTAAGACTGAGCTACCTATATTGATTCCTTATTTTCTTTTATCTCCATTCAAATACATGAGAAGGGTTCTGTTGTTATTCCCATTTCGTAGATGAAATAATTCAGCAAATTGTCCGTCCTTCCCCGGATGGTGCGGGGGTAGTTGTGATTCTCACCAAAGCGGTCTGTGCTCTGATCACTATTTCGCTGTGCCTCAGATGGACTGTGGGATGTTGTCCCATGCCTGGCCTGGTGCTAGACAGGTATTTCCAAGTCCTGGCATATTACTGTAAAATCTTTAAATGGTGCCCGCTCTGTGTCTGTCTCTGGACATTAGCATTCGCTTTGTGAAAACTGACACTTTGACACACATGAAGGCTCCCTTTATGTCTGTTAAATCTGAATCCTTGGTTGTTTCTCATTTCCTTAGCAAGCCCTTTCCCAAAGAGGGCACAAAGCAACCTCCTTTAAGCCCTCTATGGACCATCATGCATTCCAAACACACGGTGACTGAACAAATGTGTTTGCTGTAGATGGATTATTTTGCATTTGTGCTCCCATTAAAATCACTACTCATTTATTTTGCTTTGTCATGATTTCTTTTGAATCCTGGGCAGTTTGATAGGTGGCTTATTCTTCCAGTCTTGATGAGTTTTTGATACAGATTCTCCGGAATTCAAGTAGGGGGTTAAGTGACCATCCCACTGACTCAGGTAATTCACAACTCATGACCTCTGCAGTCTGATCACCTTCCCAGCCCTGCGTGGATGCGACTGTAGTGCAGCCGAGGGGCCATGTACATCTTTCCCTGTTAATGATGAGAGCTATGGATGAATAATTTTCTTTTCTGGAAGGCATACAGAACAATCAAACAATTAGGGAGACAATACAATTTTTCTGATTTTTTTGGAAGGCTCTGAGGACCAAATCAACTCTGATTTTCTCACTTCCTACACAGTGTATTTTATTAACTAGGAAAGACAGAGTTTACTAAATGGCATTTTTATTGCTCCCCTTGCCCAGGAAGAGAGCAGGGGGATCTTTAGCTTCTTTATTACAAAAGCAGTCAGATATTTTATATCGTAATAAAAACACCAGCTGTCATTTGAGACACTGAAAGCTAGGCAATGTGTACAATGAGTGCATTTGTTGAGTTTTCTAAGAAAAGGGTTCATTAAAACATAGGTTTTTTTCCTCATCCCAAACACTGCTGGGGCTCTAAGTAGCTATAGGAAAAGCTACCTTAAACAGGTAGAGGAAAGCCACACCAGGAAATACCTTTGAACCCTGTAAAAGACATAGAATAGAGGAAAATAGACTAGAGGAGAAATGCAGGGGGCGGTGCCTTCATGCCCTTCAGGAGTTACATGCATTCTTATTTCATGTGTCCAAATTCTGTTATATTCCCAACTAATGCATAAGAAATAAAAAGAGCCTGGTAAAAATGCACTTACTAACTGGAATGGATTATGTGAAGATGACTTTCCTGTGCATAAAAACAGACTGCCTTGTAATAAAATTTCTAAAATCCTGGAAAAAAAAAAAAAAAGAAGCCACTTTTTTTTTTTTTTACCATCTCCCAAATGAATTAACTGCTGTATTTATCCACAAGCTCTTTCTAACACCGACTGTCTGCAAGTCAGCTGCTGAGAGCCTGGTATACAAGGGCGGGTGACGCACTCTCCAGGCCCCTGCTGTCAATGTCATCATTAAAGAGCTGGGCCTCAAGCAGGTGAAAAGATGCTTAGCAATGTCAGACCAATGCTTAGTGAAAACTACTGCCACAGATAGTACCTTCTGGGGGTTCAGAGGCAGTTTGGCAGTGCTGTCTCTTTTCAGAGAGGAGCTGGGATGTGAGATGGCCCCCATAAGATGAGGACAGTCATTTCCCATATTCTGAACAAAACCATGGAAGCGCTGACTAATAAAGAAATTGCAACCCAGAGTACCTGGTCAGGACTTAAATATGTGTCAAATAAATACGACAGTGAGACATTTTAATCCTTATAACAAATACGTGGATACATACTATTATTATCTCAGGTCCAGAGATAAGAGGAAGAGAGACAGAGATCATAGAGGTAAAGGCAGAGATAGTCTCTCTCACCTTGGGAAGGTCCCACATGCAAGGACCGGGTATTCATATTCAAGACTCTGAGGCAGAACTTCGTGACTCCAAACTATTGCGCAGAATGCTGGGCTGCCTTGAAAGAAGCCCAGGCATTGGCCTGGAAACCGAAGTTTGTGGGGAAAACAAGGTGTTTGGGGCCAGGCTTGTGAGGTCTTTAAATGCCCACTTGGAAGAATGAAGGTCCAGCAATAGATAACAGGTGCCCAGGGGATTTGTGACGGAGTATAGATGTGTCCTCAAAGTCTATGTCTTTTTTATTTAAATGTTTTCTATTTCTGTCAAATGCCGGGGCCATTGGAAGACTAGCTTGCTTCGTATTTCAACAATCCTTGAGAATAGGTGTTATACAGAATACAGGGTAACTTTGGGTAGACCCCGCATTTGGGGCCATGGGTGTTGCCACTCCTGACATCCCCCCCCCCCACAGCCCATAGGGACTTGCTGGCCAGTATCCTGCTGTACATGTTTGCTGCCACCCACATGCCGTCGAAACAAGAAAAATGAGCTCCCACCACCTGGCATGGCCTGAGAGCCCCTTTTCTTTTCGCTGAGTTCTGAGCAGCCCAAGCACACCTGTTCCTACAGGGCTGCCCGTCTGGACCACTGCGGTGCACACCACTACTCTAGGACAAACCCGCTCCTTTGTTATTCTATGCTTTTTTGCAACTTCACACCAGAAAATTTTCTCAGTCTTAACGCCATCCATTTGCACCTTTGGAATTCCTATTCTGGCATAAAAGAACACTTCGAAACCCTCAGTCTCCAGTGAAATCCCCATACGTTTGGTGCCCAGCTGAAAACGAGCTGTCCCTGAGGTTCGCTCGCCGCTCACCGCCTGCGGGGCTGCCTGCTCCCCAGCGCCCAGCCCTCGGGACCGGGCCCAGCTCTTCGCCCCTCCCTGCCCTCCGCTGGAATAGTAATAGTTTGACAGAGGCAGAAAGAAGATTATTTGATGGAGAAACTGGCAAATTTTGCCTATTAAAGGAGATACTAAGGAGGAATTAGATGTGCAGATAAAGCATCTCTCAAGTTTTAGTATATGACTAAAGAAAAATACTTGGCTTGTATGACTTTTAAGGAAAATTCCATTTGCATTAAGTGACTTTTAACCAAATTCCAGGTAATTACTTCTCTATTATCTTACTTAGGATACCATTTTACCACACATTGCGTAGTAAACTGCAGTTACTTGAAATGATGAGGCAGTGTGGGAACTATTTGGAAGAATGTTGGAGGTAGGCTCTGATATCCAAGGAGAGAAAATGTCAGTACAAACGCAAAGAGAAGCCTTGCATCCCTCCCCCCTTTCCTGTCCAAATGAACAGATGTTCCTTTGGGTGGAGCCCCCTGCCCCTCCCTTGATATCTCAGATTGCTGAATAAGGGAAGTCTGAGAACAAAATATTCTCCAACTAACACAGATCTTTCCACTAAATGTGATTCTTTAACTGGGGAATGGCAACTAATGCATTCATTAAGGTGACCTCAGCCCTTCACAGCTTGATTTTTATTAGCGCATCAGATACCGATAGATGGTCGTTTAAATAGGTGAAGAGACTTCTGACTCTCACAGATAATGTTAGTAAAGGAAATAATGTTTCCATAATAAGGGGCTTCTAAAGATGTATCCATCTTACTTTCCTGTCACACAAAGCTTTCCAGCAACATTCCGGGTGAGCAGGGTGTCAGGCAGTGAGAGTGAAATGTCTTTGCATTTCTTTTCATTAAAGCGGGCTGCCATAAAACAACAAGGATGGCCTCTCATAAAATCAGGTCAGGTTTTATGAATATTCAATGTACTTTGAACTTTTCAGAAGGCAATAGTGACCTTGAAAACTTCCAGTAGAGGTGCAACATTGTAACACAAAGGCCACCACCACTGTCATTAATCGCAGTCGATGACTGCCTGGAGCTATTGTTGGCTTTTCAAAGGGAAATAATAAAAGATAGAGGAATGTGAAAATATTTATTATAGACTACTTTATTATAAAAAAGGTGAAATTATTGAGATCCAACCAGCACTTGAGGTGTTTTCTCTATTTTTTAACATGAAGTTCAAAATTTTGTGTTTTCATTTCCTTCAGCTTGGAGCCAGTATACTAGTCAAGCAATAAGAATTTAATAACCCAATTGCTAAGTATTGGTTCAGTATGCTACATTTTCTGTTGAGTTATGGAACTTTGATTTGTACAAAATTTTCCTAAATAAGTGAGCAGGCTTTTCTTGTGTTTTGTTTTACTATTTACAGAAGTTCCAGGAAGGCATTTAACATTCTCAGGGAAAAATCAGTAAGATGAAGAAAAAATTACTTAGTCTCCTGTTAATTGAATTCTTTCTTCCAGAGCAGAATAATACTGACTCGGAACTCTCATCCAGGCCAAGAGCAGCAGTTTCAAGAGGGGTGAGAACATTGCTAGGTTTAAATTTGGGTGAGATTAAAATAAGGCATAGACAACTCAATTGATTAGCCTTCAGGGAAGGCGGATCATCAAAATTGTAAGAAATCACATGAGCACACGTGGGCTTTGTCACTTGCTCACTCACTGAATAGAATCCCATATTCAACTTATTTATTATGGACAGTATTGTACTTATTACAATCAAGTACCTCAAACTTGGACGCACAAATTCAGGGGTTTTCTGTTTTTTAAGTTTCTCTCTTCGTATACTCTCAAAACAGCAAATAGTCTGTATGATTTCCTTTGAATGGTTAGTTCTACCTTCCCACCACCTCTTCCCTTGATGTCTGAATCTTCTATGGACAGATAGTAGGCAGTATATGATGGAAAAGTTACTGGTTTTGGAGTCAGACGACATAGGTTCAAATGATCTGTATTGGCTACTGTCCAGTGCAATAGCTGGTAGCCACATGCAGTTAGTTGACTGAGTAGTGAAAACATGTTTAGCTCAATGGAGGAACTGAATTTTTACTTCATGCTAAATTCAAATTTAAAAACATAGGATGTAGATAGTATTTTATTGTTTTGGTAAGACCGCATTTTATTTTAACCATTACGTCATGTACAATATTGGTGCTCCATTGAGCACTTGCCTCATTTCTAGTATTTCACACACATCACTGATCTGTTTGGTGTCAGTGGTTTGACTCAATTTGAATGACCTTTGTATGTACCCGTGTAGCATTGCTGTGACTTTATATGAGTATTTTATGCAAATGGCACAGGTTACTAATACCTGCAGAAGTCATAATTGGCAAATAGATTGAAATATTGTTATTTAAGTTATAGCACATTTCAGTTGCTTTCCTAGTTTAAAAAATAAGTGTGGACAGGGTATTTTTTAATTTAAACATTATGCTTACAACCCATACAGAAGAGGGCGATGATGTAGAAGCTACTCTAATAGTAAAGATAAAAAGAGATTAGAAGTATTTATGTCATAAAGTCATGGTGGACAGCAATTTACTGTGGAATACAAAATGTAAAACCGTTTGTTGTAAAAAATGTTTAAGATTGTAAAGTGGACAGTATTAAAGAAATGTCTCCAGCAAATACATAGTGATATTGATAAGAAGTTTCCTCTCTGCAAAGAAGAATTGATGAAATTGGGTGGTTGAAGTCAGGTAAATTTTAGAAAATGCCAGTATTTCACTATCCTACTTGAATCCAATTTAGGAAAAGCAAGTAACTCTGGGTCTAAAAATAAATAAAGTACTTATTTTCTTAAGGTAAGCATCAGCCTTGGCCTAGAATCATGAGGCGCGCCAAGCAGTCCAGGGCAGTGGGGGCACCTGCAGCTTCCTGGGCGGGGACTGAAGGAGTGTTGTAAGGAAGTTGAAACATGGAGAAGGGTGTATGTGTGCGCACTTGAATGTATTTTATTTCTATACTACCTGGAAACAGATGAAGTCTATGTAAGACGAGCGCTGCAGTCTGAAAATGTCCCGCGGGGGAGCGGAGGATGGCTTGCTAGGCGGTGCTGTGAGGAGACCCCCTGAGCAGTCCCAGGTTCATGTCCCCCATCCTGCTGTCCAGCCCGATGAAAGGAGGAGCTGTGAGCGTGTCCGGGACCCTCAGGGAGATGCCCGATTTGCCTCTGTGACTCTGATTCATCTTCCAGTGGCAGCCGTGCACCGACATGACACGCGGCGGCATCCCCCGCGTGGGAGGGCGTCCGCGTGGAGTTCTTGGCACCTGAAATGCCCGAGCGAGGCTGTAGAAGAATCATCGGAGACGCGGACCTCTCGGCCCGAGGCATGTGCTCCCCAGACCCGGCCCGTGGCCTTTGGAAATGCTCACAGGGAGCAGTTAAAAACAAACTCCAAATGGCACGTTGAACAGAAAGGCTTTCAATTAAACGTACAAACTGTGCTCTTAACAAAGTTTATTGTTGACCGTACTGGGCAAAAGAGTACCAGCCACACAGAACTTGAGGGTGTGCTGCTGCAAATTAATGAACTCTTTTTGTCACTGCGCCGTGGCTGGAGAGAGAAAATCCTGCACACTGAGCGCCCTGAGGTGTCTTGGCTGAGTGACAGGGAAGTATGGAAAATCAGTACTTTTGTCAGAATGTCTGCCTTCTGCTAATACCTTGCACATACCAAGCTCTCTGTCATTCGGCGGCAGCCGGGTTCTCGGGCCCGCACGTCCTCTGCTCAGGGTGAAGACGGGTCTCGTTTCCTTGAATTACAGCTCCTGCTGTATTTCAGGGAAATGAGATTCTGTTCAAGCAAGTTGAAATCTTAATTCCAGTTCTTTCCAGAGTAATAATTTATATATAAAGTACCACAGATGGATGTTTACATAGGATATAATAACTCGAAGACTTATTTTATCTGAAAATGGAATTAGAGCTTCTTGGTGCCAAAATACCGACCTAAATCATCTAAGATGCACTCCCACCCCAGGGCTTCGGATGCACCGTGTTCTTCCAGCGGAGACCCTAAGCCTGCGGCCCTCCTCACTCAAACGAGGTCACCCACTACGAGGGCCGCACTGCCCCGAGGCGATCAGTGAGCAAAATGCTTAGCAAATAGACAAGATTGGGTGAGTATAAATAAAATACCTTATTTTTACGAATGATCTGTTGAAAATGAGTATAGAAGAAAGCATTTTAGTTCATGCAGTTTTATATATGACATCTATTTCAGCAGAAGCAGCCTGAAAAAAGAGCCAATTTGGTAACTGAAATTTGAAATTTAAATAAAAATACCAACTTCGCATTTGTACTTTTAAAGAGACAAAAATAGGTGTTGGAATTGTCAATATATCAGTGTCTTGGAAGAGCCCTGGTGTGAGCGTTACTCCGTATACGTGCAGTTTAGGTCAGTTTCCTTTTCAGGGGGAAGATAAAGGATAGAGGAGCCATTCTGAGCCATTCTGAGCCATTCCGTAGACCACAGCATCGATCTTGAAATCAGTATCCAACTCCGAAGAGAATGTCATCGGCGGCTGCAGCATAGCCGAGTCAAAGATGGGCGCTGGATGGAAATGCAGTTCTCACCTGTGTCGCTGCATACAAGGTTTCCCTACCTAAACACAGCCCGAAACTTCAGTTTCTGAACTTAATGCTCTCAGATCTGCCCTTCGCGCCCTGTGGGTGTAAACGGCAGGCTGCCTTTGAAACTTCTAGTAAATCGCACTGTTGACATGGCCGTTACTCCCTCTTCCTCAAACCACAACTTCTGGAAGTGTTGTATTTGAGACTTTTTTCTGGAAAATAGAAATAGATTGGATTATTATATGCCAGGTGTCATTTGGGGAGAAAACAAAATAATGTCTACTTTGGCAGAAAGGATTTTTGCTCTTGCAGTTGTTTTTAATTTTAATTTAATCACCACCATTTTCTTCAGAGATTTAATTCTCCTGTAATGTTCTTTTAAAAGTCTGATTGGGGAAACCAAAGAAATTAGAAAAAGGCTGTACTATTGTAGGATGTCAGAATTGTGAAGAAGCCCAAATGCTTATCTACTACTAAGTAAATGCTGCCTCCGGGGCCTCCTGCACCGGGGCTGCCTGAGGGTCCCAGTTAACTTCTCTCTTAACTAGACAAGAGGTGCTCAATTCCTCTTTATTGAATGATCTGTAAAATTACTGTGTTTTCTAATACCTTACCTTGTTCCCTTTAGAATTACTCATTCCAAACAACTTTATTACACTCATTATATTCAAGGAACTTTATTGTATCCATTGAATTCATTCACATGTACATTACAATCATTGTTACATTTATTACATTACATACATATACATTCATATCAGACAACTGTGATTCTTGAGGGGAACTATTAGCTTCATTGATTATGTGTAACCTTTAAGAGAGTACTTGTGAAAATGCTTGTGTCCTATAATGACAGCAAGACATTCTGTAAACATAAATAATTTTTTTCTCCTCATTTGGTGAGGACAGTTGCATATCTGGGTATCTTCTGTATACATATCTGGGGAGAGGTGTTAATTCAGAGTAACAGTATCCCTCTGTCTCCTCTTTGTGTGTGTTCATATAGATCATAGGAGCTGGCAAACCCCCATATATTCCTTAACCAAAAACCTAGAATGTCTGGGTTCCCAAGGCCGACCCAGTCGCTTGCCACATGGATGAGGTAGATCTGAGGGGCTGTGCTTTCCAGGACCCTTGCCCTCGGTTGGCCCGGGGGTGGCAAAGTATAGCCTGTCACCTGTTTTTAGTGTGATCCATGAACTAAGAATGATTTGTACATTTTTAAATAGTTGAAAAAAATGTAGAAGGATTCATATTACATGACATGAGAATAGTATATGAAATTCAAGTTGTCCATAAATAAGGTTTCCTGAAACACAGCCACATTACCCAGGTGTGGGTTTCCTGTGGGTAACTGCCTGCCACCAGGCCAGAGTCGAGTAGTCGCAACAGATGCTGTATTATCTGGTCCTTCATAGAAAATGCTTGCCGACCCTGTAGACAGGCCAAGGGTGAGTCTTCCGGAGAGACTAATGAGCTATTTGGAGACTCCTGAATTGTTTTCCACCTGCATCCTAAACACTTTCTTATTTGCCTGCTACTGGCTTATGCCTGCCGACTCTGTGAATTACTGTAAACATGCTAGAATGTCAGCTGAACGATCCGGAATTACTGTCTCAGCACCACCTTAATACTGCTGTTCAAGCAGTGTTTCCAATGAGTTGTCAGCACCCAGGGAGGGTCCTGTCTTATCGATGCAGGTTTTTTAGGAATTTTGTCCCAACCATCTAATTCCTCATATAGGTAATATAATACATGTAAATAAAAGGCTTCATAATGCCTCATCCCTGACGTTCTCCTCGGCGAATCCTGTGTGTCTGAGAGGACACGCCTTCAGCTGGCAATACTCTGGGCTGTTTACCAGCAGAGACACTTGGGAGGATTGGCCACAGCCTCTGTTTCCTTTTACATTGTGTGATCATAGGTAATAGGAACAGGCAAATAAAACACACTTCTGGAACAGATCTGGGGACCTATTCTTCCCTAAGAGACATTTTTTGTGTGTTTGTGTATGTGTGTGTGCAGTTTAGAAGTGAGCAGAAGCATGTGATCTCAGCACATAAATGAGAATATTCAGCACATGAGTTTGGCTGTATGTTGAGCTGACTTTTCATTTGGAGGTCAGGCTCCATGACTTGCTGGATGCACCTCCTTTACACTCTCTTATATTTGCCTGGCCAGTGTGAGCCCACACACTCATGGATTTATAAGCAAGCAAAAGGGTACTAAAGCATTTTTCTTTTAAGAAACTATATATATATATAAATTACAATAAAATATTATTCAGAAAAAAAATCACACCTTAATTATGCATAATTAGTTATGCTAAGAACATGACAGAAACTAAGAGTTACATAAGAAGTGTGTAATTCTGTAATTCTGTGTATACTGCCTTAGGTATTTTTTGTTGCACTGTCAAGAGAGCATGTTCTGTATTAAAGGAAAAGTAATCTTAAGACTTCATGCTGATAAATGTAGAGTTGCAGAATAAATCTCTGTTGAAGAACTGATGCAAAATATTCTTATGTATCATTTGCAGTATGTATAGTCCTGAAACTATGGTATTAATTGTCTATCTTGGTTTTTATAGTGATATATGTATGTGATAGATAATCTATCATCTATAATAACATACAACCAATATATAGTGATATAATATGCTGATACATAATGTATAATTTATGTGTGATAAAATGATATATAATATATAACATGTTACATATTAATATATATAATATTTTCCATTTTAACAACATCTAAATTATAAGACTTTTAATATGTCTGTGGTACATTTACACCTGTCCTTTCTTTAGAATGAGCAGGAGCTCCTTTTATCTTCATGTTTCATAATAGTTCAGCCTAGTACAAAATAAAGTGGATTGCTTTTTCTAAATAAATCTAAAATAAAAATCCTATGTCAAGAGAGGGGTAAAGTTTTAGAGGGAACAGACCGGTCTATAATATCACTAAGCCAAGCATATAAAAAATGTAGTTAAGACAGTTTTCTGAGACTAGAGTATGAAAGAAATACATCACCATTTTCTAGTAAACCTGAACTCCACAAACCAGTAATAAAAGAATTAAAGTTGGCAATGGTTGCTGTGTCTAGGGGCATGCCTGAGCTAATGATGCTAGGTAAAACAGAAGGACTTGAGCATCTATTAATGATATAATACAAGTCAAACAATGCCCTTGTGTTTAAAACATTGTGCATGCAGATCATTGAAAATTTTCCACTTCATCTTAGCCTGGGAAGCTCTTCAAACCAGGAGAAAGGAAGATATTATTCAATGGTACCACTATCAAACAAAGTAATGCAGGTGATTGAAAATATAGTTGAGCACCCCAGCAAATGAAGGTGTGAATTTCCTCATACATCATCTTAACGGCCACATTTTCTATAAAGCGACATGGAGCTCTCGTTTCATGTTTCAGTTCTATTTGCCTGACTCCAAAATGCCAAATGTGCCAGTGAGAGGGCTTTAATATTCATGGGTTTCTGAGACGGCTTTGACAGTTGTCAACTAGAGAAATGGCTTCATCAGGAAAGAATCTGACTTATGATTTCTGGCATGCACATAAAATCATGTAGTCATTCACATATGCATTCAATTTTAAAGGTATTTTTGCATAGCTGTCTTTTATGAAAATTACATAGTTATAAAATCCTTTAGGTCACAGTAAAGCATTTTCAACTCCTATTTGGATATAAACTTAATATTCCAGAAACTTCTGTTAACTCCAGACACAGAGTGATTGAGCCATTTTGGTAGGACACAGCCCAGCATGTATCCTAAAAGTTCTCTAGAGCACAAGTCATCAGCATAAATCACACGTCCAAGCAGAGAATTTATGTTTATTTTCCCTTGTATAATTAAAAAATACATTGGTAGCTCAGTTTATGGAAAAAAAATCATCATAGCATTTCTAGCCCCAAGGATTTAGATTCTGGTTGTTGAGTCCCCCATTAGCATTTCACATACTAAAAATAAAATCTAAATTAAAATTTGCCCATGAAATTGAGGTTAGTGCTGTTAATCTTAAAAGGTCTGTGAAATTTGCACATAAGGTGAAGCTATTAACTATACATTAAATACATCGTAAGCAAACACACAAACTTTACAGGAACTTGTTATGTCTGTAATCCCACAGCATTCTCCCACAGGGCTTATTTTTGGAAGACCATCGGTGTGATGACAATCGGATAGATAACAATTCTAAAAGTCACTGAATACTCGCTGAACCTCAGGCTCTCTTCTAGGCACTTTATAGGTATATATTGGCTTAAATAACTTAGGTACTATTCTTAACCCTTTCTGTAGATGAAACACATGAAGTGCCGTGTCCCGTATTTCACTGCTAAAAAGTAGTAGAACCATGATTAAGGGGAAAAGCAGTCTGTGACCCAGAGTCTGGGCTCCAACAAAACCCAAAACTGTCAGAATTTAGACTATAATGAGAATCCAGGTCACATTCCTGCCCTAGAGGTGTTTTTGTTTTTTCTTCACACAGGGATCATTTTTTTATTGACTGGCATCTTTACTTATTGAATATAGTCTTGAAGTAATATCTTTTTGTGACTTAATTTTGTTGGCATTGGAAATTATCTTAAGGATAATCTGAATTCTTGAAGTGGAGTCTCTCTCTTTTCCTTTTTTTATTCATTGTTTTCACATTCTTTACATTCAAACAGATGAAAGAAACAACAGCTGGTTTGAGTGCTGGTAGTGCATTTAGAGAACAAGAATTTCCAAACATCCAGTATTTGCTATTGGACTTATATGTATAAAAATACAGAAGCCTAAAATGTTAATTTTTAAGAGTTTACTGAGAACTGACTAGTGATTATGAAGGGGGAGGGGTTGGGTGGGCAGGGAGGGGCATAAAGGGGCACAATGACTTGCAATCACAATATACATTGGTCACAGGGATGGTAGGATGGCACAGAGAACACAGTCCGTGGTCTGTAAAACCTTTCTGCATTGATAGACGGTAACCGCACCAGAGGGGCTGAGGGTTTCATAATACGGGTAACTGCTGAACCATGGTGCTGTGTACTTGAAACCAATCTAAGATTGTGTATCAATGATACTTGAATTTAAAAAAAAAAAAAAGAAAGAAAAGATGGACCCCAGCCCACCTTAGTTTCCTTAGACGGCAGGTGCTGTGACTTAACATGGACTGTCACACTTCTGTGTTTCTGTGTAGGTTGTTTAGGGCGGTTAAAAAGTGACCCAACCTCAGCCTCTAACAGAAACTCTATTCAATCTCCTGCCGGGACACCAGTTCACCTACATTTTCCTGAGCAGCTCTTCCCCTCATTCTCCATAGCACCTGTTTGGGAATTCTTTCCTGAAATATCTAATCCTCTTTCTCCCCACCTTTTTCTGCCGACATCCATGCATCCTCCTTCGCAGGAAAACTACAGACAGAGGCGCTAAGCCCTCCTACAAGCTCATGTGGAAACACAGCGTGCGTCTCCATGTCTGTCTTTCCCTCTGTAACACCCCTGCCTGAGCTCAGGATGCCGCGCGTCCCGCCGCCTCCGAATCCGAAGCACGATGTGCTTGTAGTTACCTCCTTCTTCTCTTCCGGATCGGGAAGCCCTCGTGTCCCCAAGGATGGCGCGGACGGGGCTGAGGCCACACACACCTCATGGTCCTGAAATCATGAGCCACGTTGCCATATCCATACTATTTCCTTCCGCTCAGTTCTCAAAGTTAGTTCCAGTTTCTGAAAGTGTTCACGAAAGGCACCAATGACTTCACTGCTTTCAGAAAGAAATCTGACACACAGGCACTCCTTTCTTATTGCCCTTTTTTTTTTTCTTTTCGATTGTGACTCTGTGTCTCCCTTGAAAGCACTCTTTCTCCTGGGTTATGTTTGTTTCTAACACACACTCTGACCTAGATGTATCTTCGAGATTTATCGCTTTATATAATCCTTAATATTGGCATTATCTGAAGTACTTTTTTCTTCTCAGTTAAATATCTGATCTTTTCTCTAACCTGAGGCCAGTTCACTAAGGAGGTTTTTTTTTTTTTTTTTTTTGAGAGGGCCCCTCTCATATTTATTGATCAAATGGTTGTTAACAACAATAAAATTCAGTATAGGGGGGTCAATGCTCAATGCACAATCATTAATCCATCTCAAGTCTAACTCTCGTCAGTCTCCAATCTTCTGAAGCATAACGAATTCTTACATAGTGAATAAATTCTTACATGGTGAACAGTACAAGGGCAGTCATCACAGAAACTTTCGGTTTTGATCACACATTATGACCTATAAACAATCAGGTCAAATATGAATATTCGTTTGATTTTTGTACTTGATTTATATGTTGATCCCACATTTCTCCCTTTATTATTATTATTATTTTTATTTTTAATAAAATGCTGAAGTGGTAGGTAGATGCAAGATAAAGGTAGAAAACATAGTTTAGTGCTGTAAGAGGGCAAATGTAGATGATCAGGTGTGTGCCTGTGGCTAGACAAGGGCAGCAAAACATCCACGGATGCAGAAGATTTCTCTCAAAGCAGGGAGGGTGAGGTTCTGAGCCTCACCTCTGTTGATCCCTAATTTCTCACCTGATGGCCCCCCTGCGACTGTGCCTGTCTTAGGTTGTTCCTCCCTTGAGGAATCTTACCCGTCTCTGGCTAACCAGTCATCTTCCGGGGCCATACAGGGAAATGTAAAGTTGGTAAGTGAGAAAGAAGCCATATTGTTTGAAAAGGTTAGCTTTTTACTTCTTTGCAGATTTATGCCCTGTGGCTTCTATGCCCAGCACTTGTCTCGAGGTATCTTTACCACCTGGAGGAATTATGATACTCGGTAAATTCGATATGAGGCACGAATTCTATTTAAGGGTTGTAATTAGGAAGAAAGAAGAAAAGATACAGATGTAGCATATGAAGGAAACATGGGAGGATTGATTATTTCTTTGACATATCTTCTTGTAGAGTACCTTAAGTATGTATAGGTTTTAAACTACTAACTAATTTGCACACACATATTAACATAATAGGAATATGGTGACATAAACAAAGCAAATCTATAATTACCATCCATCTCCAGTGAAGCCAAGAAAACCATTTAGGCACCCTAGGCATTTGTGAAAATTAGTCTATGATATGATGGATATTGTCCAACTGTACTTGAACAGTCTGAGAGAAATCAGACAAATTAAAGCAGCCCATTTCTGGGATCTGTTCACATCCCATATGTTCTTTTAACCGTAGATAGTCTATAGTCATGAGATTTTGGGGCGCTACAACTTGCACCCCTCCCAACTCCTGGTTGAGTTCCAACAGTACAGATCCGGTCAAATTCGTTGTCTCACTGTATGCACATGCCAGCCTAGACATCTCCCTCCTCCTTCTTATGGCAAGTCCAGGAGACGGTGGGCTGGATGCAGCCACAACCGCAGCATCGTCCGGATCCCTGTGGAGGCTTTTTGATGATCATCCCCCGGCACGAGTCCTCCAGAGAGTGCTGATGCCGGAAGCTCCTCCTCATATCGTATCTTAGTTCATTTTCTAGGTATCCGAGCTAGGCCTTGATCTTCTGCATAGAAACAAACAGACCCTTTGCCCACACTTTGACATGCCCTCTATACCACTGTGTAGAACTCATTGGAGGTCAGCACACAGGGACTGCTTTTTTTTTTTATTAAGAGAAAGGAATATTATCAGAAAAGAGTACCTCCATAGCTGATCATCTGACACCCTTTAAGTGATCAACATTAAGGATATTTAAAGCATGCATTGATCTTTGATTTACCAATAGTTTTATCCTATCAAGGAGTAATCCCCCTTTTCTTTCTTTCTTTCTTTCATTCTTTTTTTTTTTTAATTTTTTATCTATACTTACATGAAGAATACTATGTTTACTATGCTCTCCCCTATATCAGGTCCCCTCTAACAACCACATTACGGTTACTGTCCATCAGCTTAGCAAAATGTTGTAGAGTCACTACTTGTCCTCTCTGTGTTGTGCAGCCCACCCTCCCCTTTCTCCCTCCCCGCCATGCATGCTAATCTTAATATCCCCCTTCTTCTCCCCCCCCCTTATCCCTCCCTGCCCACCCATCCTCCCCAGTTCCTTTCCCTTTGGTACCTGTTAGTCCATTTTTGGGTTCTGTAATTCCGCTGCTGTTTTGTTCCTTCAGTTTTTCCTTTGTTCCTATACTCCTCAGATGAGTGAAATCATTTGGTATTTCTCTTTCTCCGCTTGGCTTATTTCACTGAGCATAATACTCTCCAGCTCCATCCATGTTGCTGCAAATGGTTGGATTTTTCCACTTCTTATGGCTGAGTAGTATTCCATTGTGTATATGTACCACATTTTCTTTATCCATTCATCTACCGATGGACATTTAGGTCGCTTCCAATTCTTGGCTATTGTCAATAGTGCTGCGATAAACATAGGGGTGCATCTGTCTTTCTCAAACTTAATTGCTGCGTTCTTAGGGTAAATTCCTAGAGGTGGAATTCCTGGGTCAAATGGTAGGTCTGTTTTGAGCATTTTGATGCACCTCCATACTGCTTTCCACAATGGTTGAACTAATTTACATTCCCACCAGCAGTGTAGGAGGGTTCCCCTTTCTCCACAGCCTCGCCAACATTTGTTGTTGTTTGTCTTTTGGATGGCAGCTATCCTTACTGGTGTGAGGTGATACCTCATTGTAGTTTTAATTTGCATTTCTCTGATAATTAGCGATGTGGAGCATCTTTTCTTATGTCTCTTGGCCATCTGTATTTCTTTTTTAAAGAACTGTCTGTTCAGTACCTCTGCCCATTTTTTAATTGGGTTATTTGTTTTTTGTTTGTTGAGGCATGTGAGCTCTTTATATATTCTGGACGTCAAGCCTTTATCGGATGTGTGATTTTCAAATATATTCTCCCATACTGTAGGGTTCCTTTTTATTCTATTGATGGTGTCTTTTGCTGTACAGAAGCTTTTCAGCTTAATGTAGTCCCACTTGCTCATTTTTGCTGTTGTTTTCCTTGCCCAGGGAGATATGTTCAAGAAGAGGTCACTCATGTTTATGTCTAAGAGGTTTTTGCCTATGTTTTTTTTCCAAGAGTTTAATGGTTTCATGACCTACATTCAGGTCTTTGATCCATTTTGGGTTTACCTTTGTATATGGGGTTAGACAATGGTCCAGTTTCATTCTCCTACATGTAGCTGTCCAGTTTTGCCAGCACCATCTGTTGAAGAGACTGTCATTTCCCCATTGTATGTC
Source organism: Manis javanica (assembly GCF_040802235.1). Classification (NCBI taxonomy): domain Eukaryota; kingdom Metazoa; phylum Chordata; class Mammalia; order Pholidota; family Manidae; genus Manis; species Manis javanica. Next base: position 215,845,234 of record NC_133158.1, on the reverse strand, counting down.
CTTGGCTCCTTTATCAAATATTAATTGACCATATATGTTTGGGTTAATGTCTTGAGTCTCTAATCTGTTCCATTGGTCTGTGGCTCTTTTCTTGTGCCAGTACCAAATTGTCTTGATTACTATGGCTTTGTAGTAGAGCTTGAAGTTGGGGAGTGAGATCCCCCCTACTTTATTCTCCTTTTTCAGGATTGCTTTGGCTATTCGGGGTCTTTGGTGTTTCCATATGAGTTTTTGAATTATTTGTTCCAATTCATTGAAGAATGTTGCTGGTAATTTGAGAGGGATTGCATCAAATCTGTATATTGCTTTGGGCAGGATGGCCATTTTGACGATATTAATTCTTCCTAGCCATGAGCATGGGATGAGTTTCCATTTATTAGTGTCCCCTTTAATTTCTCTTAAGAGTGACTTGTAGTTTTCAGAGTATAAGTCTTTCACTTCTTTGGTTAGGTTTATTCCTAGGTAGTTTATTCTTTTTGATGTAATGGTGAATGGAATTGTTTTCCTGATTTCTCTTTCTATTGGTTCATTGTTAGTGTATAGGAAAGCTACAGATTTCTGTGTGTTAATTTTGTATCCTGCAACTTTGCTGTATTCCGATATCAGTTCTAGTAGTTTTGGAGTGGAGTCTTTAGGGTTTTTTATGTATAGTATCATATCATCTGCAAATAGTGACAGTTTAACTTCTTCTTTACCAATCTGGATTCCTTGTATTTCTTTGTTTTGTCTGATTGCAGTGGCTAGGACCTCCAGTACTATGTTAAGTAACAGTGGGCGAGAGTGGCCATCCCTGTCTGGTTCCTGATCTCAGAGGAAAAGCTTTCAGCCTCTCGCTGTTCAGTATGATGTTGGCTGTGGGTTTATCATATATGACCTTTATTATGTTGAGGTACTTGCCCTCTATACCCATTTTGCTGAGAGTTTTTATCATGAATGGATGTTGAATTTTGTCAAATCCTTTTTCAGCATCTATGGAGATGATCATGTGGTTTTTGTCTTTCTTTTTGTGGATGTGGTGGATGATGTTGATGGATTTTCGAATGTTGTACCATCCTTGCATCCCTGGGATGAATCCCACTTGGTCATGGTGTATGATCCTTTTGATATACTGTTGAATTCTGTTTGCTAATATTTTATTGAGTATTTTTGCATCTACATTCATCAGGGATATTGGTCTGTAATTTTCTTTTTTTTGTGGGGTCTTTGCCTGGTTTTGGTATTAGGGTGATGTTGGCTTCATAGAATGAGTTTGGGAGTATTCCCTCTTCTTCTATTTTGTGGAACACTTTAAGGAGAATGGGTATTATGTCTTCTCTGTGTGTCTGATAAAATTCCGAGGTAAATCCATCCGGCCCCGGGGTTTTGTTCTTGGGTAGTTTTTTGATTACTGTTTCAATTTCTTTGCTCGTAATTGGTTTGTTTAACTTTTGTGTTTCTTCCTTGGTCAGTCTTGGGAGGTTGTATTTTTCTAGGAAGTTGTCCATTTCTTCTAGGTTTTCCAGCTTGTTGGCATATAGGTTTTCATAGTAGTCTTTAATAATTCTTTGTATTTCTGTGGAGTCTGTTGTGATTTTTCCATTCTCATTTCTGATTCTATTGATTTGTGTTGATTCTCTTTTTCTCTTAATAAGTCTGGCTAGAGGCTTATCTATTTTGTTTATTTTCTCAAAGAACCAGCTCTTGGTTTCGTTGATTTTTTCTATTGTTTTATTCTTCTCAATTTTGTTTATTTCTTCTCTGATCTTTATTATGTCCCTCCTTCTGCTGACTTTAGGCCTCATTTGTTCTTCTTTTTCCAGTTTTGATAATTGTGATGTTAGACTATTCATTTGGGATTGTTCTTCCTTCTTCAAGTGTGCCTGGATTGCTATATGCTTTCCTCTTAAGACTGCTTTCGCTGCGTCCCACAGAAGTTGGGGCTTAGTGTTGTTGTTGTCATTTGTTTCTATATATTCCTTGATGTCTATTTTGATTTGTTCATTGATCCATTGATTATTTAGTAGCATGTTGCTAAGCCTCCATGTGTTTGTGAGCCTTTTTGTTTTCTTCGTAGAGTTTATTTCTACTTTTATACCTTTGTGGTCTGAAAAATTGGTTGGTAGAATTTCAATATTTTGGAGTTTACTGAGGCTCTTTTAGTGAGCTAGTATGTGGTCTATTCTGGTGAATGTTCCATGTGCACTTGAGAAGAAAGTATATCCTGTTGCTTTTGGATGTAGAGTTCTATAGATGTCTATTAGGTCCATCTGTTCTAGGGTGTTGTTCAGTGTCTCTGTGTCTTTACTTATTTTCTGCCCGGTGGATCTATCCTTCGGGGTGAGTGGTGTGTTGAAGTCTCCTAAAATGAATGCACTGCAGTCTATTTCCCTCATTAGTTCTGTTAGTATTTGCTTCACATATGCTGGTGCTCCTGTATCGGGTGCATATATATTTAGAATGGTTATATCCTCTTGTTGGACTGAGCCCTTTATTATTATGTAGTGTCCTTCTTTATCTCTTGTTACTTTCTTTGTTTTGAAGTCTATTTTGTCTGATATTAGTACTGCAACCCCTGCTTTCTTCTCACTGTTGTTTGCCTGAAATATGTTTTTCCATCCCTTGACTTTTAGTCTATGCTTATCTTTGGGTTTAAGGTGAGTTTCTTGTAAGCAGCATATAGATGGGTCTTGCTTTTTTATCCATTCTATTACCTTGTGTCTTTTGATTGGTGCATTAAGTCCATTTACATTTAGGGTGACTACTGAAAGATATGTACTTATTGCCATTGCAGGCTTTAGATTCGTGGTTACCAAAGGTTCAAGGTTAGCTTCTTTAGTATCTTACTGCCTAACTTAGCTCGCTTATTGAGCTGTTATATACACTGTCTGGAGATTCTTTTCTTCTGTCCCTTCTTATTCCTCCTCCTCCATTCTTCATATGTTGTGTGTTTTGTTCTGTGCTCTTTTTAGAGGTGCTCCCTGTAGGATGCCCTGTAGAGGTGGTTTGTGGGAAGCAAATTCCCTCAGCTTTTGCTTGTCTGGGAATTGTTTAATCTCGCCATCATATGTAAATGATAGTCGTGCTGGATACAGTATCCTTGGTTCAAGGCCCCTCTGTTTCATTGCATTAGGTATATCATGCCATTCTCTTCTGGCCTGTAGGGTTTCTGTTGAGAAGTCTGATGTTAGCCTGATGGGTTTTCCTTTATAGGTGACCTTTTTCTCTCTAGCTGCCTTTAAAACTCTTTCCTTGTCCTTGATCCTTGCCATTTTAATTACTATGTGTCTTGGTGTTGTTCTCCTTGGATCCTTTCTGTTGGGGATTCTGTATAATTCCATGGTCTGTTCAATTATTTCCTCCCCCAGTTTGGGGAAGTTTTAAGGAATTATTTCTTCAAAGAGACTTACTATCCCTTTTCCTCTTCTTCTTCTGGTATCCCTATAATACGAATGTTATTCCTTGTGGCTTGGTCACATATTTCTCTTAGTGTTGTTTCATTCCTGGAGATCCTTTTATCTCTCTCTATGTCAGCTTCTATGCGTTCCTGTTCTCTGGCTTTTATTCCTTCAATGGCCTCTTGCATCTTATCCATTCTGCTTATAAATCCTTCCAGGGATTGTTTCACTTCTGTGATCTCCTTCCTGACATCTGTGATCTCCCTCCGGACTTCATCCCACTGCTCTTGCATTTTTCTCTGCATCTCATCCCATTGCTCTTGCATTTTTCTCTGCATCTCTGTCAGCATGTTCATGATTTTTATTTTGAATTCTTTTTCAGGAGGACTGGTTATGTCTGTCTCCTTCTCAGGGGTTGTCTCTGTGATCTTTGTCTGCCTGTAGTTTTGTCTTTTTATGGTGATAGAGATAGTGTGCAGAGCTGGTACAAGTGACCGCTGGAAGAGCTTCCCTTCTTGTTGGTTTGTGGCCTTCCTCACCTGGGAGAATAGCGACCTCTAGTGGCTTGTGCTGGGCAGCTGTGTGCAGACTGGGCTTCTGCTTCCTGCCCGGTTGCTTTGGGGTTTATCTCCGCTGTTGCTGTGGGCTTGGCCTGGCTGGGGCTGTTCTTCCAAAATGGTGGAGCCCCATTGGAGGGGGAGCCACTGGGAGGCTATTTATCTCCGTAAGGGGCCTCTGTGCTCCCTGCTACCCAAGGGGTTAGAGTGCCCAGAGATCCCCAGATTCCCTGCCTCTGGTCTAAGTGATCTCTCCTGCCCCTTTAAGACTTCCAAAAAGCACTCCCCTTCGCAAGGTGCTGGGTTCTTGCAGGTGTGGATGTGGTCTGGATGTTGTCCTGTGTCCTGTGGTCTCTATTTTAGGAAGATTTTTCTTTGTTATATTTTCATAGCTCTATGTGTTTTGGGGAGGAGATTTCCACTGCTCTACTCACGCCGCCATCTTGGCTCCGCCACTAAGGAGGTTTTTTTGTCTCCCGTCTTCTGGTTGAATGCATACAGGCAGCGCTTGCTTTGCACGGTTCTTATATACGTGGATTCCAGTGACCGCAGTTCAGATAAATAACATGAGCCCCCAACACCACCAGTGAAGTTTCAGTTGACCCCACGTTAGCTGGGAGCCATTACATGCAGGGCTGAGCGTGCCGCTAGCTCTTCAGCCCACAAGTCCCTGCACAAATGACAGATGCGCCTTGTGATCTGCGGCCGGTCGTCCCTTCTTGCAAAGTCCGTGGGTGTTTTTCCTGCTCATCAGTGACCCAGCTCACACGCAGGTGGCAGAGCTGGCCGTTGTGGCGCCTCCTCATCTCCCAGTAATAAATCTATGACATATTTTACAGAGAAGGATAATCAAAAGACAATTGGTCAATAAAGATGAAAGAGCAGTAAAAACAGAAGTAAAGTGGAGCTGCGCCTGAGCGGGAGCAGAGCCGTGCCGCCGTCCACCTGGGGGTATCAGTGCATCAATCTGGGGCTCCCCCTTTCCCTTTATTATCTAGCTGTATAAATACTTTCATAAAAATGATTGCTAAGCTTCTTTTTGTACAAACAAGATTAAGGCATACAATGATTTAGAGTAATCCTTTTCTGTAAGATTGTGTATACAAGTAAGTAGATAGTTGCATTTTATATGTATTCAATCTTCCCTCATTTGACTTAGACAATGAACGACAGGAAAATAACCATTTTATAGTTTAGTGTTTTGCAACAAGATTGAATTGGCAAACACAAAGCAGTATTTTTGTTTGATTTAGAAACAGATTTTTTGTAATTTCCTGCAGAAAACATCAATATTCATTTTACCTGCTAATCAATGTTCTTTCCCCAAAGATAACACTTAAGTAGACTTGTCTTAGAGTTAATTATATTTGAATCAACATTTAAAATAGAAGCAAAAAATACTTATTTTCAGGTGGAAACTGCCTGGGCAGGCGGGGCCAGCGTTTTCCAATCAGGGTAACTGGGGAATTGGTGGTTCCCCGGGGAGGAAGCTTGGAGAAGAAATACATTTCTAATCATTATTGTTTTTTAATTAAGAAGGTAAATGAAGTTCTAGCTTTGGAGATCTGTATTTTTGGAAGACAAATCTTTTCTGGCTAGATCGTAGCAAGTCTACCGTGCCTCCAAGCAAGATTTTAAAATACTTGCACATGTGTTGATCTGTTTGGCAGGACTACCCAGAGTCAGTTTCCAAGTGAAGCTTAACTCCAAGAAATTGTCAGTGGAGAGGACAGAATACTACCTAGTTTACATTGGGAGGTCTCCTAATCTTGGTTTCTGGGGCCCAGGAGGAGGAAGAAATTGACAGATGCTGGGAAGCTTTTTCACAAAAAATTCTTAGAAACACAGGACAGAAAGAGCACTAGTTGGTGTCCACGAAGCAAATGGCAAGGGTAGGAACTGGGTCATGTGTTCACATACTTTCCTGAAGCTTTGGATGCATTAGCAGCTGTCATAGCAGGGAGGGGCTCTCCACCCAGTAGCCCCCAGATTGGGGGAGGGCAGTCATGGGGTGTTGTGCACTGGGCACAGAAGTCTGCCAGACAGGGCAAAACAATGCCACTGAGGGAAATACGTCAGGAGAGGCAACTGAAACCAGGGAGTGAGAAAGCCCCTGGTGGCTCCCAGACAGAAGTGCCAGAAAAGTGGAGTGGAAACTGCCTGGGCAGGCGGGGCCAGCGTTTCCCAATCAGGGTCGCTGGAGAATCGTGGTTCCCAGGGCAGGAAGCTTGGGCAACTCATTCTAAGAAAATGACTTGGCTGTCTCTGATTTTATTCCAAAGTACTTTCATTTCATTGAGATGAAGTTGGTGTTTATTTTTGCTTTGAAAAAGACAATGTCAGGGCTACAAAAGGAATTCTAGTTTGGGTCTTAAGTGATAGAAATATTGGCAAACCATATAAATTTTATTAAATGAGTCCACACAAATACCAGTCTTTCAGATAACATGTCTGTTGAGTAGCAATTTAGCCATTAGAAGGATGGAAACACTGGGACAGAAGCACACAGGCAAGATCCCTCAGGTTCCCTGGAGAGCTAGTTTTCCGCAGCAATGGCACATTGGAAGGAGAAATGAAATGGAGAGTAAGCGTATAGATAGTGTGTGATGAACCATCGCCCTACAGGGTCTTGCCTATGAAGAGATTTTACATAACATCAGTAATAAACGGTTTAAATGACTAGAAAATAAATTGATATCAAAGGTATTTCCCTGGAAAATTTTTCTGAGATGGTCTCATCCATTTATTCTCATTTTTTCTCAGTTTTACTCTTTTGTTACTTGCAGATAACTGTTCCCTTTTCCTTTCCACTTATATTTTTCATTTCATTTTCTCACAGTTTGCCTTTCTAGGGTGAATCATTCTTTCTCTTTCTTTATTCCTCCCTTTCTTTCTTTTTTTCTTTTGTTCTTTCCTTTTAGTTTTGATCACATAATATCCCACTCTCTCTTTCATATGCTTCAAAATAAATAATTTAAGTGAGGAAAACTATTTTCTTACTGGTTGAGTTGCTACTAGGAGATTTGTAATGATTAATAATTATAAAAATAATAGCTGGCTGTTGATACTGTGATAAACTATTTGGATACATAATTTTGGTTAAACCTTACAGTAACTCTTCAAGCTGAGTGATGGTATCTTTAATTTATAGCCCACAAAACTGACACCCAGAGAGGCTGAGGGGCTTGGACAGATCACACAGCAAGTAAATGGAAAAGCCAGAATTTCAACTACAATTCCTATACTCTTTTTATGTGCAGTACTTCCTTACTTTGATCATAATTATTTAATACATTAGAATAGCTAAAGTGTTAATCTCTTGTAAATTATGTCTGTTGATAATTTACGACTGTGTGTCATACTTCTGTAAGAATCAGTTATAATTCAGTATCTACAATAGCATTTTTCTTAATTCGCCGAGTGGTATTGCATACTATATTGCTGATTCAACATTACTATTCATTCTTTATAAAGTCGTTTAAAAAGAAATGAACTGAATAAAATGTCATTCTTAAAAATTCTGAAGGATAACAAAAGAATTAAAACCCAATACTGATCGTTTGATATTTCTGATTGCTAATCAAATACATTTCATGATTTTAAGTAATGGTGGTATTGCGTGAGATGGTAACATTTTAGATTTGGTTCGTTCAACCATATGAATCAGAATATTGTCCATCACAATAGCAGAGAAAGCAGTTAACTCAGACTGGTGTTGTTCTCTGCATGGAGTTCACTTTGTCAAAGGAAACATTTGACCTTTTATTCAAAGTCGTCTCACTGAGGAGTTTGACGTTCACTGGGAAACGAGCTATCAGTCACACTAAGGAAAAGCTCTATGTGCTCTTCTAATACATCCAGTCAGTGAGAACATTTGCAAGAGAACGTGTCCAAAATTAGAAGCTTCAAGCAGAATCTGAAAGACCTTTTCACTGTGAACCTCAGCTTGAGTGATTCGCAGACGTATGTGACCTGCCACTGGAAGAATTCAAAAGTACTCCTCTGTGACGGCAACCCTAAATGCCTTAGTCCCTTTATCAAAATGATGGACTGTCTAAAATGTTTCAAAATCTATTTTTTGTCTTTTGTTTAACAAAATATAATGCCTACTTTAGAATTATTTCATGGGGCAAGCACTTCTTGATCACCAGCTGGATTGCTGGCTCTTGACTGCAGGTGTATGTTAGGGACACTGCTTTAGCACAGGGTAACTATGAAGTTCGTTATAGATGTGTGGATTCAAGGTGGCCATGATACATCGACACTCTCCCCATTGACAAGTGAGGGTCTGTCCCCTCCCTTGAATTTGGTCTCATCTTTGGCTGTATTGACCAACAAAAGGTGGTGGAGATGAAGCTCTTGCCATGTGCAGGTCTGCCTTTGCAGACTGGCAGCTGGCACACCCTCTTCTTGGGGCCGTGAGCCTCAGGGGAGAGGCATGGGCACCATGAGCACCCACACTGTTAAGGAGCTAAGGTGAGGTGTTTGGAAAAGCAGTTCGGAAATACCACATGTAGACAGCAGGACTCACGCAGCAAACTCCAGCTGCCCCCGCCCCCCGACATCTGCTGCAATCCAGCTCACACCCCAGATTCGTGGGCAAATGTGTTTCCCAGTGTGTGCTGTCCAAATTCTTGACCCCAGATTAATGAAATATAATCACGACAAAATTTTGCTTTGGGCCACAAAATATTTTGGGTTATTTGTTTTGCAGCGACAGGTAATTGAACTATGATCTTTGGAGACTGCTGCTGATTTGATACGTGGTGTTGGGAAGTGTGTTTACACTAATCCTTCAGTTGTAAAGATGATGAGATGATGTAAAGGTGGAAGAGGGTAATGTCTGTAGTATCCTTATTAGGGAAACAGTGACCCTGGTGTTGATAAACTTTACGGCACATAAAATAATAAGCTGTTGATTCCATAATGTGTATTTCTGGCCCAGGCTTCTCTCACGAGGCCTGGACGTGCACGTATGTCCAGGGGCTCACTGAGGTCTCCTCTTAAGGCTTTCACAGCAGCGCAGACTCATCTACTAAAACAGTCCATAATTCCTCCCAAACCTGCCCCCTGTCCTGTTCCCTTATCTTGGGAAACGGTACTATGTCAACCTACTTTTACAAGCAAAAACCTTAGAATCATCTTCTTTGCCTTTCCTTTCATTATGTAAAACATCGGCTATTTCTCTACTCAAAGTAACGCGATTCCCCACGTCCCTCCGGCACCCCAGACTGCCCCCTGAAGGCATCACCCCCCCGGGATGGCCCCTGAGTCCTCAAGCCCCCGCTCCTGCCCATGCGTCCATCACCCCCCCGGGATGGCCCCTGAGTCCTAAAGCCCCCGCTCCTGCCTTTCACCCTGTCATGTCCGAGTGATCTCGTAAAATAGGAAGTTGGCAATCGCTGCCATGCTTTAAACTATTCAAGGAATTCACTGGGAAAAGGCCCGGATCTTAGATGGGTCCCTGGGGCTCCCTGGCATCTGGCCTTTGCCGCCTTCCCAGGCTGGCGAGGAGCCGCCGTCCCCGCAGACCCTTGGCTGTAGCCGCCCCAGCCTCCAGCCCGCTCGTCCTTCCTGACCCCGGGAGCCGGACAGCGGCCGTCCCCTGCTGCACGCGCTCAGCCGGCCGTCACAGGATGCAGAGGTATCTCTCCTGCAGAATGTTCTCAGACACGCTCACGTTTAATTAAAATCCCTTGAATTTGATTTCTTTAAACATGATCTTTCTCATGACATCTACACAATTACAACAGTTTCCCTTTTCTTGTTATGATTATTATTACCATTTGTGCTGTTTGATGCTGTGGCACAGAGGTCAGAGGCAGAACCCAGTCATGAAAGGAGAGAAAAACTTAAGATAGGAGAGAAAAGATATTACAAGAGACAAACGTGTGACATTAGTAAGGGCTAGGCATTATTGGAGGGTTCTGCTCCCAGGAGAGAGAGAGAGTGTGTGTGCGTGTGTGTGTGTGTGTGTGTGTGTGTGTGTGTGTGTGTGTGTGTGTGTGTGTATTCTTCTGTGCTCTGTCCACCACATTCCAATTTCAGGGGGAGGGTTTGGTCCTCACCATCAAGCAATTCTCTAGACACCAGCTAATTTTGTGTCCTGCAATTCAGCTCAGTTCTGACATCATCTATCTGGATGTAGTATCAAATTCCACAGGAAAGGGTTCAGTCCTCCCCGCTCCCCAGAGCTCATGGGGTGGGGCTAAAAGTTCCAACTCTTTAATCTGGAGGTGAGTTCTCCTGGCAACCAGATCTGTCCTTTGATACTTTCCAAAAGTCACTTCATTAACAGGACAAAAGACAACTTTATTGTCCTCAAAAGGAGCTCTATGCCAGAAACAGAACTGAAGATCAAATATATATTTCTTACTATGAATCACAATATCATATATATGTAATCTATCTATATAAATAAAACCTCTGAGAGAAAAAATATATATAGATATAGATAGATATAAAATATATAGATATAAGATTAAAATAATCCATGATAATTTAAAGTCAAACTGAAATATTTAGATCACCATGTACCTTTATTTTTCAAGCACATAGTGAAGATTATTTAGATGACAGGTAAGTCCACGTTACCTTGGTAATATAAATATTATCCTCAGATGTACACCTTTCATGTAAAAAAAACTTGACAGACTGGAAAATCTTCAGTAAAAATGAAAAGAGCAGCAAGTCATTTATTTGAAGTTGCTTTTGGAAAACATGTCTTTGCTTTGTTTCATTAAATTAATTACTCATTAAAACCCAAAGTTTTATAAATATTACATTGTTCTCATATTCCAATAAATTTCTTCCATTTTTATCCTTGTAAATACTGAGAATTATCACAATTATATAAAAACACTGGGAAATAGATGAAATTAATTCTGGTTTTCTTAAAGGTAATTGATTTCTTAGACTCTTAAGAGTTATTTGTCCTTTGTAATAGAGTTTAAACAATTCTAAATCAAATACATGCTTGGAAATTCTAATAACTTCAAATAAGTCCTACCCAGCAAACTTTGTTTGCATGATTTTGAAAATCTGTTTGAGCTAAAGAATTGTAGATAAGTTCTTTTCATATACATAAAGTACCAAGATCTATAAAATTATTATTTCAATCACTTCTATATAATATCTCCCAGTAGGTGCACATCAATGTTTCTTGAATAAATGTTTTACAATTCCCTCTGTCAAATATACCTACCTGTAAAATTCTGCTATGTGTGAGAAATTATCACTTAAATGTGACCATTTTATTCCTGTATGTTCTTTGTTATTGTTTAGGGCATATGCTAAGTAGCCTATATTTTACCTTCTCTTTATATGTTGTTTCCCATGTCGTACAAATAGGACCCTTTCAGGGTTTGATTAGAACATATTCAAAACCATGTTTAATGTGCTGCCCTTTCCTGTCTTCACTGGGAAATAAGAGAGTGTGTCCGTTAGCGGCTGTAGGAGGGGCAACGTTCTCCAACACAAGCAAGTGTGGCTTTGTGAGGGCAACCGATGAGCTGAATTTTACTCTTAATGCAATAGGTAATCCACAAAATTTATCCACATTTTATGTGAGAAAAGTAGAACCTGTCAATTGCAGTGTTTGAGAATGTATAGCTTAAATATCAATATGCAGTCTTGTCAAGATAAAATTCTTGTGGGTTTTTCTAATTTAATTTGGAAACAATATCAAAATTATGAGTCATATTCAGACAGTTTCAAGGATATTCCAGGGTGTTAAAGCACATGATTAAAAATAATTTCATGTTGTAATAGTTTTTCAGTGTTTTCCAAACACTACATACTTAAGTATTTATATGAGAATAGGTATTATACAAGATACAGAACTGCTGTTTGCTTACAGGCAAGGGCATTGATATTTGTCATTTTTCTCAGCAGGAAAAAGCTTCCATGTTAATAAATCAATTGTAGGTTATTTGGAAATTCATATTTAAGTTTAAATATGATATAATTTTTTAGAAGTAAACTTTAGGCTTAGCATTATTCTGAATATGCATAGTCAATCATCAGTGGAAATTTGGAATATTATAAAAAAAGAAATTGATATTTCTTATTATGTCCCCCAAAATAAAAAATAACCACTGAAAATTTTTGGTATATCTCCCTGTATTACATATATTTATTAATAAATCCAGTATATTTCTGGCATTAATATAATGATGAATATATTCTTATTTTGTTTTACTGATTTTATTATAAACTTCATTAACATTAAACTATTTAAATAGTGTTTGGATAACCACATTGTATTTCATTACTTGCATTTACCTTGATTTACTTACATATCCTCTTTCTTAAAATATTTGAGCTCAGATTTAGACTTACAAAGAAATCATGAAAAGGCTTGGAATAATTTTTGGAAACAGAATTAAGGACCGTAGAACCGAGCTGAATAAGTTTTGGCTGGCCCAGCAGGCAGGGGACCGGTTCATGCCTAGCTTTATAAAATGCAGTGGGGTTTCGGTTTTCTGTAACAGGCAAGTCGTAGGAAAATTAAAGAAGGATGATGTGATTTATGTTCACCATCTTATGTAAATATAATAATAATTCTGTGCACTGTGCAGAGATGGATTGTAAGAGGAAGAACACAAACAGGGAGGCCATTTAAATGCCTATTGTAGAACCCGAACAAGAGATTCAGGGAGTTTTCATTTGGGTTATATTGGTGGAGTTTGAAAGTAGAGTTAAGACAGATTTTGGAAGCATAATTGTTGCTGGATTCGCTGTTGGAGGGCAGAGTGATTTTAGCTGTAATGGAGTCAAATATTGCGTCCGTGTGCTTACTGAGGAAATGAGCAAATCAGAGTTTGTCGGTTCGGTGAAAGGTTTTGGCCCCGGGTGTGTGTTTTTGTTTGTATTTTTTGTTTGTTCCTTTGGATCAGGGGTTAGCTTTGTATGTTAATTTTTGTCCCTTTTGCTGTCCCCTTACACATCTAAATAAAGATGATAATTCATGCATACACGAAGCCTGGACGGCAGGAGAAGCGAAGCCCGGCACCTCGCCTGGGTGTCGTCCGCACCCGTGTGGCGCTGAAAGCCGGTCCATGTGTGAGCCTCCGGGCAGGCGAGGAGAGCGCAGGCAGGAGCGGGCGTCCCGAGAGCGGGTCACAGCAGCAGGACGGGCCTGCAGGTGGGGCCCGACAGCAGGTGGCCGGCAGGGGGTCCCGGGGCCTCGACGAGAGGACATGCCGACAGGGGGCATAATCAGCCTGTGCTGGAATTTCACAGACCTTCTCCCGAGTGAGACACGCATACCTCACTTTAGTGCACCCTCAGGTTTGTGCTTTTCACAGATTCAAGTGTGAAAGCCCCGCGTCCTCTGTCGGTGCCTTGTTTCCAGTGGCATTTGCTCACTTCGGGTCCGTACGTAACATTTTGGCAATGCTAAACGTTTTCGTTGTTACTGTATTTGTTATGGTGACGTGTGTTCACTGGTTAGGACTCACTGAGAGCTCAGATGATGGGTAACAGTTTTTAGCAATGGAGTATTTTTTAATTAAGGTATGCAACTTTGCAACACTCCTGCATGCTTAGCAGACTACAGGGTCGTGGATATGTAACTTCTCTGTGCACTGGGAAACCAGAAACTCCACCTGGCTGGCGCTATTGACGTACCGGCTTCATTGCGGGGGGAAGGCCCCCCAAAGCCCAGGTCCTCTGGGACCTGCCCATAGAGGTCACAGCCACAGCGGGGCAGCCTTACCCACATGATAAGATGGGTTTTCTGTTTAATTATGAAATTGCTTTTGGTTTAAGATACGCCTATAAACTTGAGGAAGTATTCTTTCTCATGTACAGACACGTGTACAGAACTTTGAGAACCGTAGTGAGGAGTGGGTGCTGGATTTGGGGGGATGTTCTGTGAATCCTGCCTGCATTTAGCCTGAAAGGTGCGCAGGGCAGGCTGCACCTGGGCTGTTGTCTGTGCTCGGATGTCCATTCCGTGTTTCTTTACAGTGCGACAGTGGAAACCTCTTATTTAATAAGACACTGGACTCACTTAACAGACATTCAAAAACGGTTAGGAGAGGACTGCTCTGGGCCTGCAGGACTCAGGCTGGAAGACGGCCTCACTAGATCCCGGACCCCCACACTATTTACACAAGAGCTGAAGAAAGGGTGTCGGGAAAGTTTATGTGCACTTATTTACTGTAATGAATCTGAGTTCAACAGATACTGTCTAGATTTTCAGATCATTTTTTAATTCTGTAAGAAAAAATAGGGTGTCATATTGATTGTCTCATCCCAATGCTGCATTGTGAGGTGTACATTTATTTTGCATGCATGCCTTTGTTAATCTTGTCATTTTTCTGAGACATGTGCCCCTGGTAGGCAGAGGATGAAATGCTTCAGTATTTGACATTCTTTTAAGAAAATTCCTGTTGAGTTCTTGCATAATAAAGGAGAAAGTGATGGCCTATTGACAGAATGACCCTAAGTCAGAATGAAGGCTGCTTCCCTTCCAATCCTCCGTTTCCCTTCCTTGCTTGGCTTTAATTGATTGGTCCCTGAGCGCCCCCCACCCCCCTGTGCCAGCCCCCCATCCCGGGTCTGTATTCATCCTGGGGAAGGTGCATTGAGGCAGCTGCTTCCCCATCTTATTTCCCCATTCGGCTTCACTTTCTATTAGTTTAAACAGACAACGCCATCTTTTTCTCACTAAAGATCCACGCCAAGGAAGCCCACGGCCAGGCCTGGAGCCTGGGGCATTCATTAAACACAAGCACCGTAAACACTATTATATCAGAAATAGCGGACCGCACACCGAACAATGGATGTGTCAGAGTGATGCGTCGCTTGGCTTCTGCCTCACATCCCTCTTTCTCTTCCACCTGAGGAAAAAAAATAATAAGGTAGTGGTTAGAAAAAGTAAAATAAAATACAACTGGAGATGTGTTACAGGGTATATGATATCAAAACTCTCTGCAGATCGAATGCAAGTACATTGTTAGAGGTCATTACTGTTCATGTTTATTGATTTTAAGCAGCCAACATCATTATTAGCTGGTAGAGAAACAAATTTATCATGAAGTTCCCAAATACGAAGTTAAAAGAAGACACAGGTAAGGTATTTTACATTTGAGGAAATATTATGCTCATCAATAAATATCATGGAACAAAGAATCCGTAATTTAAAAAAAGCTCCTCTATAGTTATTAAAAGATATAGATTGTGTAAAAAGGGTGAAATGTTCATTTTTAAAAAATTCATATCACATACATTGTATTAAAATAAAATTGTAAAGTGAGGCAAGGGTGAGTAAAACATTTTTGCACCTGAGTTTCCCAATTTCTGTTTTCTAAAATTGCTCTTCAGACCCCTGAAGCTGTCTGACAGCACCACGGAAGTGTTGCTAATAAAATTGCAAACTCCCCATATGAGCTCCACAAAGACAGGAACCTTGTGCATCTTTCTCTTATTTCCACAGTATCTGGCATGGAAAAGAAAGTCAGTGAGTGACCAACCGACCAGTATAATGGGTCCACTGAACTAGTACCTGAGAATAATATACTGATACCATAATATCCTATTTCTATGCTGATGCTATAGTTCAAAAGAAGCAAAAGAGAAGAGTTCAGCCTCCTTGAACATGTTTTTATTGAAGTATCATTGATGCACAATCTTATATTGGTTTCAAATGTTCAGCACTGTGGTTCAACAGTTACCCACATTATTACATCCTCACCCCCTCTAGTGCGGTTACTGTCTGTCAGCATAGGAAGATGTTACAGAATCATTGACTATATTCTCTGTGCTGTACTACAGTCCCCGTGACCAAAGCATATTGTGATTGCAAAGTATTGTGTCCCTTTATCCCCCTCCCCCACCACACCCACCCACCCCAACCCCTAGGTAACCAACCACCAGTCACTTCTCAGTGTCTGTGAGTCAACTGCTGTTTTATTCCTTCCTTCTCTTTTGCTTTGTCATTAGATTCCACAAAT